>NC_143251.1:29265000-29890000 GCF_984573655.1 Nuphar pumila
CCGTCTACTATTTGAATATCACTCTTGATGTAAGGAGTGCAGATTTCACCAGCAGTGACTTTTTCTCGGACATAATGGAGATAAATCTCTATATGTTTTGTCCTCTCATAAAAAACAGGATTAGCAGCAATATATATTGCAGCTTTGTTGTCGCAGTGAAGATTAATGTCATTTTGAGTCTCAAAGCCCAACTCGCAAAGTACACTCCTTGTCCATACTAATTCGTTGATTGCAGACGCCATTGCTCTATACTCTGCCTCAGCACGGGATCGAGCCACAACTCCCTGCTTCTTACTTTTCCAAGCCACAAGATTACCTCCTACAAATATATAATATCCCGATGTAGATCTTCTGTCACTAATATCCCCAGCCCAATCAGCATCACAATATCCTTCAATTTTGATATTTCTATGGCTTTTAAACCATATACCTTGACTGAAATGACCTTTAATATATCTGAGAATTCGATCCACCATCCTTAAATGAGATTCCTTGGGTTCATTCATGTATCTGCTTACCAAGCTAACAGCAAAAGCAATGTCAGGACGAGTGACAGTAAGATATATGAGTTTTCCTACTAACCTTTGAAATCTGCCCTTGTCAACCTTAGGATTTTCTTCTGATGCATCGGTTTTATGGTTGGCTTCAAGAGGAGTTTCAACAGGTTTAAATGCCAACTTTTCAGTCTCTTTTAACAAATCGAGAGCATACTTCCTTTGGCTTAAGTAGAGACCTTTATAGGATTGAGCAATCTCTATACCTAAAAAGTATTTCAGATGACCAAGATCTTTTATATCAAGGTGGCATATAAATGTCTTTTTAACCTATCAATTTCATGTGAACTATTGCCTGTAATAACTAAGTCATCCACATAGACAAGCACAATGGTAATATCTTTACCATTTTTCTTTACAAACAGAGTATTGTCAGACTTACACCTTATGAAGTACCATTTTTCAAGAGCTTGACTTAGTTTGGCATAACAGGCTCTTAGAGACTGCTTAAGCCCATAAATAGCCTTATTAAGTCTACAAACACTTCCTTTTCCTTCATCAGAATGACCAGGAGACAATTCCAAGTACACCTCCTCATTCAATTCTCCTTGTAAGAAAACATTTTTGACATCAAGTTGATGGAGAGACCACTTGAAATTGCATGCCATAGATAGAACACACCACAAGAAACCTATGGATTAGCGATGACCTAAATCCATCACTAATCTGATGCTAATCCGTCGCTAAACAGCTTAGCATTTTATCACGAATTTTTCGATGCTAATTAGCGACGGAATATATCTGTCGCCCATTCCGTCGCTAAGTAACGACGAACTGTATTTGTCGCCAGTTCTGTCGCTAAGTTGCGACGGAATAACGAATGTCAACATCCATAGCAAGGTCGTCGTTACAATACGACGACTTTGGTTTTGCGACGAATGTATAGTCGTCGCTAATTCATCGCTATATTCAATGCTAATAGTAATTAGCGACGGATATATCCGTCGCTAATCCTACACTGACAAGTAAAAAAATTTTAAAAAATATTTAAAAATTAAATATAACGCCCCGAAATTTTAACCCAAATTTTGAGAACTTTTATATATATATATAACCGCGAAAAATAATAATTCCAAGGTTAAACATTTCGGAACGATACAGGAAGGTAAAAAGCAAACCACATCATTTATTATTATTTCAGTAATAATAGAATCAATCATCAGAGTTTCCACATTATAAGTCTCAAACAAAATCACATCGAAAAGTAAGTAGGACCTCCCAAGAACAAGTAAATCAAGCCTCGATCGATGCCTCATCCCGCAGTCGCTCATAAACTCTACTCTTCTCCTGAAAATGATAAAAATTATAGGAAATAGACTACCACGTCTAAGTAGGAATTCTTATAACTTTTCTTTCAGATATATCATGTGTCAAGTATGTGATGTGGTGTTGTGAGTGATTTTTCAGCATATACAGGATCAAATAAAGAAATTATACAACAATAGCAACATGTATTTCATTTAACCAACAACTACAACATTTGCAGGGATAACATTTAGCTACACATCAACAAGATTCAAACATCTCACATATTACAATTTCTAAAGTATATTGCAGGTAAAGAACTACATTCAGGAAGAGATATTGAACTGTAACTACAAGTTTCAATCATACTACTTAGTGTGATACCTAAATTGTGTTAATTAATGTTTATCTTTATTTATCCCGCGGGTACTCGCGGGCCAAGGTGACCATCACAGAAGAGAACGTTCGGGGGTATATTATTCAAGGGTGTTTTATTAACTCAAACATTCTAACTGAGACTGAAATCCCAAGAGAGCGGCCAGTGACCGAGAGAACCTACCAAAGGCCAAAACCAAAACAAGATGCATCCCTAACTTCTGCAGAAGAACAAAGAGCTATCACCTAGGACATATTGGTAGTCCGAGTCCCCCCCAACTCCGAGGACTGGGGATCAACAGTCATTTTAGCTCGAATCAGGAAAACACGTCCCCAGAGTTTTGTACCACCTACCCTCTCCAAGGTAAGCCCGAATCTGAGTGAGTTAATTCTTTCATTTAATTATTTTCCCGAAGTATAGGGCGTTTCCCCATCTACCTCCTACTACCATAGTAGTAAGTTCTCAACCTTAGTCATTTTGCCAAGGTACACATACATCCATTTTTTTTTCATATTTATTGCATAAACCCACTCAGAGTGCTCCGGTGCCTTTAAACCAGTCAAATACACAAAATTAACCTTAAATTTTCTCACCAGTGTTATTGACATTGAGTGCAAGCTCATTAACCAAAGTACCTGCATGAGGTACCCAATTTATATTGCCCAATTAGGCCAGATTACCAAACTCCCTATCATTCATTTTGAATTCACAGTGGACAAAGGAAAGCAATTCACATAACTTGACTGCATGCAACAAACAATTTCAATAAATGACATTTCAATAATATGTCTTATAGCTCTTCTATAGAAAGCAGTCAAAACTCAGACATTTCCAGATTTGAATGTCAGCAGTTTACATGACAAAATTTTAGATATAACCAAATTGCACCTACACCCATTTCTATATCAAGTTACAATTAAAACATAGTGTTTCACAAATGGGTAGCATCACGTATTTGTAACTACGAGTAGAATGCTCATATGCAATTTTCATAGTGAATCAAAATTCTTAATGGCAGTAAAGATCTAAACACAGTTTTTCACTGATGTATAATATCACCCAGTTTCAGCTATAAGCACAATGCCAAAACACGGGCAACCAAGGACTGACTCATGTTATGCCAAGGTCGACTCTCTGGTCTTTCAGGTATGACATAATGCACTATGGGTCAGCTTCCTGAGAAAGGGTTCGGCTCCCATGCGCATGGTATGGGCACATGTATAGTCATGACAACAATGGGAAAGCACATATTTAATTATCTATGTATATGTAGCAGAACATATCAAAGAGGGAGTCCATTCTGTTACTAATGTCGCAACAGAAAACATATACATATTTTTGTGGGTGCACAATAATGTGTGCAACAAAATGCATACCAACTAAGTGTGTACTGCAGCAATACAATATGGATACAATTGAAGATTGGACACAATTTTTTTTGATGCATTCCAGAGCAAGTAACTATTGTTATCAACGTTCTACTTTCTACCATCAAATTGGATACAATATCAATTGCTAACCATATTAATAAATAAAATACAAAGGTTTCTAGTGCATCTCAAATAATAGCAAAACATTTTGAAAGCAGTAATAGGATTCCTGACTTCACTGTATGACCACCAGGGCTAACAGAACAGAACGACTGGTCAAGGACATCCTTAAACACTGCTATAATTCTAAAGGAAATTAAATGAGAGTTAACCACCATATTACAAGTGATGTTAGCACCAATATCATTAAGACTAATCATCATTCAAATTGGTTGTAACTTAAGCCCTAAAGGCTCTGCTAGGTAGGATTAGCTTGCCCAAGACCCCCTTTTGTTTTGTTTTTTTTCAAACATCATTAACGCCAACTAATTCAAAGGTTAACCCTACTAACCGAAGTCTGAAATCCCCAAATCGAAGGTCTGGGATTTTCGGCAAACCCACATCGACTACTCGAACACACTTAATACACAAAACAAATAAAAATGGCAGTAAGACCTACAACATGAAAAGAAGAACTTACCCCCCCCCCCCCTCTCCATATCAAAGATCTGAAACCCCCAAATCATGAACTTGGGGTTTTCGGTTTAGGGTTTGACAACACTGTATTAAGAATCTGAAACCCCCAAATCATGGGTTTGGGGTTTTCAATTTAGGGTGTATTAAAAATCCTAAACCCCCAAATCATGGGTCTGGGGTTTTCGGTTTAGGGTTTACCGGCACCCTTCATCGGTATCTCAATCTGAAGAATAGAAAGAAAAAGGACTTTCATCTGATTTGAGGTTCTTGGACTCCCACACCCATACGTGCCCACTCAATCACCCGAAAGCAAAGGTACAGAATCCTACCATTTTCCGGCGAAGAGGTTGCGGCAACCACGAGGGAAGATCGGCGTCTCCGGCAAGGCTTCGAGTTGCAGGCCGGAGCTTGGAGATCGATCCGAAGGGTAAAGAGGAGTCGAGGGGGAGGTGAAGACCGAGCGGGAGAGGTGCAACGAGATGAGAGGCTGTGAGAGATGCAAAGGGCCGACGAGAGGCAAGACCCCCCCCCCCCCTTTTGAAGATGAGCGACCCCTTCCCCCTCCTTCCAAAAAGGAAGGAGGGAGAACCTATTTTTTTTTCTCTTGGCGGCTTCACCCCCCCCCCCCCCCCTTTTTTGCCAAAATCGTGTTAGGGTTCTTTCAGAACCCGAACCCCAATTTTTTTCTTCTTTATCGCTACTCATCACGCGACCCAGTTTGAGGGCCGAAACCCGCGACCCGCACTCGGGATCCAACAATGTGTTGGATCCGGGTCTTATTTAAAAATGTGGATCCATAGTTGGATCCAAAACCCTACCTAATGATATATATATTTTATTTATTTTCTATTTATGTATATATATACATATATTTAATAGGTTTATATGTATAAGAGGTAGTACTTAGGCATGGGTTCTGGATCCGAAACTTGGATCCGTTCCCAAATCCGCCCATATTACGCCTAAAATATTAAAAATTTTAATGGAGAAATTGTGGTTATTACATTAAATATCGAGAAAAAAATTCTCGTGATAAAATTTATATTTCCTATGAATAAAAAACAAAATACACATCAAAATACATATAAAAGGAAACTAAAACAATTAATCGATCCACGGTAAAAATCACAAGTTCTAATTATTTACAATTCAACATTTACATTTTTGAAACAAAAAGAAGGTAAAACAAATTCACCACATGAATCTAATCATCGCCAAGATTTCGTGCATCCTCTTGTTTATTGTCTTGATTTGTCCCTTCAGCTCCACTACGCTGATTATCGCCAGCAACCTACACGAGAAAAGAAAGGTCAGTATTGATAAACAAAATATACTGAAATAAATTATACTCTATATGTGATTCTATCATGCTCATATGTGTTCTAAGGCAGTAAACAAACTGTATATGTGATTGTATCATGCTCATATGTGTTCTAAGGCAGTAAAAAAACTGTATATGCGATTCTATCATGCTCATATGTGTTCTTAAGGTAGTAAAAAAAACTTGTATGTGATTCAATCATGCTCATATGTGCTCTAAGGCTGTAAAAAAAATGTATATGTGATTCTATCATGCTTATATGTGTTCTAAGGCAGTAAAAAAACTTTATATGTGATTCAATCATGCTCATATGTGTTCTAAAGGCAGTAAAAAAACTTTATATGAGATTCTACCATGCTCATATGTGCTGTAAAAAAACTATATATGTGATTCTACAATGCTCATATGTGTTCTAAGGCAGTAAAAAAACTTTAAATGTGATTCTATCATGCTCATATGTGTTCTAAGGTAGGCAAAAAACTATATATGTGATTATATCATGCTCATATGTGTTGTAAGGCAGTCAAAAAAACTATATATGTGATTCTATCATGCTCATATGTGCTCTAAGGTAGTCAAAAAAATTTATATGTGATTCTATCATGCTCATATGTGTTCTAAGGCAGACAAAAAACTATATATGTGATTATATCATGCTCATATGTGTTCTAAGGCAGTCAAAAAAACTCTATATGTGATTCTACCATGCTCATAGGTGCTCTAAGGCAGTCAAAAAACTGTATATGTGATTCTATCATGCTCATATATGTTTTAAGGCAGACAAAAAACTGTATATGTGATTATATCATGCTCATATATGTTCTAAGGCAATCAAAAAAACTTTATATGTGATTCTATCATGCTCATATGTGCTCTAAGCCAGTCAAAAAGCTTTATATGTGATTCTATCATGCTCATATGTGTTCTAAGGCAGGCAAAAAACTGTACTTGTGATTATATCATGCTCATATGTGTTCTAAGGCAATAAAAAAAACTGCATATGTGATTCTATCATGCTCATATATAGTCTAAGGCAGTCAAAAAATTGTATATATGATTCTATCATGCTCATATGTGTTCTAAGGCAGGAAAAAAACTGTATATGTGATTATATCATACACATATGTGCTCTAAAGTAGTCAAAATAACTGTATATGTGATTCTATCATGCTCATATGTGTTCTAAGGTAGTCAAAAAATTGTATATGTGATTTTATCATGTTCATATGTGCTCTAAGGCAGTCAAAAAAATGTATATGTGATTCTACCATGCTCATATGTGCTCTAAGGCAGTCAAAAAAATGTATATGTGATTCTACCATGTAAGGCAGTTAAAAATCTTTATATGTGATTCAATCATGCTCATATGTATTCTAAAGGCAGTAAAAAAAATGTTTTTGTGATTCTATTATGCTCATATGTGCTCAAAGGCAGTAAAAAAACTTTATATGTGATTCTATCATGCTCATATGTGCTTTAAGGCAGTAAAAAAACTGTATATGTAATTCTACCATGCTCATATGTGCTCTAAGGCAGTCAAAAAGCTGTATATGTGATTCTACCATGCTCATATATGTTCTAAGGCAGTTAAAAAACTGTATATGTGATTTTATCGTGCTCATATGTGCTCTAAGGTAGTCAAGAAACTGTATATGTGATTCTACCATGCTCATATGTGCTCTAAGGCAGTAAAAAAACAATCAAAGTTATTATATAAAAGGTCAGTATTGATAAACAAAATATACTGAAATAAATTATATCCAATGCACCTAAGTTAAGGCAATCAAAGTTATATGAAATGTAATGACATGCAATATATCACATGAAACTTTCATACCTGAGAGGCACCTGCAATCGAAGCTCCCCTATTCTGCAAAAAACTGTTGATCTCATCCTAGAGAACGTCGGCAATTGTTTCATAGAAGTAGTCACACATTGTGTCCTTAACGATCTGGCGTACATCATCATCAGAAAAAATATGATGCTTGGAGCTGATGTTGACGGGAGAAGTCTGTGAGTCGTGACTGGAGGAAGCAACGACTGATGAGGTGTTCATATTACTCACAAACCCGAACACACGACCCATTTTGGGTTCACCTGCTGCAGTCACCCATATTGCATGATAAAATGATGGATGCTGAAGAGAGTCATCGACATATCGCTCTACCATCTGTTGCTTATATGCCTCCTACAAAATGATGTTTACAGTATGCATTAATAATTAAGAATTATAATATTTATGATAACTTATATATTACAATGATTATTAATACAATAAATATATATCGTTGTCGTTCTCACTTTCTCTGATACGAACTCTCCTGTGGTCTCACATTTATGTGTTTCAACAAACATATCCTTGTATGACACAATGCCTCCTTTTTCTGCTTCCTGCAAAGTGAAATGATAAATGATTTAGTTAACTGGTTTACAACAATACTTATAAAATTGACAATATATATATATATATATATATATATATATATATATATATATATATATATATATATATATATATATATATATTGATGAGTTACCATTTTCTTCAAGTGGCTCCCAAAAGTCCAAGATCCACCTGTGTGTAGATGGGCTTCAGGCATTTTCTCTCGATTTTGTGCAGCTTTTGCTGAGCAGTTTCAAAATGCATCCCCCGCCCACTTATCGCACATTCCCTCCCAATAATCTCTTCTGATAATAATAGGGACATGGCCCTTCCACTGTACTGGATCATTTATTCCGTCAGATATTTTTTTTGCTGCAGTCATCATATTATCAGCATGTTTGCAAATCGATTGACAACCACTTTCTGTCACACCCTCCATGCATCATGTTCCTCCATCATAGTCGCGGAGCGATTCAAAGCCTATATATATTTTCAGAAAGTTAGTAGACATGACTATAAAAAAAATTAAATATGAAACACATTAACTATGACAAACAACCGTATACCATGAATGACGACCATAATCTGTCTATCACCTCTTTTGGATACTCTTTCCATTGAGCGACCGATCCTGGTAGATGTTGAAGTAGTGGATTCCTAATATCGCATACTACTTCTTGTGACTCAAACCTCGTGCTGCACATGAATTGGTACACAGTAAATATCAATATACAATATTTATAAGATATGAAATAAGTGAAAATGAAATACTTACGGTCGATTATCGATATACATTATTCGAATGAGTCTTCTTGTGCCAGACTGAGAAGACTCTGCATCCTCTGTTGGCTCTTGACTTGTATGACCAACTGGTGTAGGTGGGTCATGTACAGGTGATACATCATCTGTAAAAAAATACATTAGAAATTCTCACAATGCGCATTTCAACTAATCAAGCATCCAATTAGTTAAATGATATACCTATCAAAGTAACCCGTGAAGACGAAGGCTGAGCCTGACTACTACTGGATGAACGACCACTGTAAGCTCCATGAACCATATTCTAACAAATAAAAAATGTCATGCAATACATTCAAATTGTTTTAAATTATTCACATCAATGCAATACATTTCAATACATTCAAATAATTCAAATCAAGTATTGCAATACATTCAAATCATTGGAATACCTACAAATCATTCACATTATTACAATATATTCAAATCATTCACATCAAGCATTGTAATACATTCAAATCATTTACATCAAGTATTGCAATACATTCAAATAATTCAAATCAATCACATCAAGTATTGCAATACATTCAATAAAACTTTCAACACCATCCATATATTCATGCGATAACTCATTGTCAAGTATCCTACGATACATCCATTCACAGTTTGCAGTCATTTTGTCGTATGATGTTACAAATAGTATCCTAACCAGTTAAAAGAGAATCATCAGAATGCTATGATGAAGAAAATATCAAATTTATCATGCAATATATAATGTCATACAAGCACAAGAATTATGACGCATGCATTGATAACTTAATATTTTCATGTGCAAACTATTCATAACACAATACATTCATTTGAATCATGTTTTCATTATACAATTTCACATATAAGTCATAATCAAATTGCAAGTAACTAGATGCAAGCATGGATACAATCACATCAAATATTGCAATACATCGAAATCATTCATATAAAAAAAATATCAAACATGTACCTGCAACAAACACACTCCAATATCCCGCTAACTACTATCATGCCTAGCATGAAATCCGTACTCCAAAAATAAGAACACTTTTATTCTCATACATTAAAATCATCCTCAGCATGATCTCCAAACTCGAAAAAAGCAGTCCTAGATATTAACAACTAAGTGAGTGTGTGAACAGTAAAGTATTGCATCCAATAAATTAAATAACATGTGATGCGCTTGCATCACTTACTCGCCACAAGTATTTACCCGATTTGCATTGATTTTGTCACTTACTTATCACGGGTGGCAGGGCACAAGCGAGATCCGTTGAGAAATCTGCAAGAGACACTGTGTTAAAATGAAGTCACTCTCTGCCGAAAGGAAAAAATTTAGAATAAATATCGAAGTCGGTCGGGATTTTGGTGAGGCGGAATGCCTCTTGGGCGTCGACCACCTCTTCGTTCGGCCAAACCGCCCTCGAGTGCAGCCAGCCAGTCAGTAGGCCAACGATGTACGACAACAACATAAGATCTCCAGAGGCAGTGATAGTCCCCCAGAGCGGCAGGCACGGGGTGATGTCATGGTTCATGAACCCGACGATCGCCGGGCGCCACCCGAGTTGTCGGCCCCCGTGCCGAAAAAAAAATGAGGCAGGGTCGCCCCCCTCCCCCTACCGAAAAAGCAGGGGGGCGACCCCCTGCCCGAATAAAAAAACGAGGCAGGGGGTGACCCCTTGCCAGAAAAAACAAATGAGGCAGGGGTCGCCCCCCTTGCCGAAAAAAGAGAGGCACGGGGGCGATCCTCTGCCAGAAAAGTAGGGAGGCGACCCCCTGCCCGAATAAAAAAACGAGGCAGGGGGTGACCCCCTGCCAGAAAAAACAAATGAGGCAGGGGTCGCCCCCCTTGCCGAAAAAAGAGAGGCACGGGGGCGATCCTCTGCCAGAAAAGTAGGGAGGCGACCCCCTGCCCGAATAAAAAAATGAGGCAGGGGGGCGACCCCCTATCGAAAAAAAAATGAGGCAGGGGGTCGCCCCCCTGTCGGAAAAAACAAACGAGGTAGGGTGGGGGGGGGGGGGACCCCCTGCCCGAATAAAACAACGAGGCAGGGGTCCCCCCCCTGAAAAAAAAAAGTGGCAGGGGGGGCGACCCCCTGCCCGAATAAAACAACGAGGTAGGGGGGTCGCCCCCTTGTCGGAAAAAACAAAACGCGACAGGGGTCCCCCCCCCTGCCAGAAAAAACAAACGAGGCAGGGGGGGACCCCTGTCGGAAAAGCAGGGGGCGACCCCCAACCCGAATAAAACAACAAGGCAGAGGAGTCACCCCCTACCGGAAAAAACAAAACGCGGTAGGGGGTCGCCCCCCCTGCCAGAAAAAATAAAAGGGGCAGGCGCCTCCCCTGCCGAAAAGAAGAAGAAGAGGGATTTACCTGGGAGATGCCGGGCGGTAGGCGGGGGGCGGCGGATCGGGGGGCGACGGGTCGGGCGGCGGGCGGCGATCCAGAAAGTGCGTCGAGTGGCGGAGAAGTGCATCGCGCGGGTGTAAGAGACGAAACAAGAAAGATAAAAAAGGTCTCTGATTAGGGATTTATAGGAAAATTAGCGACGAATTTGGCGACGGCCTCATCCCGACGCAACTCCATCGTAAATTTACATGACCAGTTAGCGACAAAATATTTCCATCACTAACGTCGTCGCTACGTAGCGACGAAAAAACTTTCGTCTCCAAATCCGTCGCTAACAGTCCCGTGTGTTGCGACTTAGCGACAAATTAGTTTCTCTCGCTAATCTGCCGCAACGTTGAGACAAAAAAAAAATCGTCGCCAATATCCGTCGCTAATTGTCAATTTTCTTGTAGTGACAATTCTTAAGGTATTCATCTATGCAACAGGGGCAAAGGTTTCATAATAGTCCACTCCATGTGTCTGTGTAAATCCTTTAGTAACCAGCCAGGCTTTATATCTCTCAAAGTCACCATTACTTTTGAACTTTATTTTATAGTGCCATTTACACCCTACACGCTGCCCCTTAGGAAGGAAAACAACTTCCCACGTATGATTTCTTCTCAAGGCCTCCAGTTCCTCACGCATGGCTTCCCTCCACTAAGTCAGCTCTTTGGCTTCTTTATAAGAGGTTGGCTCATGATGTTTATCAACACTTCTAACAAAGAGTGCATGCTTGAGAGAAACCTGTAAGTAGTTAACATACTTTTCTATGGGATAGACCAAAGTATTATAAGTAATATAGTCCTGTAGTTGAACAGGTGGATGAAGGACTCTCCTTGATATTCTTACCGGGATCTCTTCATTTTAAATTGGTTGAGGTTCACAATTTTCTTGGGCTTCATTCTCAATCATCAAGTCATCATTTCTCAAATTTTCTATTTTGTTATTGATCAACTGATCATCATGTATTCGGATTTGAAAGAATGTGTCAAGAATATCGGCAGTTGATTGAGCATTCTCCCCCTGACCTGCACGTCCCTGCATTTCACTGTAAAAATATGCCTTTTCATTAAAATTAACATCACGAGAAACGTAGAATTTATCAGTTTCAAGATGATAACAACGATATCCTTTGCTCTTAGTGTTGTACCCAAGAAACACACACCTGAGTGCTCTTGGGCTTAGTTTATCACGCTTGAAGGGCACAACCCAAACATGTACAATGCAACCAAATACACACAGGTGCTCAAGACTGAATTTTTGCCCATGAAGAACTTCCAATGGTGCTGATTTTTCTAACCTCCGACTAGGTATACGATTGATCAAGTGACACGCTGAAGCTATGGCCTCATTCCAGAAAAATTTTGGAATGTTAGATTGGAACATTGGAGCTCGAGCGACCTCGAGTAATGGCATTCCTCTGGTTAATAGGTGTCCTCTTTGTTGCGTTGGGGAAGAAAGTAACATGCATTTACTTCTCTTGTGCCATGTTACTTGCATATTATGGACCAACATTTTGAAAAAAAATTGGTCGATCCCAAAGGCTATAATATTCGGTTATCGATGGGTTACAATGGTGGCTTCGACTTAAATTTCAACAAGATTGGTTGCAAACCTGCTTGAGGCTTACGCTTCACTTGAGTCAAGCCATTTTGTTGTGCTGGGCACCAATTAGAATCTGGAGGGACCCATGTCTTAATAAACCTGTTGAAAGGAAATCTCAATTTTGGACCTGTAGAATCTGTAAAAGTAATCAGAGAGCCTAAAACCCAGCCTCTCTGGCCCTTTCTTTGATGAGTGGCCCAAAAACACGAGATTCATGGTCTGATATGGAGGATGACTTATCAAATCGAACCTGTAGTTGTTGAAGGTGTCCATTTGAGCTTGGATTTATCATATCCGTCCTGTTGTTTCATTTTTTTATTTTTAGAGTAAAAGGTTAGCTGCATTACAGAGTTTCTAACTGAGGTTTCAATTGAGCTTGATTACAGTAATTCTTTATTTTTGAAGTTTCTAGTATGGCTCGAGCCCGGGCATGTTGACTCCCTCCCTCTCTCATTTTTTAGAAAGGATGAAACACATTTAAGTGAAATGGTATACAACATTCTAAACAGACTGAGTCTGGGCTGAGCCCGGGCCAGCTTGGCCCGTTTCACTCAGGATGAGCTAAATGAGCCAGGCTTGGCTCAGCCCGTTTCACTCAGGATGAGCTAAACGAGCCGGACTCGGCACGAGTTGAGCCTGAGCAGTAGTGGCTCAAGCTCGGGTAAAACTCGAACTGAGCCTGTACATGCAGGACCTTGGGCAAGCTGAGTTTGTACATGCCAAGCTTGGCTAGTGTGCATCCCTAGCAGCAAGCAAGGATGCCAAAGTTTGGGTTATGTAACTGATACTAGATCTGAGTAATTAGACATTAGCTAAACAAATTTGGATGAAGAAAATTAACTGCAATTGGATTAGAATATTATCCATTAAATTTGGATATCGATAAGGTTTGGGAGCAAACATCCAAACCAGATTAAAATCCGATTAAAAAAAACCATGCAATTGGATATCCACCTGATTTGGTAGCAAATATCAAAACCATGTCCAAAATTGGTTATATTTGGAAATGGTTTTAGTTTACGTACGTTAATTCGACTAAAGAGATTTGGATTTGGTCTGATCCGGGATAAAATCCAATCGGTAGACAGGAGAGTCTAAAGCTGGTTGGAGGGAAGACTGTGTAGTCTCAAAACTTGTTGAAAAGAACCTCCGAGACGTTGTCAAGGCCTAAACCATTCACACAACCAAGTAGCGGTTGGAGAATTGTCTTAAGGTGTTCTAAAAAAAAAATATTAGTAAAGCTGTAAACATGGCAAGTCAAATTTCAAAGTTTTTTTTTTTAAATCAATGACCTTCACCCAAAATAAACTTCCTAAAACTTTCTCTAAAAAAACTGAAAAAAAAAAAACTCATTTTCTTAGAACCATCTAGAAGCCATGCCCCAAGGGTAGGGTTGTCAATGAGTTGGGTTTGACCTGGACCCGACCGGTACCATACCAGGGTTTGACGATAAACACGAGGGTTCAATTAGAATATGGTCAGACTCAAAGAGTTTGATTAATATATGGATTCAAATATGGTTTATGAAATTTCATACGACCTTAGTACGACTCGATTAAGATCCACAAATTTTCATTATAAAAATATATACTTCATATCAATGGTTTAGAAACTCCTTGATTTAGGTGTATCAGGGAGTTGTATGCGAGAAGTGGGAGCAAAATCCAAATTCAAAATTCTAATTCAAAACATAGATCCGATTCATTTGGGCCAATTCGAGATTTAAGGGTATTTTGATACTTTTACATATGATAAATTTTGTGTAATATATCCTAAAAAAATTATTTTTGATATTTGGTTCTTATTTTTTGAGTTTTGAAACCTCAAATAATATTGTATTATTTTTATTTTATTTTTATTTTTTGATAAGAGTCGAATCCAATCCAGATAGTTTTAGTATCCAATAAACTTTCAAATGGGTCTAAGGGTATATTTTATTTTTTTGAAATATAGATCTGAATTGAATTATGAGAGAGATACTTAACAAATGGATATATGTGATTGGTTCTTGAGGAAGGTGGCAACCATAGCTAGACACCTTGCCCCCAACCATGGCTGGCCACCTTCCCTCAAGGCTCATTGAGACGTAGTAGAGGTGCCGCCCGAGACTATCGGTCCATTCTTCTTTTGTGGCTCTTCGTTAGCTAACCAAGAGAAGAATAGGACAAGCCTTTTAAATGAAGGCTTCTTATTGGCCTCAAGGGGTGGCCTCCCTTGAGGACACTTCTTTGTCTCCTCTACAATATAAAACTAAACTTATGAGCCTTGGTGAAGCTTGTGACAAGTAACATGTTTAAGAACCGATATTGCATGCTTAGAATCTTGATTCCTTGTTAGCAAGGTTGTTAAATGCGATGAGGCGAAGCGAGGCGTTGAGCCTGCGCTTCGCCTCTGAGGCGTACGCCTCAAGTACTGAGGCGTACGCGGTGGGAGGAGAGGCAGTAAGAGAAGGACCACACGCCCAGCTGGTACGGAAGTGAGGGATATGCCGGTCGTCCGGTGGTCAGAGAAGACTGAGCAGCAGCTGCAGCACAGCAAATCCGGTGGTCACTGGTCACAACTGGTCGGAGGTTGATGAGGAGGGCATCACAGCAATGCCTCAGTACCTTGAGCGTGCTCTGAGGAGTACGATCTCACAACACTGGTTGTTAGTTTCGTGACCTGCTCTCTGTTCTGGACAGTCACATCCTTAGCGTGTTATACATATTGAAGTCATGTCTTTACCAGTTTCGTGCTTGTTTCTTTCTGGCAACTATGTGCCTAACTTTTGGCCTACTTACAAGTTAACAAGACAATTCTCAAAAGTTAGGCGTGTGTTTATAATATCTTAAAAATTATGTTCGTGTTTGTAAATAAACAAAAAAGTTGCGGGTGTTTTTTTGTTTTGTTTTTTCAAAAAGTAAATAATGCGATTGCTGAACAATAAGAAGAGCGTAATTGAGGGGTTCGTGGCCGAGGATAGACGACAGAGCATAAAAAAATATTCAAAATAAACACTCACAACTTTTAAATTTCATACAAATCTTGTTTCGCTCTAGCAATCTTGGACCCTCAAGAATAATGAATATTTGGTACTTTTAAATTTAAAATAAATTTTATTGAAGGTAATAAAAATTATGTATATATTTTTGTAAGGGCGATATAATAAATTGGACTTTATAATGGGTGCGGTAATTGCCATTTTTGTTTTGCTCAAAAAGAAAAAAGAAAATTGCCATTCTTATGTTATGTTACGGGGAAAAACAGGTAACGAAAATGGGGAACGCAAGAGACTGAAGAGAGAGAGAGAGAGAGAGAGGTGGAAATTTGTTATAGAAGTCTCTAGAAGTTCCCTTTTGAATATAAATACCCTTCTCGCGCAAACCCTAACCTAGCACGTTAAGAAAAAGGCTCTGGCGTCGCTTCCTTTCTGCGATTCCGAAGCCCATCTTTCTTCTTCTTTGTTGGTGGATTTCATCAATGGCGGACGTTCAGATTGGAGCTGGTGAGGCCGAGACGTTCGCTTTCCAGGCGGAGATCAACCAGCTTCTCAGCCTCATCATCAACACATTCTACAGCAACAAGGAGATCTTCCTTCGTGAACTCATCAGCAACTCCTCCGATGTGAGCGCCTCCCTTCTTTTGCTGTTTCAATCAACACCTACCTTTCACTCTGTGCTGTTTCGTTTTGGATCTTTGATTTTAGTCGCTACCCGCAACGCGAAACTTGAAAGCCTATGTTTCTTTTAAGGAAAGAGTCTATGTTTGTTCAGTGTTAGGTGTATGCTTTTCCTCTATTTTGGTTGTTACCAACATCCTGGCTTGATCGTCCAACATCGGAACGTTTGATCTTGTGTTCTTAAAGGGTTGAACTTTTTTCTTTTTTGATGGTGAATATATGTTTTTTTTTTTTTAATGTTTCTATTTCTACGCATATTGAAGATACGGTTTTTTGTGATGTTTGGGTACTTTGTTTTATGTTCTCAACAACCGGAATGCGTTAGCGATCTTGAAATTGATTCTTAGATGTTATTTGAGTCTCTTCGTTGAAGGAATCGTCTCTTATGTTGTTGAATACTTTGTTTCATATTCTGGACGATCGGAATAGGTTAACGACAATGAAATTGTTTCCGTGCTGGCCAAGTGTTTGAGTTTCTTGGTTTTAGTCCTTTCCCTCTGTGCTGGACTTGAACTGCATTGTTGTATGATGTGAGATCCTCGTTGTTATCGAGTGTCTTTCCGTACCCATATTCTAAAACTTGTTTTTGGATTGGTCGTTTTTCGAGTTTGGTTGGTTTTGTCTATTCCAGAAGTAATAAGGTTTGGAGAAACTGATTTTCCGCTCCTTCTCCTTCCTGGGTGGTTTTCTTTCTTTCTAGGCAACTGATGTAACTTGTTGAAAAATACCCATACATATTTTATATTTTGGGATCTCAACTATAGATTATTTGTCACCCCCATAAATTAGAGGTTACACAAAATTGAGATCCCAAAATATAAAATATGTATGATACAGGTATAGTGTTACCGTTACTGTGTTTTGAGATTGTCTATCCTCTAATGGAAGTATACCTCTAATTTTGTGTAACCTCTAATTTGCTGTGGTATGTTTACTAACCCTCAAGTTTTCCTTAAATGGTTTCTACTATCGTGTTATTCTTTTTATTTCTTTTTGAAAAATCTTAATTTGTGTAATGTTGTAAAATACCCATTTTATCCATGTTAAGTTGCTCTCACATGAGTATCCAACCGAGTTCTGAACATGTTTCTTGGCTTCAATTATGTGTTTCTCGTAAATGATGTTTACCATACTTATTCTTTTAATAGAATTCTTTTGTGTTCTAGGAACTGTCCACATTTTTGTGAATACAAAGTTTTGTCCGTGTTGTATATCCTCCATTGAACATCATTCCATATGTATAATATCTATTGAACAGTTTCTATCATTTTTTTCTACTGATTTTGTATGATCCTGGTAGTTTGTTCATATTGATTTTGCAATATTAAATATTCAACCTCCACTACTTTGGTTGCTACACATGCATCACGTGACTTGATGAAGATAGTGGTATAATCTTCAAGTAGCTGATGTGATCTTATATTATTTTAGGCGTTGGATAAGATCAGATTCGAGAGCCTGACAGATAAGAGCAAGCTGGATGGTCAGCCTGAACTGTTCATCCGGCTGGTTCCTGACAAGGTCAACAAGACCCTAACCATAATTGATAGTGGAATTGGCATGACAAAATCTGGTAAAAATCCATTTGGTTTATTTTCTTTATTTTAGCGGTCTTGCATAATTTTTTAATTTTGTTTCCTTTTCATTGACATAAATTTAATTATTTCAGACTTGGTAAACAATTTGGGAACAATTGCAAGGTCGGGGACAAAAGAGTTTATGGAAGCACTGCAGGCTGGAGCTGATGTCAGCATGATTGGTCAATTTGGTGTCGGTTTCTACTCTGCTTACTTGGTTGCTGAGAAGGTGATTGTCATCACCAAACATAATGATGATGAGCAGTATATTTGGGAGTCTCAAGCGGGTGGCTCATTTATGGTTACCAGGGATGTCTCTGGTGAAAATCTTGGAAGGGGGACCAAAATTATCCTCTATCTAAAGGAAGATCAGGTATATTTTAGTCTTTTTGATTAATGTTTTTTTTTCTTTGAAAAAACAAGTATATGTGCAGGGGAGTTTTAGAGAAATGCGGAAAATTATATTCAAGATTTGGACCACTTGATTTTCCTGCCAATTTGCTTTTTTAAATTTGGTGGAGTATTTGATAAATTTTCATTGTTATCATTGTTACATCAATTGAATGATTTTTTTCAGGTGGCCGATCATTGAAATTGTTTGATGTTTCATGCATCTTGTGTTTAATGTTTCATACAGTTATACCACTGTTGAGAGTTTCTCTTGAAATGAACCAGTTTACTGTTATTATTGTAGTTGAAATGAGGTTGTATTTGTGAAAGCGTTGTGTTCAAAGTTGATGAGATCTAGCTGATTAATGTTTAGGATAGAAAATGTTTAAGAAGTAATGAGTTGTATTTAAATTTTTTTGTGCATCATTTCTTATGTGTATTCCTTGTTAGCCAAGTATAAAATGATCTTTGAGCTGATTACGGTTTAGTATATAAAGTTCTTAAAAGTAGATTAAAATAATAAATTGATGTATTTTAACTTTTGTGCAATGGTTCTTAAAATCAGTCCTTGTTACCCTTGCATAAGATGATCTTACATTGTGTTCTGGATGTGGGTGCAGCTTGAATATTTGGAGGAGCGGAGGATCAAGGATCTCGTGAAAAAGCATTCTGAGTTCATCAGTTATCCCATCAATCTGTGGACTGAGAAAACCACAGAGAAAGAAGTGAGTGATGATGAGGAAGAAGAGAAAAAAGAAGAGGAGGGAGCTGTGGAGGAGGTTGATGAAGAGAAGGAAACAAAAAAGAAGAAGAAAGTGAAGGAGGTTTCCCACGAGTGGTCTCTCATCAACAAGCAGAAACCTATCTGGATGAGGAAACCAGAAGAGATCACCAAGGAAGAGTATGCTTCCTTCTACAAGAGCCTGACCAATGATTGGGAAGACCATCTGTCTGTGAAGCACTTCTCTGTTGAAGGTCAGCTTGAGTTCAAGGCCAT
Source organism: Nuphar pumila (assembly GCF_984573655.1). Taxonomy (NCBI): domain Eukaryota; kingdom Viridiplantae; phylum Streptophyta; class Magnoliopsida; order Nymphaeales; family Nymphaeaceae; genus Nuphar; species Nuphar pumila. The sequence continues at coordinate 29,284,269 of NC_143251.1, forward strand.
TCTTTTCGTCCCCAAGCGGGCACCTTTTGATTTGTTTGACACAAAAAAGAAGATGAACAATATCAAGCTTTACGTGCGTCGTGTGTTCATCATGGACAACTGTGAAGAGCTGATCCCTGAATTTCTTGGTTTTGTTAAGGGTGTTGTTGATTCAGATGATCTTCCTCTCAACATCTCTCGGGAGACACTTCAACAAAACAAGATTCTTAAGGTGATCAGGAAGAATCTGGTCAAGAAATGCATTGAACTGTTCACTGAGATTGCTGAAAACAAGGATGACTACAACAAATTCTATGAATCTTTCTCAAAGAATCTCAAGTTGGGCATCCATGAGGACAGCCAGAACAGAGCCAAATTGGCTGAGTTGCTGAGGTACCACTCAACAAAGAGTGGCGATGAGATGACGAGCCTGAAGGACTATGTGACCAGGATGAAGGAAGGGCAGAAGGACATCTACTACATAAGTGGTGAGAGCAAGAAGGCTGTTGAGAATTCTCCTTTCTTGGAGAGGTTGAAGAAGAAAGGATATGAAGTCCTTTTCATGGTAGATGCAATTGATGAATATGCAGTCGGGCAGCTAAAGGAGTACGATGGGAAAAAGTTGGTCTCTGCAACGAAGGAAGGGTTGAAGTTGGAGGAAACTGAGGAAGAGAAGAAGAAAATGGAGGAGACGAAGGCAGCATTTGAGGGTTTATGCAAAGTGATGAAGGATATATTGGGTGATAAGGTAGAGAAGGTGGTTGTGTCAGATAGGATTGTGGATTCTCCTTGCTGTCTTGTGACAGGGGAGTATGGATGGACGGCCAATATGGAAAGAATCATGAAGGCTCAGGCTCTGAGGGATAGCAGCATGTCTTCATACATGTCGAGCAAGAAGACAATGGAGATCAATCCAGAGAATGCAATAATGAATGAACTAAGAAAGCGAGCAGACACCGACAAGAATGATAAGTCGGTAAAGGACTTGGTGCTATTGCTATTTGAGACTGCTCTGCTCACTTCTGGATTCAGCCTGGATGATCCAAACACCTTTGGAGGAAGGATCCATCGGATGTTAAAGTTGGGTTTGAGCATTGATGATGATGTTGGCGCATCTGAGGATCTCGACATGCCAGCCTTGGAGGATGATGGGAACGAGGAGAGCAAGATGGAGGAAGTTGATTGAGTTGAACAGGAAACCATAGTTGGGTGTGGTGCTCAACCTTTTTGTTTTTTATTTGTTTCGAACTTACAGTCTGTTAGTTTTGCATTTTAACAGTTTGGTAGGTGTCTGATCTTTAAGTAGTTGGAGTAGGTCTCATTTTGGATTTTTTTCCCTGGATTTTTGCTTTTCCAAATGTTAATTAAGCTTTAACTATTCTTATGCCTCCTACTGTTTGCTAATATGCTAGACAGCTGGTTTTAGGTTCAATGCCTTTGGTAGAGCATATCTTTCTTTAGTCTAAAACTAGGTCTTCCAGTTTGCCTTGTTGCGACCAGTTGGTTCCCTAGATTCTATTTGAACTGGTTTTCTCCGATTTTGCTGCTTGTTCAACACTTAGGTTTCAAACTAGCCGACCGCAAAAGTTTCTACTATTAACCATATTTTTGTTGATTACTGTTTATTTGTTTAACTTCGCATTCCTTTTGGCTCTAGTTCACTCACAATTGATAATCTATAACTATGCGTGCACACGCGCTCGTGCATTCATCATTTTTTGTGCCCTCTGCACAGGTACCTATGTGACAGCTTACATCAGCGAACAGTGTACTTGTAGTATTATCTAATTAGCGTGGCCCATGTGTTCATAATGATTGTCTAATTTTATATGCACGATCTTTTTTGTACGATTTTCATTTGTTTTGATATGGGGGGGTCTCCAAGGCTTTCGTCTTCGTATGCTGCCGTTATTATTTCCTGCTGATTTTGTGCTCAGTTTCTTGTGGTGTTGTATATGTGAAACCGATTGCTTTTCTTGCAATGAAAGTGATGTAGGTGATAGACAAGATGATATGCTATGAGCTTCTGTCTGTAATAGATGGAGTAGAGACATTCTCCCCAAAAATGTCTTTGGCAATAGTCCAACATGCGTCTGTTGATTCTCACCTTCTTCTCTTTCTTTTCCACAATGTATACTTCGTGTAATGGGATTGTGGCTTTATGCCGACCAAAAATTTCCTATATCTTTTGTTGGTTATATAAATTTCGTCTTGTGGGTTTTTCACTCTTTTTTTTTTAGTTTTATGTTTTTGGTTGGAAGCTGGAGGATTGCCGCCTGCTTTCTGTTTGGTTTGGGAAAGGGTTTTGTAAATCTGGAATTTCAATATGGACCTCGATCTGGTGTACTTATGTTTGCCTCTAAAGATTGTGTTTTCTAACAGCAATTGGAAAACTAAATGTCTCTTCAAAATTCCTTTGGAAATGCTCTTCAACTTCCAACAATGTCCCAAGTAGGGCTGCGAAATGAGATGAACTGCTTGTGGCTTAGTTGTACAGAACTTTTTCAAACTAGTGAAATAGGCTTGGCAAACCGAACCCAGACAAGTGTTCAACTTGGCTTGACTTGCATAGGTGCATAACTAATAATAGATTTTTTTTTTTTGAAATTGGTTGTATGTGTTAGTTACGTCCTTCTTGGCTTTTGTGCATATATATTATCCAGTTTATTGGGTTTTTTTTTGTGTACATTGCATGTGTGTTTTCTTGATTTTTTTTTGTTTTTTTGTTGGTTTTTGTGTGTATTATCTAGTTTAAACTGTTATAGTAAGAATTAAGAGATGACACCAAAGAAAAATAAGAGAAACATATAATTTAGTATAATAAGCTTGCCACTTTGATAGTGAGGTAACCTGCTTCAGCAATACAAATTTAGCCGTCAGATCTTGTCAACCAACAGTACCCTCTCAACAATTTACAATGTAGAAATTTGCACTCATCTACAATAGAGCTCTTAAAATTATCAATGGGGGGTTTTGTTTATGTTTGGTAGGAGCAGCTAGTGCACGCCACCTTTTGTTGGGACATTGTAGGTTCAAAACCTAATGGTATAGTTGCCCATTAAAAATTGTGACTGGCCTACAAGTCCTGTTGATTTTGCAAAAAAAGTTGAATGGTTAGATATTTGTCTCCCATCCCGAAAGCATTGAAAGGGGAGAGAGACTCATTGGTGCAGAAACATAAGCCGCTAGCTCACGGTGAGATTGTCTCCAAATTAAAAGAGAGTAGTCACCAAGACATGGGGTTGCGAAAATTGTGGAGGGTCATCAGGCAGAAGATGCGATTATAGGCCCGGTAGAGGAGAATGAGGGCCCTGAGGTAAATGGGAGCAATGCTAAGCTACATAGTGCACATGAAGATCCTTCTCCCCCTCTTTAGATGAGAGTGCATGTTTTAAGTAGGAGGTCGTAACCGCAAATAATATTTGATGCTAAGAGACTATTTTTTTTACAATTATTTTATATATAACTTCAACTTGATATTATAGATCATACATTATTTTTATTTTTGATATTACATCTATGTAAACCAAGAGTATATCACTACAAGTTTATATATATATATGCATGTTATGCATAACCATGTGTTTATTTGTGTACTTGCATTTCAATGAGTAAAAAAGTTATAACTACTGAATATGTGCACGTGAGTGCAACAACCATAGCAACCTCCATCACTGCTTGTGCACCGATTATTTTGATACAAAGCACACTCGTGGTTTCTAGCACCGATGGAGTACCCAAAAGGATTTATTGGATAGGATGCATTTTCAAAAATTCTTGGAGATCACCCCATGAAACATCGACCATAGTCTCGTAGATTCTATTGTGCAGTTTTGGAGTTTGTCTTTAAACACATTCATCTTCGGATAATTACATTGGAAGATGTGACACAAATCACTGCATTAAAGTGCCATGGGAAGCCAGTGACTAGACGTTATTGAAGAGAATTCAAGGATTTGGGTCGTGTCCTCATAGATGTAAATGATGAGGCATGAAATAATGGTAGGGTCAAGTTATCATGGTAAAAGAACCAGTATGACCCTACATTGACAAAGAGTTCTAGTGGAAAGCTAATGTCAACTTTTGGAGGAAAGGGCAAAAAGAATCCGTAGAGTGACATCATAACATTTTTGTTCTACTTTTTTGGTGTATGCTTATTCATTGACTCAGGTGTGAAGATGATCCATAGATCATACCTGAAATTGTTGCAAGCATTGACTTTCATCGATGAATATGCATGGGGACCTGTCATTCTTGCACACATGTATGCAAGTTTGTCTGAGTGCAAGACTGACAGAAAAAATATTGCAGGCATTTTGATTTTGTTAGAGATATTCATTCTTTCATGTTTCTTATTTGATATTTCTTTGTATTTGTTATATATAAATTGTTCATGTGGTACTAACCCTTGTATTAATCCTTACATGTTTGGATATGAGAGCACATATCCATTGAAAGACCTTTGGGACATAACTCTTTCCTTGAATTTTTACGTACTGCAATGTAGAGACAAACACATGATAATGAGGATAAAAATGATCAAAGAGGGTTGGGTCTTAATATTAATAGGCCGTCTTGCATAACACAATTACAGAACATCATCAAAGCATATGTAAGTTTTCTTTAAATAATCTATTAGAGGTATTCATGATGTTTATTACATTTTAGTATCGTGGTGCCTATGGTTATGCAACATGAACAAAGTTGAGCAAACACCTCGTCATCTTGAAGTAGTTAGTAAAACAATTCATGACACAATGAAGGATAATAAGAATTATCCCACTTTGTTTGAACACAAACTAGAAGACTGATACAAAGGTGGGAAAGACATTAACAGAGAATCTATGGCCAATGTATACATGGATGAATAGAGAGATAAGGTCCAGATTGAGGAGGAAGATAGGGCTACAAGTGCTACTGGGGGCATATATAGAAAATAGCCGTTTAAGGGAAGAAGTTGTTAGGTAGAGGAAAATATTTAACTCTCAAGGTGCTCTTATTGCTAATTTGTAAAATTACATCAATAGGCTACTAAAGCGATGGATTTTATACTGTATATCATTAACCTTTATATATTTTGAAATTTGTTATGTACATTAATTGAACTTTGTATATTATTGAATTTTGTTATGTACATTAATTGAACTTTGTCATGTTTGTATAAATTAATGAATGCGTGTGTTTGTGTGTGATGTGATGAAGTTGTTTATGAATGGATTGTGTATATAACATGAAATGAAGTTGTTTGATTCTTATCTTTTAAGGAGAATAAATTGTGTATATAACAAGAAATAAAATTTTTTAATTTTGTTTTTTGTTTGATATGTATTGTTTATGTAACCGGTGATTGATTTGTTTCATTCACTTCAATTATGTATAATGTGTATAGCAAGGGATGAACATGTATTTTCAACTAATGATTTTTCGCACTAGTAAGAAATTTTGTAAGGTACATGCACATTTCTATTTATTCTTTTTAAAATAGAATTTTTTTTGCAAGGTACGTGATAAACGTACCTGATCTTGCAAAAATTCTTTCTGTTTTAAAAGAATGAACGAAAATCTGCATGTATATTATGAAATTACTTTTTGATTTAAAAAGAATGAAACAAAATTCATATGTACCTTGCGAAGTTCCTTCCTTGTACAAACGTTACTTAAAGCCCACTATTCAAGAGAGTAGCAATTCACCTAACTTTTCTCGAGTACAGATGAATGGCATGAAATCCAACTATGATTGGATTAGAATGCCATTCATTGCATGGATGAATGACATCAAAGTGACCCTTAAAAGTAATTCATCAGGAGTACCCTTGACCTAAACTTGCACATGGCTGGTAGGACAATGAAATCAAATTAAAGATACCCTAGCTAACTAGAAAAACACAAAAAAGAGTGTCATTGACTTATTTCTTCATTATGTAATGGAGTCAATTGGCAAAGGAAAATACAAAATAAATAATTGAGAAAGATATGGGATACCAAAATCATTTCTGTATTTGAATTTTCCATGGTTCAACTAAATTGTACTTGTTTATAATAGTTCAATATGTATGAGCTTTACTGCATCAAGGAATATTTTGCACAATCATTTTCCAAAGCTTGTGGACCTCCCAAGAAAAATTCATAATTGAATAATAAACAAATCAATTACCTGTTACATAAACAATACATATCAAACAAAAAACAAGATCAAACAACTTCATTCTTTGTTATATACACAATTCATTCTCATAAACAAATTAATCACCTATTATAAATAGGTATATACATAGTAAAAAATTTGCATAATCATCCACATTCATAGTAATAAATCCGCATAGTCATCTACATGAATTTAAAATTTTATATGCAAATTTTCACGTCCATAGTCAATACATAATACTTTGTACACATTCATAGTCTAAAATTTGCATAGTCATCCACATGGCCCTTATTATATACACAACCATCAACAAACAATACTCATATTTGCCCAAAGCTCCTGTAATCTCTCATAATCATCATCCAATACCTCATTGTTCGATGCCCACTCTACATCCTCAAGCACAAGGGCATCTTATGGCTTAGACTCTTCATCGACTTTTATTGTCGCAAGCTCAGTCCTCTTTTTCTTCCACTCATCATGAACAATCTTTCTTTCACTTTTATAAACCTTTATCAATTGATACCTAACTATATTTACATTAGTTTGAAAATGGTTATTTAGTAAATGTGCAACAAATATCACAGAAAAAATAAAACATGATTAACAACATGGTGTACCTGCATGAAATTTAATGGTTCATTTAATCCTAAATATTATATATACAAAAGGACATATAGTCCATAATCATACATGTAACATTCATATACTAAGTAAAGAAACATGTACAAAAGTAATTACCAATTTAATCGCTTAGGAATGTCTTGCATAATACTGGTCGACCATTCTGCGTAAATATCATAACCAATTTATCTTTGAAAAAAGAAAACATGCAATACAATATTAAACCAAATGAATACTTGAATAAAAAATTAAAACATAATATTGAATAGGTAATAAAATTACGTATATGATGTTACTATCAATAAGTTCTATAGTCACTATCGAATTGTACAACCTTAACTCATTCACTTCCATATTCATCTCCCAAAAAACCAGTGATAATTGCCCCAGTTGTCAGGAATCAAGATCTACAACATAAATTGATTTTAAGATAATTGTATTGTTCAAATTTTATGTTGTGTAAATATATACCTTGTTACATTCATAGAATAGATACGACATACGATCGAGCTCCAAGCATGTGTGTGTCCTACCTCGATATAGGAGAGTTTTGAGCATTTGCTATGAATTTCAATGTTTACCGATTAGTTTTTGTTATAAGGAAGAAAAGAAGAGAAACATTGTTTTATAGACTCATAAAGAACTAGAGGTCATGTTTACCTGGACCCGACCTAGACCAAACCTGAAGGTTTAAATAATATATGAATCTGGGTATAGTTTATGAAATTTTATACCAGACCAGGGCCTAACCCGAGTTATGATTATGACCCACAAATTTTCAATGTAAAAATGATTAAAAATATTATTTTATTGGGTATGGTATGGGTCTGGTTCATGTAGTTCTTATCGGATCCAAGTATGGTTTTTCATATAGTAGACCCGATTAGACCTGAGTCCGGTCCCGATACCATACTAAAAAATTTGGTTCAAGTCTGGTTCCACTTAAGTCCAAACCAAACTCGACCTATTGATATACTACAAAGAACTACGAGGTCATGTAAGTGGTCTTTTGTAGATCACATCCTTCTGCTATTTTTTAGCTATGAAAACTATTAAGTCTAAGTATGAATATTTCTAGGTGCTGCATCAAATAGATAAATACACTCATGTTATTTTTAAAAGCATCCACGTACGATCAGAACAAACAAACACACCTAAAAAAACTTGTAATATACTTACTTCACTGATAAAAAAAGTTTTTTTGAAAAGTAGTAGCACTTCACTGTATTTTGACTTTGTCGGATCCTCTTCAGTCTCAACCACCACAATTGTGTCAGGTGACTGGTGGTTGACTCTTTTGCTTGCACCACGTTTAGACATCACAAGTTACTTATGATTTAAATAACATTTATTATAGTTTGCAGACAATAGAAAAATAAATCATTTAATTGAAAAAAAAAATATGTAAACTACAAATGTTTGCTAGGGTAATCCAATATCTGAAAAATAAAATTCAATAAGTGCATTCGGCAGATAAAAATTTCAACCTTTTCATAAAGATTTGTAAATTGAACAACAAAACAAACTTATACGAAGATAGTTTTATGTGAAAAGCAAAAAAATAAGTTCAACCATATCTAGTAATTGTAAGTTAGTAGATTAAAGAATCAAAAGATGTAAAAGCTCATATACATGCCAATAGACACATAAATATTAAGATTATTTTCCTTGGTAAGACATAAGACAATTCTCCCATGAACTCTGTATTCTATTATATAATCACAATTTGATCAAATGCAAAGATAAGGTCTCCAACTCCAGTCTAGAATAAATGCAAAAAAAAATAAAAAATCATTCATGAAAAAGTTTCATGGTCAAATGATAATAAAGATTATTCAAGTGAGAAATTAACATGCCATTATCTTTACTACATCTTTCTCTTCATGTGGCAACATGCTACTTAAAGGTAAACTCTATGATGCATATTTGTGCCAACTTTTGCAGGTGATATTAAGCATATAGCCTCCATTTCTATATGCTAATGTTGGCAAAATCATCGAATATTGATAAACAACAAACAAAAGTAACTAACTATATGCAAAAATCCCTAAAGATCGTAAACCCTAAACAATAAATTTGGTGATAAATATTACATAATTACATAGGTTAACATACACAACAATGAAACATACATAATAAGTCCACAACAATAACCAAACAAAAGAAGCGGAAACTATGTTGTAAAAAAAATGACAAAACAATAGATATATTGTATGAAATTTACCTTAATAGCTAACTAAAGTAGAAGAGAAGGATACCACAACAACTTTCATGGGAATCACCGGAAGGGTTGGGGTTCTAGAGGGAGGAGGATTGGGGTTATTGCTTTTTTCAAATACAAATGAGAAAAAAAAACCTAAATACGCATTTATATGAGATAAAATTTTGCAAAGAAAAGAAATTTCTTAATATAGGTGTGATGCAAATAAGAAAATTTGCAATATTGAACTTTTGCAAATATTTTGAAATTTCACAATACTTATTGTGATACTCGTATGCAATTTCACAAATTTTATGATTTTTGCAAATTTTATGATTTTACATGGGCCACAACTAAACGTATACAAGTGGCTAGTCCATCTAAACTAGGGCTAAATTGTGTAAGATGCCATCCAAACCTTCATATTTGAGAAAATAGATTACTGTGCTAGATCCATATAAATAGGAAGTAGGGCATGCACCATATCCACTTAACATCAAATATAAGGATATGTTTCCTACCGGTTTGTCTGACCATATCCAGTTTATTCTTATACTAGGGCATCTATGTAGGCTTTATCAGATATGAATGTGTTGGATATGGACTGCCCTTACCTAATTGGATTTGAAAGTGGATACGTGAATATAGTAATGCTACGGACCTACTCCCACCAAGTAGAGACCGTACATGTAATCTATATATTTTTTAATCAGACTTCATAGATGCATTCAACATAGTTTATTTGATAGAAATCATGCTTTGGATAATGTTTTTTAGACACAAAAATAAGGTTTTTTAAGTCTTGAAATTTTGGTACATTATGGGCCATCCATTTTTAAAGATCTTGAAAAACCCATATGAGCCGCATTCACATGATTCAAAACTTGTTTTCTATTAAAAAGGGCATGTGTGTCTGATCAACAAAGAAAACTCAAGAATCTTGAAAAATTAAAACTCATTAGGTGAGAGTAGGTGCTCTTGGAGCACGCTATCATTACTAATTTAATAATATCTAACAGAATTCAGCTTTCATGGTCTTGTCCCTCATAGGATCTACATTGCTAATAGGTTTGTTAAGTGGTCCAGGTGAAGTTTGAGTCAGGTTTAATCGGTCGAAAATTGTCCGTCCTGCGGCGGCCGGTTTCAAGCCATGCATTCTGCTGAAAAAGAAAATGTACCCTCGACTGTCGAGGGTGACGCTGTGTGTGTGTGTGTGTTCACGGTCGGCCATCGTCCCGCTCTCGACGCAGGTATAAAACAGGTGCCTTCGACCCAGAGAAGATCTCTCACCGTGATCGCAGCTTACTGTTGGGAAGCATGTCAGATCTGAACGTCTTAAAAAATGCAGGACATCCTATGCTTTTCATCCTCCATCATCTAATTCAGACGTCTCCACAGTGGATTCCAAGCAGATCAAAAAGCAAGGATGGAGATTGTGGCTCCAATCACCCTGACTGAGGCCAAGGTGTTGGCCATGAATAAGGTTCTCACAACTAAATCTGATGAAAGTGTTGAGTTGGAATGTGCGGGGTCTGATGCTGATCGGCATTGGACAGACATGAGTTCGGATTGGATTCCTCCTTTGTAATTTCTTTTTTCTGGTTTCCTTAATAAACAGGTAGGGGTCTTGCCTAACACCAGCTTTCAATCTTAAAAAAAAAATACAATATTTTGGCAACACTAAAACCGTGTTTCCCAAACATAGCCTTATTTTAAACCCATAAAAGAGTAATCAAGTTGGGAAAGGTCCGCACAATTGGGTTGAGCAGATATATATAGGGCCAAGCCTTTAACTTATGGAGTTTGGTTGGGATCGAATTAGTCGAGCTTATATTAGCCTTTTGGGTTACAATCACTTCAGAAATAAATCAGTTTTCAGGTTTGACTTGGTGCTCTCTCTCTCTCTCTCTCTCACATTGGGTTCAAAGATCCCGCTCACCTTTCAACCTGACGGCCTGTGCTCATCGAGGGCATAAATAGGCTAAGGATAATAAGGATCACCCATGTCCAGGAGATCTTCGACCAAGACGACAATGGCGCTCTTTTGGTTTTACGCCAACATTGGGTTATGGGCCCCACACCTCGCAGCCGCTGAATATGTGGGTGCACTCGTCCATGTGATGCTCACCGGATTGCTACCGGCGAGTAGGGACGCCAGATCCCATTTTTTGGCTGGGGTTTTGTAGTACCCCGACCGTTGCCCATCCTCCAATTACATCTTGCCGCAACCCTCGAGAGCTGGACCAGGCATTGGTGAGCGACGAATATCGACCGCTTGAGGCCGATCGTCGTCGATTTTTGCCTGTAGCCTACCGTCCATGGCTGCACAACGACTATGGCTGTGCATAGCCGTAGTCGGCACTGCCAACAACTCTGCTGGCTATAACAGCTAGCAAAGAGGCTACGCTCGTAGGTAGCAGGCTATGAGAGGTTGGCCCTCACCATCGGCGGTGAAGGCGGCTGCCAGCGGCAGCTGCTGTTTGGTTGCAGGTGGGAGGGAGCCTGCTCCATCCGATCCACCGCCTGGCTCTATTGTCGAAATAGAGCCGAGATCGTCGTTGGCAGTGCCAGAGGTTGGCCTCCGGTGGCACCCGTCAATGGCGTTTGGTCGGATGTTAAACGGAGGGGGTTGGCTCCCAGAGAAACCATATATTTTCGGTTTGGGATTTTTTTTTTAAATCCCCTTCCGTCATCGACCTCGGAACGGAGGTCATAGCCTGCGACATTTAGGCCGACTGCCGGTGGCGATGGCTGAAGGTGGAAGAAAATTCAAAAACCTGGCGTTTCACTCTCGTGAAACGTCAGGTTTTCACTGTAGCTTTTAAGCTACATTGAGAGACCGGTTTGGCTAGACTCTGTCTAAACCTAGATTTGTTATAATTTTTTTTCGAGTGGACCGGGTCTCAGTTGACCCGATGGATCTGGTTTGGGACCCAGACCCATTAGGGGTCCCAGGTAGACCAGATACATGCTTGACCCAATCTGGACCTGGACCCAATAGGTGGGTTCTGGGTGGATCGGTTTTGGCACTCGACCCGAGTACCCGATCTGGACCTGGACTTGTTACGAGTTATGGATGGATCGGGTATGTTCCTGTCCCCATACCTGATTCAAACACATTGGGTGTTTTGGGTCTGGGTCCAAACCCAAACCGATTTTATCTGGTCCAAGATTCAAATTCAACCTAAGATCTGGTTAGACCAGATTTGGATCCATATCAGGTCAGGATCGTGGGATCTGACTCAGGACCCAGTTTGATCGGTCTGGATTCGGATTGGGTTCGGATCGTGGGATTCGACTTGAGATCCAGTCTAATTAGATCTGGATCTAGATCCAAACTGGGTTGGATCATCTTCAAAACTTGATCCATGCACTATTTGACCCTTTAAGGCAGAATCAGTTTTGTGATTGATACTAGGCATTTCAGGATCGGTTCAGAGCACTTTATGATCGGTTCCTATGAGTAGAGACCCCGTTTCCATGAATCAGTGAAAGAACATGAGTTTCTCATTTAGTTTTAGGGGTTTAGATACTTTTGTGTATATTTTAGATTGGTTCAGCTGTTTCAGAATCAATTCAGGGCCTTAGTTGACAGGTTTGAGGTCGTTTTAGATCAGTTTGGGGTATTTTATGACTGATTTCATCACTAGAACCCTAAGTATTACCTATAAAAGTATGTCTTTGTCATTTTTTTCATGCTTTATATGTATTTATTATCATGGATGCATGGCTCTTACATGTATTTTATGTTGTTTTCAGTTATCCATAATATTTAAGCATGAATTATGACTAAATTCATGACATATGTGATGCGTTTCATTAAAATTTTATTTTTGCATATGAGATAAATCATAAATTTATGTTTTTGATGTTATTATTCATAGTTTGTCATGAATATACATGCATTATTTTGAGTGCATGAACATGCTCTATAATACAAATATGTTTACGGTAAAAGATCTCAATTAAATGACTCATAATTATCAAAGTAATCTGAGTTGTATTGATTGAAGATTTTTTAGACCGTGTTAAGATTTGGTATTGTGATTGCGTATGAAACAATGATTTTACCCAAAAGAAAGTCAGTGTGTTCCAAATTCATACCGAGTGTAATAATAGGTGTGTATACCAACCTATAATAATGCATGTTCATACTCAAAGGTATAATGCTGAAATTGTTTCATGGTTACATGATATGCTCGTTTCACCAATTGAAGTTAATTTCTTGTGAATTAAGCAGTTGAAACAACTTTGAGTATTATCTTTTCTATCAAAGTAGAACAATAATAACCCTATTATGCTTGTCTAAAAAAAAGTGAATAATAAAGGATCTCAATTTTACCTTTTTAACATGAATCTGTTGCTTTGTAATTCTAAACGAATCATTGACGGTTCTAAATAGTATCTCCATTTTAGATGGATCCAATTTTTTATATTGAAAAGAAATAGTATTATCAACTTTGGGTTACATGGACTTAGATTTGACTTTTAAAACTGACGAACCTCTCGCTTTTAAAATGAAGCAGGGTAGAGACCTTGTCCCCCGCCCTGATCCACTGACATCCCTACTCAAACTTGACTCGTATAATTTAACGAGTATTTAGAATATAAAAGTACAAGAAAAACTCTTGTCATCTTAATTTGGGTTGGATATTACACAAAAATCATAACCCAAACTCTAACTTACGTGTCATTAGAATTAGATTTATATCTGCATTTTAATGACCATATCCAAGAATTCGAGTTTGTGATGAGTCAACTACTTGCCAGAGATCTCATTAATGACAGCCCTGTCTAAAGCCATGTTTGAGAGCCTTAGATTTTCAATTTGAGGGAGATCCTTGGCTTTAAGAATGGGTCACCCTTATTGGTTGTCAAATCTGCAATTTCGATTATCTCCTTTATATCATAACCTTGTACTAAAATCTCTTATTTGAGTTATAGTTGCCGGAAATGGGTTCGGATATGTATGAGTATGGGACTTAAAAGGTTTCAACTACATTTTTTATTTGAATTTCTAATAGGCATTGGTACCGTCTACTATGAGTTTCTAAAAAGTTGATAAAAAGTACATATTTTCATAAAAATAACTATAAACTAAAATATCTAACATACATATCTAACCAATTGTTTTTGCATAATAATTATTTTATAAAGAATATATATTTGCCACGGTCAATTGTATCTATAATCTAGTTAAAATCTCATGATACAAGATGTTTTGACTCAATCTAACCTCATATATGTGTTCACCACCATTGATTTACCAAGAATCAAATCTTTGATCATGTTATTTCAAAAAATATGGTTTTTCGAGTTAAAGGGTGCTGCTGCTTGTCAGGTAGGAGCTGCTAGTGCAAGTCACCTTGTTGTGTTGGACATTGTAAGTTCAAATCCCAATGGTATCATTGTATAACTAGTAGGGGTCTGCCAGAATGCTTATAAAAAAAGTGCTTTTTCGAGTCAAGAACAATCGATGCATTCATAGCTGCCAATTTTTAAATCACCCAAAAAACTTGTGTAAAAGTCAGATTATGGTGATCCAAAAGTCAATCTCCACTAAAAGAAACATGTAAATCACATCTACATTGTTACATGTGGCTTAAAAACAAAAATAAAAAAATAAAAAAGGCGATTGTTAAGAATTATATTTTCAATGATCTGTAGCAAACATTAACATTTTTATAAACCATAAATTTGAAAATCTTAAAGAAAATAATAATTCGAAAATGGAATTGTTGTTTGTATACAGAAATATTAATAGAATCAAACTTGAAACTCATTTATAATTTAATAAAAATGAGTTTCTATAGTAGGTCCTTTTCAAGTGATTGAGATATGCTTCTTAAACATTTCATACTTCCATTTGTGGTTTCCAAAATGAGTTATATATTGGTTTCTACTGCTGATACACAGTATGTTAGGGTGTATCGAGTACCAATACAACTATGGTTTGAATAGCCTTTCATCTTGGCATGGTCCCATGCCACATCAGCGTGCCCCCATGCATGCCAACCTCAAATCTTAGGCTTTTAAATGTTTAAAAAATGTGTAGGATATTTATTAGGAGTGGATGAGGCTTTTAAACGTTCCTTGGGCAAGTTTGGAAGCATGAAAAACTCTCATAGAAAAAAAGTACTTTTACCTATGAAAGTTTACATATGGCATCTTTTGGTTGTGAATGTTTTCTCTTTCTCAAACATTGTGTTTAGATTATGAGGATTCTCTTTTTGATAAAGCACAAGGCTTCATGTTATGAATTGAATATTGGATCAAATTGTATCTTCTTAATACTGCTTCATTGATTCCACTGCTTATTTTATATTTTTCTTTGATTTTGACAAGCAAATTTTCATCATCTTTGAGAAGAAGTTTTTCCTATGAAAAAATTTAAATGTTGAGGGCAGCCCCACACCTTAATCAAAATATTTTAAGAATTTTCTAACCGGACATTTTGTGTGTCACACAACTTTGAACCAAAAACAAGTAAAAAACCTTGCCAATTTTGCAGTATTTCCAAAAGTGATTTTATGCTAAAAAAACATGAATTTTTAGAATATCAACTATTTTGAAAGTATTGCATTTTTAATGATAAAAAAGACTTTTTTTTCTACAGATTTTCAAATTCTTAATGTTTTCATTACATTTTATATTATATATATTGATATTTGTTTGAGTTTTCCTTGAGAAAACTAGATTTTTTGAAAAACAAAATGAGTTTTTTCATCGCACTGGGTCGCGGCGTTGTTCGGTAAGACGGTGGAACCCTGTTTTACCCGAGATCGATTATCCCTGATATCATATCGGTGGCTTGCGGTGGGTGCCCTTTAAGGACTTAGCTCACTCATAAAGGGCACTCACCCGGGGTTTACTATTTAAGAAGGGAAGCCAATTAAGCGACCCTGTTCTTAAGCAGGTTTCTTGTCATTAAAAAAAAAAAAAGGAAAGAAAAAGGCAAATCGCCATGACCAAACCAAGGATGCAAATGGATCAGATTGGGTCAGACCTTTGATCCAAGTCTGAGATATTAAATTTTGTATAAGAATCTTAAGATAGAACCTGACTTTGTTTAAGGATCAGATTCACTTACATGACCAAAGATTTTCTCCAAATTCAGACTTGGATTTGAGCGCAACATTCTTTGTCGGATCTATGTTCGTGTCCATACCAAATTTGATCAACTAGTACTTGCAACTTTCGACCGTTCTTTAACTAGATCCGCTATCCGAATCCAATTCTACTACATCAGATCTAGATCGGATTCCAATTTGGACTTCCTTGTCAATTTTTGGATTTGGATAAATTATGATCAAGATCAACTCCGCCTGTGTAGTTATACACTGCCGGTCCCAAGCCCGGATAAAGGAGGAGGGTTGCGGTAGGCCTGTGACAGCCAGCATAAAAACTTTGTCATATCCTATGAAAATGAACCAATATGAGAATTTCGTTGGGGCGTTCCCTACTGAGCGACGCGCTGTACTCTCTAGGCCCGGAGGCAGTGATAAATGTGCAAGGGTTGCTAGGTCGTCGCCCAGAAGCGACGCGTCACACCGGCGCCCGGGTGTGGTGTCAAATAGGCAAGGGTTCCCTCACTTTGTTGGACGGGTGGGGGTAAAGAAGTTAGTCCAAGACCATAAAATTAGGTTAGCCACTTGGAACATAGGGTCTTTAACTGGTAAGTTGGTAGAGTTAGTAGATGTTATGTGTAGGAGAAAGATTGATATTTTATGTCTTCAAGAGACCAAATGGGTAGGTGAGAAAGCTAAAGTGATAGAACCTTGGGGATATAAGATTTGGTATACAGGAATAAATAGGAATAGGAATGGAGTAGGGATTGTTATGAGTCGTCAGTTTATAGATAATGTAGTTGAGGTCCGTAGGAAGGGTGATAGAATTTTACTTATTAAATTAGTATTAGGTACGGATATTATTAATATTATTAGTGTTTATGCACCTCAAGTAGGTTTAGATGATTCCATTAAGCATCAATTTTGGGAAGATTTAGATGGAGTAGTACAAGAGACATCTTATGGAGAAAAGATTTTCATCGGCGGTGACCTTAATGGACATGTAGGCATTAGTAGGGATGGATTTGAGAATATCCATGGAGGCTATGGTATAGGAGAAAGAAATGAAAGTGGAGAAAGGATTTTAGATTTTTGTTTGTCCTATGATATGATCTTAGCAAACACTTGGTTTAGGAAGAGGGAGTCTCACCTAGTAACATTTAAAAGTGGGGTTAATACGAGTCAAATAGATTTTTTCCTACTTAGAAAGAGAGATAGGGGTTGTTGCATCGATTGTAAGGTTATACCAGGAGAAAGTGTAGCTACACAACATAGAGTCTTAATTTTAGATCTTAGAATTAGACAATGCCGCAAAAGGGATAGACATAGGATAGATCATAGAATTAAGTGGTGGGCACTGAAAGGAGCTAAACAAGGAATGTTTATAGAGCAGGTAGTTAAGGAAGTTGATTGGTGTCTCGAGGAGGATTCAGAATCAATGTGGAATAAGATAGCGGGTGGTATGAGAAAAGTAGCTAAGGAGGTATTGGGTGAGTCTAAAGGCGGTGCACCACTAGGTAAGGATACATCATGGTGGAACGAGGATGTCAAATTAGCTATTAAGGTTAAAAGAGAGTGTTATAGAAATCTAAGTAAGAGTCGTGATAATGAGAATTTGGAGAAGTATATGATAGCAAAGAAGGAAGCTAAAAAAGTTGTTCGAAACGCGAGGGCTAAGGTATATAAGGAGGTTTATGACAAGTTGGATACCAAAGAAGGCGAGAAGGATATTTATAGGCTTGCAAAGATGAGAGATAGGAAATCGAAGGATTTGGGTATGGTTAGATGTATCAAAGATGAAACGCAAAGGGTTTTAGTCAAAGATGAGGAGATTAAGGAAAGATGGAAAGATTATTTTGATAAGCTATTTAATGATAGTCATGCTCAAGATCTTGGAGACTTCTCCATTCCTTTTCATGAGATAAATCGTGACTTCATGCGCAAGATTCAAAAGAAAGAAATTGCAGAGGCTTTGAAGAAAATGAAATCAAGAAGGGCAGTTGGCCCAGATGGTATACCTATCGAGGCTTGGAAATGCTTGGGAGAGAAAGGTTTAGAATGGTTGACAAATCTTTTTAACTTGATTTGGCGAACAAATAAGATGCCTAATGAGTGGAGGAAGAGTACTTTGGTGCCTTTATATAAGAATAAGGGTGATATACAAGATTGCACAAACTATCGTGGTATAAAACTCATGAGTCATACTATGAAACTTTGGGAGAGGGTGATTGAGTCTAGGTTGAGGAAGGTTGTCATGATATCGGAGAATCAATTTGGTTTTATGCCTGGAAGATCAACTATGGAAGCTATACATCTTCTTAGACAACTTATTGAAAGATATAGAGAGAGGAACAAAGATTTGCATATGGTTTTTATTGATTTAGAGAAGGCATACGATAGAGTACCTAGGGACGTTCTCTGGTGGACAATGATGAAGAAAGGTGTTTCTCTCAAGTACATTAGTATAATTAAAGATATGTATGAAGGAGTAGTAACCAATGTCCGCACTTGTGGAGGGGTGACAACCAATTTTCCGATAACGGTTGGGTTACATCAAGGATCTGCTTTAAGCCCTTTCCTATTTGCGATAGTGATGGATGAGCTTACGAGATCAATCCAAGAAAATGTACCGTGGTGTATGTTGTTTGCTGATGATATTGTTTTGATTGATGAGTCTAGAACTGGGGTTAATGCTAAGTTAGAATTATGGAGACAGACATTGGAAGCTAGAGGTTTTAAGTTGAGTAAGAGTAAGACTGAATATATGGAATGTCGGTTTAGTAAGCAACGAAGTAGTGATGGGAGTGTAGTGAAGCTTGGTGAGCAAGATATACCGGTGAATGATTATTTCAAATATTTGGGATCCATCATTCAAAAGTATGGAGAAATTGATGGAGATGTAAATCATAGGATAAAGGTTGGGTGGATGAAATGGAAAAGTGCTACTGGAGTGCTGTGCGATCGTAGAATGCCATTGCGGTTGAAGGGAAAGTTTTATAGGACGACTATTAGACCCGCTTTACTATATGGTACAGAATGTTGGGCTGCCAAGAGACATCATATTCAAAAAATGAGTGTAGCTGAGATGCGGATGCTTAGATGGATGTGTGGAAATACAATAAAAGATAAGATTCGGAACGAAGAGATACGTAAGAAAGTAGGTGTTGCACCCATTGAAAATAAGATGCGAGAGAATCGTTTACGGTGGTTTGGACATATTCGGCGAAGGCCTAATGATGCTCCAGTTAGAAGGTTAGAGAAATGGGAAAATATATTAGTTAAAAGAGGTCGGGGTAGGCCTAGGAAGACTTGGATGGAGATGATAGGAAAGGATATGAATGCTTTGAACCTCACCAAGGACATGGCGTTGGATAGAAATGATTGGAGGAAAAGGATTCATGTGGAAGACCCAAAATGAATTTCTTTTTTGGTTCATATCGCTGACCCCAATTGTTTTGGGATGAAGGCGTAGTTGTTGTTGTTGTTTGTTGTTGATAAATTATGATCAAGATCGTATCCGCCCGCCGAAAGTGCATGGGGGGTGGGGGGGACGGCAGTAGACGTCATATTGCATATAACCGACCATCGGTTACATTGAATCCTTACCACGCATCTCACCTGTGAACCGTGAGATATGTTGGAGTGGGGCCCGCAAAAACCTCCAAGCGGTGGCGATAGATGATAACGTCCAAACAAACAGTGTGACGGTAACTGCTCTCGTGTAGTCTCCAGACTCTCCACCACCACCACCACCAGAGCAAGCCACGCTCTCAGAACCTACTTCGCAATTTACCCCACCTGCCACACCGCTCCATCTCTCCTCAGCACCATATAAAACGTAGTCTCTCTATTCTGCCAACGCCAAAAAGCTTCGGTTTCGTTGCATTTTTTTTAATACCTTTAGCAGTAGTGGTGGGAGTTGTTAATATGGCGCTTTCTGAGGTGGAGACCTTTGCTTTCCAGGCCGAGATCAACCAGCTTCTCGGCCTCATCATTAACACCTTCTACAGCAACAAGGAAATCTTCCTTCGCGAGCTCATCAGCAACGCCTCCGATGTCAGTGTCCTCTCTCTCTCTCTCTCTCGTTTGCTTCTGTTTTCATCCATACCCACCTTCAGTAACGCGGCGAAATCGCTTTTTCTGGCGTTGAGCTTTTGCTTTTCTTTGATTTTAGCCACTATACACATAATATGAAACCGAAACTTGGAGGCGTTGCTTGTTTGTTGTTTGAATATGAGAGTGTTCTTCTCTATTTCAGTCGTTACTTACCCATGTGCTGAACGTTGCAGAAATTACTTGTATAATGTTATGAATTCTTGATTGCAAACCCTGGGAAATGGAAATACGTAGTTTGGTTGGTGTTGAGTAAATATTTTCCTCTGTTTTCAGCCGTTGATGAAATTGATTGTGGACTGATGTTGGATGTATGATCTGTCTGCATGTTTTATCGCCCTCCGTTCTAATCTCAATGCCTAGTCATGGTTTTTCACCGTGGAACCTAGTTGTTTTCGGCAGCTTTTCACCTGTAATGCCTTCAGTGAAGCTGGTTATTTTGTGGTTGTTCGTTTCCATTATCAAGTAGTTGATTCAAACCTTATTTTCTATTAGGCATTGGACAAGATCAGGTTTGAGAGCCTGACAGATAAGAGCAAGCTGGATGCTCAGCCTGAACTGTTCATCAGGATCATACCTGATAAGGTTAACAAGACTCTAAGCATAATTGATACTGGAATTGGCATGACCAAAGCGGGTACGAGTCTGTTTGATCTTTACATTGTGTTATCACTAGTTTTCTTTGGGGCTTGTTTCTAGATTACTGATCAAGCTTGATTGATGCAGACCTGGTCAACAATCTGGGAACGATTGCGAAGTCGGGAACCAAGGAATTTATGGAAGCATTGCAGGCAGGAGCAGATGTTAGCATGATTGGTCAGTTTGGTGTGGGGTTCTACTCTGCTTACTTGGTTTCCGAGAAGGTGACCGTCGAAACCAAACACAACGATGATAACCAATACGTTTGGGAGTCGCAAGCAGGTGGCTTATTCACAGTTATCAGGGATTTAACAGGTGAAAGTCTGGGAAGAGGGACCAAGGTTGTCCTTCATCTTAAGGAAGATCAGGTATACTTTTGATATTATCTTTCTCTGGAAGAAGCAAGTAGGAGTTTAGGGATTTAATAGAAGGTTTCTATTCACATTTGTAGGAAATGCAGTCAAATGGTCTTGAATTAGTTTAATCCATAGTCACCAGTATCGGTGTCTCCAGTTTCTCAGCCAGGGTTTTCCTTGGGAGAGTTTAAAAAAACTGGTCTTTCTCGGGAAAATGTAGAATAATAAAAACTTCTACGAAAAATAGGATCTCAGAAGTATCTCTCGTCCAAAAATATATAAATGATTTTTTTAATATCATGACGATCTATCATGATATTAGCACGATATTTATGTTTTGATATATATATTTTGATATATTTTTCATATTTTTGTCAGCTGTTGTGAAAAAAGCAATAATGTCGTGATATTTTCAAAGCATCATCTATATGGTGGCTGGTTTACTATATTGCGTATGCTAGTCTACTAGATGACACTGATACTGTTGTTGAGTAAAGAGTGCTAAATATCGCTGTCTATTCTTCACTACTCTAGTCTTGATCCAGGCATATTTTGAGGTCATAGTTCATGAAAAGGATTGGCTTAATGATGGTAGTGACGAATTTATGTTTGTCATTTGACTCGGTTCTTTTGTGGTTGTTCCTTATAAACTTGGCCGCATTATATTTCTGGACATACTTACAGCTTGAGTATCTGGAGGAGCTCAGGCTTAAGGATCTTGTGAAAAAGCACTCAGAGTTCATCAGCTATCCCATTTATTTGTGGACTGAGAAAACCACAGAGAAGGAAGTGAGTGAGGATGAAGAGGAAGGGATAAAAGAGGAGGGAGCTGTGGAGGAAGTTGATGAAGAAAAGGAAGAAAAGAAGAAGAAGAAAAAGGTTAAGGAGGTTTCTCATGAATGGTCTCTCATCAACAAGCAGAAACCAATCTGGATGAGGAAACCGGAAGAGGTCACTAAGGAAGAGTATGCATCCTTCTACAAGAGCCTGACCAATGACTGGGAAGACCACCTTGCTGTAAAACATTTCTCAGTGGAAGGACAACTCGATTTTAAAGCCATTCTCTTCGCCCCTAGGCATGCTCCTTTCGACCTGTTTGACACAAGAAAGAGGGTGAACAACATCAAGCTGTATGTTCGTCGTGTGTTCGTCACAGATGACTGTCAAGAATTGATCCCCGAGTACCTTGGATTTGTGAAGGGTGTTGTTGACTCGGATGATCTCCCCCTAAACATCTCTCGCGAGATGCTTCAGCACAACAAGATCTTGAAGGTGATAAAAAAGAACCTGGTGAAGAAATGCATTGAGCTGTTCAATGAGATTGCAGAAAACACGGACGACTACAGCAAATTCTATGAAGCTTTCTCGAAGAATATCAAGTTGGGCATACATGAGGATAGCCCGAACAGAGCCAAACTGGCTGAATTGCTGAGGTACTACTCGACAAAGAGCGGTGATGACATGACGAGCCTGAGGGACTATGTGACCAGGATGAAGGAGGGACAAAAGGACATCTACTACATAACTGGGGAGAGCAGGAAGGCTGTTGAGAATTCACCTTTCTTGGAGAGGTTGAAGAAGAAAGGATATGAAGTCCTGTTCATGGTGGATGCCATAGACGAGTATGCAGTTGGGCAACTCAAGGAATATGATGGGAAGAAGCTGGTATCAGCAACAAAGGAAGGCTTGAAGTTGGAGGAAACAGAGGAGGAGAAGCGGAAAAAGGAGGAGAAGAAGGCTGCATTTGAACGGCTGTGCAAAGTGATGAAGGATATACTGAGTGACAGGGTAGAGAAGGTGGTGGTCTCTGATAGAGTTGTTGACTCTCCTTGTTGCCTTGTTACTGGAGAGTATGGATGGACGGCCAACATGGAGAGAATCATGAAGGCCCAGGCAATGAGAGACAACAGCATGGCGTTGTATATGTCGAGTAAGAAGACAATGGAGATCAACCCTGAGAACCTGATAATGGAGGAGCTGAGGAGGCGGGTGGAGGCTGACAAGGACGACATATCAGTGAAAGATCTGGTGCTGCTGCTGTATGAGACGGCTCTTCTCAATTCCGGATTCAGCCTGGATGATCCAAACACCTTCTCTGCAAGGATTCATAGGATGATGAATTTGGGTTTGAACATTGGAGAGGATGAGGCTGGTGAGACTGAGGACACAGATATGACAACATTGGAGGAGGTTGGAGATGAGGAGAGCAAGATGGAAGAAGTTGATTGAGCTGAAAGCAGAGTCGCTGGCTGAGTTTTTCTTCTTTTGTTATGGACGTTGATCTGTTACTTCTGTTCTTTCACTTGGTTTTTCTTATCCATACAGGTATAGGTATTATTGTACATAGGTAGTCATAGGTATATGTAAACTCTCTTCCCCCCACCATATTGTTTTCAAGTAATAGTATCTTGTAAATGAGTCTTCCTGTTTTTCTTTTTCCTTCCTTGTTAGAGAAGTAAATGGATGTTGTCTGTTAAAATTGCTAGCAGGTCTCAGTGGTTGAAGTGATGTGCTTGCCATTTTGATATGCTGCTTTCTGCTCGCTAACATTTCATCCAATTGCCTTTTTATCTTCGATGGCATAGACAACAGGAACAACTATACAATGTAACACTGCCACGCCCTGGTAGGCCTCTGCACTTGTTTCATGGCAGCAAAATTTGAAGAGCAGGGGTGTAGGCACCTGCTCTTGAAAAGTCTGCATAATATTGTGTTTTGGAGAGCAGAATTCTTCTACAGTGCCCTAATTTAGCGAGTTGATAATGTTCTCACATAATACAAGAAAACAATATGTTCATTATTTGATGGTTCGGGAGCAATACTTGATGCTTTTAAGGCTGGAATATAAATGGATGAGATCAGCTAATAAGTATTTTTAAAGGATTCAGAAAGCAGGAAATTACAAAATGCCTTTGATGATATTAAAAAATGCCTCTTAACATCACGATGTGAAGCACGGTTTTCTGTATGACAATAAAACACCTGTTGATAGGGATGGCAGCGGACCGGGGGAAACGGGCCCCCGCCCAAACTCACCCTGTTTGGACCGGGGATGGACTTACGCTTTCCACTGCCTTATTCTCCGTCCTCGATCCTGCCTTACCCTGCCCTGCCCCGTCTCCAATCCTTCTTTAGAGATGGCAGTGGACCAAGGGGAAACAGGGTCTCGCCCCGCCTTGCCCTGTTTGGACCGGCGATGGAGGACATGAAACGAGGATGAAGGTTAAAATCAAAACCGTGCCGGGATGGAGGGTAGGATTTTGAGATGGGGGCGAGGGTGGAGACCTTGTCCCCCGCCCGGTCCATTGCCATCCCTACCTGTTGATCTCTAGACAGTAAAGGCACACAGTGGTCTTCCAAATATAGCTGAGGAACTGTGCCGGTTACCGTCCAGTGTCTTGGATCGGTGAGCATTGATCGAACGTTCACAAAGCCAACACTTCTCAGTGTTTCATCAAGATCTAAAGTGTAGTATTCATCCAGAAACGGCTCTGTGCTCTTCATCAGTGTGAATAAGACAGGAGGCAAATTCTAGTTTCACAAATGGCAGGCAAGAGTTGGCATGTATTCTTAACAAACATACCTTCAATGACGATAGAAAAAATCGATGGTATAATTTACCTGAAGCACCTTTGACTTGGGCTGCACAAAAACAAGAAAAAGGCGAAGATCAAATTTGCGCCAATGAAAGAAATGTGAGAGAGAGAGGGTGAATCTTAGAGTCCTCCCCAACTTTTATATATATATATATATATATATATATATATATATATATATATATATATATATATATATATATATATATATATAGAGAGAGAGAGAGAGAGAGAGAAGATCAACATTAATACTCATGAAGATCAACAAAATGTTGAACCCATGAACCGAACAAAGTAAAAACAAAACTAAAAATATAGAAAAAACAAAGCTAAAGAAAAAGAAACTACAGACAACTAGCAACAAAACAACAAAGCCTACTCAACCAGGATCCACAGGATTAGAAGAAACCACCACTGAGTGAACGTCGTTCAGATGAGAGAGAGAGAGAGAGAGAGAGAGAGAGAGAGAGGTACCAAATTATCTGTAATAACAAGAGTGCCTCCTGGACGAAGAAGACGGTAAGCTTCCCTCACCAAGCTAATGATCGCATGTTGTGGACATTCATGCATCTGGATGCATCATCACTAACATGGTATTTAAATTCTTCCTAATTTGCTAGAGGGTTGCTTATGATGAGTGTTAAACTCTTCTGCAAAACAAGGGTTAACAAACTCTTAGCAGTCGAACAAGGGAGATGATGTTGGAGTGTGTGGCCATGATCCACACACTTTGGCATATCCACGAACATGCCCGTTTGTGGATATGCATGTGTTGTTTTCAAAACTACTTTTTAAATTAAAGTTTATTTTTCAACAGTTTTTAGTTTTGGCCCATTCCTAATATCTCTCGCTGTGCTTATCTGCAACAGCTGAGCCTGAGGAAAATCGAGAAAGAAGTTATAAATAGTCATGCTCAGCCAAATGTTAAAATATAGAAAATTTTAAGCAACTCTTACTGAGTTCTCTCGAAGCAAACCTCAAACACTATCTTCCTTCTTTCTCCTTCTTCTTTTTTGAAACTTTGAGAAGCAACCCGTTTGTGAACTTCCCTTCCTGCTGTGCACCCAATAGTGGTATCAGAGTTTTCAGGTGTCACTGATCCGGGAGTTTGGTGGACACTGTTACTGCAATCAGGAATTGCTTCCAACACTGAAGCTGTTGAAGGGTACCTGCTGATCATTCCTGCACACACAAGCAAATAGGAGTAAGCGTACATCAAGTAAGTCAGGACTTCTTGAGGAAGCACTTTTGCATATGTGCTTAAGCGTGAAAACAATCACGTTTAGAACTTTACCTTTCTAAGAAACTTGTCTTATGTTTGCCTGTGCCTCAACGAGCCGAGGACTCCTCAATGTTTTTTGCTACTCTTAAAAATAAGCATGTATTTCCTGTAGGACACAAAAAAAATTATAGTAGTTAGTTCTATGCATTTATTTTAAACCCCTTACTTGATACATCAAGGATACGACTCCTGCATAAACAACATAAGGGACTAGTTACAAGGCTCGCCCAACTTTGGGCAACCATCTCTAACATACAAAAAAATAATGTATTTCCTTCTTTTTTTGTTAAACCATTAACACACACACGGAAGAATATATATATATATATATATATATATCTTGTTTATCATCGTAAAGTTGTCCGACAACCTCTATTTTCCAACCGCCGGGAAGGAGCTTTCTTGGTTGTTTGTTGTTCCTCTCTCCCGAATCATCAAACTCATCCTAGAAAAGAAAACACCAAGCCTGAAAACAACGCATCAAGAAATAACCTAGTAAAATAGCAGAAATCTCAGGATCTATCAAAAAATCGACGTCTAGAAAACTGAGAAACTCAGAGTCTGTCGAAAAACCGTCTGTCGAAAAACGAAAAATGTGAGATATCATCCAAACTGAGAAAAACCCATCAGTTTGCTTTGGGTTTTTCGCTGAGAGGAGCCTAAGGCGAGATCTGGAGACCCAAGAAGTCGTCTGGCCTCCCCACCGCCGGAACCGACCGGAGCTGTCAGTTTTCTTTTCGTCTTCTTAGCGAAGACTCGAGAGAGGAGAGAGAAAACCCTCGTTAAAATGAACTAAAAATCAGGTTTGCCGATTTTTATATGCCTCATTTTTGAAAAGATGGATTTACTCCTGGCCTTTTTTTTATTTTCTCCAAAAGACGATTACAATTTTCTAAAATTAAACCCGCATTCTTTTCTTTTTGAAAATTGCTAAACAAGGGTTGCGTGGTTTGAAATTCCATAAAAATTTTCAAATTTGTCTGAAATACCAAACAAGTACCTGAATCTTTAATAAAATTATACTGACAGGTTTTTGCATCTTTAACCATCCATTCTTGATCTATTTTTGGTTAAAGACCTATTTTTTTTGTTATTGCCTTCTTACTCCTTCTTTATAAAGTTATTAACACTGTTGTTCACTTGCTTACTTGTTCTTGTCCTTCTTTTATAAATAAATAAATAAATAAAATAATATATATATATACATAAATAAGAAAATGACTAGTCGTGTGTGTGCATCCGAGCTGGCCAAAACCGACAAACTAAATGGAACAAACTTTCCCATTTGGAAAAGATGCATCCCCTTGGCTCTAACTCTAGAAGGACTTTAATATGTTCTCCATACCTTTGTTCTTAAACCAGATGAAGAAGCATCAAAAGATGACAAAGATAAACATGGAAAATTCCAAAAAGATAACCTAATGGCTAAAACAATTATGCTTACTTATATGGATGATGACCTTATAAGGGTCTTTAAATATTATACAAAAGCCAAAGAAATGATGGAGGCAATCACTACAAAGTATGATACAACATCCGAAGTCCATATACAACTACTCCTAGAACAATACAACTCTTATAGAATGAAAGAGTCAGAAAGTGTGGTTGACCACGTAAAGAGAATGTTAGATATGGCCAAGTATCTAGCCATGACTGGAAACGTGATCCCAGACCGAATGCAAGTTTCAACAATACTGAATAGCCTACCTCCTTCTTGGAAGATGGTCACGACTCTAAGGTTAAATTCCAAAAACCTAAATTTGACTTAATTATCCCTGCAACTAGCCATAGAACAAGAACACATGGCTAAATAAAAGAAGTCTAAACTGTTAATTGCTCAAGACACCTCATTATCCAATCATGTTCTCCTTAAAACAAACAACTTTAAAAGAAAGGGTAATGAAAAATTCAACAAAGGACAAGGTGCAGGTTTCAGGAGACCACAAGGAGACAAAGGCTCTCAAGTTAAATGCTTTAAATGTGGCAAGCTTGGACACACACAGAGGAACTACAGGACCAAGTTTCCAAACAACAAGTACAACTGAAACAATGGGAGGTACAACAACAACCCCAACAACAAAAATAATGAGGTTGTTTGTGTGGTGTCAGAGTGTCTCTTTGCAAATGAAGAATTGTTCGGATGATGGGTGGATTCTGGAGCAACCCATCATATTTCTAGATCCACGGATGGAGCTGTGGAACTCAAAGAATTAGGACCAAGAGAACATAAAGTATACATGGTAAACAACTCATACTGTGATGTTTAATTAGGCATTGGATCGTATCGACTTAATGTTGGTGGCGTCAATGTCCTTCTGAATGATGTTCTCTATGTTCCCTCTATGCGGAGAAATTTAGTGTTTGTGCCTGCTTTAATAGGCAAAGGGTTTGAAGTTTGGTTTGTTCCTGTCAAAGTTACTATGGGAAAACATGAAAAAGTCCTATTTGAGGGCAAATTTGTAAAAGAACACAATATGTTCAAACTCAGTAATAATAAAAGATCTCTTTCAGTTTATATTGATTGTGTCTTAACTGTTGATGTAAACATCTGGCATAAAAGATTGGGACACATAAGTATTAAAAAGATGAAGAATATGGCCCAACAAGGCATTATTCCTGCTTTTGATGAGTCTCACTTTGAAAAATGTGAGTCTTGTATATATGGAAAGATGGTTAGAAAACCCTTTCCATCAAATGTTGTTCAAGCTAATGAATTATTAGAAATAATACATACAGACATTTGTGGACCATTCAGGGTCCAAACTCACAGTGGTATGTTATACTACATAACATTCATTGATGATTTCTCGAGGTACAGATACTTGTCTCTTATCAAACATAAATCTGAAGCACTCGAGAAATTCAAAATATATAAAAGTAAAGTTGAAAGACAACTTGGAAGAAACATAAAGAAAATAAGATCAGATAGAGACAGAAAATACACCTCTAATGAATTATGTGAGTTTTGTAAAGATCTTGACATTGATAGGCAAAGAACCATGCCAAGAACACCACAACAAAATGGTGTTGCTGAAAGGTGCAATAGAACACTCTTGAACATAGTCAGATCCATATTGGCAGGAGCACAATTACCTAAAGTATTTTAGGGAGAAGCTGTAAGTACGACTATGTATACAATGAATCATGTGCCCTGCAAAGTTGTCCCAATCACACCCTATGAAAGATGGACTGGTATGAAACCAGAGTTGGGCCATCTTAAGAGGTGGGGATCTGTAACGCATGCCAAGATTCTAGATCCTACTGTAGATAAACTCGATAATAGAATTGCTAAATGCATTTTTATTGGCTATCCTAAAGGATCAAAAGGCTACATGTTATATCATCAAAGATTAGGATTGATTGAGAGTAGAGATGTAGAGTTCCTTGAAGAACTCAATAATGAATTCAGTGATTCAATTGACGACCAATTTGACTTACTGGATGATGAAGAACAGTTAGGCAATGAACCAATTGCAAAACAGTCTGGCAATGAACCAATTATGGAACAATTAGGCAATGAACCTACTGATTCTGGTTTCTCTACTTCTCAAAGACTAAGTGATCATAAAAGGTCTAGAGCTCCTTCATCCTATTTGAATGATTATTATGTGTATTTTTCTGATGAGTTATGTTATTCTGTAGACCTGGATGAAATGATCGATAACTTGATATATTCTGATGCAATAAAATTACATGAAGCATCACAATGGAAGAAAGCTACATATGAGAAAATCGAATCCATTGAAAAGAATAAGGTTTGGGAATTAACCGACCTTCCTAAAGGAAGAAAACCTGTTGGATGCAAGTGGGTTCTAAAGAAAAAATACAAATCTGATGGAACCATGGAAAAATTTAAGGCTAGACTAGTGGCTAAAGGTTTCTCCCAAAAAGAGGGAATTGATTTCACTGAGACCTATTCACTAGTGGCTAAGTTTGCATCCATAAGGATAATTTTGTCCACAATGGCTTTCTTCAACCTTGATGTATGGCAGATGGATGTCAAAACTGCCTTCTTGAATGGTGATTTAAGAGAAACCATTTATATGGTTCAACCAGAGGGGTATGTCACGGATAGTGACAAAGTGTACAAATTAAAAAAAATCCTTGTACGGACTTAAACAATCACCAAGACAGTGGTATTTGGCTTTTCATAAAGCAATAACCAAGATTGAATATGTAGCCAATCAGTTAGACCATTGTGTGTATGTTTGGAAAAGTGGGAGTCATTTTTGCATTCTATCATTATACGTAGATGATATATTGTTGACCGAGAATGATAATGAAATGATAGTCAACACAAAAAGTTGGTTGTATACTAACTTTGAAATAAAAGATATGAGTGAAGCCTCATATATTTGGGGAATTAAAATCACCTGAGATAGAGAATCAAGAATTCTCAGTTTGAGTTAAGAAAGATATATTGACTATATCTTAAAGAAATATAAAATGCATGACTTGAAACCCATTGGTACTCCTATCGCAAAAGGAGTGAATTTGAGTAAAAGTGACTGCCCAGGAGAAGGCCAACAGAGATTGAATGTGCCATATGCTCAAGCTGTTGGAAGCGTAATGTATCTTATATTGTATACAAGACCTGATATAAGCTTTGTTGTTGGTCTTGTAAGCAAATACCAGAATAATCCTGGTTGGCTTCATTGACAAGCAATTAAGAGAATATTCTGATATCTGAAAAGTTCAAAGGGATTACAACTAAGCTTTCAATTTGATAAACTTGACTTGATCGGATATTCTGATGCGGACTTTGCAATTTGCAAAGACGACAACAAGTCTACCTCTGGCTATATTTTTCTGTTTGGGGGAGGTGCAGTAGCCTGGTCTTGTAAAAAGCAAGGATGTGTGCCCTTACATACTCAGGAAGCTGAGTATATTTCATGTAATACAACCACAACCTTTGCAGTGTGGATTAGTAGGTTTATTTGCGATTTAAAGCTTGATCTAGCATTTGAACCTGTTCAACTTTTCTGTGATAACCAAGCTGATATCTCCTTGATGAAAAGTAGAGCTGATAGTTGAAAGATCAAACATATAATGGTAAAATACCATTATATACATGATATGATTGAAAGAAAAGAGATGACTGTTGATTATCTACCAACTTCAGACATGGTTGTTGATCCTCTTACAAAAGGAATTCCTGAGGATCTGTTTTCAAAGCATGTTGCTCGCATGGGATTAAGGTATCTTTGATTACGATGAAAATCCTTGAAGGAAAAACCATAATC
The DNA here is from genome assembly GCF_984573655.1 of Nuphar pumila. Classification (NCBI taxonomy): domain Eukaryota; kingdom Viridiplantae; phylum Streptophyta; class Magnoliopsida; order Nymphaeales; family Nymphaeaceae; genus Nuphar; species Nuphar pumila. The sequence continues at coordinate 29,315,513 of NC_143251.1, forward strand.
TTCTATGGGAAGCCCACACTAGTGGGAGCAAGGCCGGCAGATTCATGGCCAAGTGAGAGATGTTGGAGTGTGTGGCCATGATCCGCACACTTCGGCATATCCACGAACATGGCCCGTTCATGGATATGCATGTGTTGTTTTCAAAACTGCTTTTTAAAATAAAGTTTATTTTTCAACAGTTTTCAGTTTTGGCCCATTCCTAATATCTCTCGTTGTGCTTATCTGCAACAGCTGAGCCTAAAGAAAACCAAAAGAGAATTTATAAATAGTCACACTCAGCCAAATGTTAAAACACAGAAAGTTCTAAGCAACTCTTACTGAGCTCTCTCGAAGCAAACCTCAAACACTATCTTCCTTCTTTCTCCTTCTTTTCTGAAACTCTGAGAAGTAGCCCGTTCGTGAACTTTCCTTCCTACTGTGCACCCAACAGATGAAGATACGAATTGATTCACAAGATTCATGGGATTCGTAGAAAAATTCAAATGCTAATTTACTAATTTGTTGTGGCCTAGCAAAGAACATACCGCATAAGCAAAGTTGACAAGGTCGAAGGAGGCAGAAGGCAATCCAGTGTCTTCACCTTTTGCATGAATCCATCTAATCATTCCATTTTTTCTTGGGGGTCTTAGCTTTTCCTTGTACCGTGACATAGCTAGGATGTATGGAGACAAATCAAGCCCTTATGTCGCAATTGTGTGCACACCTTAAGTGTATTGGTCAAGGAAGACAAGTGCAACAAGATTTACTGGAACACGTCTAGCAGAACTTCATTCTCTTAAGACTTTGCTTATTGTATAACATGGATAGAAATATAGAATGTCAAAAATGCATAAAGACAAAGAAAGAAAATACCCACTGTAACATTGGCGTTGGGGAATTTATTAGCAAGGAATCTAGTACTAACCCCAACTGAGCACCCTATGTCCAAAATGTCTTCAACTTCCAAGCCTGGTGAATATTTGGAATGATGGTCTTTAATGGCTCGAAGCCAGCTTCCTCTCATCTCCTCATTAGCTTCTTCTGCTGATTTTGCATATGGAATTGCCCTCGTGGCCATTGACATTGTTGCTGGCTCTGCCTCTGCTACTGCCTGATCTTAGTGACAGAAGACCACCCAATCAGACCCTTTGAGTTTCAGTTCGAGGAAATTGACTTGCTAAAAACCATTGCCAAGGTCATTGAGGGTGTGAAGTGTGAAGAATGAAGCAAGGAAGTAGGCATCTAAGTAATGCCTTGCTACATGAAGCATAAAGCTTTTAGGAAGCATAAGAAGTAATTGCAAATGAATGCAATCAACAAGAAAAAGCAACTAAAAGCAGTGTTTTTACTTGAATACAATTTTAGACTTTTTTACTTTAAAATGTTCGTCCTATATGTAGGTTTTACAATGAAAACATGAATTTTAAAAGAAAGTACAATTCTTCTAACATAAAAAATGAAGTTCAACTTCATATCTCAAAAACAAGCTTTTCATTAATTGTAAGTGAACTTCTCGTAAAGTTTAGAAGTGGAAAGAAGATTGTAACTTTATGGAAAGAAGCTTTCTAAGTAGACACTATAACAAACAAGCTTTTAAGAAACTTCAAATAACCGGAAATACAATGACAACTTCCCCAATTGTTCCTTTTCTTTTTAATTCACTAACAATGGTCAATATGTCAGCATTCTAAAATGAAGGCCACCAGCTAAGAAACTCTATTGTAGCTTGGTTAGGCCATTTGCAACAAAAAATTTACTCTGCAAGTGCATAATGAACTTTAATGACTTAACGCAGAATCCAAACAAAAGAAAATTATGCAACTCATTTTACACCTGAAGGCATGATAGAGGTTGCAATTAATGGGCTGCATGCAAACACCTCTAAGTCTCATTCTGTCTATTCTGGTCATACACCACCTTAATCACTGGCAAGTAGAGGGACCCGGGGGTACTTTAACGCATAATAGAGACTCTAGGACACATCATTTCCACGTACACAGGAAAATTTAGCAATGAAGAGACAACAAAAGAAAAAAAAACACGGAAAAATGAGTACCAGCCATGAAAGGTTGCCATCATTGTATGCATGGAACAGATTCAAATAATCTGTTCAAAATTATAAAAAAAAATGTAATGTATCTTTCTTATAACAAAATGATGTGCAATTGTTACTGCAAACAGGTGACAAATAAGGATTTAAGGAAATGGAGATCTCAAGCCTAGAGGCACGTTCTTAAGATCGCTATCTTTAGAACTTCACTTGCCCCACTCTGAGAATTCTGAAGATGCGAAAAGGGGTTTGTTACGACTGAGTTCCCAGGATACAACTAGGCTTGAACCTCAAGAGAGTCACTGCTTCGCATGAACAGATGACATCGCCCACACTTGAACTTTGCAAGCCAAACCGGGAAGAATGAAAGAAGAAAACTGGAGAGTCAGAAATTCAGATGCTTCAAAAGATAAAAAACAAAAAGATTTATAGACTTTTAAAAAGGCCAAAACATTTTGCGATAAATGAGATTAATGGCCATAAATCCGACGATTTGAAATTATGACGAAAAGGTCTCTTAACGGTCACCCACCTTTGACTATTGATTAAAGGCCTTCAAAACCGTCCAACAGCCACAATGCACCATAAACTCTATATAAATGCAATTAAAAGCATTTCAAACGGCCAAACATCTTAAAACCAAAAAGTCAAAATGGATATTTGCACCTCACGCCGCTGCGAGCATGCAAAGTGCAAAGTAGAGGAACCCCGAAGGTACTTTAACGCATAACAGGGACTCTAGGACACAACATTTCCATATACACAGAAAAATTTAGCAATGAAGAGACAACAAAAGAAAAAAATATATGAAAAAATGAGTACTAGCCATGAAAAGTTGCCATCATCGTATGCATGAAAATGATTCAAATAATTTGTTAAAAATTAGAAAAAAATGTAATGTATCTTTCTTATAACAAAATGATGTGCAATTGTTACTGCAAACAAGTGACAAATAAGGATTTAAGGAAATGGAGATCTCAAGCCTAGAGGCACGTTCTTAAGATTACTATCTTTAGAACTTCAATCGCCCCACTCCGGGAATTCCAAAGATGCGAAAAGAGGTTGTTACGACTGAGTTCCCAGGATACAACTAGGCTTGAACTCCAAGAGAGTCACTGCTTCGCAAGAACAGATGACCTCTCCCACACTTGAACTCTGCAAGCAAAACCAGGAAGAAAGAAAGAAGAAAACTGAGAGTCAGAAATTCGGATGCTTCAAAAGATAAAAAACAAAAAGATTTATAGACTTTTAGAAAGGCCAAAACGTTTTGCGATAAATGAGATTAATGACCATAAATCTGATGATTTGAAATTAGGATGAAAAGGTCTCTGAACGGTCACCCACCTTTGATTGTTGATTAAAGGCCTTTAGAACCGTCCAACAGCCACAATGCATCATAAACTCTATATAAATACAATTAAAAGCCTTTCAAATGGCCAGACATCTCAAAATCGAAAAGTCAAAATGGACATTTGCACGCTCGCAACATTTGCACCTCACGCCGCTGCGAGCGTGCAAAGTTCAAAGTAGAGGGACCCCAAAGGTACTTTAACGCATAACATGGACTCTAGGACACAACATTTCCACATACACAGGAAAATTTAGCAATGAAGAGACAACAACAAAAAAAAAATACGAAAAAATGAGTACCAACCATGAAAGGTTGCCATCATCGTATGCATAGAAAGGATTCAAATAATCTCTTCAAAATTAAAAAAAAAAATGTAATGTATCTTTCTTATAAAAAAATGATGTGCAATTGTTACTGCAAACAGGTGACAAATAAGGATTTAAAGAAATAGAGATCTCAAGCCTAAAGGCACGTTCTTAAGATCACTATCTTTAGAACTTCAATCGCCTCACTCCGAGAATTCTGAAGATGGGAAAAGAAGTTTGTTACGACTGAGTTCTCAGGATATAACTATGCTTGAACCTCAAGAGAGTCACTGCTTTGCAAGAACAGATGACCTCTCCCATACTTGAACTCTGCAGGCCAAACCGAGAAGAAAGAAAGGAGAAAACTGGAGAGTCAGAAATGTAGATGCTTCAAAAGATGAAAAACAAAGTGATTTATAGACTTTTAGAAAGGCCAAAACGTTTTGCGATAAATGAGATTTATGGTCATAAATTTGATGATTTGAAATTAGGATGAAAAGGACCTTGAATGATCACCCACCTTTGACGGTTGATTAAAGGCTTTCAAAACAGTCCAACAACTACAATGCACCATAAACTCTATATAAATGCAATTAAAAGCCTTTAAAACGGCCAGACATCTCAAAACCGAAAAGTCAAAACGAACATTTGCACCTCACGCAACTGCGAGCATGCAAAGTGCAAAGTGGGCCATCAAAACACCACATTGCGCCTCAAGCGCCATTGCGCACACACATGCATGTGCGTGAGCATGAACGACGTGTTTGTTGCTGCACGATGAACAACAACGTCCACAAGCCACCTAAAGACTCAAAGATTACCAAAGTTAAGAATAAAGAACAAACCCTCTATTTAAACTACTTAAAAAATTCTCTCTTAGATATGGGACTAAACATTTTCAAAGCAGTTTTGGTGGGAAACAATAAATCACCAAGATTTTATAGTTATATTTTAAAACTATTTTAACAATTCAAACAATGAAAATAAATGCATGATCCAGTAGGGTACTTTGTTCTGTACTTGGCCCACTGGATCAGGCCTCTCACCCATGAGAGGGTGGAGCCGCCATGTGTCCTTGGGAAGTGTGGCTCCAAGCCACGTGGCAGCTAGGGCTGCATACATGATCTGAGTCTGAGATGATATTCTGGATTTGGATTCTTTTAAGCAAAGTTTAAATGTCCATTCGGGTTCAGTTGGATTACTTTTGAATTTGTGTCAGATTCGGATTAGCATTTTAAGTCCCATTTAAAATTGATCCGGACTAAAATCTGAGCCAATTGCACTTTTTACATGTAAGTGGCTTGTTTTCTGTTTTATTTTTATTTTTATCCATTATGATCACATGTATATTCCATTCGGATTCAATTTTACCTCATTGAATCTGATTCAGATCAAATCCAGCAAGATTCAGCTCGATCCAGAACTGTTAGCACCCGTAGTGACAACCAACCAACCAACCAAACACGGCAAGGTCACCTCAATCCCAGCCTCGTGGCAGCCGTCTAGGCAGGGTGAAGCCCAGCTTTCATTACACGTGGCAGTTGTAGCAGCCACATGAAGAAGTTTGGGGTCCCAACCCAGACTATGTGGCAGCCAGTGAAAAGATGGACCCAGCCCTCCAGCAAACGTGGCAGCCTCCGTTAGGACCCAGCCCGAGTACCGGATCTGCTCGCTTTCTTTTGTTTAGATTTGTGGCATTTTACGGAGAGAAAAAAAAAAAATGTGTCCCCGCATAGTTTTTTTATTTTTTATTTTTAAAAACCGAAGAAACTACATCAGGCACTAAGAACTGAACTGATCGTGCTGGGTCAGATGGTCATACTTACGGTCAACATACAGGACTAGGTCCCTAATCTAAGGGCCTATGCTACGCGCATTGGCTTACGCAAAAGTCCGACGCTGATGATATATAATCGAACCTTGAGAGCTTGTCTAACAGCCAAGAACCCACTCTCCTAATCTCCCACCACCACAAACTCCCCTCGTGATAGACATTAACGATGACACGTGGATGCTGAATTGGCAGGAAATCTAGCTGTCAGACACGGCACACTGGTTTTCTTGTAGAAACTGTTGGTGGCTGCTGGAATCTCTACCGGGGTCGGGTATCCAATAAGCTTTCTTCGGGTACCCGATCCAAGTTGGGTCAACTTTTGTCTGCATGCCGTGTAATTGCGATCCATCACAACGTATCACGGATCGCCCAAAAACCTCGGGTTTTCTTTAAAAAATAGGCTAAAATTGTTATCCTGATATATCACGCTTAACTGCTGCTTTATTCTTCTCTCGTCGCTGCACTAATCGTTTTTGGGTTTGTACCAATCGGTTGTTGATGGGGTGGGTTGTCGTATCCTTTTATAGAAGCTTGTGGTGTAATGCGTACTTTTGCAAGACCCGAGGGGGTTTAGCGTAGTGGGATGGGGCCTAGGCAGTTTGACAGGCAACCTAGGTTCAAATCTTATGGGTGTCAACCCTTGCCTAAGCCGAAGCTTGGCAACTCTCTGGGTAGAGGGGTAAGCCCTAAAGAGTTTTACGCATATCTGCGTCTGGGTGGTTTCTTCAATTAAAAAAGGCATACTTTTGCAGATCTTATTAGTCGGCAAATGACGAAGAAGGTGCTCAGGACAAAGTCACAAATGTAAAAAAAAAATGTGAATGGCGTTTGTTTTAGGTCCAAATAGTTGATAAAAAAAATGCCCCACACAATATTTTTTTCAATGATAGAGAAAGAACACCTCACTCACCGAGTGTATAAAACAATGTTGTCATGATCGTATCAGACAATCGATTTTCAAGTAGATTCAGGGTGCGACCCAACAATTCGATGCTCAGGCTCGGATTGAGCTCGTTTTTAGTCTGATGAGGCCCTGCCTGAGTTCAGCTCGTGCCCGGTACCGAGCTTGACTTAGCTTGACTTGTGTGCATCAGTCATGTGACATCTTGAACCCTGGTTGAGCAGACTTGCAAGGCTGCAAACTTGCAAGAGGGGAGACAAAGTAGGTGCGAGAGAGAGAGAGAGAGAGAGAGAGAGAGCACATCTAGCTCTCATCCGCGCCACTTGCCTTCTGAAAATAAACTAGATTATCCGCTTTTTCAAATTCTATTTACAAAAATAAAACTCTATCTTAAGAAACAACCGCTAGATCTAATCCTAGCCCTTTATTTCAAATCAAGTGGCGCGTATAATCTAATCCAAAACCATTTGTGGTTAGTAGATTCTGAGTGTTTCTTTTTAAAAAGTGCATCTAGCCCTCATCCTCACAGCTTGTCTTTCGAAAATAAACTAGAATATCCCCTTTTTCAAATCCTATTTACAAAACTAAAACTCTATGAAACAACCCTAGATCTAATCCTAGCCCTTTATTTCAAATCAATTTAATAGGAATCGTTCATCTATCTTTGACTCTAGATACACAGAAGACATATGTGGATCCATTAGAAAAAACTATAAATAAGGGGCCCTCTCCCTATTTCGAAGGAAGATCTAGACTCTCTCTCTCCTAGCACCCTTACTCTACCGAAATCCCTGCAAAATTGAACCTAGCCTAATTCTAGCCCATATCGACCTTAGTATAGGACCCAAATCCCTCAATCCCATATCTATTCTGAGTCTGTGCCTAGCTGAAGTACCACACGTGCTCCTGCGCTCATCAACCATAAAAAGGGCTACCTAAGCTCAATGTGAGATTTAATACTTTTTTCATTTTTATTTCATTCATTTTATTTATTTTTCTAAGTTTGGATTGTTCTGACATTGATACATTGTTTATTTTTTGAGTTCTGGTGATTTCTACCACCAAACTCGCCTTTCTTTTAGGTTCACACCCAAGGTATGCACTTTCACAATGCAACCTTCCCAAAAATGAGGATCTAAAGTCCTTGGTTCACCTCAAAGGGCTACCTAAAACCGATGTGAGATTTGGTGTAATACCTGTAATTTTTTTATAATTATTAAATCATTATTTATATATTATATTGATGAAATTAAGAATTTATCTTATTTTCAATTTGAGATTAAAGTTATAAATTGAATTGAGTCCGTAATCTAAATGAGAATTTAATCATACATAAGAATTTAATATGGTATTTGGATCCAACCTAATTAGGTTGGATATAATCTATAATATTTTGATCTAATTAGGGATGAATTGGGTTGGATATAACTCAAGACATTTGGATCTAATCTCATTGGATTGGATTCATAGGGTGGGACATTCACAACAATGTTATTATTGTTTGGACAGAAATTCGGCTGATCAATGCCTTACCTATTAAATCAGAGTTGACTTTGACATTCCTTATTTCAAGGGCATCGAAATCGACTATCTACATGCCCAAATTTTTGTTGATTTGAGCATTTTATCATTGATCGAAGTTCATGTCTAATTATAGATCGAAAATTAATATTTTTTTACATTGACTAATTTTTTTTACCGATCCATGTGCTTATGATTAAATCTAAGATCATCATAACGATCTACATTTCGAGGGCTATCAAATCAACTATTTAAATATTGAATTCTGATAAATCTTTAGGTCTGTAGGCCTCTCAAAAGGTTACTATGTTACTAAAACCCATGTCAGGGTAAGAAGTCCTTTTTCCTTCAAAAATGTTTTCTCAAAAAACTAGGCAAAGAAAGAGATATTTTGCCAAAGACTTTGGTTTAAAAAATGATATAATTTTGAGTCAAATACTAACACTAATGATATTCCAATAATGAGCCTGGCACACTGGTCACTTTTGAGCTCAAAAACTCTCGTCTTTATTTTTCAACTACAAAAAGCATGATTTTCTTCATCACTAACATGTGGCATAACCTTATCAATAAAACTATACACACAACAAGCATCTTTCTCAATTAGCTTCTAATAAAATAAAGTCACTTCATGAAGAATGCCATGATGTCCCGTGACCATGCTGCCATGCACTCTACTAAGTAGATGAATATTGTTAATCACCACGTCATGCTTAAATTTGGCATGGGAGAATTGGACATCGTAACTCCTTCAAGCAATGATCGTATCATACCTTGGACTTCTTCTGACAGAAATCTTTCTCACAAAGCTTTAATTCTTACAATCAATTTTTACACTCTTATTCAACTTCACTTACAATCTCTCCCTAAATTCTTTCTAGTTAAGCATGACATTCTTTGATTTCCTCGTGAATATTCCAGATCTCATCATAATTCCAAGACTTAAGTTGATGTTTCATCTCACTTTGTTTGGCAATCACCTTGAACATCAGAACCCCATTGATTTTTTTCATCCAATAGGTCTGCACAATATTCCTAAACTTCTCCATCCTAGACCACATGCTGAAAAAGTGGAAAGGAGATCTAAGATCTTTACAGACCAACTCAATATGGGTCAGTAGACCGGAACACTCTTTAAGAATTGGATCCACCCAAGTATTAAAGGCATGACTCCAACTGGATTTTATCATGGCTCTGTCAAGTTTGTTCATTATATGTTGCATTCCCTTCTATCTATTATGCCACAAGAACATGATACCTGGAGTTCTTGAATCATATTATTGAACTCCCTTCACATTTGCATATACACCTTAACTTTTCGAGGGATTTCGAGCTGTCCTAAGTTGTCTACAATGAACATAATATATATACACTCCTCCAAACTCCTGTAAGAATAATGCAAGCAACCATTTTGAACGGCCACCATTGTATATTGATCTAACTCACAGATAAAGGATATATATTTGGAGATAAGAATAAGATAAGTGAAACCATTCCCATCTTTATGTACTTTCAAGGTGAGCACATTATAACGTTTAAGAGTGGATCTCATTTGACAAAGATCATTTACTTTTTGACATGTGGATTTGTTTCTATAAGGTTTGAAAATCAGCGGCACAAAATTCTCATAAGGATTCAAGGCTCAAAAATCATATTTTCTCATAAAGAAAAACATAATCCAAGTGTTGGTTCCTCACAAATTCACCAAGCACAAACTGCAGGGGTCAGGTTTGTGAAAAATACATTTAAGGCCTCACTTGCTAGCTCTTTGCACCTAATTTTGTTAGCAGATGCCTCTCTCTTTGTCTTCGCACATTTTGGAGAATCACAAAAATGATTTGTGAAGGTCTTACAATATTTGCAGACGTAAGTATTTAGTTAAAAAAATTTATACATTTTGGAGACATTTACAAAAATGATTTGCAAAGGCCGTACTGTATTTGTGGACTTAAATATTTAGTTAAAGAAAGTTGGGACATTTTGAGCATATTCACAAATATGATTTGAGAAGGTCATACAATATTGTGGATGTATGTCAGGAGAGTTTAGTTGAAGGAGGTTTACACATTTTAAGGTCATTCACTAAAATGATATGTGAAGGTTGTACCATATTTGCAAATCTATGTCAAAAGTGTTTAGTTAAAGGAGGTTTACACATTTTAAGCACATTTGCAAACATGATATATGGTTATATTGTATTTTTGAACGTACATTAGGAGTGTTTAGTTAAAGGAGGCTCACTCATTTTGGGGTCATTCATAAAAATGTATGCGAAGGTCATACCATATTTGCGAATGTATAACAAGAGTGTTTAATTAAAGAAGACTCACACATTTTGGGGACATTCGTAAAAATGATGTATTAAAGAAGATTCACATATTTTGGGGACATTCACCAAAAATTATATATGAAGGTTGTACCATATTTGTGAACATATATTAGGAGTGTTTCGTTAAAGGAGGTTTGCACATTTTGGAGATATTCACAAAAATGATATGTAAATGTCGTACCATATTTGCGAAGGTTCACACATTTTGGGGACATTCAAAAAAATGATATGCAAGGGTTGTACCATATTTGCCGATGTATGTTGGGAGTGTTTAGTTAAAGGAGGTTCACACATTTGGGGGACATTCACAAAAATAGTATGCGAAGGTTGTATCATATTTGTGAACATACATTAGGAATGTTTAGTTAGAGGAGGTTCGCACATTTTGGGGATATTTACAGAAATGTTATGCTACCATATTTACAAACATACATCAGGAAGGTTTAGTTAAAGGAGATTCACATATTTTGGAGACATTCGCAAAAAATAATATGCAAAGGTCGTACCATATTTATCGATGTACGCTGGAAGTGTTTACTTAAAGGAGGTTTTCACATTTTGAGGACATTCACAAAAATGATTCATGAAGGTTATATCATATTTGAAGGACAAAAATATCTTTAAAAAATCAAGAATAAAAAAAAAATTATATGAGAGGAATTTTTGTTTGAAAAATGTGCATTTTACAAGAACAATGCGATCATTTTTTGGAAATGATAAGTGTAAGTCATATTGATTCAATCTAACCACATAGATGTGTTCAACATGGTTTGTTGGCTAAAATTTGAACCTTCATAATGTTTTGGTGTCACTAATAATAATTTTTTGTATATTGCGGGAAGTTTTGAAAGTTAGATTTTGAACTAGTTAAGTAAACTTCACCTCTAACTAAGTAATAAGCCTTATATCTAAATAGAGCTTATCAAACATATGAATTTTAATTTCGAAGCAAAGTGTTTGGATACAAAAATATGAGTCTGTCAAATCTTTTTAAAGTTTGAATGGCTTAGAAAAACCAGCAAGCAACATTTGGGTGGCTACAACCAACTCCATCCATTCGTTGTAGGTAGCCCAAGAAATAAATATTCCAAATGTGTAAAAATCTTTAAATTTTGAGGTCTATTGTCAAGTTTTATGAAATGGGTCAAGAATAGTAGATTCTCTTGGATCAAGTAGACCCCAGTCATTGGATCATCATCTTTCATCTCTCCAAACCATGCCTACAATCCTAGGATTATTTTATATTAGACGAACTATAAAATAATCCTAGGATTGTAGGCATGCCTCGATAAAATAAATTAAAATAAAATATATCTTTGATAATTGAGAAGCAGTGCATGGAAACAACCATGCAGTTGTTAGCCAACTAACTACATAATAAATTATTAAATTCTATAGGTTGACTTTCAAGAGGAGGGGGGCTAATCCAACCACTAGCAAATAGTCGACTAAATCCAATACTACTCTTCCATCTCCAAATGGCAAATCATCATGCCTTAAAATATCACTAAGAATTCGACCATGAAAATTACATAAAGAATAATCAGCATCTAGATTAGTTCCATTTTTTTTTTGAGATAACCATCTTAAAAGAACAATTGTATTTTTTTTCAAAAAATGATTATACTATACGCCAAAAATGATGTGTTTCTCGAAATGCTCTATAATTTTTGAAATGCGCCCAATGTCCAAATTCACAAATTTCTGGCTATAAAAGACTTTTTTAACCTTTGCACAAGCGAATTTCCTTCAGATATGAGAACTTCCAACAAAATATTCAAATAAGAGAATTTTCTCTTATCTAAGTGAATTTCCTCCGACACATTTGTGAATGTCCTCCTGCATGTGCCCCTAATGCGATTTTATTAAAAGAAGGCTCACACATTTTGGGGACATTCTCAACCATGAGTTAGGAAGGTCCTCAAAATGTGCCTGCCTTTTTCAACTAAATACTTCCACATTTGTGAATGCTCTGACTTTCGCATGTGAATGTCCTCACACATTTACGAACGTCCTCCCGCCTGTGCCCCTTATGTGATTTTAGTAAATAAAGTTCGCACAATTTTTAACTTTGCGGATGTTATAATGTATTTGCAAATGTCAGGACATGTCATGCAATGAGTATCATGCTTGGTATTTGTAAAAGTACTGCTAAAGATAAAAAACTTTAGTGACACTTCAAAATCATCGCTAAAATCTTTAACGACGCTTCAAAAGTGCCATTAAAGTCTCTAGAAGAAAATTTACATATTTCGGAGAAAATTTACGTTTTTAGAAGAAAATTTGCATATTTGATAGAAAAATCACATATTTAAAAGAAATTTACATGTGAGAAAATTTATATATTTGAATATTTGGGAGGAAGTTCGCATATCTAAAGGAAATTTGCTCCCTAGAGAGTTAAAAAGGACTTTTTAAAGTACTAGAAATTTGCAAATTTTCATATCGAACGGATTTCAAAAATTGTAGAGCATTTCGGTTTCGGTTTTTGGCATACAATAGTCACTTTTTGTTTTGTTTTATACAATGAGGAACATTGGCGGAGAACCAGACCACTTAATGGACCCACTCCTCAATGAGGCAAACATCAGGTTTGATCTGGTACGTTCTACGTTCAGGGTGCGCTTGCGTGGCCTACTTTCTAAAGCTACAAACATACTTGTGGGTTAGAGGAGTTTGATCTGGTACGTTTAGGGTGGCTTGACTCACGGATGCGCGTGGACAGGATGCACAGGAATGACCATGCACGTCTGTGAATATGACAAGATGCACTGTCCTGCCCTATCCATGTGCCCCCAAAAAGATGATTTTTTTGTTTGTTTTTTTGTCAGAGAGTGTCCATCTGCCACTACTCTATGTGGGGCACAGAGCAGCTGCAGACGCTAAATAAGCATCTGTGGGACACACCAAATCCCCAACCATGCATTCCGCATTTTCATAGGCGTGCGGACATACGTGGAGTCTAAGCTCCATGCATCACGAGGACCGGAGCGGACGGGGATTCAAACGCCTCCCATCTTCACAATCACCAGCCATTATGGGATTATGTGATTGGCCCAAAGTCAGACTTTCCTCTTTGATGCATTCCTCAGCTTACCCCCATCTACCAAACATATTTTTACAAATCTGCCCTACACAGCCGTGGTAACAAGAATCAAGGAATTTTAAATTACAAGTGAAGGAAATTGTTTAAAAAAAGGAAACGTGCTTTCTTGTTCATCTTATGTTTGAGAAATTTCTTCTCTCTGGTTGCAGGTATACCAACTTCCATTTTAAAAGAAGAGGTGAAATTAGAAAAGCAATAGTGAGTTAGATACGTGAGTTGGACTATGAAACAGTCATCCGTTTTCAGGTGCTTTCCTGTTAGGTTCTAACTGGCATTTGATAGGGTTTGCAAAAGTGGATAATGCTTAAAATATGATTTTTTAAGCATTGAATATATTTAAAAATTCTAGACTATAGATTTTTAAATCCTATAAAAACCTACCTGTATGTCGAAATCAAATGATACAATAGTAGATTCATATAAAATCAAGCATGTAGATTCATCTGTATGGTCAAATTTTTAAAGAATAGAAAAACCTTTTCAAAGCCCAGTAGGCTAAAAAAGTGGTAGGCAGCTACCACCTACTATGTGTGTGTGTGTGTGTTGGTGGTGAGGTGTGTGTGTGTGTGGGGGGGGGGATGTTGTGAATATTTAGTACTAATGAAGGTAAGGAACTATTGAATGGAAATTGCCTTTATTTTATATTTTTTGAACTTTTTTTTTAGATCAAATCATATGAAATGTGATTTACAATGTTTGTTTACTAGGAAATGGGTTTTGAATCATGTGATTGTGACATGTAAGCAAGTTTTTCAAGGGCTTCAAAAATCAATGACCTACATTTTGCCAAAATTTCATAACTCAAAATCATATTTTTACATGAAAAGACATCATCCAAGGTACCTACTCCCACATACTAAAAACATGGTCGTAGGTTGTATCTTTTCAACTAAACGTTATGGATGTACTCAATATAAACATATAAATTTTAATTTCTAAGCAAAGTGTTTGGATACAGAAATATGAGTCGGTCATCCTTTTAAAATTCAAATAGCTTAGAAAACCCTAGCAAGCAAAGTCTCTGTGGCTACAACCAACTTCATCCATTCTCTGTACGTAGCCCACAAAATAAATATTCCAAAAGTGTGAAAATCTTTAAATTTTGAGGTCTGTTGTCAAGTTTTATGTAATGGGTCAAGAATATTATTAGATTCTCTTGGATCAAGTAGACCCCGGTCATTGGATCATCATGTTCCATCTTTCCAAACCATGCTTACAATCCTAGGATTATTTCCATATTAGACCAACTATCTGCCTCCATAAAATAAAATAAAATAATTGCTAAGTAGTGCATGGAAACCATGCAGTTGTTAGCCAACTAACCACATAATAAATTATTAAATTCTATACGTTGACTTTCAAGATGAGGGGGGCTAAGCCAACCACTAGCAAATAGTCAACTAAATCCAATACTACTCTTCCATCTCCAAATGGCAAATCATCATGCCTTAAAATATCACTAAGAGTCTCTTTGACAATGAAAATTACATAAAGAATGATCCGCATCTAGATTAGTTCTAATTTTTTTGGAGAAAACTTTTTTTTTTTACGACGAGGAACCCAGGCCGAGAACGAGACCACGTAATGGACCCGCCCCTCAGTGAGGCAAACCTCGATTGGGGCTCATGACCACCCTGCCTTACGTGGCCTACTTTCTAAAGCTACAGACATACCCGTGGGCCAGAGGGGTTTGATCTGGTATCTTCAGGGTGCGCTTGAATCACGGACGCGCGAAGACAGGATGCACCAGGATGTCCATGCATGTCCGCGAACAGGACAAGATGCACTGTCCTGCCCTATTCACGTGCCCAAAAAAATGATTTTTTTGTTTGTTTTTGTCTGAGAGTGTCCGTTTGCCACTGTCCCTGGGGGGCACAGAGCAGCAGCAGACGCCAAATAAGCGTCTGTGGGACACCAAATCCCCATTCGCGCATTCCGTATTTGCATAGGCGTGCGGACATATGTAGAGCCTGCGCTTGGTGCATCCTGCAGACCAGCACGGGCAGGGATCCGGGTTCAGTTTGGTGACGGACCTGGTTAGGTTCTGCTCATGTTGAACTAATGTTGGTCCAGGTCAACTTGGTGTGTGGGGTGGGGGATAGCGCAAAGGTTATCTTGGTTTTAGCACAAAGTGCGGGGGGAGGGGGGGGGGGCAACTTTCTAAGAAACCTTTCCCCTTCGGGATGTTGAAAAGGTTCCTCAAAAATGAGCTTGAATTCTAGAATGAAGTTTCAGCTTGAGCTGAATTAGTTGACCAATGGAGTTGCATCCAAACAACACGTAAGGGATGCTGAGGTTGCAACAATCTTAGGTTACCAAACTGCAACCACTAAACGTCTTCCAGCATGCCTAGTCGGGCACTTGTCAGGGTGGGGGGACTCCCAACTTATAACTTCGATCAAGCACTTTATCAAATTGTATAGGATGGAAATGAGCAAAGATCATCAGATGCAGAATCTCCACCTACAATGCAGATTCTTTATTGACGCGGCAGGAACTTTGCTAGGACGGTGAATTATTTATGCTATGTTTTATTTCAAATGAAACACTTTAAAATACAAAGAATTCCCGGACAATAGCATTATATATTCAAGCATCACACATTTACAATGTGAAAATCCTAGCGCTCGTGTAATACATCCCAGAAATGCCTGTAATACAGAGGAAGGCCAAATAGGGCCAACTGATACATACATGATAATAGTGCGTAGGAAGAATAAATTCCATATACAGCAAGGGAAGAGGGGAACATTAAAAGAAACTTGATAAGAGAATAAACAAAACTGTAATGAAAGTTTGAACGAAAATTGGGCGTGTAGCATGGCCAGAGGATGTAGATGATCTCTGCGTCATATTCCCTTTTGTTGTTCTGTCCTCTGGATTGAAAGCACTGGGAACAACAGCAGCTGCCGGGGACATGGCTGGTGGTCTGACTGGTAGTATGGCGGAACCTTCAATGTCATAGCCTGAACGGAAAAAATTCACTCCCTCAGAAGTGGAGAAAACAGGATCTACAAAAAGAGTACCCGAATTGATTATGCTTACAGTCAAATGTCTTCCAACCCATGACCATCTTCTCTCTATCAAAAACAATCCGATGGCCGGTCATGAAGTTTTCTGCAGACAAGATGACAAAAGGTATTTGGTGTTAAGGTAGCTTCCTCCTATAAAACTTATTACTACTTTCATGGTTACTTGATAAATGAAGCTCTCTGCAGAGCCTGCAAATGCGTGTTACAGAGAGAGAGAGAGAGAGAGAGAGAGAGAGAGAGAGAGAGATGCTAATGCAGTTACATCCACAGGTAGTCATGCAGGATAAATCCATGTTGAATAAAATCCCACCCTATGTCACACGGACTCGGCTAAGGAGGTGCCGCACCCGAGTCAACACGCCCCGACACGGGTGCGGCTTCGGACTCGGCTCAGACTCGGTCAACGAGTCGAGGCCAAGTCCATCCACATTTTGGACTCGGTCAACTTTGACTGAGTCCAAAAATGTCCATTTTGATTTTTAAATTACATTTTGGATCCGGGTCGGGTTGGGTCCGGACCCGACCCAGATCCAAATTTCTTTTGCAGCAAAACCCTAAAAGGGGTTTATCGACAGGGGGAGGGGCTTACCCTCTCGATTTTGCCTCTCCCCCTCAGCCCCTGCAGCTTTCTCCTACACCCACGCCGGCGATCCAGACTCCGGCGACGGTACGCACAGGCAACCACCGTCTCCCCCTTCGTCAACACTCAACAGGTATGTCGATCAACCCTCCCTCTGCTTGCAGCCTCCCTCCTTGCACCCTCTGCTCGCAGAAGAGGGGCTTGGCCCCTCTCTGTGCCTCCTATTCACAGGCCCCTCCTCGTTTCGCTTATGTTAAGCAGGCCCCTCCCCCCGTACCCTCTGCTCACAGAAGAGGGGCTCGCCCCCCCTCCCTGCACCCTCTGCTCGCAGAAGAGGGGCTCGGCCCCTCCCTGTGCCTCTGATTCATAGAGGAGCCCCTCCTCGTTTCCCTTTTATCGCAGGGGTAAGAAGTATGAGTGGGGGAAGGAGGGGGATCGGCTGACAGGCCGATCCTTGCCCCGCCGAACAATAGGGGAAACGAGGAGGGGTCGAGCCCCTCCTCGTTTTCCTTTTGTGCGGCAGGGGTAAGAAGGAGTAGGGGAAGGAGGGGGCTCGGCTGACAGGCCGAGCCTTGCCACGCCGAACAACAGGGGAAACGAGGAGGGGTCGAGCCCCTCCTCGTTTTCCTTTTGTGCGACAGGGGTAAGAAGGAGTAGGGGAAGGAGGGGGCTCGGCTGACAGGCCGAGCCTTGCCACGCCGGACAGAAGGGAAACGAGGGGCCTCCGGTAGGACCCCACCCACCCCCCTCCCTGCACCCTCTGCTCGCAGAAGAGGAGCTCGGCCCCTCCCTTTGCCTTCGATTCACAGAAGAGGGGCTCAGCCCCTCGTTTCCCTTCTGTCCGGCGTGGCAAGGCTTGGCCTGTCAGCTGAGCCCCCTCCTTCCCCCACTCCTTACCCCTGCCGAACAAAAGGAAAACGAGGAGAGGCTCGACCCCTTCTCGTTTCCCCTGCTGCCTTTGGCTTTTTGGTAAGGGTGAATCCCCTGGCACGGATAAGGTTCAGCAGGGGCTTGTCCTGCCCCTCCTTTTTTGCGTAAGATAGGGGGTAACTCCTATTACTATTATTTTGAAGTGTTTATTAACTTTATTTTATTTACTTATTTTCTTTTCAGTTTTCACTTTTCAGATATAATGGTGAGTTCTAGCAGTAGTGTCAATACATTTGTTTCAAGTTCTAACCCTGAATTAGAAGTTTTTCAACCACTTTGGAGGCTTATGACAAAAGGGGTAAAAGCTAGTAGTGATGGTGGTGGGAATGTGCAGTTTCATTGTAATCTATGTAAGATTGTTTTCACAGGTTCTTATACGCGTGTGAAAGCACATCTTTTGCATATTCGTGGTCAAGGAATTAGGGCATGTTCTGGGGTTGACAAAGACATGTTAAAGCAATTAAAAAAAGAACAAGAGGAAGCTGAAAAGAAGAAAATTGCAGAGATGAGAAGCGATTCGATTAATTTGTCTTTTCCTACTGCTAGTGATATACAAGAAGAGCTTTTAAAGAAAAGAAAGATGGAAAGCAATAAAACGATACAAGCGTCATTCAAAAACATGGCAAGAGCAGAAATTGATAAAAAAAGTGGTCGATTCTTTTACTTAAGCTCAATTCCTTTTAATGTAGCTAGAAGTCCATACTGGAAATATATGATTACATCTTTGACTAATTGCAATTTGAGTGGTTATGTGCCTCCTAGTTCAGAAAAACTAAGAACAATCATTCTTGTAGATGAAAAAAATAGAATTGAAGACTTGTTAGAGACCCAAAAATTTGCATGGAAACAACATGAAGTGTCGATTGTTTCTGATGGGTGGATTGATATACAAAGACGACCACTGATAAACTTCATTGCTTACTCACTTAATGGGCCAATCTTTTTGAAGAGTGTTGATGCATCTGGAGAGTATAAAGATGCTGAATATTTAAAGAGATTATTTGTCAAAGTGATAAAAGAAGTGGGTGAAGAAAGTTTGGTGTAAATCATTACTGACAATGCTCCAGTTTGCAGTCGTGCATGAATGAATTTGGCAAGTGAAGATACATATTCACATATTTTTTGGACTCCTTGTGCAACACAGTTTAAATTTGGCACTTAAGAGTATATGCAATCCATCAAAAGATGATGCACATGCACATGAAATGTGCTTATGGATTGAGGAAATAGAGCATGATGTTCGAAATATTAGAAATTTTGTTGTAAACCATCATCATGCCCTTTCTATATTTAATATGCATTTTGATCTCAAGTTACTGAAAGTTGTTGAAACTCGTTTTGCTTCTCTCATTGTTATGATAAAAAGAATTAAGCAACTCAAGAATGCATTGATGATGATGGTGGCTGATCAAGATTGGGATTTTTATCGTACTGAAGATGATGTCAAGGCTCAAGCTATCAAAAAATGCATCTGTGATGATTTTTGGTGAGATAAAATTACATATTTTGTTGAATTTACAGAGCCTATTTGGGAAATGTTGAGAGAAGTTGACAGAGATGTACCCATGCTTCATAGAATTTATGAAATGTGGGACAATATGATTGAAAAAGTTCAAAGTATCATTTTTAAACATGAGAAGAAAGATATTGCACTTGATGATTTAGAATTTTACAATCATGTACATTTAGTTTTAATGAGAAGATGGGATAAAAGCAATACACCTTTGCATTGCATGGCACACTCTCTCAATCCAAAATACTACGCAAAAAAATGGTTGACAGCAGGTGTTGGTCGTGTTTCTCCAAATGAAGATTCTGAGATATCAAGAAATAGAATGATATATTCGGGAAGACTTTTTAATGATCCTCACATGTTTAAGGTTGTAAATAGTGAGTTTGGCAAGTTTTCTATTGGGAGATTTGATTCTTTAGCAGCACTTGTGGCAAGAGACGAGTAAGATCCCCTTAATTGGTGGGCAACATATGGATCAGAGACACCAAATCTGCAACGTCTTGCAATGAAGTTGTTATCCCAACCTGCTACATCATTTTGTTGTGAAAGAAATTGGAGTACATATGCTCAAATTCACAACATTAAAAGAAACAAACTCACTAGTAAAAGAGCAGGAGATTTGGTTTAAGTTCACTCAAATCTACGATTAATTTCTCGTCGCACCAAAGAAGAGTATAGGTACTTTTTTTTCTTTGTATTCAAAGTTTGTATTTAAATATTTGTATTCAAAGTTTTAAGTTAGATACTAATATAGTCATTTTTTGATGCAGTTGTGGATCATCCAAGAATTGAGATGTAAATCCAGAAGATTTTGACTTGAAGGGACAACATAATTTACATACTCTCAACATGGACTACATCGATCCTGTTCTTCCCTCTAATTCAGATGATGAGGCAGATTTATGATAAGTTTTGTTGTTTATCACACTCACAAGCTTCTTTATGTGTTATATTTTGGTAAGTTTGTGTTGTTAAGAATTGTTTTTTTATTTTTGCTTTAAAATTTACAATCTTTATGTGTTAATTTATTGTTATATATATATATATATATATATAATTACATATATTTAAAATATATATATTTATATTTATAATATATATTTTTTAATATATATATATAGCCGATTCACCGTGTCCAAATTTTTTGAAATTGCGCCGCACCCGTGTCACACCCGCACCCGCACCCGCACCCATGTGACATAGATCCCACCTTGACTACAAATGCAGCATGGCACAAGCCACTTGTTGCCAATTTAGAACTGGGTATATTTGTTAATAGTGTTACTACATACTGTGGCAAAAAAACACACGTACAAGCTTTATCTGGAAAATCCAACCCATACATGCATTTACCATGCTCCAACCATTGATTTTAAAGCTCTTAAAAGACCTGTTTACACATCACGATTATAGGATAAAGCATATTTTTGTTCTAAATAAACTATGTAGGTCATTCATATCTGTAGGACTTGACTACAAAAAATAAAAAAAAAATCACTGATGGTACTAATGACAGCAGCTAATGTGTAGCCTTAAAACTAAACAACGAAAACACCAACACTAACAATCAGTTTCAAACAAAAGAAGGCTCATATGATGATGATGACCACAACGATGATGAAAATTAAAAATAAATAAAGAGGAAAAAGCTGATGACGATAACATAACCATGACCATCTTGGGATGTATCATTACTGCTAAAAGCAGTGCTAGCTTTGTAAGACAATATGAGCTGTTGCTAGCCTTGATAAAATTAAATTTTCAAAATATAGCGATTGACTTTGTTCCCTAATCCCCCATCCCCACCCAAAAGAAAAAGAAAACAATATACTGTGTTTGTTTGATGCTACCCAATTTTAAAATTTCTTCAGGGGAAGAGCTCGCTTAATCTTGACAATTAACCAGTTGGCAAAACCCCACCATCAGACATTCTACTGAGATATTGCAGTTCTGTTTTGAACTCCAGCAACCAAATCTGCAGCAGTGACTAGTTAAACCTTTTTGCACTCTATAGAAATTTCCATTAAAATTTTCACTTTTAACTTGTACCTATTCTTAAAATATAAATGGTGAAACTTTGAATTAATTTCTAGTCAAAACCCATGCCGCCCCCCATCACAATTATTTCACTAGAAAATTTACATTTGACTTTTGGAAAGATAAGGAAATTTTCAAATATACCCAACAAAGTTTCTTTACTTCTTCAAATGCTTCGCAAACGTTTTCAGGTTAAGCAAAGTCCCACAATGTAACTTCTATAATCTGTTAAATTTCCATGTCAGAAATATGGTTTCCTTTTTCAAATCTAATTATCTCAGTTCCAGAATTTTATGCAAAACCCATATTGACTTTCCATTTGGATAAACAAAACCATTGGCAAGTGAAAATCTTGCTCCATTGTGGCAGCTTACAATACTTGGCAACAATGAAGCCTTGATATGTTTTAGATGAAGAAAATTTTTCCATTGAATATGAATACCAGTAAAGAAGTTGAATGCACATTGTTTTAGGTGAGCAATTTTAACCCCATTTCCAAGGTTAAACTAGAAATAGTACAGAAATGGGAGTAATTTCCCAACTGTAGCAAGAGTTTCAAGGACATTTGAGAACTGTAAGACAATGGTGAATTAAGTCTGACTGGTATTTGAATTACCAAGGAAAAAAGGTGACAACTCTTTTATTTGGTATAGAGAACAAGTGCAAATTGTGGATTGTCTAAAGCAGCAGTAGTAAGTTGGATATATTGCTTAAACATGCTAATTAAATAGAGAACTCCTAACTGAAGATGGCAACCTCAACACGATATGTGGACCTAGACCTAGAAGTTATAGATATTTCAGTAATTTATTTTGTGTATTTTTCTTCATTTTACTTTCACTTCAACTTGGGAGTTCTTTAATGCTTCACTTTTCTTGGCTTTTCCCAGCAGTTCCCAAAACTAGGGTATGTGCACAAACCAGTGTTGTGAAAAGCGCACCTTGAAACAAAGCTAGAATATTTTTTTTTGCCTTGACGCGTGCTAATGAAGCGCAAGTGCCCATGAGGTGTGCGCCTCATAGGACTTGAGGTGCACGCCTCAAGGCGAGGCTTGCTTCAAGGTTGAGATGTGTCATAGGCTCTTGTTAAAAAGGGGGATTTTTAAAAGAAAAAGAGGGAGGACCGATTGTTTAGGGCTCTCTCTCTCTCTATGCCTAAAGGAAGAAGAAGAAGATGAAGGGCGCTCTCTCTTGCCTCTGCCAAAAAGAAGAAGAAGAAGAAAGAGAAAGCCGAAGATCTCTCTCTCTCTCTCTCTCTCTCTCTCTCTCTCTCTCTCTCTCTCTCTCTCTCGATCGATCGATCGATCGATCGAAAGGAAGGAGGGCCCATTCAGTACGTACCTTCCCTCTCTCTCTCTCCTTCGTCTCTTAGTATTATTATTATTATTATTATTATGTTCTCCTCCTCCTTCCTCTGTCGAATTCCTTTTGTTTTTCTTCTTTCTTTTGTGGATCTTCTTCTTCTTCTTTTTCTTCTTCTGTTTTTCTTCTTCCTTCTACCAATCTTTTTCTTCCTCTACTGATCTTTTTCTTTTGTTTTTCCTCCGCTTCTTGTTCTTTCGATATTCTTCTTCTTCCCTCCTACTTCATTTTCTTCCCTTCCTCGGTTCTTCTTCCCTCTTCTTTTTTCTTTTTCCCTTCCTCTGATCTTCTTGAACAATCGGGCCTGTTAATTAGAAAATTATTTTGTTCTTATTAATTAATTAAATATATTATCAATAATAATTCATTGATTTGTTGCTTATTTGTATTTTATACGAGCAGCATGCTATTTGTATTATGTTATTGTGTTTTACTATGTATAACTATATGTGGTGTAGTATAGCATTATGTTGTCTTTTATACAAATATATAGAGTGGTTCTTGCTAATTATTGTGATTTTCTTGAAGTTGATCATGTAGATTGTTCCTTAGTTAAATAATCACATCTTTTTGTTGGATCAATTAAATTATTGTGTTGTAGTCATTGCTTGGAATTCGTTTCATAATTTAGTTTAGATTCTCCAATTATTCATTAATAGTACATAAATGATGCATCTTTATTTTTGTTTTTTTATTTGATTAATTTTTTAATATTTTTTGTAAAGCTTACACCTTAGTCCTCGCTACGCGTCAATGCTATTCACAACATTGGCACAAATGATTGTGAACTTGGATATCCAATTAGCCAAAGTTTCTTATTATTTAGATTTAAATGCTTCACTTATTTTCATCCATATTGTGGCCATAGTTGAGAAAATATATATATAGCATGATGCATGGATATATATATATATATATATATATATATATATATATATATATATGTGTGTGTGTGTGTGTGTGTGTGTATCCATTGACTATTGAAGATTAAAAGGGAACTTACGCCCAATGATGTTCCAGCCATCACTCTTCAGAATAGCTAGACAATACATTTGTTGAACCTGCATATCATGATAAGATAAACTGTGAATACTTAGTAGCAGGATTCATTTATTCACCAACATATATTACATTACCTACCAATGTGGACACAAGAATTGTAGGACGAATGACAGGAAACTTGCCCCCACCATTCATTGTCATGTTGATTTGTGGAATACGTATGTAAGTCTCGTTTAAGCTGCATAAAGACAAATTGTTAGATTTCATTTTCAGGACTTATTTATCAAGGTGCAGTAAATAGCATGGGTAGATTGATTACCTTAAATCATAACAATAGTCAAATGGGATCCTGGGATCAGGTTTATGCCGAGGATGATCAGCTTGCTTATTAAACTGCAAAAGGAAGCAATTCAGCATGCCTAAGAATTATAGTCATCTTTAAGCCTAGTAGTAAACAAATTGCTGAAGAACTTACACTCTCTCCAATATGCATGTAGATTGGATCAGCTAGATAAGTGAAAGAGGTGCCAGTATCAAATAATGTGAAAAGCCCAGGTTCTGTTTTGATATGACTAATACCCACTTGTATTTCAGTAATGGTAATATTGTATGTCGGGCTGCATATTTATTCCAGTGACAAACCACAAATTTTCAAATCCATTATTATCCAATACTAATATTGGTTTTCTTATGAAGTAGATAAGGTACTCACTGCAATGGGTTCACATTAAATGGAGTTTCATCCTGGTCAGTGCTACCTTTGTCTCCAAAATTGATTCTTCCCAAATCATCTCGCCCAAAGCACATAGAAAAAGAATCTGCAATAAGGCCAGAACTAGCTAGAGTGCTAGGGACAGAGACCTTCTTCATCCCAAGCCCAAACAAACCATTTGGAGCAGCACCTTGCAGAAAGGAGCCAGTCTGAACCTGTCCACAACTACACCATGAAAGGAACGTTTCATATCCGTTTATTCTGAGATATTTGGAATTAAAATAACCAAGAATATTATACAGTAAATATTAAGCATTTATATTTCATTGAACAGCCTGAACTTGAAGGGATAACATTTGCTACCCTAATGGTTTCCAAACCTCCTAGGTGAACGGCTCTAATTTTTTTTTCCATTTTTTTTTGCACATCTTACCCTCAATATGTGATCTACATGTTTTGTTTAGTAGAAATCACACCTTGGAATCATGTTTTTCCAACATGTACATCGGATTTTTCAACGTCAGTGTGTTACAGTGTATTTCAACCCTCACAAGATTGAAATTTTTACATTGAAAACAATATGAGCCAATGGTTGATTCCTACTATTTTCACCATGCTGAACACATCCATGGGGTCAAATTTGGTTAAAACAACTTCCCCCTATGACTTTTAACTAGGGGGTTTGGAACCCACTAGAGTAGCCAATATTTTCCTGAACTTGAGTATTAATATCAAAACAGAACTTAGTCAAATACATGAGAAAAAGTTTCATACCCAAAGACAATTGAGGCATTTATTGTTTTTGGTTTGCCCTCTTCTGTAGTCAAGCGCAGAACATCCTCTATCAAAACCCCAGACGATGAAGTATTAGCAGAAACATAAGCAACCATATAAGGGCACTGATTGGTTGTTCCAGAGCAATCCTTTTGAGAATGACAGAGACTAGAATCGCAAGGCACACGCTTGCTTGTTGTAGATATATTAGGAGTGTACATGCCAAGCTCAATACCCTGAAACAACAGAATGGACAAATAAAGAGGCAAGGGTTTTTATTTTTTTTCCTACCATAGAATTAATAATTGGGAAATGACACTATATAGTAACAGGTAGATGCCAAACAGTTTCAGGGATTCAATCTGAAATGCAAAAGGTAATCCAAAAATTAAGTTCCTATATGCTGAAATGATACCAAAGAATTGTAATGACGTTTAAATAACAAGAATCAAACATCATCATCATCGAACTCACTCCTGTTTACATGGGATTGGCTCTGCAGATGCTGTTTCTCCAGTTATTCCTGTCTAATGTTCAAAAACAAGCATGTGTCCTGATGATAACGATGTTGTAAATATTCAAAAAATATTCCAATGAAGGCACTGAAAAAATCCAATAGTACTATTGCTATATATACCTAATAGTTACAAAATGAGATAAACAAAGATGGAGAATTTTATGAGAATGCCAGAAGTCATTATCCTTCACCTCAGTTAATTATAAAACCCAATTACATTGAAGCTTTCTGTCAAAAGATGATGAATTTGTGGTCTTCTATCATAGAATGAATGACTCAATCAAAAAGCACCCATCCACCAATCCGTTGAAATCTCCATTAAATATAACTCGGTAACAATTATGATATTTTAGTGAGCCAATTAACTAGTGTACAATCCAATACAAAATAAGCACTTAAGCAACAGAGAAATTATTCAAAGCCATTCAGGACTAGAAGGTGCTGCCCGGATCAAGTGGTCCAAAGATCAACTAATTCCCACTATCATATAGTTGAGAACCATTTGGGGCAAATATGCTCGACTTGGTGCAGATTGTAGCAATTCAAACTTCAGTTACAATAACCCCGCAATGTCTTTTTCCTCTTATTATTATTGTCTAAACCATAGTCACTAATAACGTTCAAGGTATTTTCTCGGAAAGGGTTTTTCTCGAAAAGATTTTCAAAAGTTGGTTTTTCTAGGAAAAATCTCATGTGTTTAAAAAATTGAAAAAAATTATAAATAATAATAATAATAAAGAAAAGAAAATAATAGTCTTCCATTAATTTTCTTGAAAAAATATAAAGAAACAAGTTTTAAAAGGTTTTAAAATATAAAAGAACAAAAAATGTAAATGCAAGCTTAAAATATAAAAAAAATGAGTTTTTTCGCAAGATTATCGTGATATTATCACAATATATTGCCAATAATTTTGGCTGACCTTAAATCATCTGTATTATCGCAATATTTTTAAAACATCGGCCATATCAGTGACACTAGTGTAAACCCATGAAGTAGATCCGAAGAGAGACATTGGACCCTACATAAGGATAAATGATGCATGAGTGAGTTGCAGCCTGGGATTACTGGACACATTTGGATCTCCTAGAATGTATTTGGATAGTGAAATTACATTAAAAAATCCATAGTGCATCTATACTATATTCATATTCTAAGGTTTTTTAGAGTTTTGTTTTCTTAAATATTAGAGATGACTTTGGGAGAGGTTGGATTGAATTATTGAGCTAGTCTTTTCCCATGTCTTTTCCTGTGATTTCCTTTGGTTGCAACAGAAGTTTATTTAATCATATACCATAGATCGTCGCATAGATCTTGCATGACTGGCCCTGAATAAACCTTAAACTACTTAAGCATATCAGTGACCCCTTTCTCTATTATCAAATTTCATTTTTTCGGAACGACAAGAAACACAGAGACTTCCACCATCACCATGCATCCGGCTAAGTTTAATCACATAATACTAATAACAACCAACCAATCATTCAATCCACAGGACTACTTGATGCATAAAACGCCATTATCCGTAAAAAACAAGAAAGAGGAGTAGGTAAGGGATCGATCAACAAGACTACTTCGTGCGTGAAACACCATGATGCATAAAAATCAATAAAAGAGGAGCAAGTGGGAATCGAAGCATACGGATAAGCCCTTAACGGTTGCAGAATTAGAGCAGCTGCTGCACTCACAGGGCAGCCAGAAGAGATCACTACCCGTGTCCAACGCCACCAGAAACTTCGCACCCGGCGTCCCTATCTCAACCAACGCGTAGTGCAGGCTTCAACCCCATCAAAATCAAAGAACACGAATCAGGAAAAGGAAAAAAAAAAAGCCTACCCTACATTTAGGAAACCTCCTATCTAACAACTCAAGCACGGAATGCTGAGAAAGAGAGAGTAACCTACAATCCCAAAGAATTGAGACGGAAAGTCATGTTCCCATCAACGAATGTGACCGGCTGGTCGCTTCCGGCCAGATTCCGGCCTCGGAGGGCGCGATCGTGGTGGAAGAGCGTGGCGTAGTAGTCGATGCTCCCTGGCTGGGGCCAATCGTCCACCGAGACGCCGGCGGTGGAGCGCACCCAATCCCGGACGTGATGGGAGAACTTGTGGTGGAGCTCGAAGCTGAACGTCTGGCCGGCGGACGGCCGGAGGAGAGAGAGCAGAGCGACGAATAGGAGGGTCGCCGTAAAGAGGAGGGCATGGGAGAGAGCCATAGCGTGTCAGGCGGAGTCCATTCTAGGGCGACGACGACGACGACGACGAAGTGTATATAGTGGAGGAGGAGGCCTTGATGTTCAACCATCATGACGCGGGGATCACGAAGTCGTCGTCGTCGAAAGAAAAGAAAAACAATGGAAATTTCTCCGCTCTCTCTCATTCTCTCTCTTTCTGGTAGAAAGAAGTCTACGAGACCAGGGAAAAAAACGGGATCCGTCCTAACCCGTTTTAGTTTGAATCGACGTAAAATTTTATGGAGAATGGAACAGGGATGAAGGTGAAAATCGGGATATAAAATCGAGACCCTTGCCCCAGCCGGTTCTCGTATTTTTATTTTCGTTAATAAAATTATCAATATATCTTTATATATTGTAATATATATATATATATATATATTTCTAACTCTACCTCTCCTTATTTTCTTATTATTATTTTTTAAATATAAATAAAATTATTTTAAGACGAAAATGGAGATTGGGGCAGAGTCAGAAATGAAAATGAGAACAGTTGTTTTGAAACAGGAATGAACCCAGAATGAAAAGCAAATTTTTGAGACGAGACGGTGGTGAAGACTCTGTCCCCAGCACCCGTGCCGTGACCCACATAAATCCCTACACTCTCTCTCTCTCTCTCTCTCATCCTTTACACGCTACTCTGTCCCTCTCTATCTTTATTGGAAGATTTGTACTGACTCGTCCTCTCCCTCACTGCAAGTTATAACTAACCACTCGAAAAAGCCGCGAAAGGATAAGTTGCCATAGGATAGCACAAATATGTGTGCCTTACGCACCTCATCACCCTCCATCTTGAGGATAGGCCTGTGTGGGGCCCAAGATCTGATGGAGGGCATTCAGATGGGTAAGGCACAATTTTTGTGCCATGGCAACTGACCCGGTCGCCTACCTTAACCTGAATAGTGAAAACACTCATCCGCGTCCTTTGACTTTTCTCAGCGGCTGACGTCTTTATTTATTTATACTTTCAAGGGAGCCCCCACTCGCTGGAGTCAAAGTTGTCACGTTGCCACGCCCTTGAGAAGAAGGCTAACGGGCGTATGAGTTAGGCGAAACACTCGCGTCGCTTTGCGGAAAGGCTACTGGCCCGACCCAAGTTCTGATTGACCCACAATTTTTCAATGAAAAAATAATTGTTTTACTGGGTATGATCCGGATCTGGTTTATGTAGTTCTTATCAGGTTCAGGTATAGTTTTTCTTATGGTGGGTAGGATTAGACTCGGATCCAGACCTGATATCATATTCAAAATTGGGGCCATGTCTAGTTCCACCTGGGTCCCCAACCGTTGACACCTCAATCTCTCTCTCTCTCTCATGTACCGAGTCAATGCCTACATTGTTACTATTTTACATGAATTGTTGGTTTTTTATTTCTTCTAAAACAAATGTTCTTCATGCATGTAAAATAGTAAACATGGATGACGTGATCATTTGGTTGGCCTTGGTGATTTTTTGACAGCCTTACTTCTTTTAATCAAACTGAAAAAATTCTTGGAGTTATCATTAGTCCAAGGAACTCGGTTTTTTCTATGACCCATCTTTTTGTCTATTATAAAATACTAGAATGATAAGCAACGTGTCCATATGGCCGAGCTCTGTAAGTAAAGCTTATGTCAAAATTTTATTATAAAAATAAATTAAATTAATAAATGTATAAAAATAAGTCTACATATAAAAAAAATTTGATTTTTCTTAAAAACACGTACATGAAACAATATTGAAGCAAAAAATTAATTTTTTTACCACTTATAATTGAATAAGAAAACTTTGAAAAGATTAGCTAAGCATTTTGTCCACAATTAAGATAAAGAAATCCAAAAATTATTATTTTTTAAATATTTACATGTCAAACAGTGTTAAAAAAATGAATTACTTTTGTGAATTGAGAGGTACAATATCCACAATGGAAGGCACCGGAGATGTCATTGAAATGGAAAATCGATAGGGCATGCTATGGAGATATTCTTGCGTTTTGATCGGTTGGATCTCTTTAAGTATACGGATGGGGTTACTTACAAAAAAAAACAAGAGAAGAGAAGCAAGCTGATAATGTATTTTTAAACATATCAAGCTTTTCATATAATCTAAAAGAGTAAAAAGAAAATCATAACAACTAAACTGAACAACTCATAAGCACATTGCAAAGTACAACAATAAAAACCATGGCTAAGAAAAAAAAAAACAATTCAGCACATAAATGCTTTCCTTCAAGCTGAACCACAATAACCTCTTACCTGAATCAATCTGTGATACATTAGGGCTTGTTTGGTCGCACGCCATGACCGCTTGGAATGCGGTTGCTTACAATCATTGGATACGGCGGACGCGTGAAATGCCATCAGCCGCGTCCTAAATGTAAGCTCAACACTGTCCCACTCCCCCTGTTATGCTGAGAACAGGGACAGGAAAAACAGTGTTGAGAAAACAGAATACTGCGAAGAGGAGGGGTCTAACCTCTCTCTCTCTCTCTCTCATGTGCAACTGTCGACAGAGAAGCAAACGACGAGCTCTCTCTCTCCCTTTTCTTCTTTCTTCCCCTTCTTCTTCGTTCCTCTGTCCCTCACCGCCTTCTTCGTTCTTAGTGTTGGATCGTATTTCGGATCACACAGTTTCACAATCAACAGCATGAACAAAATCAAAACATCTACAAACATGATATTCATGATAGACAATCGATTGAAACATAAACAAGGAGCAAACATATCGAGTTTCGCAATATACCAAAATCCAAACATGCGCAAATAAACAAACAGTTGCAAAGAATATAATATAAACAACAGAAACATGTTAATATTATGTAATAGGCTAAGGCGTACGAAAGTACTCATCTTAGAGAAGATTCACCCCCACATACACTGCAAACAAGGTTCGGCGTCTTTCCCCCAGGATACAATAGCCTCGACAATCAGGATTGGTGCACTCCGACGGATCATCTCTCGAAGACAACCTTTCTGAACCGCTGTGCAGAAAACTCCTTTCCGAAAAAATGAAGGAGAGAGAGAGCGAAAGCAACAGGGAGAGAGAAAACGCAGGATCAAAGACTTCCTTAGAATTTTGTGTTTACAGTATATACGTAACTTCAGCCCTAACCACGATTTTATAACCCATGAACAGTTACAAAAATGTAGAAGGGACCTGTTACGAAATCCATGGAGAGTCGAGACTCGTTAACGGACATAGACTACGAGGAGTCATGATCCGTTATCATTCTCATAACCCATTAATGAATTCAAATAATCACAAAAAATTGGAGCAAAAAGGTATATTGGTCTTGATTGGATATGGCCCTAAAGGGCCAATTACCCAAGCCTAGGCGGGCGGGCGGGCGCGCCCTCATGTGTGGTAGTCATTCCACCATCTTGTTCTTAGGAACAAGTGTAAGAGTTTCCATATAGGTTATAAAGCCTATAACTTTCTTGAAACTCTTCAATATGGGACTATTTCACATCATCAAGTTCAAACTTATTCCAAAAAGAAAAAAAAAAACCATGTTTTCTTCATTTGAATTCTCTCACCTCCTCTTCTTACACTCAACACTTAGTTCTTCTTCTTCTTAGTTTTTTTGGGTTTTCTTTGATTTTCATTTATTAAGGTTTTTCTTTTATTTTCATTGATTAGTTTTTTTTTTCTTTGATTTTCATTTATTAGGGGTTTTTTCTTGGATTTTCATCGATTAGGGTTTTTATTTTTTTATTTTTCCTTTGATTATGTCTTTGCTTTTTCTTTCATCTTCCTAGGGGTTTTTTAAATAATTAGGGTTTTTCTTTAATTTTTATTGATTAAGAATTTTTTTCTTTGATTTTTATTGATTAACAGATTTTTCTTTTATTGTCATTTATTAAAGTTTTTTTCTTTGATTTTTTTTTTCATTTTCTTTGAATTTTTCTTTGGTTTTTTATTAAGGCTTTGAATTTTCTTTCATTTTTTTCTTTAATCTTCTTAAGTTTTTTAAATAACTAATATTTTTTTCCTTTGATTTTTATTGATTAGGGGTTTTTTATTGTCATTGATTAGGGTTTTTTTTCTTTAATTTTCTTTCATTAAAGCTTTGATTTTTTTTTATGATTTATTTTCTTGTATTTTAGGGTTTTATGATTTATTTATGATTTTTATATCTATATATAAAAATATAAATTCTTATTTTTTTCTCAAATTACTCAAAATTTAGCATTTTTTTGTGTACTTGGATCCAATTTGATATCCATATTTGGGGCTAAAATGGATAACTTTTTTATAAACTTTCATCATTAGATTCAATATTACACCAATTAAAGTATTTATATTAAAAAATATAATTTTTTTTCTTAAATTACCCAATTTTTAAATATTTTTAGTTTTTAGATCCAATTCGATATCCATATCTGAAGTTAAAATCCATAATAAACATATTAAAACATGCATGTGGTTGCGTGGATCGAGTCGTAAGATCCAAATCGAAGTTATCAAACCCATTATCTATATGTGTTCAAGCTGTCTGCACTGCATAAAAACCAAACACTGGACACAAGGAACACAGCTTCTTGTCCAGTTGAAACTAATGATGAACATAGTACAGTTGTTACAGAACAGACACATGTCTAACATGTTCGAATTGTTCTATTCCATCTTGGACGAGCCACCAGACATAGGCTAAACATTTTGAGGTGTCCATGCCTCCAAGATGTATGTCTCCATTTGCAGCCAGAACCAAAAAAACGCGTCCACAAGGGCGCAGACATTTTGCCGATCAAAAGCCCCTTCACTTGCTCTACATTTTTCCTTAGACGTTTCAACATCTCACATTTCTAACCACGGCACCGAAATGCATAAGAAAAAATACACAATCAAATCCAATCTTCTACACACAAAAAATCACACAAACAACCAACAACTAAAATAATAAAATTAAAAAAGAAGAAATATATCAGATAAAAGAAAAAAACCTATAATCATGGCAAGATCAACTCCATCTTCAAATGCAACGCCCTCTTGAATTCCCTGTTCCATGAAAACTGAAAAACACGGAAGACAACTACAATTTCTTTGAAAGATAAAACAAAATGTAGGCCCCTCTTACACAAAAGGGTAAGGAGATGATGGGTCATAGCAGCCCATTTTATAAAATAATGAAACCAAAAGAAAGCTACAAATGAAAGCAATATACGTGACATGGAATCTATGAAAGCATTTGATCAAAAGAATTCATGTCAGAGTTACATGTCAAATTTCTTCAATTACCTATCCAAAAGAAGTGGAGGCTATGAAAAAACCAATTTCCTATACCAAATTAAAAAAACCAAAAAATATTCATTCAAAACCCTTAAAAAAAGTAACAACAAATAGGAAAAAAATAAATTACATTCCAAATCATATCAAATCTGAACTGCTCGAGAGGATGTAAGTGCTTCCCTACCATTTGCATCATCTTCATAAAAAATCATGCTTGTGTATTTGAAGGTGACATGTTAGATGCCTAACCAATACACCAAAAAGCCCTATGGTGATTAATGAGCGTGAAAATAAGTCCTTAAACCACTAGAATCCTAACAATCCGCCATGCTCTACGGTTGATTTCCTCGACGACTCACTATAGGACGGATTTCGCTTTGACCTCAATTCCTGGTACTATAACACCTCAAATTTTAAATCCCGAAAATCATAGATTTTTTTAAAAATATTTTTATAAAATTACAACAAAAAAATTGATTGAAACTAAAACTTAGCATATTACTTTTCGTTTACATTCACATCCACACATGCATTTGAACTTAAAACTTATACATTCATATATGAAAAAAATGTTCATACATGTCCACCATTAATAATAAAAATCCAATAAACAAATCAAATCAAATATTAGGGTTTTTGAGCAACTAAATGTTCTTATTTCAGAACTTCAGAAGTTTGTAAAAGGTATAACTCGGTTCTCGTCAGAATCTCTCGTCATCGCATGTGAGTTCTCTCACTTTCTAAAAAATATTAAAAATTTATAGGATCAAACAAAACTTGTCTCAGTAGGGTAAAACTATACTAAACATGTAATCTAGAATTTATAAGCAGAAAGTTCAACAAGTATTGTAAATATCTCAAGTAAGCATGCAATTGCAAAAGTTAATATTTATCTAATATTTATTTAATTTAAACAAGTAAAAATGCAAGTACTTACCAATGCAGAAGCCTTTCACATGCATGAACTGGTTCTTATCTTTAATTATCTTTTCTTTCTTATATGATATATGTCATGTTTTTCTAATGTATGCATACTTAGGTTTTTCTTCTTAGCCCCGTGGGTACAAACGTAAGAATATACCTGGATCAGTGCCATGCTACATGCAATATTTTCATACATAGGTGGCTTTGGCCTGACCGAGTACCTTTCACCAGTATCGGGTGAGGGACGACAAGTGCGAGAGAAGCTTCTAATACCACCATCTCAATCCCAATGCCTCAGACTTACTCATGAGTTTCTTCCTCCTACGTTGCAGTCTATTACAGAGAATTTCTCCTATCTTTGTGGTTTGAGAAGAGCAACCTTCCGTGCTCAAAGACATATTTTCATGAAGTTATTTGTACTACTTGTCTTCTCCTTGCAAGCCCTTACTTTAGTGTTACATGTCTCACTTATTTACATTAAATGTCTTACATGCAACACCATATCATAATTCATGAAAGATGATTCGGCTACTTCAGGACCAATGGATGCGAGTTTAAAATATTATATTCGATAACATGCTCATATTAATTACTTTGCAAATATGTGCATATATATATATATATATATATATATATATATATATATATATATATATATATATATATATATATATAATATGATAAACTTTCATAACTTTGCATGCACAACATCAAGTACAATTAAGCATTCACACATGTCATATTGTACAAACTCAGATCTTTGTTAACCCATTCTTGGAAAACTCACTGAAAATCATATGGACCAAATTATACTCTCACAATTTTACTGTGAATGCCCCTATGTCTTAGAAAAACAGTCCAATAAACATAACCAATAATTTAGTTATAATAAAAACAGAAAAATTCTGAGACTAAACCCTGTTCAAGAAAAATACAAGACGGATCTTGTTATCCACAAAAATTTATCCGCATTTGGGGAATTTCTTCAAGCCTATAAAGAAATTTTTTCACAAAAACCTTTTTATAGAATCATCTTATACAGGTTAGCTTTCACCTAGATTTTTTTTTTTGATTTATTTTGATTAGTCTTTATTGGGTCTTTAGAACCATACAAAACGTGGGTCAAAATAGTCCTGCAGACAAGATAAAAAACTTATACTCTGTTGCAATAGACGTTTTGACCTCAATACTGGTCCAAACGAAATGAAACAAGATTATAAATTTAATACATTGATATATACAACACTCAAATATTTTTATTTTTTATTTTAATTTATTAGCTTTGTTTTTATGAAAATATCAGTTTTTTTCTAAAACAGGACAAGATAAAAAAAATGATGACAGAAAAGCCAAGATTCAAACTCATGCAAGATCCATCAAGGAAGAACAAGATTCAAGATAAAAATCTATATAATCATGATTTTTGATACTCTAAAAATTGTTAGAACATCATATATTGTATATTTGATCAGATATTTGTTAATCTTGCTAAACAATAACATACATCATCCAAGAATCATAAAATCTTCAAGAAATAACTCAAATATGATTTCATCTTTGCAAGAATCACAAGAAACTATAAACAATCATGAAAACATGTATTCATTATGCAATAGCATGTTTAATTATGCTAAACATGAAATAATCGATTACATGCTCGGATCAAATTTCTTTATCAAAAACATCAAAACCCTAAAAATGTTTTTTGTCAAAACCATCTTTAAAATCTTTTTTTTACATACAAGAACATGGATTAATGCATATAATAAATTTCTAAAACTTAAAAAACCTATATTTCATCAATAAAATTTAATATTGACATATTAAACATGTTGAAATAAATAAGATCTAACAAATAAAAAGAAAGAATATTTTCCCAAATTTGTGAAAAGTCTAACTCTGTCTGATTATTACAGAAGCTACAATTTTTTTTTCACTTAGTGGTTAAAGCTAAATTTTTCACAGTTTGTAAAAAATTTTGTTAGCTAAATCATTTATAGAAATTCATCTGTATGAGGGAGTTATGAATGTTTTGGTACATACCTATACTTTTATATTCCAACTATCACAAATTTGTGCTCAATTAATTAATAGAGCTCAAATTTTTAGAGTGGATTTGAAATTTTGTTAGCATTACAACGTAATAAATTGATCATTAAAATTCCTTCGGACGAGAAAGATATGAGCGATTTACTGATTGGGTGTTATGCCAGAAATACGTAATTACCAAAAAAAATTTGATAACCCCGGTAATAAAAAACATGCATTTTCCTATGAAAATGATTATAAAAATTGTTTCAATTTTTACAGCATATCTGTATATACATAATCTACTAATCCAAATCGAAATATACAAAAAAAATGATTGGGTAACATGCTTATTTTGCAGTTTTTATGGTTTTATTTTTTAAGGAATCAGTTTTGAGATAAAACGATTTTTAAATGAGGTTTTGAAAACCCATTTCTATCACATGCATAGACAACCCTAACCCAAACCCACATGTGAGAGGCATGGTTTAGGGTCTATACATATGAAAAATCAAAGGAATTCATACCCACGAATTTTATTTTATGTGTAAAGTATAGAACTCCCTACCTTAATCGGGTTCTTAAACGTAGATCAACCTTCGCCTCCCATCTTCAAACCTTAGAGGAACTTCAATGGCTGTTGAAAAAGCTCTAAGAAGGAAGAAAGAAAGAAGATAAAGAATAATAAGATTGAGAATTCTAATGAGAATAGGAGAGGAAAAGAGAACTAACATTGTTAATCATCCTTATGAGGGCCTCTATTTATAGATAGGCTTAAACATGAGTCTCATCTCTAATATAAGAGGTTAATATCTATTAATATATTTTATTAATAAAATAACTAGATAAATTATAAGTCCTAACTTATTAAATTTTGAAATTAACTAATCTAGAGAAGAAGAGTAGGAACTTCTTACCCTAGTTGGGCTCTAGTGACATGGTAACCTTTCGGGAGGCCTACATACCCAAAGACTTATTAGAATTCGATGTTTATAATCGATTCGATAGCCCTCGAAACATAGATCATCGTGGTGGTCTTAGATTTAATTATACGCATACAGATTAGTAAGAAAATTTAGTCGATATTGAAAAACATTAATTTTTGACTTATAATTAGGCATGAACTTCAGTCGATGATAAAATGCTCAAATCAACACCAATTTGGGCATGTAAATAGCCGATTTTGATGTCTTCAAAATGAGAAATGTCAATTTAATAGATAAGTCACTTATCAGTTAGAATTTCTATCGAAACAATAATAATGGGTTCAATCCAATGATATATGATTCAAAATCTTCTAAGTTATATCCAATCTAATATATCTCAAAATTGATCTAAATGTTATGGATTATATCCAACTTAATTGAGTTTGATCCAAATATCATTAGTTAAATCCACTACCTAATTTAAGATCCAAATCCATATAATTTTTTTTTATGATTAAATTCTAATTTCATGCCTAATTAAATTAAAATTCAATTCTTTACAAATTCAAATATAAAATTAGATAAAATGATATTAAATGACTCTGGATTAGGCTTAAATGTAAATAGATTTAATCTATAAAATTTTGAATTTTTATGTATTCAAATTATTTATTTTAAATATTCCTTAAGAGGTTAATTCAAATTTTTTAGAAATAATTTCTAAAAAGTTGAAACTCAATAGAGTCGATGAGACCCTTGGGCGTGTAGGGGTGTTTCTTGTACTTATAAAATTTTGTCTAAGTCCTACATACTCTATACTCAATGCAAATTATCATGATCTAGACTGTTTAATTTATTTTTTAAAAATAATATTTTCTTATAAACGAACTTCGAAAGTAATCTCTACTAAGGTCAGTAGGACCTAGTGTCATTTTGAGTACTTTATTTTATTTTATTTTATTTTTTATAGATTAGATTTTAAACTCATGAAACTAAATTCAAATTTATTGAACTTACATTACATACATATTGAGTTATACTCAATTCGTCTGAAATCATATTCAACTTTATTTCAATAAAATTTACCTGTTATTTTATTAAATTCTGATTTTTTTTTATAAATTTGATTCTGAATGCAAATTTCATAAAAATCAACTTGAATCAAACTTTAATTTTCATACAATATTTCTTATAATTTTTCTTAGACTAATTTATATTTTTACACTTCTTTCTTATAAAAAATATTATTTATTTATTAGAAGTACCCTAAAGAATCACATGTATAACTTCTGAACTAAATTTAAAATTATATATTTAATTTTAATAAAAATATAATTTATTATATTTTTCAAACTTGAATTAACATTCGATTAAGTCTTAATTTAGATTTGAATCAAACTCAAATCTAATTATAATATTTGAGATATATTTATTAAATCTAAATTCAAATTCAAACCTGATTAAAAATTAAAACTCTGATTCAGAATAAATTCTTCACTAAAATTTCATTTTGAATCCTAATAAATGTTTGAATTATAAATCAATTCTCATCTTAATCTCAAATAATATTTTTAGCCTTAAATTTATGAGTTTTACAGGTACCCCTTTTCATCTTTTTCGGGCTATCATTCTAGTCC
Source organism: Nuphar pumila (assembly GCF_984573655.1). Taxonomy (NCBI): domain Eukaryota; kingdom Viridiplantae; phylum Streptophyta; class Magnoliopsida; order Nymphaeales; family Nymphaeaceae; genus Nuphar; species Nuphar pumila. The sequence goes on from NC_143251.1 coordinate 29,354,302, forward strand.
AAGTAATTTTTTTCCTAAGTCATCCTTTCAAGATTCAAACTCAACACATGGTGGTTGTTTCAATGCAAAAGGTTAGGTGTCTAACCAATACACCAGAAGTCCTTAAAGTTATTAAGGTGGGTAAAGTTAAGTACTTAAACTACTAGGATTCTAACACAACCCCAACTCAGAAGATTCAACACCATAGGGAGCCCAAAAATGTTAGCTGAAGGAAAACCCCAAAATCCAATCCCTATTTGATTCTCGTAGAGATGAGGGTACCCAATTATTTGCGAGCAAAGGAAAAACCCAAAATATAAACTGCAAGTGCAATATTGATATACTTTCGGTTAGGAAGCCAAAATAGATCTCCATAAAATTCTTGCAATGAATAAGGAGCCCAAAAATGGTGACTTGATAAAAACACCAAAATGCAATTTGTATATGATCCTCAGACTCGATAGAAACACCAAAATGCAATTTATATATATGATTCTCATAGTCAACGGTAGGGATGTCAATGGGTCGGGTTTGGTTCGGACTCTGGGCCCAATTTTTGGGTATGGTATTGGGTCCGGACCTAGGTCTAATCGGTAAGAGAAACAATACCCGGACCTGATAAGAACTACATGAACCAGACCTGGTAAAATAATATTTTTTATCATGTTTACATTGAAAATTTGTGGGTCTTAATCAGAACTCGGGTGGAGCCTGGTATAAAATTTTACAAACTATACCCGGATCCATGTAATAACCGAACTTTCGGGTTTGAACCCAGGTCTTAATTGGGTCTTCTTATTTATCACCGTATCCCGGACCCTATAGGGTTTGGTCCTGGTAAACCAGACCCACTGACACCCCTAGTCAACAGGGAGCCCAAAAATCGCAGACAAACTAAAATTCTAAAATCTTAAGTCGAGCACCATCTCAATTTGATTCTGGTTGCGAAGGTTGAGAGAGAGAGAGAACTCTCGATGCGGTGAAGAAGACGGTTTACTTTTTTTCTGCTACTGTGCTAAAAGACATCTAAGTGACATTTTTTTTTCAAATGACAATAAAACTACACGATGTTATTTGTCATTTCGCAAATTGTTGCATGATGGGGTTACTTTAAAATCCTAAACAATTTTGAAATGACACCCAACCCATAACAACGACCCTTGTAATTTTTGAAATGTTAAAACATAAACCAATTTTTGTTCACTAGTTTCCCAGTTGGGTCCGTTACTGTAATTTTTGAAATGTTAAAACATAAACCAAATTTGGTTCACTAGTTTCCCCAGTTGGGTCCGTTACTGTAATTTTTGAAATGTTAAAACATAAACCAATTTTTGTTCACTAGTTTCCCAGTTGGGTCCGTTACTGTAATTTTTGAAATGTTAAAACATAAACCAAATTTGGTTCACTAGTTTCCCCTGTTCGGTCCGTTATAAGTAGTAGTATATAGATTTCCTTTTATATTCTCAATCGATTGTACATGTTCTGACACCCGAGATGGGCGGATGGAGAATCTCCAGGAGTTTAGGGAGAACAAAATTCTTTTTAATTAGCCTTCGTTTTGAAAGGTGAACACTTACTAGATAGGGCTGTTCCTCCTCCACTGACGAGGGATAACTCCAACAAGACTTGTGCATCAAATTGGATCTGGATCTTTTGTGTCATACACCTTGAATTTTGAATACTTGAGTGAACCCTCGATGGTATGAGATACACCACGTTGCTTAAAAATGGAACAACATAAAAGGGTGCAAGAAATTAGAAATCCAAAACTAAAAAATATCAATAAAGAACTTAGAAAATCAAGATCTTACAAGAAATCAAAGTGTTTGAAGAAAAAGAATTTGAAAGATCTTTAGAATGTGGATGTTTGGAGAGCTAAAGAGAAGCCTAAGGGGTCCTCATGTGTCAAAAGATTTGAGAAATTTGACAAAACCATAGTTAAAAAGATCCAAGTAGCACAAGCTAAGCAGGGAACTTGAAAAATCCCCCAAAAGTTAGAACATATAGAATTTTAAGTTACAATTATAAGAGAACTTAGAAAAGTATGAAAGGAGGGCTTTTAGAAACAATGATTAGAAACCCCAAAGAAAATCCTAAAATTTCTAAAGAGATCTAAGGAAGTTAGGAGGAAAATCTCGAAATCTCAAAATGAAAACTTGGGAGATCCCAAACTAGATTTTAGAAAAACATGGGAGGTCTTAGTGAGAACTTTAAGTAAATTTGAAGAAGAGTGAAAATTGATGATTTTATAACTTGAAACTAAAGAAAAACTTAAAATTTATAAATTGTTAAAAAAATCAAGAACTTAGGAAATCTAGGATAATTAAGGAAAATTGCACGAAGTACATGAAAGTATAAGAAATACAAGAGAAGAGAGTTCACAATGGGCTTAGGTAGCCTTAGGTTGATGTTGGCATCCAGTACACATCGAACCAAAAGAGTTTCTAGATCTTTTGACCCAACGAGATCATGGACATGTAAGGGCGTTGGGGGTTAATTTTACAGGTCTTGATTAGGTACATATTAGAAAATATGTTATTTTTAAGTTGGGTTATTTTCTCAAAATTACAACAGAATGTTGTTTTCATATTTGAGTTTACGAGAGGTTTAGGTTTAGAGGAGGGTTTAGAGAATGGTTCTAAGGACTTACACTGTTTAGATAAATTCTCCTAAGGCTATGAATGAATTTGGTCTATCTCGATAAGCTTGGAAACTGCATTTGATGCAGGGTTTATCTGCGTCCATCGAAGAGTTAATGTAGTCCATATGAACACTAAATAGGATTGGTTCTATGTAGCACTTAGCTAATTTCAAACCTTGGAAGGCTGGTACTACCTTATGTAACTAGAGATGAACTATAAAATAAGGTTAACAAATCGGGGGGTAGGGATTCACAGGAGTAAGAAAGGTGGAAAGAAGGTCCAAGGGCTAACAAAGAGAGAGAGAGAGAGAGAGAGAGAGAGAGAGAGAGAGAGAGAGAGTCAACCGGATCAAGTTCTTTCATGACTTGGTCTGTCTCAAGGACTTGGGCCAACAGATCCGGACCAAGGTCTTCAAAAATTGGGACTGCATCATCCCCTCTCCCTTGAGAATTGCCAAGTCCTTTAGGCAAAATTCTGAGAGTTGGCTTTCAAGTGAGGTACTCAAACACGAAGGTTGAAGCATCCTTTTATCTTATTTAGCAGATTGTCTTCCAGCCTTTAGCATCACATGACATCCACATGTCCTTCCAATACGTGAGTTGTCTACAACTGTGAGCTTCTAGAAGAGGGAGCTCACTTCGCCTGGTGGATGTGTTGTTGACTTTCATCGGGATCGAAAACAGTGAATGGTTCAAGCCTAAACACCAAAAGGTGGATCTTCTGCTTTCGTTGTGCTACTTTGATCTTCGAACTAATGGCAACTCCCCTCCCAAGGAAGTGCACTAGTGCGAATTTTGTTGGACTTGCTAAAGAAATGGGGATTGGCCCAATTAGGCCTATTGTACCTAAGTTGGTGTTTTCATTGTGATTTAAACTCTTCATAGAGAAGCCATCTTTGCATCAAAACAAAGCATAGGTGATACAAATTTCTAGGCTCTACTCATATTGGGATTTGTAATAAAATTTAGAGACCCAATTTAGTTGGGGGGGGGGGGGGGGGGGGGTTGAGGCATGCCTATCCATGAGACTTTAAAAGCTCATGTAGTGCCTCCCATGAGAATTCGGTTTTCTTTGAGCCAACTCATAGACAATTAGTTCCTTCATGTTCTTTTGCCAAGTTTTGGCAAGATTTACGAAAGACATTTGGTGGTTTTCTATTATCAACTCGACTCCTCTTCCGAAGCTACAAAACTTGAACTTCGCAATGCACATTTTAGAAATTTCAAGCAAGGCTAGAAAGTAAGCCTCACACACAACTTGCTTGAGTTTTACAAAAATGAGTTTGGATACATCCGACCCAAGAAAGGCAATGTGCTTATAGAGGAGGATCTTTAACATGCTAGTCCCAGCTTTGCAAATTGCAAGGGATGCCACCAAAATGGTATTTGCCCCAAACTTTGGTTTGCACCAACCCCACTAGTTTATGATTCCCTCAAGTTGTTGCTCCATATAGTTGTTAATGTTGGTTGGATCTACAGGATCCCTCAAAGTTGGAGAAGGATATGGTGATACTATTGAGGTTGTACCTTTATACTCACTCTTCACAATTGGTTGGACATGGTCTAACTTGGGTAGAGGACTTAGGCTCAAACTATGACTAGACGATCAAACTTGTTATACATGAAAACAAGTTTTGTTGAGTTTCAACAAGTTCTAAAGAAATACGAATTCTCAAATGGCTAGACAAAAAAAATTCAAATTTTGTGAATGGGTTCAGGACACATAGAGGAAGATCTTGTGCAAAAATCAGGTCCTAACTCCATTGGGTTCAAGAGATATGAGTTGAGAAACAGGAGACAGGGATTAAGGTTGGACTGAATTGGGTGTTGGTTTAGACAGACTTGGAAAGAAAATTCAGTTCTCCCCAAAGGTGAAACATAAAATTCTAGAATTTCAGGGGTTGACTCTAGACACCTAAGGGAGGGTTTGATAAAAAAAATCAGGGTCAGAAGCCACTGGAATAAGGATATCTAATTTTTTTAAGTTACAGGAAAATTCAGGTTTGTGTAGGACCGACTGGGTTTGGGTACTGACCGGCTGAACTAAAAAAATTGAGTTCTCTGAAATGGGAACTCAATAAATAGTAAAATTTTGGGGCTAGATTGCAAACATAGATTCCTCACGGGTTGGGCTATGCGAATTTTTAAAGTTGAAAGGTTTTAGGGTTCTTCAAAATTTAGGTCAGACACACGGGTTTAGGTACTGGACTCGAATGCTTGCAAGGGTTGGGAATGGACTTGGTTTCCAGGAGTAGAGTGTTACACTCTCAACACTTTGGCCTTGGTGTTGAGCATAACTATAATGGTTTGCATCCTTGGTGACCTTCTTGCATGAGGTGGCTGCACTTTGAGAAGGTACCTAGTGAAAACTATCTATGACCATAGTTTTGGAGTCTTCACTATATAATGCATGTGGGTAAGCTTTCCTTTTAGGTCAAATAGAGAGTTGAGACATAGATCATTAGTCAGAGGCACGAACTTTGGGTCCCGCTTGTGACAAGCATGAGAAAGCTTATAACGGGGCTTCTCCACACCATGCATAAGCTTGTTATAGAGGCATAAATTGTGTGCCTTCGATTAGTCAAACGAGCATAAAACCTGGCAACTAGTGTGGGAGTTTTGATTCATTGCTCTCATCATTGAGCTACGAACCCTAGACTACTCTCACAGGTCTTCATTAAGCTTATAATTTGCCTTTTTACATTATTCATCACAACAAGAGAGTTTGGGGGAGATAGGAAAGAAGAGTATTTTTTGCTTGTTGAAGTGGTATACCTTGTTGCTCTTGTGAGTCTACTTGCGCTTCCTCTTCGAGAATCGTATCAACCTCAAGAGTGACGGCAAGGTAGTGGGGCTTGCTGATTTTGGTCACAGTTTGCGATAATGGGCTCAATTGCATATTGAAAAATCAACACATTCTTCGAACACCTTACTACTTTGAAAAACAAGTTGAAGCTATTGTTGCTGCGCATTTTGGTTATTTCTTTGAATTTTTTGCAGCTGATTAGAGATGTTTTGAAGGTTCAACAAGTTCGTGACTCATTAAAGGTCAGCTTCGATGTCAACCATGTTGGCTTCACACTTGGTGTTAGTTCTTCCATCGAGCTTGTTGATGAATTTGGAATTCATCACAGGTGGATTGACTTGGCCTTACATAAATAGCATGGGTTTGCTCTAGGTTCACTTTGATACTGGTTGATGTGTTATTATGAGCCTAGGTTTAGTTTTTAGGGTTTAGATGTGCTTGGGTTAGGTTTGGTCAAATCAAAGGTCAAGGTAATTAAACAAGTTCAGATTTGGTTCTGATAGACTGTAAAGAAAAATGAGGTTTTCCTAAAATGTAATATAATAAATGATAAGAAGTTAGGAAGTGTCTTAGGACATGTCAAGAAAGCTTGGGTTAAAATATTAGGTTCAAGGGATTTAGGGTTGCAGAGATAAAATTCTAGGAAGTTATGGGTTTATCTAGGAACTGGATTTTGTTCAGTTTCTGACAGACCTTCAGAGAATGAATTATTTTCCTCAGAATAAAAATAAAGAAAATCATAGAAAATTGGATTTGGCTATAGACAAGTTAAAGAGGATCTAGGTAAAATTTGAGGGCCTGGGTCAGTCTGGTTTGGGAATTAAAATTAGGAAAAGTCAAGACATGGGTTTGGGTCAGGTCTGTTTCAGATCTGAGATTTAGGTAGAATGAATTTTGGTGTTGGATTTAATTCTCCTTATTAAGGAAGAATTAGGATCCTATTTTTGAAGCGTAGGTTTCAACATCCTTGATTTGTTTGATCCCTACTCAATGAAGGAAGAAAGACTCGAGGTCTTGATGAACGGTTCCCTATACTCTTCTAAAATTCAGATCTGGATCTCAAACCTACTTTCTAAGTAAAATTTTAGTAGAAAGACCTATATTTTTGCTCTAAAAATCATGGATCCACAAAATGATGATCATAGTGTGACCGTTCTCATGATCTAAAGATCAAATTTGTCGAGATAGCGTTGCAAGGTTGGTACCCTGTTTTGTGTATTTTCAGATCTGGATCCCAATCCATAACCTTTTTTTCTATTTTTGGCACTATCATAGTGACAAAGGCATATCTCTTTGCTCGTAGATCCCTTTTTTGCATTGTTGATAATCTGACAAACGTGGCTATGTTTCACATGTTCAACTTGTTTCCAGATTCTATCCAAATGACCTCTGAAAATCAGCATGAACAGTAAAGAACAATTATTTTAGTGACTTTTTTCATCAGAAGCACATGTTCTTTTATTCGTATCTCATAGATCTAGTGATAGAAATGCACGTGTTCAGACACATTAAAAAGCTGGGATTCAGATATAAGATTATTTAGTTTTGATTCAGAACCAAAAACTCCTTTGGAGTTATCATTTTCCTAGTTCAAAATCTAGTATTGGTACTTTCCTGGTTTTATGAAATAGTCAACCAGTCAGCATTCCTGGAGACTTATCTCCCCAACTGCTCATCAGATCATTGTGATCTCAGTGAAGTTGGAAAGATAACAAACTCTTCTATTTTTGTTCTTTCGGTTGTTTTCTCGTTGGGATAGCTGGACGAAAAATAGACTAGAATAGTCGAAATATGTGTCCTGATGCCTGTTCAACATCTATCTTTAGGAGCAATTCTGGGGCCATATATTGTCACTCATATATATGTTTCTGATGTTAAATATGTTGTTTAAAAGATCATTTTATTTGTATTCTTTTCTTTGTTGGGAGTTTTCCTAAATTATATCTTTTTCAAGATAAAAAATGAGTAACAACAATTGCTACTATTTCTGGACTTAGAAAAGTTTTGAGAAAACACCCATCTTTTGGATCATATTTGCTTTCTTTTGGGTTTCAAAGGCCCTGTTCCTACAACCCGTGTCTGCATCCAGTCTTTTGTGTTGTGTATTGTGTTTGGACCAGATATATTTTTTTGGATAAGATCCACATCCAAATCTAAAATCCGATTTGTTTTATTTTTCTGCGTGAAATTTATTTTGGATACAAAACCATAGTATTTTCTCGCATGCATTTTCTAATTTTCCTGGGTAGAAACAATATGAAGATTGTGTGCTTACTTTATTATTCTAGATTAGGAAAATAACTTGAAAATTTTTGTTGGAGAATCTCATGTCACTTGAAATTTCTTAGGAAAATTTTGAGCCTCCAACAAAAATTGAAAATCATTTTGGGTGAAAACAATGTATTGCTTTGCTCATGTTCTCAATGCTTAATCCTCTTTCTTAAGACTTTGATTATAGAGACTCTATTTTATTTTGTGGATTTAAAAACCCCTCCAACATGTTTTATCAATTTGGATCTTCAGATCCCCCCACTAGTACTAGAATCCCATAACTTGGGTATATCGGTGGTGGGCCAAGGAGATCGATAACTTGCTTGCAGTACCAAGAACCTTAATTCAGATATATCACAAAAGGTTTGATGCAGATAAAGTTTATCCTAATATAACCTATATGAAGCATACCTCACAAATCCATAAAGCATTCGAGGAGAACTAGAAAACCTGTTTTCAAAATCTTGATCTATGTGTTATTTGGCTTGTTTGGACTCTTGTGTGTACTAGGTCATAAACCATGGTTCCACAAAGGATCCCACTGATCCTCCAAGGAACCTGATTTTAGATTTAGGTCAGGGTTCCTAAAACCCTAACCGACATGAGTATGTGACCTGAAATCCATCTAAGAATATAGGGAGCCTTATTAGTCAGGCTTCCACTCAAAGGAATAAGGATAATCCATTCTTCCATAGGGATATCCATTAATGAACCCATCGGAGAAGATCCAGATCTATCAGAATCAGATCCTGAAGTAGTAAAAGAAGAAGAGAATGTGGATGAAATCTGATATGCAGAAACAAATAAGGGTAAAGGTGTTTCATATGAGTTATTGGATCAATCAATCTTGGAAGCCATCAAAAATTCTAATAAAGCTTTGATAACTATAATACAAGGTCTACAACAACAACAATTCCTGAAAAATGAAGCTAAATTGAAAAAGCTTCGAACAAAGTCAGAAGTGCAAGGCACATTAGGTGCCGATCCAAAAGGTCTGATCCATCTAGATGCCAAAATCTCAAGTGATACCAATTGTTAGGGGAATTGATTCTCGACCCAATGAATATGAGAAACGATTCCAAAATATGGAAGAAGAGCTCAAAAATATGACACATCAGATGAAAAGAACCAAAGGTGAAAGAAGAGCATATATGATCCAAGACTTTATTTTAGGTCAAGATATTGAACCTTTGGATCTCAACTCCAGAAAGTTCATGAAGTCTAGTGGGACTGGGAACCCTCAGACCCATATCACCATGTTTCTAGATGATTGTTCAGATTGTCTCGATAATGACCAAGCTCTAATTTGGTAGTTCCCAAGAAGTTAGAAAGGAGAAGCTTTGTCTTGGTTCTCTACTTTGAATGTGCATCAGATCCGACATTTTCAAATCCCGATGATCCTATTTATCAAAATATTCAAATTCAAAGTGGATGCACTGTCGACAATCAGTCAATTATATGATCTTAAGCAAAAAAAAAGATGAAGATGCTCAAGACTTTATAAACAAGTGGAAATCAATGTACCATCGCATGAAAAAATTCAATCCAAGAATTTCATGCCATCATCCTCATTATAAATAATTTCAATCAACCTCTCAAATGACTCTTAGCCACTCAAAGGTGTGAGACCTTCATGGAATTGATTGATGCTTTACTTGGATGGAGTTAAACCTTAAAAAAACTATGTATGATGGGATTCTAGTTAGCACTAAGTCTGAAAATGATAGATCGAAAAGGGAAGAGTTGCCCAAGATTCAAGTTAGTGCGGTCAAGAAAGGAAAAAGTCAAAGTCTCCCAAGCAAAACCAAGAGCAAGATGTCCTAGCGATAGAGAATTCACCGAGATTCAACAGACTCAATCTCAGGTCCTGGATATTTTGGTGCAAAATAAGGAATTTGAATTGCCTAAAGTGTCAAACCCTCTCCAGATGAAATGAATAGACCACACAAAATTTTGTAGATATCATCAGGCCCTGGGTCATGACATCGAATAATGTATTTCTCTTAAGCACATAATTCAAGACCACCTTGACAAAGGTGAATTGATCTTAAAAAATGAAAAAGCTCAGAAGGAACCAAGTTGCGTTCAAAATGAGAAACTCCACATGATTAGCAAAGCTAAGTCAATATTGATTTTTTTTTCATATTTCTTAGAGTCTACATTGACTTTGCTTATCAGAAAGGAGCCTTATAACAGACATAATCACTATAGCTTCCATGTCCTCAGGTCCACCAATGTGAGACTCTAGTCAAGGAGAAAGAAGAGAACACTTCCAGCCAAGTCCCTTGAACCTTTTATCATCTCACCAAGCTTCTTCTTGAATCTTTCATCATCCTCCTTGAAGCATTTGCGATACTCCTTTATGTAATTAATGGGTTAGAGTATTTTGGCTTCCTTGCTCTGAAGTCTCAGCACCATTCTGGGTGCTCCTTGGTATCTATGGTTGTGAACCTCTAGTTGAGACTGCATTATATTGTGTTTCAAGTTTGCCGAAGAACCAAATCATAGAATTAATGCACATGCAAACGCTTCTCAAGTTGGTACGCCAAGGATCTATTTGAACCAGTGGTACCAGCATGATGCATCTTTCTCCAGATGGATGGAGGCGATATATATTTTTTCTATTTTCAGAGTCTTTATCACCCAAAAATAATGCTCGACCTGGACTATCCAGTTGATTGGATCCTTGTCGATGAAGGTAAAAAATTTGATACGGGGTGGCTTTATGACTCTAAGTCAAGTATTGTTGGCATGTAGGTCATATTGTTGCCGGTCCAAAGTTTGGGTGGTGTAGAAGGTTGGGGTAGGTTTTATAACTGGTTCTGGGCTTGGTCAACTGGTGGGAGATCTTAGGTACGTAAAATAGATTTTTCTAGAATTTTGGGGGGGTTTAGAAGGTCAGAAATAATTATTTTTCAAGATTGATCAAGACATTACAGTGATACCTATAAATTGAGTCTGAAAGCTAACAAATGTACACTCCTACGACCAAAACAGATAAGTACTTCAATTTGAGCCGGACTGACTCAAGAGGATCGAACCAAAGTTTCTTTGATCATGGGACCTATGGTACATGTGTTGGAGGTATAAAACCCTGCTGGATACGGTAGGAAAGAGGTCTGAGGGTACTTGTGGTTGCAAATTAGGCGAAATGAGAAAAACAGGTTTAATTAGCTCAATCAGGTGTGATTTAGATCGGGTAAACGATTCGAGTATAGTTTGATCTAGAACTGAGATGTACTGGTCTATGGGTTCTAGGGTCACCTAGGGATATGACCCAAGCTTAAGTGAAGCCTACTGGTAATCAAGGTCTATCAGTATAGCAATTTCAGGCGTTTTAGGCACCCAACGAGATACAATTTTGTGTTTTGAAACCTAGGAAGGCAACAAAAGCTACACTAAGGCTAAGGAGAGATGGTATAAGTACACGGGGGATCTATAGCAGTTTGGTATAAGGTCCCACACTTTCTAGAGCACAAACACAGTATCTGCAATCACTACAAGAAAAATGTTAATTAGCGACGGAAATTTGCGACGGATTTTTTCCGTCGCAAATTAGCGACAGATTAGCTAGAGAAAACTTTCTTAATGAATCCGTCGCTAAGTAGCGACGGATTAGCGATGAAAGTTGTTTCATCGCTAATCCGTCGCTAATTAGCGACGAATTAACGACAACAAGTATTTCGTCGCTAATTCTCAATACAAGAAAAACATTTTAGCGAGGGATTTAGCGAGGGAAATTTTCCGTCGCTAATCCGTCGCTAATTAGTGACGGATTAGCGAGGGAAAATTTCCGTCGCTAATCCGTCGCTAATTTTCGATTTAAACCAAGCGCGAAATTTTCCCTCTCTCCCTGTTTGAAATTTAAATCGACCGCGCTCGATTTAAATCGACCGCGCTCGATTTAAACCGAGCGACGTCGGAGAGCTTATTGGAGAGCATGTACATGAGAGTGGAGGACGGTGACGCCGGAGGACAGTCGGCGATCGCTGGAGGACGTCGGCGCCGGTTGACGGAGGACGACAATGCTGATTCACGGAGGACGGCGACGCCGGAGGACGGTCGGCAATCGTTGGATGATGTCGGCGCCGGTTCACGGAGGACAACAACGTCGATTCACGGAGGACGGTCGGCGATCGCTGGAGGACGTTGGCGCCGGTTCATGGAGGACGATGACGCCGGTCCACAGAGGATGACGGCGACGCCGGTTCACGGAAGATGACGGTGCCAGTTCATGGAGGACGGCGACGCCGGAGAGCACCGGTTCATGTAGGACGGCGACGCCGGTTCGCGATGAGGCAGAGCGATCGTTATGTGCATGCAATGCCTGTCGGGTGCGGTATAAGTCCGGCTTAGTGCTGCCGGAATACCGCCCGACAAGGATCAATTTTTTTTATTTTTTTTTTTAAATTTAGCGACAGATTAGCGACGGATAATGTCCGTCGCTAATCTGTCGCAAATTAGCGACGGAATTAACGACAGATAATTTTTTTCGCTAATTAGCGAGCAAAAAATCGCGATGGCCTCTATCCATCGCTAATCCGTCGCTAAGCCGTCGCTAAACAGTTTAGCGACGGCTTAGTGACGGATTAGCGATGGATAGAGGCCGTCGCTAATCCACGGTTTTCTTGTAGTGAATGCAGAAATGCTACTTGGCTCACCGAAAAAGCAAAATGTGTTGTCCAGGCGTCTGGTGAAGTTCAAGCTTTAATGGGGGTTGAACATCCTACCTAGGGTCTGATATGCGGAGAGGTCTAGGGAGGCCCATGGAGTCATAAGAGAGGAGATAGAGAATAGAGAGGGAAGAGAGAAGAAGAAAAGAGAGACATAGACATTGGAGAAAGGGGAATGGCTAGAGAGGGTGAGAGGGTTTAGAAAACTTCAATCAATTCAATAATCCAAATGAGCTACACCAAACTTCCTTATATAGAGGAGGCTGGAGTCCTAACTAAATCACACTTTATCTAATTAAGAAAAGTCAAAATCTCATCTAAATTAGGACTCCTACGCTAACAAAACTCCACACTAATTAAATGAACTTATTAAGAACTCTTAATTAAATAAACTATTTAATTATCTTCTATAAGGGGGGACGTCCACTAGAACTCTTTGGATTCATGCCCCCACACGTGGAGCCCTCCTTAGCTATTTGGCTTGCTGTCAGGTGGCTCCATGCGTCTGACTTCTACTCCTTTAAGTGGGATTTTGGATCAATGAGTCTTCCGTTAATTAGATAAGCCTCTTGAGCTATCACATCACCTTCTTGGGTCTCACACCTTGTTGGTCGACCCTTGTGGGTCGACGATGGGTGTCTAGATCTTGGGTATTGGATCTGGATTATTTGTCATATTTTGTACCGTAACAAAGGTTACAATAAACAAATTTCATATTAAGGTGAGAAATTGTTTTTAACCATTTTGTCTTTGGTTAATTTTTTTTAAAAAATTTGTTAATATCTTGATCAAATTATAATATTTTTAAAACACAACCAATATTTGCAAACTATGAATTTGGCGACCACATTAACAGCCTTGGATTCTTATAATAAAGATCAGCAAATGACATCAAAGGCACGGCATGGTAATCATTGTTAGGACGGAGGCGCCCTTGACATGCCTCCTTGACCCACGTGAGTGATTTGGGGACATCGAATGGCCCTTTTGTGGTACCGTACCGGGTCAGGATCCGAAGACAGTCCAAAATAAATCTTTCGAAAGATCAGCCAGCACTATCAAGGATAGAGCTATTTTAGTGATGGTGATTTTTGTGGAGGGCACGATCGCCATCGTAAAAAATGAATGGCTGTGAGTGCACGGTCGAAGCGAGACACACCAGCAACGGCGCCGTCTACGAGAATCACGATACGCAAAGAAACAGAATTTCGCTTTCCGTCTTGTGCGACGACGGGTAGGGATGGCAGTGGACCGGGGGAAAGCGGGGCCCCGCCCCGCCTCGCCCCGTTTGGACCGGGGATGGAGGCGGGGACGAAGGTTAAAATCCATCCCCGTCCGGGGGTGGAAGAGGGGATGGACGTGCACTTTTCCCCGCCCCGCCCCGCCCCGTCCCCACCACGATCCCCACCCCGACCACTTTTCCCCGCAATATCCCCACCCCGCCCCGCCTCATCCCCGTTTGAACCGGGGATGGAGGACATGAAACGGGGATGAAGGCCGGGGTGGAGGATAAAATCCATCCCCGCCAAGGAGGCGGGGCGGGGGTGGAAACCTTGTCCCCCGCCCCGCCCCACTGCCATCCCTAACGACGGGGGACCACTGCATTTTAACCCTAATGAGATATGACCGTTGGATTCCTCTGCACACCTTTCGCTTTCAAACCGTCGTCAGTCTCGGCCTTCGTGGACAGTTCCTGCTTAAACCTCCCTTATGGTTTAACCAATGTCAAATTGCACCCTTTTGGCTTCATATTTGTAATTTTTTGAGCAGGCTTTACTAAACACAACCTAACCAGATATTGCCTAATCAGATTGGATGCGAAAAGGCTAATTTGAAATCCACGTTCAACTTGCTTAAATAAAAAAATCAACACATTTTATCATATGTGGATATCTGTTAAATTAGAACTTGATTGCGACGCAGATGTTAGACTCAATATTATATCTGAAATGCCTCATTTTTATAAAAAAAAAGGAATTATTTCTTCATGAAATGCAATTATGTTAAAGGGGTGTTTGCAAAGATGTTGGCATTGTATGGATTGAAACAAATACTCCAAAGAATAAGGAATAAAGATTTTTTGTTCAAAATTTTTGGAGAATTTACAAGTACTTTACATATGCCCAACTTATATTTAGCTGACTCAGGTTTTAAATATTTAAATGGGCGGCCCAATTTTTTAACAAATTGAACAAATGACTTATGAGTTACTGTTTGTTCATCTAACTCTAGTTAAACTCTTAAAAATATCAGTCTTAATCTTTTCATTGGCCAAGCAACAAGGCGGTTTTGAGATTAATGAAAATCATTTTTTTTTTTAATTTTCTGAGAACTTGGTTCATAGATATAGCAGAAGGCATTTGGTTGCGGATGGAATAGCCATATTGCACTACTCATTTCTCACGCAGGAGAGAGAGAGAGAGAGGGGGGGGGGTTGCAGAGCCTATGAGGTGATCTGTCAAATTACTTTAAGAAACTGATTTGACATCTTGATCGTCCATTGCTTCATCCCACATGGACCGTGCATTGTGGACTGTGAAGATGACAAATCACTTTTGTAAAAGTGATTTGGCAGATCACTTGACCTGCTCTAGTACTTAATTAAGGACAAATAAGTAATTTGCAGAGTGAAAGCAACACAGGACAGGGCAGCACACTTTCTCAATAAAACAGCACCTTTTCACTTCAATATTTGAAATCTTAAGCAATTAATCATAAATTCATAATAAGCGAGGCGCATAAACTTACGGTGTTGTTAATTTAGGCACCTTATTTTTTAAATATTTAAGATAAATGACTACCCTTTTTCAAGAATTTGTTTAAATGGATACTTGTATTACTTTTACCACCTTAAACTACTTATTTTTCCCTTAATTTACATTTAGGGATAGCAAGTGGACCGGGGGAAAGCAGAGCCCGCCCCGCCTCGCCCCGTTTGGACCGGGGATGAAGGGTATGAAACGGGGATGGAGGCGGGGACGAAGGTTAAAATCCATCCCCGTCTGGGGGTGGAGGCGGGGATGGACGTGCACTTTTCCCCGCCCCGCTCCGCCTCATCCCCGCCCCAACCACTTTTCCCTGCAATATCCCCGCCCTGCCCCGCCTCATCCTCGTTTGAACCGGGGATGGAGGACATGAAACGGGGATGAAGGCGGGGATGGAGGATAAAATCCATTCCCCGCCGGGGATGGAGGCGGGGGTGGAGGATAAAATCTTGAGGCGGGGCGGGGGTGGAGACCTTGTCCCCCGCACCGCCCTACTGTCATCCCAATTTACATTCAATATTTGAATGCCAGGAAAGGTTAAAAGTGTGATTTTGAGAGTTAAGTAGAGCTGGGTGACGCAGTCGGCCACCTGAGAAATTTCTTAAAAGGTAAACGCTTATCTTAAATACTGGAAAAGCGAAGCAGCTTTAAATACTGGAAAAGTGAAGCTGCTAGACTTGAATTATACCAAACGCTTAAGCGCCTATATGTAAAGTTGTAAACCACCCAAAAGTTTGTTGTGAAATTCAAATAGCAGAAAATCTCCAACTCAATGTTGTCAGATCGATATCGGCCCTGTATTGTTTGGCTAACGATTCAAGTGAATCGGCAAGTGAATTGTTCTGAATCAGCCAAAAAATAATTAAAAATATTATGTGTCAATCAGAAAGCTATTAAAATAATTTTAAATATTTTTTATATTTATTAAAAAATAATTGATTCATAAAATATATCAATTTTTTGTCCCACATGCACCAATACTGAATACTCACTTTTTTTAAATGGCCGCTCACATATATATGCAATAAGTTTTATTTGAGAAAGTATGTACCCTCCGGAAGAGTATGCAATTTCAATTCCTAAAAAATATCTTAAGAATCTTAGGTCTAACATATCAAAATTATCTTTTAAAACATTTTTAATATTATTAACTACCTTTTGTCATTCTCTGTTATAATCATATTATCTACATAAAGTAGAAGGATAACAATGCTAGTACCTATATTTTTCACAAACAAAGCAGTATCAGTATAGCATGAATGAAAACCCAAAGTAATCATAACATTATTGAATCTATCATATTAGGTCTTGGGGGCCTGTTTAAGACCATACAAAGCTTTTAAAAGTTTAAGAGAATTTCTTTTTTCAATATCAAATCCCAGCAGAGGATCCATATAAATTTTTTCATTTAGTTCTTCATTAATAAAAATATTTTTAACATCTAATTGGTATATGTGTCATTTTATAGTTGATGCAATGGCTATTAGAGTCCTAACACTAGTCATTCTAACTACAGGTGAAAAAGTCTCCTCATAGTCAATTTCATAATTTTAGAAGTATCTTTTACTACTAACCTTGCTTTATATCTCTCTAGAGTTGCATCAGTCTTGGTTTTAACTTTCAAGGCCCATCTGCATCCAATGGGTTCCTTGTTTGAAGGTAACTCAACTACTTCCTAAGTTTTCGTTTTTCTAAGAGCGTCTAATTTTATGTTCATGGCTTCAATCCAGTGAAGAACATTTTTAGCTTCATTATAATGTGAAGGCTCATGGTGTAAATGTAAAGCTATTAGGCAAGTCCTACAATTGGGAGATAATGTCTCATATAAAACAAACCTATTTGGTAGAATAGATTCTCTACTATATTTTCTAGGAGGAGTTTATATTATAGGTTCACCATATTGAAAAAAAAAATCTTAGGCACTAGTAGGATTATTTTGTTCATGTTGGGTATAAACTTGAATAATTTTAGGAGAACTATTAGTGATGTCATCACTACTGGGTGATGTCTCAATATTAGAGTACTCATGATTGATATCATCTATAATTTCATGATGATTCAAAGAGTCATCATTAGCATGTATATCTTATCTTGGAGAGACATTATACAAAAACATATAGTCTATCTCCTCCCTCTTGTCATGTTCTTCAAAACCATTTTCATCTTCTAAGAATGTCACATCTTTGAAAACATAAAGTTTGTTATTTTTGAAATCAAAACATCTATATCCTTTTTTATTTTCACTATATCCAATAAAAACATGCAGTACCTACAAATTTGTTTTATTTTAACTTTTAAATTTTAGTAAAATTCAGGTTAAAATCAGATTAAATTTAGGAAAAATTCAAGAGTCTAAGTTGAATTAGGACTCTAGTTAGGTCTATTATGAGCCATAGATCTCGTAGGAGATCAGATTTGGTGATTTCGATTATGGGTTAGCTAAAAAAATATAATTTTTAAAATTGACCAGCCCTCCATTTTGGTTTTTCCAACTTGAATAAGGTTCAAAATTTGATTGTTTTAAATTGACTAAGGTGTGTTTTGGACTCAAACTACATTTTTTATAAGACCCAAAGGGTCATGCTCAGCCCAGTGGGGTGCCATGAGCCTACGTGGTAGCTCACAGGACTTCAGGGGTGGCCAATGGATTTTATGGATCTTGGATAAGTCATATTTTGATCCAAACTTTAGTATTTGGATCTAATATTGATTTTAACTTCATGTATATATATGAATCTTTAATTTGAGTATTTGAGCTGAAATTGATGTTTAGTACCTAAATCCAATCCCACTTTGATTGGATTCGGTCTAGTGTTTCGAATTCGGATCATAGAGTTTAGACCCTAGAGGGGCTCTGCCTAGGTGGGGCCCATTATACCTTCTAGAGTCCTCATGAAAGAGAAACTCTAGTTAAATCCTAGGGATTGTAGAGAGGGTGGGATGCCCCCCTAATGGACCCCATATCTAATAAAAAATTAGTCTTTTATTTTAGATAAAATTCTTAAGAAACCTAAAGTTTTAAAAGACTTTTATGAAAGAAGTTTTAATGAGGTTTGAAGACTCTTTAATAGACCCTTTTAGGTGGGATGCCCCTCTAGTGGGGCCACCTAAGGTTGTTGGAGATAAATTCTATCTCTAAAAACTTGATAGAAGTCCAATAGGAGGGGACACCCCCCATATGAAACTATTTAATCCACCTCCTTCAGTAGAGGTGCATCTCTTCTTTCTTGTTCCTCACATCACCTTCTTCCTCCCAACCTTTGAGATAGTCTAAACCTCCATTAGAGACCTATAACTACATTGGTAAGGGTCTAAACTAGTTTTGAAGGAGGTGTGTATGGAGAAAAAAATGACGGTATCGTTGCGGGAAACACGTTTTCGGTAGGGAATGTCTATTTACATGATGTTCAATTTCAGGATGCATTAACATACCCTCGTTTTTATCCAAAACTTTAATCTACATGTGATATATGCTTAGAACGTCTATGATTATTGGATCTACATGAAAAAGATTTTTGAAAAATCGAAAATGGCATTTTGATGAATCGATTTTAAGAAAAACATTTTTGAAGAAAACTAGTTTCAAAAAGGCAAAATCAAATTTTGTAAAATAGTTTTTTTGATTGATTCAGATTATTGTGAGCATGTTAATAGAATATATCATGTTAGAAAAGAGAATATTGATGTTATCATGTCTGCAAGAATCTGGGATATCATGTTTTAATTGATTCATCATGTGATTAGTGTTAAATATAAATTAAAGATTAGATTTATATTGTTTTATGTTTTACTAATGAGATTTATGAATTTTAATGGTGGGTCAGCATGAAAAAGGGATAAATATTGTTGTGTGTTTATTATATTCATGTTAGAACATCATCCATTGTGGTAAATAGTGTTTTAATGCCACATTTAGCTTATGGTTTATGATTTTGTCAAGATTTTTGATAAACTTGGATTGTTGTTTCCATTTATGACTCGACTAGTTTTCAAAATAATTTTGTTTCTCATAAAATACAAATCAAAATAAATAAATAAAAATATCATGATGTGCCACACATCTAGGGCTTGATTCTATCATATTATTTTGGATCTGTTTTGAGGGAGAAACGTCTGCTATAATAGAGTATAGTTTTTTTGCTCTAGTTAGAGGGTTGTTTTGACCATTTATTTTGAAAATCTTGCAAACTTATTCAAAATAGATTAGATAAAATCATGAAAAATCTATGAAAGATCTAACATATAGTAGAAGATACTGTAAAAAGAATTTTATAAAAAGAGTTACCAGTAAATCCACAAAAATCCCTAAGTCAGAAAAGTCTCTACAGATTGCATAAACGAGTCTGTCATTTTTTAGAATAGTATGCGGTTACAAAATTTTTATATTTTTTGTATAATTGATTTTTGAGATCTGTTTCTTGGGTTGTTTTTTCAACATATTAAGGCATACTCACTAAAAAGATGAAAATCGAATCTGTTTTATATGATTTCTTGTTGATTTTATAAAAATAGGCAAATAGAGGTTCAAATTTACCTCACTTATTTATGCATATGCCTAAGTCTTTTTCAGTGAACAATTCATGCTAAGCAATACATGAAGGATAAATTGTAATGTTTGATGTAGGTAAACTAATTATACAGCAAGCTTAATGAGGCATGAAATTGGCAATGTCTGAATATACTTATGTCATGTGTAATTGCATGAAATTTTATAATTGATATGCTTGTAATTGAATGAATGCACAAATTGATACATGATATGCTTATATGTAGCATGATCTGAAAATGCATAAGTGCATACATAAAATGAAATATGAATGCTTGCTATGTTGAATTGTGCATGCATAAACATGAATGATTAGTCTACCTTGATTGTGTAAATGCATAGTAATTACATTACTTGTGAAATTTTATGGTAGAGACTAATCAAAAGCATGCATAGAGTATCATGAATATTATTATATATAAACCCAAAATGTAGTTGCATGTTTGCATTGGCATGATTACCAAGAGAGTTAGTTAAGAAATCAAAGTAAAATTAATTCTCGTGTAGCTTATTGAGAGAGTAAGCATGGTACTTAGTAGTTCTGTGAGAACATTGTTTTAGCACGAAAGATTGCTTTGACTTTCTATCCATAGAGTTGGTGACCAAGAGAACTACCATGACTTGTTTGCAGTATGGTAGGTAATACTCATGAGGAAAAACTGATATATCAGGTTGCAGCAGATTGAAAACTCTCTCTGAATTTATATTTTTCTCTCCGAAGATAGCACAATCGGGGCATCACGCAGGTTAATAAGATACAATTGCTTAAATATACAACCCTAGTTCGTACTTCTATACTGGGAGAGTTTGTATTATACACACAAATAGGTAATATTGACAAGTAAAAATAAGAAGGTGAAATGCATATAGATAGGATAGTGCATGCATCATATAAGCAAAAAAATGATAATTGAAGATAAAAACTTACTCATGAATGAAGGACTTGATCATTGAAATGCTAAATTCATGCATTTTATATATATTTATCCATTTCTGTAAATGTTCATGCATGTGCATAATTTGTTGCATTACTGCAAATTTTTGCATGAATGAATGTGCATTAAGTTTACTTATAATTTTGTTATTTAGCATAATTCATGTTTATTGCCTGCTAAGATATGTGTTGTATAATTGATGTGCGAGATTATGTTTGAATGTATTATGATATTGTGCATTAATTGCAAATAGATTATTTTCTACGAGGCTTTTATGAGTCTAGCTCATTTTTTGGATTTTTAGGTAAATTATAATATGCAAATACGGAGTAGATGAGGAATGTTTGGGCAGCACCGAGAGCCAGTCTTTTCTTTTTTGGGGGATAATTTTAAAAAAATAATTATTGTTATCAAAATACTCTTATATATATTTTAAACTATTGAGGTTGTATTAATGTTATTTATATTATTTTAAATTATTGAGATTCTATTAATGTTATTTACATTTTAATTCAGTTATGATGATTGATTGATTATACTGTATCTCGCCCAAAATGTTTAACCCAAAAGAAAAATGTTATTTTCGCTGTTTAAAAAAAAAAATTCACTAAAATTTTAGGGTTGAAATTTGGGGCATTACAAAACACATTCAATTATTTTTTGTGACAACTTGTCTCTTTTGTGTAAAAGCACAAAACATTTACAACAAAAAATTCGTAAACGATTGAAATCAGGTGCTATTTTTTAGAAGTTTTTCATAAGGAAAACCATTTTTTAAAGTGGCTAATGGCATTTGATTTATCAAATAAGTGGAAGTTAAAACGGCTTCGACCCAAAAACTTTTAGGAATATTTTTTGAAATAAGTAAAGTTTGAGTGATTTCTATTATATGTCTATGTTTTCTTTCCGCTAGCCCATGTCGTTGTGGTAACTTAGAGCAAGATCTTTGATGGCAAACTCCATTTAGTTTTAAATAGTTTTGAAATTCATTGGATAGATATCAATAAAAGTCACATAATATGAGTAACCACCTTTAGATATGATCGGAGAAGGACCCCATAAATCTGAATTTATCAATTCAAAAGGTCTTGTTGAAATAAATGTTTTATTTGAAAATGGAATAGATTTTATTTTTCCAAGAAATACAATCTTTGTAAGTCATATCTTTTTATTATAAAATTTATTTCAAAAGTAAAAAGATATATTTAGAATAGCTTGGATATCCAAGTCTTTTATGTCAAGTTTCAATACCCTTATCTTAGACATAAGTACAAAAAGAGTTTAAAAAGATAAATAGTGCATAAAGTAAATATCTCTCTTTCTATAGCCTTGCCCAATCTGCTTTTAGGATTGAAGATCATGCACAAAGTAACCCTTATATGAAAAAGATAGTTTACATCCATTGTCGGTAATTTTAGAACCGAAAAAAGATTTAAATTTAGTTTAGGAACAACTCTAACTTTTGAAACAAAAAAAAATTAAAATTTTTTAGAATCTCATGTTCCTATACTCTTAAATTTCAAAATGGTTTCATCGGCCATAGAAACACAAGATAAATTCGAATTGGTGCATATATTAGATAAGGCATTCTCAAGAAGAGTCATATGGAAAGATGCTCCTTAATCTAGAATTTAAGAGTACATACGAGATGAAGATGTGGAGGTAATGATAGCATCTGTTGAAGTATCATGAATATTTGACCAAGTGTGTCTTTAAGATCCTCTTCACTTTTGCCTTCTTCTTTCTTCTTGGAAATAGATTCTTCAACGAAAACAACCTTATACTTGAATGTTTCATTCAACTTAGGGCAAGCAGATTTAATGTGACTTGCCTCATTACAATAATGACAAATACTCATTTTTCTTCCTCCAGTATAGTTATTATTATTGCTATAGTTATTTTGCCTCCCAAAGTGTGGAGGCTTTATAGGTCTTGACATGGTTGCTGGGTTTAGATATCGCTAAGACTTTATCACTACTTTTACTCATATCAATATGAGTTTCTTCTTGAATGATTTCGACAATAGTATCTTTTAAAGGAAGAGGAGTAGATCTATTTAGCAGTGGAGATCTAACTTGCTCAAATTCAGGACAAAGCCCAAATAAGAATTGAAAAAAAAATTCTCTTATTTTATTTGTTTGTCTAAGTTTCATGTCTTTAATAGCAACCCAATTAGGCCCTAAGAGTACTAGTTCATCCCATAAGATATTCAAAGCACTATAATAGTCATGGATACTCATTTTACCTTGTTTGATGGTCCTAACATTTTCTTGCAAGAAATATGTTATTTCAAGATCCTTTTGGGTATACGTACCCTTCATAAAAAAACAAACTTCATTGGTTTTGCAAAATTTTACAATGTTAGTACATACCTTAAGTTTGACGTTGTTCATCAACCATGCATGAATTTTTGTATGGTTGCTTTCCCAATCTTTCACTTGTTTATGATGATCTTCAATAGTCTTAGTACGAGCATCTCCCTCTAAGGCTTTCTCTTGACTTTCTTCTAGTTTTGTGAGCTTGAGTTGGGGTTCGGAGATAGTGCTTATCATATAATCCCATTTTTTTTCTTTGAGATTGTTTTCCATGGGGGAAGCCCATATCATGTAGTTTTTTTTATTGATCTTGAAGGAGTCAATCTTGGTTTCTAGGGTGAAAGCAAGAAAAGAAAAAGATGAGAGCATGATTCCTTAAGAGACTTTGTCACAAACGCAATCACTTGATGACAACCTTTCACGTCTAATAACACTATGACTCTGAGACCATGTAATTAAGTATGTGAAAGCACAAAATCACTAGCTACTTAAAGGCTTACAAGATCACAATCATACAAGTGTGCATGCATAAAGTCCTCTACGAGAGGATACAAAAATCAATAAGGCAAAGAAAAGATACACAAAAATATAAAAAAACATGAGCCTTTATTGATCAAATGCTTTATACAAGCAAACTAAAGAATAAAGGTGAACACACCCCTATATATACAACAAAAAATAGAGAAGAGGGGGTCATTGGGAGCTCCCAAAGGTTGTATTTCTTACTGTTAGGAGCTCCAACGATTCTATAGTCATTTTGACTATAGAGTCCCTAATGATTCTACAAAATTACATATTTAAAAAATAAAAAAATTGTTTAATAAACAGTTTTATTATACATGAAATAACAAAAATGCTCTTATAGAGCATTTACCTATATATATACGACTGAAAAGACTTGTGTTTGGCATATATGCATACATTCTTTGCACAATAGATAACAGGATAGACTCTTGTTTGGATATATACCTCGTCCGGACATAGGTTCAGATCTGACTCAATATAAAAATGGACGGCATCATGGTCAGAACCATACCAATTATTTTAATGTTTTTTATTCCAGTTCAATGATTCATGTGTGAAATGGTGGGCCACCTTCATAAGGGAATAAGAAACACAAGCTTGTTTGGGGAGTGTTCATGCTGATAAAATAATAGTTCTAATTATTAAAGCTAGGTTTATGATGAATTTAAAGGGGATAAAGTGAAGCGTATGAACGACTAACCATCGGCTTTGCCTTTTACCATCTTCCACAGAAGTTACGTTTGCAATCAAAGTAGACTTCCAAGTCGCATATTCTTGCTACTGAGTTCATGAATTTGCTTTAACACATTCCCAGAAAGTAGTTCTGTTTTTTTTACCTACCTTAGCAATCGGTAAGTAGACGATTTTTTTGCATGTCTGCTTTCTATTAGTTTCGTACATGTGGCTGTTTGGCCATATTAGTGAAAAATAATGCCTTGTGTTTAAAAAGGAGGAGAAATTAATGGTATGATGGTTTTGGAGTGCGTGTTTCAATATCTTGAGCCTCTAATAGAAAAGAGAATGTGACCATGCAACAATAGGCTGGCAGTGGCAGGGACTCTTTACATTCTGGTTCCCATGGGAGCGCCAGTTTTTCCCAAGCAATCAAATCAAAACAAAAAGTTTAATGGTCTGGTGGAGCAACTACTGTAGCTATTAGGGTTTCATTTTGTAACACCATTATTAAAAGAGAAGCGCTACATAAGATTTTCAAATAGCTAACAAAAACCAAGAAGAAGGAACCTTCACATTTCAGACCGCGCCAAACATTCTTCCTAATAACAGAAGTAGCTTTACAATCGCCTCACATGCTAATGAAGGGATTCCGTTTCCAAATTTTCTATTGTAATTTCCTGTGCAGTTACTTGCAATGGAAGGGGCCTAACAGCCAGCTATTCTCGTCTAAAAGGAAAGGATACCATTTCCAGATTAACCCTCACATGAGAGAGAGAGAGAGAGAGACGGGGTCAAGAGGAAAGGATGGCGTGGAAAAGCAAAATGTAGCCGTTGGCAGTTGTTGTAGTTGGTGCCAGGCTTGAAAGGAAGACGATGAGGGGGCAGAGGGAGTCACATGGATGCATGGTAAATGGGGCCTCTCTTTTTAGAGAGAAAGAGGGTCCCAATCCAGGACAACCTCATCTCCTGTCTTTTTTTTTATTTCCTTTCTCTGTCCTGCTGCATGCCCTCCTCATTTTCTCTCACCCCAAAAAAATGCCAAAAAAGTAGACCGCCTTGACAAATAAATTCTGCGCTACACAACCCACTCTTCATTCATCTGTCCAACTCTATCCTCCTCTCTCCGTTTGCCCCCCCCCCCTCCATAGTTGTAGTGGAGAGAGAGAGAGGATGACGAAGGACGTAGTTGCGGAGCCAGAGCCGCACCACCATGGGAAGGACTATGTTGACCCACCGCCGGCACCCCTGGTCGACCCGGGCGAGCTCAAGCTCTGGTCATTCTACCGAGCGGTGATAGCGGAGCTCGTGGCCACCCTTCTCTTCCTCTACATTACCATCGCCACCGTCATCGGCTACAAGCGGCAGTCTGCCACCGACGCCTGCGGCGGGGTAGGCATCCTCGGCATATCCTGGGCCTTCGGTGGCATGATCTTCGTTCTCGTCTACTGCACCGCTGGCATCTCAGGTCAGTTGATTTCTACCCATTAAAGGGCTTGAGTGACGCGGTCATGAACTACGTTTCTCGTTAAGAAATGGTGGTCGTTATGGTTTCCTGATGATGGGCATTCTTTCTTTTTATTATTGTTTCTGTTGTGCACAGGAGGACACATAAACCCTGCAGTGACCTTCGGGCTGTTGCTAGCAAGGAAGGTGTCCTTGCTAAGGGCAGTCTGCTACATGGTGGCCCAGTGCGTGGGCGCAATCTGTGGGGTTGCCCTGGTGAAAGAGGTGTCTGGGTCCTTCTACAAGACGCTCGGAGGTGGGGCGAACAGCGTCCAGTCTGGGTACAGCAAGGGCACAGGTTTGGCTGCCGAGATCATCGGTACCTTTGTTCTGGTCTACACTGTCTTCTCTGCCACTGACCCCAAAAGAAAGGCCCGTGACTCCCACGTTCCTGTACGCCTCTCTCACTCTCTCTCATGCTTTACGTGCTTGTTTGTACGGGTATTTATTTAACGATATAATTGCATTCCGACCTGTTGTGCAGGTTTTAGCACCGTTGCCTATTGGGTTTGCTGTGTTCATGGTTCATTTGGCCACCATTCCCATCACGGGAACTGGTATCAACCCAGCCAGAAGCCTTGGTGCTGCTGTCATCTATGATGGCCAAAAAGCCTGGGATGACCATGTAAATGATAGAAAAAATATAGCCTTTCTTTCACACTCACACGTATCACATACGCAATGATAGTGTTTATCGATGCCTGCTGATTTAGTTAAAACATTGCATGTTGTTTTGAAGTGGATCTTCTGGGTCGGACCATTCATCGGAGCAGCTGCAGCAGCTGCTTACCACCAGTACGTTCTAAGAGCGGCAGCTGTTAAAGCCTTGGGTTCTTTCCGAAGTGGTAGCAGCCACCACATTTAAGCCTTTTAATGGAGGGTGCTTTAGTTGTCACTAAAGCTTGCTATTAATTTTCGCATATTTTTGTACCACACTGCTGTTGTGCTTATTAATTATTGTTGGTATTGCTAGGGTTGAGTCTTAGTGTTGCTTGAAGATACTTTTCTTTTTTCTTTTCCTTTTTTTTGTTATGTCCGTTGTTTGAAAATGCTTGCTGGTCATGTCTAAGAATGTGAGAGTGTGCTGGCTTTGGGCTTTAGGGTCTTTTGTGTAACAAGTATTCTTTTGGACTTGACAGCTGTTTCTGTGGTTCCATCTTTACCTTTATCTCTCTCCTTGCATTTCCTCATCTGACGCACTTGTCTTGGATGGACTTTGACTGAATTTCATTCACGGATACCAAATGCAATCCAGGCTTATTTATCCTGACCAGAAACACGGGTTCAGGGTTCGAGTTTTGTGCCTTTACATCGTAGCAGTTGGATCATGGATGAGAGCTACCCTGCAACAGTGTATTATAATTTGCATTGATTATGATAATCATGGCATAGCATGCGCGTGCACCTTGGGAAGAACGCATGAATTGAAGAATCATCTTTCTAATTAGACATGGTAGATAATAAAGTAACAGTGAGAATGAAGTTTGTGATACCCCCAGGCATCCACGCTACATATTTAAGAGTTCTATCCTCTATCACCCCACGCTTACAAGCAGGGATGCACAACGAGCCGAGTTCGTTCAAGAGCTCGGCTCTTTTCTCGTGCTATAAATGAGCCGGGCTTGTACAAGCTTTAGAGGCTTTGATCGAGCAAACTATCTTAGCTTGATCAGCCAACCAAGCTTGCCCCGTCTTGCCCCGTCCCGCTTTTTCTTCTCAACTTCAAAATTTTGAAAAAGTCAAGTGTTTGGCAGGCAGCTATCAAAGCTGCCATCACCACCTGTCTTTTGATGTGATAGAAAAGGAGAAAAACAATATTTGTCTCTCACCCACTCTTTTTCTTTGCATCTACCCCCATTTCTCTAGACTCCCCGTCTCACCTATCTATATATAGCAGCAAATGACTCCTGTTGTTGCATAACCCAGAGCTGACGCGGGAGCTAGGTTGGTGCCTTGATTGGCAAGGGTGGGTTAGAGGAGGAGCTTGGCAATGACTCTCTCTCTTGCAACCTTAGAGTTCTTGTTGCTGAATTCGAAGATGAGGGAGAGGAGCTTGGCAATGACTCTCTCTCTCTCTCTCTCTCAGCCTGCTGATCCCGAACCGAGCCCAAGCTAGCTCAATCTGTTATGCTCAGAACGAGAACTGCTAGGGATCGAGCTTGGGCCAGCTCGGTCTGTTGTGCTTAGAATGAGTTCGGCTCAAGCCGAGCCTGAACGCTAATGGCTCAGGCTTGGGCTGAGCTCGATGTAATTTTATCGGCAAACTGAGCTTGTATATGTCAAGCTCGGATCATGTGTATCCCTACTTATAAGTAGGGTTGGTAAAGCTGATTAGTGCATGTTCAGGCCTAGCTTATTTGCCAATTGACCCGAGCTCATGACTCGGTTTTTGTTCGTGTTTAGTCAAGCCACGCTCAAGCTCACCTTGTTGAGGCAAGCCAAATATGTGAGCTGACCCAAATAAAAAAGATTCATGTCATTTATAAGTGAGCTGGCCCATAATATATATATATTATACGTAGAATATATGTCTTATACATTAAGTGTAACGATATGTGGCCATAAGGCCATTAAGAAAATGATTCTCTATTAAAGAAAGATTAAATACTCCTTAATGAGGGGATTTAGGACAGTTGAGAAGGGGCCATCTCAACCGACTGGAATACTATGTGTGCATGAGAGATCGGCCCACCTCTCATGCACGTATGAAAACTAAAACGCATGACAATAAGTTTAGAAATTAAATTAATTAATTACATACATGATAGTGGAAGGAGAGGATCAAGAGAGGGGGGGGGGGGGTCATCAAGAAACAGAAACTAATATAGTGCCATGGTTGTTAAAAAGGGTCTCTCTCGTTCTCTGAAAAGACTTACAAAACTAGAGAAATACAAACAGAGAGACATACATTATCGTTCCTGCAGAGGTTGTAACTGCTCCTATTCTTGGAGATCACAAGCATCACCTCTTCCCCTAACTCATCATCTTTTCTGTCTCTGATTTCGAATGGCCCAACATTGGTATCAGAGCTCCAGGTTGCCACTGTTGCCCGTAGCACCTCTGGTGATCCTCGTACTCACGTGTCTGCTCTAGTCTCCGGTGCGAGGCAACAAGCTGTTTTAAAAAAAATATGGGGATCAAACCGACTGCTATGAGATATTCCCTTCTTTAAATAAGAAGGCCAACAAAGATGGGATATGTCAATCACAAACAGATCTGACCATCTAGGGTGTGGATTTGTTGATCAGAGGACAAATCTGGGAGTCTAAGG
Organism: Nuphar pumila; assembly: GCF_984573655.1. NCBI lineage: Eukaryota > Viridiplantae > Streptophyta > Magnoliopsida > Nymphaeales > Nymphaeaceae > Nuphar > Nuphar pumila. The sequence goes on from NC_143251.1 coordinate 29,383,207, forward strand.
TGCAAATTTGTTAATCAAAAGATAGATATGGCCTGCAAGGGAGTAGATCTTCTGGTCATAGGATAGATTCAGCCATCTAAGGCATGGATCTACTGATCAGAGGGTAGATTCGGCCAGCATAGGTGCAGATCTACCCTACGGGTAGTCAGATCTACTGACATTGATAGAGATCTATCGGCCAGAGATCTAAACCTCAACTCAGATAGGAAGAGGAAAAAAAGGAGACAAAGAGGATGTTGGAGCAAGCGCAGCAGAAGTACTCCTTAGAAGGCATGCTGTGGATGGAACTCCATGCTAAGAGAAGAAGAAGAAAAAGAGAAGGAGAAGAAGAATTTTGTGGCTAATTGAGGTTTGCTTCGAAGGCCTTTGATTTCCACAGTTGTATTTTCTGTGTGTGTTCATAGGGGTATTATTATCGCAAAAAATTTTCCTCCTTCTACGAGATAGAAACGATTCTGCGATTCAAACTCGACCAAAGTTTGAAAATTGTTTTTGAAAATTACTCGCCTCCGTTTTTTAAATTTGCGAGAAAATTTCGTAGAATGGGGTTTCCCTGTCGGTACGAGGTTTAACCATTCCTTGCGCTTTTACCAGGGGTAATTGAACCAAAGATCAATGTGTGATTAGCTAGGCTCAAATATTTAAATCATGCTCTATTTTTTAAATGCACAGAGAATCAGGCATGTGCTATGAAGTTTTTAAAGAATGCACATTTGAAAAGATGATGTTTGCTTCCGATATTTGGAAAATACTTGAAAAAATGATGATTATGGGAAAATCATGAATTGCATTAAGAAAGCATTTTCTAAAGAAAAGAAAGGTCGATTTCTGAAGAAATCATGAGATTTTGAAAAATTGATTCATGATAAAATCTCAATGACTTTGAGAAAATCGGTTTCTTGGAGCTTTGAACCTTGAAATTGAGGATGTTAAAACACTAGACAATCATGATTTGAACTAGGAAAACATTTGAAACCTTATTGAAAATTCAGAGTTTTGAGAAAATCAATTTCTGAGAAAGACTTAAAAAATTTTGAGAAAATCGATTTCTCATTGAAATAAATCAATTAAAAGAGGATTTGGCCCTTTGAAATGCTTTCATGATGCGAATTAGTCAATATGAATGAATGAATATAACTTCAAAGAATATTTTCTGAGGAATTTGAGAAATGCAGTGAATGTCAAAATAGCCTAAGAGTATAGGCTAAATGTGACTTATACGAAGATGACAAATATGAGTCTCGTTCGTATTCTAAGTATGGCCAAAAATACAAATTTCACCGAGTTTGTCAACTCCCTAAAAGCTTGTGCACATGTCATTCGTGTCAACCATAGTGGATTTCTTAAATGTGCATGAATAATCATTCTTTAGATATTGGAATTTACGAAAGCAAACTATATGCAATGCCCCTATTCTATGCAGAAATGTAACACTTATTCCAATATTATATTTGCTTTTACATCAATGAAAGAAAAGAAAATAAAATCTTCCTTCTGAATATACCTGCAAAACTAGAAAATGAGTTAGCACAAACATGTAGGTTTTTCCAGATTTATCTGACAATATCAAGAAATTATCGGATTTTATCCGAATATAAACCTTGATTCATACCTCCCTGATATAAATATAAGAAATAAATGATGTTAATGCATGAAAATTCGAAAATAAAGTTTTGGAAATTCGAGATTTAGATGAAAATGACCGAAATGCTCCTGATAGCAAGACTATGGCCTTGAAATTAGGATTTTCAGAAAGAATTTTTGTAAAAATGAGAGTTTTAAAATTCAAATGAATGCAAATAAAGATAAAATCAAACACAAGATAATATGATATGATTATATGCATGCTAAAACCCTAAAAATATAAAAATATAATTAAAATATCAAATTTTGCTTGTATTTCGTGTGAATCAAGCATTTATTTTGACAGTTTGACTAACACACATGGCAATTGAACTCAAATTTACACCAAATTTGGCATGAACTACATTGATCCTAAAAATAGAATAGAATACGAAAATCAATTTTTTTGTCATTATTTCAATATGAAAATTAATAAAAAAACCTAAAAATGCATGATCTTGCCTACAAGCTTGCACCTACTCTAATGACAGTCTGATTTCAGGTACTAACTTACCATAGAAAATCACCAAATTTTACAAGGTGACAGTAGACAATTAGATAATGATGTTTGCCTTTTATAGACTTGGGATTCGACTTATGGTCGGAATCCGGCAACCTTGAGATCCCAGGCAAACTGACAGGCTTTTCTAAAAATTAGAGGAAAAATAGTAAACAGTAACCAAAATTCCTAAAATTTTAAAGAAAAATTACAGACAAACAGAGAAGCATGTCCTCTTTTTACAATTTTGTCATTGAACCTACAGTTGCAGAGGACACACTAGATTATCCGGGATCTAAATCTAATGAAATTGTGATAATAAGAAATCAGCATGAAAACTTTTAAATCTTGGAAAAATAGAAACCTAAATTCTAAAGTCCTGAAATTCTGAAAAATGATATAGGACATCATGAGGATCAATTCCTTTTTTGACAGACAGAACATACGACTTATAGGTCAAAAAGCCATAATCAATTTAGGTCAATCTAAGGCTCTAACGACCTGTAATAAGCTTGATACAATGGTCTGTAAAACCCGATTTTTGAAAGATAGCAACCTTTATCAGAAAAATCCAGTAAAATTTAGTGAAATACTAGATTTCTCTGGGAATCCACTGTATTTTACAGATGGTGAATCGAATCTCCCACGAGGGAGATCTCATATTAACAAGTCTTCTACAGGTATGCCCAATGTTTTCACAGGGTTAAAAACCTAGTTCAGTTTTCAATTTTTAAGATAGGGCTGCAAACCTCAAATCAATCCGAGTTTTTGGCAGAAAATTGAGAATATAGACATGCTTTCAACATAAAATTTGCAGGATTTACTGATGAAAAGTTTTTACATAAAATAATGAATGGATTGGGCACCTGAATTAACCTCTACAAACTAAAAGATATATATTATCGAAACTAAACAAGATACTTATAAAACAATAACATAAACTAAATACAATGCCTAAAATCATGCAATCTACATGAAACAGTAATAAAATGAAAGAAGGTTCAGGAGATATAATGTTTATTTAATGTTGGCTATTGACGGGAGGGATCTGATCCATCCATTGAACGGATCCCCTCCACTATGCAGCCCATAGTCATGAGAAGCCCATGTTCTATTCCATGAATGATGTCGTTCAGCCATGTGAATCTAGTTTTGGACTAGATTCACATTGGATTCATAAAAAGAAAAGGATGAAACGGATTTAGGCTTACTTGGATCGGTTGGAGGGGGGCAGCTATGGTGGCTGCATCGGTTGAAGGTTGTTGTTGCTAGAGGAAAGAAGGGGATGTTGTTGTAGTGGAGCTAGAGAAAGGCAACCTGCTGTCTCCTTGTGTTTGCTAGATGTTGGCTGCAGCAAGTAGCTACTAAGTGGATAGAAAGACTGGAACGATGGATGTAGTTGGTTGCTGCCACAGTTGATGTGGCTGGAGCAATGGAGGTAGTTGGTGCCAAGGAGAGCTGAAGGTGGTTGGGCTTGAAAGAGAGTGAGAGAGAAGGATAGAGGGAGAGAGGAGATAGGGTTAGCCAAAGGAGAGAGAGCTGGAGAGAAAAGTCCAACCGTGTATTGCCTGTGTGATTTAGCAAGAGGAAAAGACATTAAGGAGAAAGGAAGAAAGGAGGGAAAGAAAGAAGGAAAGAAAGGGAGGAAGGGAAAGAAGAAGGAAAGAAGAAAAGGGAAGAAAAGAAGGAGAAGGGGTTGGCGACAAGGAGGAAGGAAGAAAGGGAGAAAAAAGGAAAGAAAAAAGGAAAGAAAGGGAAGGAAGAAGGAAGAAGAAAAGAAAGAAAAGAAGAGAAGGAGGAAAGGGAAAAGGGAGGGAAAAGGAGCAAAAAGGAAAGAAAAAGGAGAGGGAGAAGAAAAATCTGGAAATTTTTTATTTTTATTTTTTTATTTTTTGTTTTAAGTGTGGCGCCACCCTGGAGTGGGCCCACACGGTTTTTAAAAAGAATTTCAAAGTGGGGCGCCACATTGGAGTGGGCCCACATGGTTTTTTTGAAAAAAATATTTTAAAATAAATACAACCAAAAATTTGCATGACGTCTTTGTGACAGGTCTGACGCAAATGTATGGAGCAAACCTACCAATCTAAAACTTTTCAATTCTAGTAGGTTCGCATAGGGCTTGTGAACTTCAAAAGCTGCACACATTTGATATGTGAATCTCCTTTGTTGGGATTCAACTTAACCAAGTTTGCAATTTTTTTATGTGAATTTCATTAGTACTGTGAAATGTTCATGTCAATCTCTTTTTTATTGAGATGCAACCTTCAACGTACATATCTATCATGCAAACATTAGTGGGTTCACTTGTATGACAGGTTAAAATTGTTACACTAACCTTGTGAAAATGGATTTCAGAAAAGAGATCTCAATCCTAGAGGCACGTTCTTAAGATCGCTATCTTTAGAACTTCAATCGCCCCATTACGGGAAGACCGAAGATGCGAAAAGGGGTTTGATGCGACTGAGTTCCCAGGATACAACTAGGCTTGAACCTTCAGAGAGTCACTACTTCGCAAGGACAGATGATCTCTACCCACTTGTACTCTGCAAGCCAAATCGAGAAGAAGGAAGAAGAAGAATTTGGAGAGTCGTAAAATTCTTGTCTCTCAAAAGACAAAAATAGAAAATATTTATAGACTTTTAGAGAGGCCAAAACGTTTTGCGATAAATGAGATTAATGGCCATAAATCTGACGGTTTGAAAATAGGACAAAAAAGTACCTGAACGGTCACCCACCTTTGACTGTCAATCAAAAGCCTCCAAAACCGCCCAACAGTCACAATGCAACATTAACTCGATATGCATGCAACTTAAAGCTTTTCAAACGGCCAGATAACTCAAACCGAAAAGCAAAACGGATATTTTCACCTCATAAGTGCAAAGTGCGCCATCAAAACATCACATTGCGCTTCAAGCGCCCTTGTGCGCGTGCGCGCGCCTGTGCGCGAACGACGCGTCCGTTACTGCACGATGCGCAACAATGTCCGCAATCCACCTAAAGAATCAAGGCTTACCAAAGTAAATAATAGATAGCAAGTTCTCTATTTAAACCTCTTGAAAAACTTTTCTCTCTTAGATATGGGACTAAACTTTTTCAAAACTCTTTTGGTAGTAATCATTAATATTTTAAAACTTTCCTAACAAAAATGACCTAAAAAGGTCAAGAATCAAACATTTTGAACATCAAGAGGATTTCAACAATTTGTTAAGCATTTTTTAAATTGTGCCATTTTACAAGAACATGAAGGCTCGACAGAGAATCCTATGAGCAGTATCCATTGCAACTGAGAGACCATCCATTGATAGTCCCGGATGAACAGTTTACAAGTGGATATGAATTGGAGGAAGATGACCTACCTCCAGTTCAGATATGCCTTCCACCACATTCACCCATGACCAATGAGGATCATAATTGTAGGGCTTAGGGCCGAAGTACACCCTGGACTGTTTGATCCATCATGGCTTTGAACCCCCTTAAGATTGGGGGGGTCACCATTAGAATGAGGACTCGGACATTGGCTTGCCGTTAGGGAACTTGACCGCTCAACCAGATTCAGTTTGTCTAATATCAGAAGCATGTAAATAAGCACATGCAACCACTGAAGGAGTCTCAAAGAATCGGGTCTGACCTGGACCGCACCTGTACCATACATGATAGGGACAAGGTTTGGTGGAGGACCCGTTAAGAATTCAGGTGGGATCCAAAGGATCCAATTAGTACATGGAAGATTGGAATGGTTTATGAAATTTCATATCAGACCTGTGTCTGACCTGACTTCTAATTGAGATCCATAACTTTTCAATGTAAAAAATATACAAAATATTATTTTAACTGTATGAACCAGCTCTGGTTTATGTAATCTTTATAGGATCCCAGTATGGTTTTTCCTACCAGCAACTTAAAGTCGGATCCAAGTCTGGACCCACCCAGGTCGACTTCTTGTCACCCCTCCACTGAATGCAAAATTCCAAATTTCCATGGGTAGCATCTTTCTCTTTTTTTCCTTTTCTTTTTAGCCGGGGAGAAGTATCATGATATCCAATCATAATAATGGAACTGAAAATTGTTGAAGCATGAATTTTTGTACCAGTAGTGAGAATGCCATTAGAATTCGCATAAAGGATTATAACACACCCCTTGGCGTTTTCAAATCAAACAGTTCCAATTTTTTCTGCTAATTTTGTACGCATAGTAGTTTCATACGTTATCATCAGTACAAAGATAACCAATACCTTGTACAAGATAGTACGATATGAGCGTATCCATAAAAATGCATCAGCAACACAGTGGGACTAATAAACATGAGATCTTGATAAATGAGTTGGAATCTCAAGGAACAAAGATGCTGATCTAGTCACATATGAAAAGTTTTCTGCGTCAATGGTCAAATTCATTATCTGATCAAGACCAAAGGCATCCATTTAAGTTTTTTTTTGGAAAATCATATATCACGTATGAAAGTATGAGACCCTTTTCACAGTAAAATCACCTACAACAAGGTCATCAACATCGACTATTAGCATCGTGAAGCAAACAAATTGTTGCTTTTCTAGCACTCTCTGTGAAGCCAAGATGGACTGGCATCAACAAGAATTTAAAAAGCGTATACAAATTAAGGAACCGTTTGCCAAAGACCACCATCAAAATCTCAACTCTCTTTTTCAAATTGCATCATCAATACTAGCTACAGTGGCAAAAGCAAGACAGGGCATGGAATAAATTCAGCCAATAGATTCCCATCCACATGCTTTGAGTGGATGGCTTCCATGCTCAGGACTACCAAGTCAAGATTTAAATCATCAGCAACCTCTCCTATAATTGCTGTTGGTTTCTTGCCTTCTCCAAGTCGCTCCAACAACCCGAACTCTTGAAACCCACCTAAATCACGAAATGACTGTCTTCATCATTTCAGCCAAGAAACCATTCAATTCTAATATAAACCAATAAGACTAACCTTCGGAAAGATGCCACCGGATGCTTGACAGTTGAGTTTCGTGCTCTGGTATTGACTCCTTCAATTTTTCATCAATAACTGCAAGGAAAATCAAGTTCTATATGCCTTGAAATCCTGCAGTCATAATTTTGACCAAAGCACCAGTCTCTACAACTTAAAAGGATTTACTATTTGCATGAAAATCAAGAAGTTTCGGGAAGGCGTAAGCATACCAACAACAGTAATGTCTGCCCCAAAGTTCTTGGCCAAAGCTGTTGCAGTTGCTGTAACCTAAACATGCAATTGCAGAAATTACATGACAGCATTAAAAATGTTCAAGGAATGATGAATACCAAACTCTAGCATGAAAGACAGATGACATCAGGATGCTGATAGAAGCAGGTTGTGCTTGCAGTTTGTAGCTGAAAATCTCTCTAAAAGCTACTTTGGCTGATATAGCCTTTAAATACCTCTGAAAATGATGTAACAATAACGAAGGCTATATCTAAAGGCTGATATCAACAATTTATATGTGATTGGTGAGTCTGCCCTATGCAAAGAAGCAAACCAACTACCAAATTAAAATTTTGTGAATTCACTCTTTTAGGTGTGTTTGGCTGTGCAGCAGGGCTTTCTTGCTGCACATCCTCAACTGCACAAAGTACTACTGTGATCAACAACACAAAGCCTAGTCAACTCTACACTAATCAGCTGCCAGAAAGCCCACACCATATAATCCTTACAGATCTCATACTAAAGAAAAAGACAAGTTAGATAGGCCACCAATTTTTCCTTTGTAAAGAAAAGGTCTACACTTAGTCTACTTGGATCTAGAACTATTTACTAATGAAATATCTGATCAATTATAACAAAATTTTGGCTCCATAAAATGGAATCGACCTGTCGTGTTCCTTCAGATAGGTAAGGATTGCGGTCAGTGATGGGAAGAAGCACATGCTTGAATTGGGTGAAAGAATCTGCACCAACATTATCTCCAGATTGCAGTTCTGCCCTGACTGAACACTCAAACACAAGAAGTATTTTAGTGGCAAATCCAAAAGATCTACCATGCAATGGGTAGGCAGAAGATGTTCAATAATTTGGATATATATATATATATATAAGCTTGAAATTTTAGAGTGAAGAAATTTCAGAAATATAAAACTACTTGACTAACTAATTGATCAAATAAATTGATACCCAAGAGTTAACCATATCTCATAAAGATGTTAAGTGGAGGACGTTGAAAGTTAAGCACGAAAATAACAGGAATAAAGGAAAGTAAATAAAATAGTTCATCCATATTTATTTGTAAATCAAGTAGGAAAGCAGAAAATTTAAGATAGTGAAGACAAGTTGGAAGCATAGATTCCCCTGATATAATAAACCCCCTCAGCAGTCAAAATAGAAACAAACTTGAAACAACTTGCACAACCATGGGAATGAGAGAATGGAAAAGAAGCAATCTAACATTAAACTATGTCAGAACCCCCAACCAAGTCTACATAATTAACCAACTCAATAAGCTATAGAACAATAAATATAGGGATAGAAGCTTGATGCATCTAATGATAAAAATAATAACTTCAACACAGACAACAAAAGAACAGTCAAAGCATAATAATTACTGTCAATGTTGAACTAGAAATACACATGAACCCATTTGCACTACAATGATACAATGGCAAGAAAAAGATACAAAATCCTCCATTATTTTGATGAACAACTAGATCACAACCCCAGTCAGCATCTGCATAATTAACCAACTTCATAGGTGTTCATAACAATACAAGAAAATATGCAGATAGCAGCTGGATACATCTAACAAATGAGAAGAGACATGGCTAACAGAAGTAAGAGCCCAATTTATAAGTCTTAATAGTAGATGAGACACTGAAGTGCACCTAAAAAGTGATAAAATAACAAATACACATGGAACAATTTTATGCTTCTGCCCAGTGATGCCACCTTGCTCGTGAGTATATGCCCCTCTTTTAAACAAAACAACATATCTAGACTAAAGTGGAAGGTTGAGCATCAACGTATAGCAGAAATCATAAATAAGAGATGTAAAAACAAAATTATGCATATTGGATACTTAGAAAATAAAACATGGCAAAACACCCTTAAGCAAGAATACATCTGATTGAACCAATATCCACTCTAACGAATTCAAAACACAGTAGCCAATAAAACATGATATATTTATGCACGCTATTTCTTCTATGGTTCATGCAGCCAAGTGACAGTTTTAAATTGACACAAGTATGGAACCACTTGTGTATATGGCTTATGGAGCACAAGTATACAAAATACTACTACCAAATACATGTACACAATCTGGTTATTTATCAAGCTTTCAAGTTAGCCATCCAAGTAGGAAATTCATCAGTGACTACCACAGTTCTGGGATCAGCTAATTTTGAGTTGAAATAACAGCAGAAAACCTATCAAGGAAATAGAAGAATGCACATCAAGACAGTCAACGAGGGTAATGAAAGAGACAGGAAGAAATATATTTAATACAGCTTATACTCATTGGGTTCAGACTGAGGGAAAAAAAAGGAAAGACCTACACTCTACTTGGAATCTCCCTATAATCTGTGCCCAAGGTGCACAAGCACAGCCAACCAGATGTCATAAAAGAAAGAAGAGGAACAGTTACAAATTGAAGATACAAGATATATAGTCCCAGCCAACTCTAACACCCATCCCACTCTCCCTCCACACACACACACACTCATGCATGCATGCATGCACGCACATGTATTGGGATCCTGGTGGTTTAAGGGCTTAACTTTATGTACTTTAATCACCCTAGGGATTTTTGGTGTATTGGTTAGGTACCTAACATTTGGTATCAGAGCAACCACCATGTCTCGAGTTCAAATCCTGAAAGGGGCGACCTAAGAAAAGGGCTACCTGGACTAGAGTAAGAGCTGCCAAAAATGGAAAGGGCTACCTGGAGTTGAGGCTAGAGAGAAAGTCATCCTAGAGCGGGCTGTCGAGGATGTCAGCTGAAGAGTGTGATGGGTTGTTAGGATCTTGGTGGTTTAAGCACTCAACTTTACTAATCACCCTAAGGATTTTTGGTGTATTGGTTAGGCACCTAACACGGGCGCGCGCACACACACACAAAAAAAAAAAAGTGGAAGGCTATGGAAATATGCAGATTTAGACCAATACAATAGGGTTGGTAAATGAGATGAGCTTCAATGTTCAAGCTTAGGTCTTGCCTGTGGCAAGCGGAGCTGATCTCAAGCTCATGACAAGCCAGAGCTAAACGAGGAGAGCACAAGTTGGGTTGTTTACCAGAAAGTAGATTGTCTCAAAGATGGAAGTAATAGGATTTGAACTCTACACGTATTGAGATAAGCTTGAGCTGGCTGGCTTACAAAAAAAGTTCATTGTTTTGAAGGTGGAAAATATAGGAATTAAATTTTGAATCTATTCAAAATGACTCACATGTCACAATCGGACGATCCAAGAGCCGATTACTACAGAATCAAGCCCGTAGAACACATCCGTATGGCCAGAATTTCAAAACATAAATGAAAAAAAAATCCAAAATGCCATTTTGTGCTGCAGTTTATAGGATTTTGGTTTGTAGGATTGCATTACTCATGTAAAATATATCTAAAAAATATTTATTACTATTTAACAAGTCTACATGAGCTGAAACAAACACCTGTTGCTCTTTCTTCGGCTTGCCAAGCTTGTTTCACAAGTTCAAACCAGCTCTTTGCAAGTTCAGTACAAGCTGAGCCACGGACAGCTCGTCTCTTTTCGCACCATACAATATGAAAAGCGGCATACAATCATCCTCTGGCATAGTTACGTTCATGGGCTCAATCGTCTACCAGACCATCAAAAAGCTACAAAGGGTCATAAATGATCAGTGTTATTCTCCCATTCTAGTAAATGGGTAATGACATTAGTCCATTAACACCACAACATCTTCAAATAAGAGAAACCATCCTTGATTGGTTACCAGAAGAAAAACTCTATCTTGTAAGACCAAGAAACAGAAGAAAATAACCCATATCCAATTCATCCATGCTTAGGCTAAAACCCATGCTTCAGGCAAAATCCAAGCATACCACTCAAAAGTCAAAACCACCACAAATGCAGAAGCATAAATATAAAACACGCACATAAGCAAAAAAGAACAGAAAAGCAAGAGAGAGAGAGAGAGAGAGAGTTGCTATTCAGATAATGAAAGTGAAATAAAGCAAAACCAAATCAACCAATCTTATCATAATGGGCAGTAAACTGCAAAAACAAAAAGACCCCAAAATATTACTTTCCTCAAAGCAACTACCATATTTTCAGTCAACAACAACAACTACGCCTTCATCCCAAAATAATTGGGGTCGGCGATATGAACCAAAAAAGAAAATCATTTTGGGTCTTCCACATGAATCCTTCTCCTCCAATCATTTATATCCAATGCCATGTCCTCGGTGAGGTTCAAAGCATTCATATCCTTTCTTATCACCTCCATCCATGTCTTCTTAGGCCTACCCCGACCTCTTTTACCTAATATATTTTCTCATTTCTCCATCCTTCTAACTGGAGCATCATTAGGCCTTCGCCGAATATGTCCCATCTGGGCCAACTGCCCTTCTTGATTTCAAGCAACTGTAACGATCAAAAATCGTGAAAAAACAGCGGAGTTAAGAGACCAACCTGAAGATGGTACTGCAGAATTGTGGAGAGGCCTAGACCAGCGAGTGGTGGTGCCAGAGAAACGTGGATGGAAGCGAGTGTGACGGCCAATCGCAGCGAGAGGGTGGCTGGCAAAAGAAGACAGTCTGATTACGGGCATTTCTGCTATTGCAGAGGAAGCGAGCGGCAGATGCAGAGAAGAAGAGTGGGCGAACGCCATCATTAGATAGAAACTCCTCAGAAAGAAGATATTGCAGATAACTGCAGAGGTCTCTCTCTCTCTCTCTCTCTCTCTCTCTCTCTCTCTCTCTCTCTCTCTCGGATTTTATCTGTATTTTGTGTCTATTTTTGGCTTATGTGTTCTTTGTCTTGTTTGTCGGTTTCAACGGTTGTTGAACCTGTCGTAATGTTGATATCTTTGATTCGGCTCTCTCTCTCTCTCTCTCTCTCTCTCTCTAAGGTATTATCTAGACCGTCAGATATGAAAACACAATTCTAGAATCGAAGAAATGTTCGGGACCAAGCTCTCATGGAAGAGCTGCATGCCATCAGTTGGAGCTGTTAACGCGCTAGATCCAGAGCTGGACCTGGTTGATGAGACTGGGAATCTGGAACCATCCACGTCAACTGTTTAGACTAGGGGTGGGCAACGGGCCGGCCCGTCAATTGTCGGGTCGAGCAAAAGGCTAGATTTGGGCTGAGCTAAAAAGGCCTGATTCGGGCCGACCCATTGGGAGAACCCTAGCCCACTGTTATGACCTTGCATGATGGACCAACAAAAACTCGAAATTTGAAGGTTGTATCCAGTTGAAAGCACGTCACAATCTGGATGATTGTGATCAAGAGGCTCAATTCGGACGTTGTCTGCAGCCAAACTGGGTGTACCTCACGAAGGAGTGACTAAAGACATGAACCCAGCCACTGAGATGGATGAACTGCAATGGTGGGTCCGGTAGAAGTCAGCATGTTGATCACTGACGCAGGTTATCACAGTCCATCGACTGTGATCACGTGACCTGGTTTGGGCTCGCGTTGCGAACAATGTGCGCTGGGTGCATTGCTAAAACCTTGCGGCAAGGAGTTACCACGCACAATACCCGAGGTAGAGACAATTAGGCTGGTGCGGGAGGGCTGGTGGGGTTGTTAGTCAGGATCAAGTGCCCCTGTTTGGGCCGAGATTGTGAACAGGGGAGGTCGGATCCTCCCGAGGCAATGGGTGTGTTGGGATCACCTCACGGAATGGAGTAGACTTGCCAAACACCATAGTCGGGGGAGGTTGAGTCGTTGCAGGGTGCCCGTTCTAAGTTGGCCTCTTGCAGACTGTCGACTGGGTATATCGATTGACGCACGCGACACGCAGGTGAAGGCGCAGTGTGTGGAGTGTGCTTGCAATGGTTGTGTGTGAGGCGTGTGTGTTGCAGGCGAAGCACAGATGTGTGTGTGCTTGAGCACGCATACTCAATGTGCAAAAGTGACCACCAAAAGCGAAGACGGGTAAACCGAGTATGCACCAGGGACTGTGTGTGAGTGTGGGGTGTGTGTTGTGTAACACCTACAAAATTTTAAATAATTATTAAATAAATAAATTTGAATTTTCATGTATCGAATTTGAGTTCAATTTTCATTTAAATTAGAGTTTTTTTAATGTTAATTTGAGTTTGAATCTCAAGTTAAATTGAATTTCATTCAAAAATTAATTTCAATTTGTCGTTTGAGATTTAATTTCAATTTGAATTTAAGTTTTAACTTAATTTCAATTTAAGTAAATTTGGAATTGATTAAACATGAATTTGAGATTTAATTTAAATTTGGATTTGATTTAGAAGTTAATTTTGATTCAGATTGGATAAGGATTTAACCTAAATAAAATTTGGATCAAATTTGGATTTAAAATTCAATTTAGAAATTTATTGAGATTTTGAATTAAGAAATTAAATTAATTAATTAAGCAAGTTGGATGCCAACCACCTCATGTGGGTCTATCCTACTTGTCAAAAGTATTATACTTACTTTACTTCTAAATTACCTAGAAATCCCTACATTTAACTAAATCAAATATCTTTTAGTTTTCTAATTCAAGAAATAGGCTTAATAGGATAATTAGATTTAGAAATTTATTTAATGTAGTTTATCCCTTAAATAGGCCCCTCTTAGATGGCAGAATCAAAGAGAGGAGCGTGTCCCCTCCTATCTTTCCAAATTACTCCATATAGCAACAAGAGTCAAATCATTAGATAATTTTCAAAAAAAATAAGAAATAAGATTAGCTAAGAATTTCTAAAAGAAAGGCATGAGTTTGTTATCATCGCAAAAAAAATCCCTTCTCTTGCGAGAGAGAAACGAATTTCGCGAGTCAAACTCGACCAAAGTTTTGAAAATAGTTTTGAAAATTATTCGCCTCCGTTTTGAAAATTTGCGGGAAAATTCTGTGGAATGGGATCCGCCTGTTGGTACGAGGTTCAACCGTTCCTGGCGCCTTTACCAGGCGTAATCGAACCAAGGATCAAATGTGTGCTTTGACTAAGTTAAATTATCTAAATTATGCTCTATTTTTTCTAAAATGCACAAAGAATCAGACATATGCTATGGAATTTTGAAAAATAATGCATGTTTGAGAAAATATGATGTTTGCTTGGAAAATTGAAACACATTTGGAAAATGACTGAAAAGTACTTAAAAATTGAATTACTGGGGAAATCATTGAATTTCATTGGAAATTGGAAAATGAATTCTCAGGCAAACTTGGACTTTGGGAAAATTGATTTTGAGATTTGGATAGCTTTTCTAAAGAAATGGATTTGAGAATTCTGAAAAAAATCAGGAAGTTCATTGGAAAATGATTTTTAAAATGGAAAATGGATTCTCAGGAAAATCAGATCTTTGAGAAAATCAACTTTGACATTTGAGAATGTGGAAATCTTGAAAAATCATGATTTTGAACTTGGGAAACACTTTGAAATATCATCTGAAAATTCAGAGTTCTGAAAAAATCAAATCCTGAGAAAGACTTAGAAATTCTTGAGAAAACTGCTTTTTCTGAAATGGAATTGGGAAACGATTTTGAAAATGATGCAAATTGAATGAATGAATGAATTTGAAAGAGAATTTCATTGAAGAATTGAAAAATCCTTTTGAAATTTTGAGAAATGCAGTGCATTTTTTAAGTTAGCCTAAGAGTGTAGGCTAAATGTGGCTAGTACGAAGATCATAAATCTTGGTTTTCTTCGTATTCTGACTATGGCCATAAATACGAATCTCACCCAGTTTATAAACTCCATAAGAGCTTGTGCACGTGTCATTCGTGTCAACCATAGTGAATTTGGAAAAATGTGCATGAATGATACATCATACATCAGAATTTAAAATTTTCAGAAATTAAACTATATGCAATGCAGTCCTATTCTATGTAAGAAATATAAATTCTTATTCCAAATTATTACATTTGATATTACATTGAACTGAAATAAAACAAGAAAATAAAATCTTCTTCTTGGATGTTCCTGCAAAACTAAAAAACCTGTTAGCACATAAATGGAGGTTTTTCTGAATTTATCCAAAAATATTGGAAATTATTGGATATTATTTAGTTATAAACCCTAATTCATACCCCCCTTGATATAAACATGAGAAATAATGAATAAAATTCGAAAATAAACTTGGAAATTCGAAATTGGGATCAAAATGACCAAAATGCCCCTAATGACCTTGAAATCAGGGTTTTCTGGAAGAATTTTTGTAAATTTTGGAATTTTGAAAATCAAATAAAATAAATCAAATACAATATGATGAAATATGATGATATGCATGAAAATTTATGGAATTAACAATTGAAATTTCGAAATTTAGGTCAAAATGACCAAAATGCCCCTGATAACCAGACTATGGCCTTGAAACCAGGGTTTTCTGAAACAACTTTGGCAAAAATTTGGAAAATTGAAATGAAAATGAGATTGAAATTAACCCTAATATGACATGACATACTTATTTACATGAATAAAACCCTAAAATGGCAAAAATATCATAAAATATCAAATTTAACTTGATTTTCGCCAGATTTTCGCTTCTGAATTTAAAGACAAGCTAACATATAAAGCAAATGAACTTGGATTTGAGTCAAATTTAGCACGGACACCTAGACTAACCCTAAAACATAATGGAGCTCCAAAATCTATTTTTTTGTTATTTTCTTAATATGGAACATAGCTAAAAATCCTAAAAAATCAAAATTTTGCCTAAAATATTGATTCTAAATTGAATTTAGGATATCAAACTTCCATAAAAATTTCCCAAATTTTATGGGGTGACATAGGATAGTTAGGCAAATATTGTTTCCTTTTACACATTCTGATTTTGACCTATGGTCGGAGCTGTACAGCTCCGACAAGTCGGATCAGAATCCGACGACTCTAGGATTTGAGGGAAACAAACAGGTTTCGGGAGAAAATGTGGGGAAAATAGCATAGTGATGGGAAAATGGCTGAGATTGTTGGAAAATGTCCCTGACAAACAGAGAAAAATTTTCTCTTTTCACATTATTGGGATTAGGGTTACGGATTGGAAATGGGCACACTGTTATCAGAGACCCAAATCTCTAGAATTTCTAGATATTGGAATCTGTCAGACAGAAAAAACAATTTCTGGAAAAATACTTGGATAATCCCAAAAAATTCTGAATTTTAGTAAATCACAAAGTAATGAGTTAGGAACAACTTTCATGTTAAAGTTTTGACAGACAGACTACGGGTTGAGCGGACACAACACATTAGAGTCGGTCTATACCCTGAGAAAGAGAAATTGAGGTTTTCCCAATGGTCTGGAAAAATAGATTTTTAAAAGAGGGCAAATCTACCTATAAAGATCCTAAAATTTTCAGACAATTAGTTGATTTTACCGTAAATCTACTGTAATTTTTAGGAGAGGATTTGAATCTTCCATTTTGGGAATCTCATAGGTTCTTGTCTGCTAAGACAGAAATTGAAATTTCTAGGAAGTTCAAAACCCAACTCGGTTTTGGATTTATTTAATGGAATTTCAGAACTTAAATTAGTCCAGATTTTTGCAGAGAAACAAATACAAAACACAATCATCTACCATAAAAATTTTGATATTTATAAACGAGATATTGAACATGAAATATTAACTGGGCTTTACATAATAAAAAAAAATGAAATCCTAAGTTAGACACTAATGAAAACAATATTGAGTGTTATGAAATAAAAAATAATACTAAATGCAATACTTGAGAATAAAAAATAAAACAAAACCAGCAGAAGAGGCATGATTTATATTTGCTTTTATGTCAGCCATTGAAGTGAGAAACTTCATCCATGGAACGGATGAAATATTTCACTCGATAGCCCTATTATGACAAGAAAGACAAAAAAGAAACAAAGATATGAAATTTTAATGAACAAGAGGCCTCACCTTGGAAGAAAGGCTTGTACTTGCTGGATGCCAAAGGGAGTTGTTGGTGATGCTGCTTCCGGATGGAGGTGATCCTTCAAAACGTGAAGATGGTGGGAGGAATGCTGCACGGTTGAAGAAGATGGCAGTCACCGTGTGATCGCCTTGAAGGTGGCTGTCTTGGAGAAGTGAAGACGCTGTGGTGAGAGAGGATGATGCACGGTCGGGGAAGATGGTAGCCACCGGTGGGAGCTGCTGCTGTGTTGCTGTAGAAGGCTGAAGGTGGAAGCTTGGTGGCCTCAATGACTGGAACCCAAATTGAAGGGGCTGTTGTGTGAGGAGATGAAGAGAAAGGGGGAGAGAGATGTGCGTGAGAGGTTGAGCGTGAGAGCCTTGGAAAAAAAACCAAAAAAATAAAGGTGAAAACTTTGGTTTTTATGAAAATTGGGGCTATGGTTTTTAGAGAGATTAATGAGAGAGAGATCCAGCCGTAGGAGTGTGTGGAAATAGAAAGGGAGCAAGGAAGAAAAGGGAAAGAAGGATGGGAAGGAAAAGGAAAGAAGAGGGGAAGAAGGAAAAGGAAAGAAGAGGAAGGAAGGGGAGGAAGAAGGGCCGGAGGAATCCACGTGAGTGGAAGAAGAAGGGAAAGAAGAAGAAAGAGAAAAGGAAAGAAAGAAGAAGAAAAAGAAAAAGAAGGGAGAAGGAAAAGGGAAAGAAAGAGGGAGGGAGAGGGTTGTTGGTCGACCCCCTTGTGGGTCCCACCTTAGATAAAAAAGAAGAAAATAAAAAAAAATAAAGAAGAAAATATAATAAACATTTTTTTCTTTTTATATGTAAATTAAAATGGAAAATGCAAATGGATGGGCCATCTCAGAGCGGGTCCAAATTCCACTTTTGAAATTCATTTTGACGATTAGAGGGTTAAAATAGTCTTTTCAGAAAATTTCCAGACGAAATGAGCTCAGATTCTGAAGTTCAATACCTCGTTGCAAAGCAAATCCAGTGTAGAATTTGAAATTTTGATTTTGAAAGAAATCCATATTGTTTTTCTTGAGAAAATATTTCCAAATTTAGAATTCTGGGGGTAAAAATGTCAATTTTGGAAACCCGGGGTTTGAAATTGATTTCTGAAAACTTTTAAAACTCGATCTGGATTGAAATTTATAAAACTGGAGCCATGGATTTCGAAAATGAAATGAAATGTGATAAAGTGTTATGAAATGCTGAGAAATGATATGAAATGATGAGAAATGACATGAAATGCTATGCAAAATGCAGACCCTGAATGAAGAATTTTGGATGTTAGACCCCGATTGGCAGCTGTACCAGTTTAAAAAGCATTAAAATTGGTAAAATTTGCAAAATGGTTGAAGAAATGGTTTTCAGGCGCTACCGAGCTAGAGTGACACTGGAAATTAGGGTCTGATTTAAATTAAACTGAAATGAGTTGGATTGAGCTGAGTTTTAGAACTCAAGTAAACTGACCAGACATTGACTCAACTGACCTTTCCGACTAAATTTTCAAGAAAATCTGTCATTTTTAGAGAAACGATACGGAATGGTCACTAGAGTAAAGTGAATTACGAATTTGAGTTGGGTTTGAGCTAGAACAAAGATCAGTAATACTGACATGGACTAAAATTGAAGCTTGAACACTAGCTCAACTGACTGAATTTAGCTTAATTTCAGCTGAAAGAGCTGAAAGAGCTGAAAGAGCTAAAATGGGCTAAAATGGGCTCTTAGACACTTGGAAATGGTTTTGAACTGAAATTTAAGCGCTTTAACTTCTGATGAGCTCAAGCTAGACTCTGGGGAGTATGATTGACTGAGAATGACTGATTCGGAGACAATTGACTTGGATTTGAGTGAGAAATGAGCTCATTTCTGAAGAAATGATCCCATTTTTGCAGGAATGGTCAGAAATGAAAATGGTATGTTCATTGTGAGCTCAGATGAGCTTGAAATGACTGATATTCTAAATGTTCTGAACTGACCAATGAGCTTGGTTGACTTCGAATGACTGGGGTCCGTGATGACTTAGGGGCAAAATGGTAATTTTTTTAGTGAAATGGGTAAAGTGGTGATTTTTTTAAACTGACTCAGGGTTTGACTCCTACACTGACCTAACAGGGTTGGCACTGCACGAGGGATGTGTCTGAAATGAGTGTGGAAAATTTGGGGTGTTTACAGAGTTCCAATATCATAAGTGTTTGAGCAACCACAAATTTGATCAATTACCCTTTGTGCTTTTTTAGCAGACATACCTATATGTCGAGTCGTATTTCTGTACCCTGGCTCTTCATAGAGCCTTTGGCTTTGTAGTGAAAATTGTATTTTGACATCAAGGTGCACCGATGCAAGAGCAGGCGTGGTTTTAGTGACACCTGATAGCCACCACTATTAGACATGCATTCATGTTGGGTTTGACTACGACCAACAATGTTGCTAAGTAGGAAGCTCTAATGATTGGTCTCCAGTTAGCCCGTGATCTGTGGGTCCTAATTGCTAAGGATCTTTGAAGAAGAAATTTCAAAATAGAAAGTTTATCCTTTCCACACATTTTGGAGACTGGGAAGTCATTTAACTTCTTATTCTTTAAGGCCATAATTAAAAAGCTTATATGAAAAGACCAATTCACGTCACCATATCTTTCTCATTAGTTTTCTCTCTCAAACCCCTTTTGGTTCTAGCATGAATTTTCTTTAAGAAGCGTATGTTCTAAAACCACATGCAAGCTCACAAAAGCAAGAGGCTTGCGAAAAAACAAAGTTTCAAAGCATGAAACCATCATAAGCATGCTATTTTTTGAAAAATCAAATTCTTTTAAACATGGTTTATTGAACATATTCAGTCCAAATCAGGTATGAAAAAATAAGATTTCACATGATAGAATTTAAGTAGTGATGCATGAAATCATTAATAAAACATGTTATTTTCAAGGAACAAATCTTTCTAGGCATGATTTTACCATTTCATACTTAAGAATCTACTCACATGCATTATACTAACTAGCAAATCATGGGGTTAGGGATCATACCTTTTCTAATGCCCAAAAATAACAAAGAGCACAAGTGCACAACTCAAACTCTGCCCCAAATCTCCAAATACAATGAAAAAACTCTAATATGTCGAAAATGTGCCCCTCCATTGACAGGTCTTCACATAAGCAGTATACTCTCTAGAAGTGAATGGCCAAAAGTGAGAGGAATCAGGAAGATGAGGGAGAGAGGTAGTGCATGAGAGGGAGTGAAAGAGAGAGGATGGGGGTGTCCGTATGGGAGAGAAAGAAGAGTTTTGCTAGAGAGAAAGAGAAATAAAAGAAAAAATGTAGCAATGACGAGGGAGAGATGTGGTAAGAAGAGAGAGTGTGGGAGCCACTTGGCTGCCCCACATGTCCCTAATCCATGCAAAAGGACCACTCTGCCCTTCTAGCAAAGACTAAACTCATGTGTATTATTTTTATGCCCAAAATACCCTTTACTGCAAACAAAATATCAAATATGCTATTCCCACCAAAATCAATACCTTTTTAACAAATACCACTTATATCCTATTACCAAAATTGTCTCTTTCCTTTACCAAATATTTTGGCCATGTCCCTTGCACAAAATGCCACTTATCTTTCTCAAAATGGACTACTGTGTTCCTAAATCGCAATAGTTCTTATCCAAACCCAAATTTGAGCATTTTGAGATCTAATTTTCATAATGAACCAATACTCATCAAAATTAGACATCTATTCTCATGCAAAAGCTTGTATTTATTAAATAATACTATATTATAGGGCCCAAAAATTAGAGGTGTTGCAATCCAAATCCAAGTTTAGTGGTCCAAGTGCATAATATGAATCCAGTTAAACCTAGATCTAGTTCGGCATTGGACACATCGAAGCAAGAAGGAAACAAATCAGCATTGGATGGACCCGTATCCGAAGGAGTAACCAAAGGCTAGCCAGCCATGTAGGGCCCACCTAGGGAGGTCGACCTCCCCTCTTGAAAGTCCTAGATGGATGTGCCAAGGTGATTAAATAAGAAGCTTGGGTATTATCTAGCTTCTAATAAGTACTATCTAAAAGACTCTTGAGAATTCACTTTTTATTTATTAAACCTTATAAATTGTGAGGTGATGTTAATGGCCTCCCTTGAGCCTATATATATAAATTGAAGATTAAAGTTCTCTCTCTCTCTCTCTCTCTCTCTCTCTCTCTCTCTCTCTCTCTCTCTCTCTCTCTCTCTAAGTGACGTCTTTCTCTCTATATATATATAGGACGCCCCTCTCTCCTCAATCTCTCTTTCTTCTCTCTTGGCCCCTAGGCCGTCTCACTCTCTTTTGTTTTAAGGCTCTAATCATTGGACCTAAACCTCTAGTAGGTCAATCCATCAAGAGACTTGGTTGCAGCCTAAGTCCAAGTTCAGGTTGCTTACTCAAGCAAACCAGCAGTTAGGACCTTGCCTCGACAACTCAACCTTTAGTAGGCCTTCTTAAGTCATAAACCTATAGTAAACTTTCTCACAAGCCCAACTATAACCCTGGTAAGTCAACCAAACCCAGACCCTGAACTCAACTCACTTTTAAAGCCTACCCAAAATGTCAAACTTAGCCTAAGGTTCAGTATTCTGTTTTTGTGAATTATAGAATCCAACCCGACTTGCCTAAAATATATCTAACTAACCTGACCTTGTTTAAGCCTGAAAACTTAACTTTAATTCAACCTACATGTCTTTAAACAACCCAGCAAAAATTAATTTTTTCTCCATCCTAGTAAGGAAAAATAAATCTGACACCCAAACTTGTTTTTGCCAAATCTCAATCCAAACCCAGTCTAGATCTAGTCTTGTTTTTCCTGTTCCCATATTTTTGTCTCCCAAAACCTGTTGAATCCGACCCTTCCCATATTTATCCTAAGACTTGTCTTAAATTTTAATAATTTTATGTATAATATTTTGAGTGAAATAATATTTCTCCTAAGGTCTATCAGAACTCTCCCAGAACACAAACTCTATAACCCAGATATTTTATCCTACGTTAGCCCTAGGTGTCCAGAACCTCCTCACAAAATTTTAGCATTTTATCTTTTGTACATTGAGAGTTCTTAATTTTTTCACAAACCCTATCAAAACAGCTTAAAACCTGACCCAGTTTCTAACCTAGCCAACCTACTTAAACTTAGGCTTGAACCTAAACCTACCTCATGAGCACAGACTCGTAACAAACTTGGTATCAGAGAGAATGATTATCATTCCTCTATATTTTTAAACATGAGCTCTACCTTTGCTAGCCAAAACACCAAACACGATGTTGTTGAAAAGCGCATGAATGGTGTGGTAAATAACATTATGAGCTTGTTACAGTAACTCCAAGAGGGAGTCCAGGTTGTGTGGCAGCAACTCAGACCCTCTACCACAGTTGAGAATATCATCGAGAGGTGTTTCAACATGCGAACCAGCCTTGTTGCTGCAAATCATCAATTTAGGATGGTGCACCTTAAATGTCTCAATAGCGAGGATTTAAAATGTATCCAGTGACGAGCATTTCCTTGGGACACCCATTAAGGTCGTATTCAAAAAAGACTCCTAAGAGAGTTTGGACCATTGACTTACAAAGTCTCATGTACCATGCACGAGGTTTGGGCCAAACCCACCTCGATAAACATATTTGAAAAAATGTCTAGGGTTGGAATACAAGATGAGCTCATAGCTCAAAATTCTCAAACCCTAGAAAGATGTTTTGCCAAGGTTGAAGTAGAAAAAGAATTAACACATTCAACCTTAGTAAAGAAGCTTAGTCAACCTCCCGATTGGTCGAAGGTTCCCAAACAAAGAAAGGAGGTTCCCATTGAATTTGGAAACAAGATAGCCTAACTCACCTCCTAACCTTTCCAAGGCTTTCAAGATCCTTGTATCTCCTAAAAAACATATATTCATGGCCTTATAAAACCCTTGCAATTTAAGGCACCCTACTATAGTCATGTAAAGGACCACCAAAGCAAAATTGCATAATCCAAGAAGACCTAATCCATGACCTCTTGGCCTAAGGTCGCAACTACCAAGGCTGTGAGAGTGTTTCAGTGAACGAAGAAACTATGACTGCCTCATTACAAACAAAATTAAAAGGAGAATGCCCATGTTTGGATCGATAGAGTCAAACTCACCTTTGGGCAACTCATACAAGCCATATGCAAAGCGCCCTTACTTTGCCCAACTTCTCCAGATTGCAAAATAATATAAATTGTAATTCAATTTTAATTTTATTAAAAATGCTCAGAGAAACGGACATTCATATGAGATTTTTCTTTGAATATTAATTGAGGGTATAAAAATTACAAGATCCAAATGTAAAATTCATTGTAATCCAAACCAAGTTCCGATCCAACTGAATATATAATTGAACTTTTTATTTTAAATCTATTTTTTAAACAAACTTTTTCATGTTCTAATTGTTTCTTTTGAGAAAAGTTTTTTGCCTTTTTTTTGGAAAACACAATTCCAAATTGTGTTTTCTACTTCCAAAATTTTACTAAAAAGTGTTCTAGACAGAGATTTGCTAACTAGGGTTAGAATCACTGGGCTTCCGTAAGAATTTACCCATCGTAAAAAATTAATTTGAAGGAATCTTTCCGGAAGTAATTCTTGAATTTTGTTCATTAAGTTTCTTATGTTTTCCTTTTTTCTTTTGTCCAGGAGGCAATGCTGCACAGAAGTGCATGGACAAAGCTTTTCATCTTCTCATGTCTTGCCATCACGTCCAGATGGCACATACGCACAACTAGGGATGGCAATGGACTGGGGCGGGGGCAGGGTCTCCACCCCCGCCCCGTCTTAAGATTAGAACCTCCATCCCCGACGGGGATGGATTTTAACCTCCACCCCCGTTTCTTGTCCTCCATCTCCGGTTCAAACGGGGATGAGGCGGGGCGGAACCCGTTTCCCCGTAATCTATTGCCATCCTTTAGGACTGGGGATGGGGCAGGGCTAGGCAGGGATCGTGGCGGGGACAGGGCAGGGCGGGGAAAAGTGTAAGTCCATCCCCAAACGGGGATGGATTTTAACCTTCGTCCCCACCTCCATCCCCGTTTCATAGCCTTCATCCCAGGTCCAAACGGGGCAAGGCGGGGCAGGGCCCCGCTTTCCCCCGGTCCACTGCCATCCCTACAAGTAACAAATGTCTGTGCCTTGGAAAACTGGGCTCATGCCCCAAAAGAGTACAAACTGCAACATCATATCTACGTAAGCTTTTGCTAAAAAATTGTACCTGTACGGTCCCTTGCCACGGCAAAAGGCAACGGCAGCTCACAAGTGCAGGTTCAGGTGTTGTGGCACCAAACAATGGAGGCATGAACATGCACAGGGACCATACAAATCAAATCACGTTTATACAAACTTTTTGTAACGAAAAATCATTCACGTATAGATAAAACAATTGACATTGATCTTCCATGACGGACCAAAATCTGAGGTGACCATTGCAGGAGACTGAAATTTCGTTCCTGAGGGCCACTTTGGGGCTCAGTATTCAATGCGTAAACAGCTCCACGGCAACGCCACTGGAAGCAATGAAGGGAGAACACCTCTGAACCTTTCCGGACTTTACCATGGAAAGGTTTCATTGGCTCCCCCCAGTGCTGCCAAAATGGCTCCTTTAACTGTTCTGACTAGAACCAAACTTCTGCCTTCTGCCTACCCCAGCAAGATTGAGGCCAAAATTTCTCCCATGGTTTTCTCAGATATTTCATTTTCAGCATCCAGCTCCATTCCAGATTCAAGCACTGCTGCATCCAAGATCAATTTGCGTTTGGCAATCTCAAAGATGTTCTCGTCAACCGTGCCTTTGGTCACAAGCCTGCAAAACTTATCAAAACTTGTCAGAAACAACCGCCTTGCATTATTACAAGAACTGGGTTGTTCCAGTCACTTTTTCCTGTGCCAGAATTTTTTACAGTATCTACTTGTTTTTCATCTCCTCAAGATTCTTAGGTACCTGTACACAGTCACAGGCTTTGTCTGGCCAATTCGATGGCAGCGATCCTCAGCTTGCCGATCCATTTGTGGGTTGAAATCCATGTCATGTATAATTACAGTGTCGGCTCCTGTCAAGTTCAGTCCCTGCCCTCCTGCTCTTGTTGATAGTAAACACGCAAAAATTGAAGTGTCATTGTTGAATGTGTCCACTATAGTCTGCCTTTCTGTTACCTGAGTACTGTCATCAAAGGCACCAGAGTGAACTGACAAGTAGCATCAAAGGTGACCACCAAACATAATGCTTGTAAAACCATGAGAGAGAGAGAGATGATATTATAAAAATATGTTTATGAACCATGATCATACAACCTGCCATCAAGACGGCTATAGGTCACTCCTATGACATCCAAGGCCCACTCCAAAATATCAAGCATTGTAGTCCATTGGCTGAAGATTAGGACGCGATGACCTGCTTTCTTAAGTGAAGGTAAAAGTTCTGCCAATGCCTGCAATCATAAGGGTGGGATGCAAACAAGTTTATCAAATCCCAAAAGGATCAAGCAAATAGCATCAGAATCAAATGGAATACCTACAAACCAGAGTTTTAAAGCCTCAAAACTCTTAGTTGATACAGCATTGTAACAGAACCATTATTAGCTGAATACAAGCATGTATGAATTCAAGCAACCCAAACAAGTGATAGCAGTGAAATCATAAGGACTCAGGACTCTTAAGTCCAAGACTTCAAGTTTAGTAGACTACTTCAATTAATCTAACCATGTTAAAATCAAATACTTTACCCACTTAACGTTAAACAATTCAATTAAATATTAAGAAATTGTTGGCCACAAGATGAAATCTTTACATGGGCAAAGTAGACAAACCTGACATTTAGCAGAACCCAAAAAGTGTCCCTCTTTAAGGGTGACACTGGCATCAATGCCGCCATAAGAAATTAAAAGCTGCAATAAGATCAACACAACCAGGATATGAGCAGGGAAAAACATAATACAAATAATTTAGAAAAAGCATTCCTTCTTGGAAGAATCATTTAAATGGACGCTGTCCATTGAAGGCCAGGACAAGCCACCAGAAGCATATGATAGTTTGCACAAAAAATTAGATATTTTCAATATTATAGAAAATATTGATATTAAAATTATTTACATGTATTTGAAGGCATATACTGGGATTTCAGCATCGTGCTTATGTCATGAACACTTGACTAAGAACTTTACTATATCATCTCATTTTGTATCACCAGTTTCTCTATATAATCAGCCTAGAAATAAGACAATGCAAATTGCATGAAACTTTGAGAATATACCATGAGAAGGATTAATTTTGTTCCATAATGTGTTTTTGACAACTACTCTGAAAGCATGAACCTAAAAAAAACCTAACTCTTGACACACTGATCTGGCTCACAGTAAATGGCCTTTCAAGCTACAGAATGCATTCTTTTAGATAACCCTTTTCAACAAAGCAATCAATAATGTTTGTTTGACTTTTTTATGTGTTTAGAGTGCAAAAAAATCCTTGCCCTTGACACACTGATCTGAATAACAAAAAGTATATAAAGATAACATTTCCTTGTGGCTGACTGCAAGTTTTTTTATCCAATCCAAGCACCTTCTGCACTCCAATAAAACCAACAACAACAACTACGGCTTCATCCCAAAACAATTGGGGTCGGCGATATGAACCAACAAAGAAAATCATTCTGGGTCATCCACATGAATCCTTCTCCCCCAATCATATTTATCCAATGCCATGTCCTCGGTGAGGTTCAAAGCATTCATATCCTTTCCTATCATCTTCATCCAAGTCTTCCTAGGCCTACCCCGACCTCTTTTAACTAATATATTTTCCCATTTCTCCATCCTTCTAACTGGAGCATCATTAGGCCTTCGCCGAATATGTCCAAACGACCGCAAACGATTCTCTCTCATCTTATTTTCAATGGGTGCAACGCCTACCTTCTTACGTATCTCCTCGTTCCAAATCTTATCTTTTATTGTATTTTCACATCCATCTAAGCATACACATCTCAGCTACACTCATTTTTTGAATATGATGTCTCTTGGCAGCCCAACATTATGTACCATATAGTAAAGAGGGCCTAATAGTCGTCTTATAAAACTTTCCCTTCAACCGCAATGACATTCTACGATTGCACAACAGTCCAGTTGCACTTTTCCATTTCATCCACCCAACCTTTATCCTATGATTTACATCTCCATCAATTTCTCCATACTTTTGAACGATAGATCCCAAATATTTGAAACAATCATCCACCGGTATTTCTTGCTCACCAAGCTTCACTACACTCCCATCACTACTTCGTTGCTTACTAAACCGACATTCCATATATTCTGTCTTACTCTTACTCAACTTAAGACCTCTTGCTTCCAATGTCTGTCTCCATAATTCTAACTTAGCATTAACCCTAGCTCTAGACTCATCAATCAAAACAATATCATCAGCAAACAACATACACCACAGCACATTTTCTTGAATTGATCTCGTAAGCTCATCCATCACTATAGCAAATAGGAAAGGGCTTAAAGCAGATCCTTGATGTAACCCAACCGTTATAGAAAAATTGGTTGTCACCCCTCCACAAGTGCGGACATTAGTTACTACTCCTTCATACATATCCTTAATTATACTAATATACTTGAGAGAAACACATTTCTTTATCATTGTCCACCAGAGAACGTCTCTAGGTACTCTATCGTATGCCTTCTCCAAATCAATAAAATCCGTATGCAAATCTTTGTTACTCTTTCTATTTCTCTCAATAAGTTGTCTAAGAAGATGTATAGCTTCCATAGTTGATCTTCCAATCTTCCAGGCATAAAACCAAATTGATTCTCGAATATCATGACAACCTTCCTCAACCTAGACTCAATCACCCTCTCCCAAAGTTTCATAGTATGACTCATGAGTTTTATACCACGATAGTTTGTGCAATCTTGTATATCACCCTTATTCTTATATAGAGGCATCAAAGTACTCTTCCTCCACTCATTAGGCATCTTATTTGCCCGCCAAATCTTGTTAAAAAGATCTGTCAACCATTCTAAACCTTTCTCTCCCAAGCATTTTCAAGCCTCGATAGGTATACCATCTAGGCCAACTACCCTTCTTGATTTCATTTTCTTCAAAGCCTCTGCAATTTCTTTCTTTTGAATCTTGCGCATGAAGTCACGATTCATCTCATGAAAAGGAATGAACAAGTCTCCAAGATCCTGGGCATGACTTTCATTAAATAGCTTATCAAAATAATCTTTCCATCTCTCCTTAATCTCCTCATCTTTGACTAAAATCCTTTGTATTTCATCTTTGATACATTTAATCATACCCAGATCCCTCGATTTCCTATCTCTCATCTTTGCAAGCCTATAAATATCCTTCTCGCCCTCTTTGGTATCCAACTTGTCATAAACCTCCTTATATTCCTTATTCCTCGCGTTTCGAACTACTTTTTTAGCTTTCTTCTTTGCTATCATATACTTCTTCAAATTCTCATTATCACGACTCTTACTTAGATTTCTATGACACTCTCTTCTAACCTTAATAGCTAATTTGACATCCTCGTTCCACCGCCTTTAAACTCACCCAATACCTCCTTAGCCACCTTTCTCATGCCACCTGCTATCTTATTCCACATTGATTCTGAATCCTCCTCGAGACACCAATCAGCTTCCTTAACTACCCGCTCTACAAACATTTCTTGTTTAGCTCCTTTCAGTGCCCACTACTTAATTCTATGATCTATCTTATGTATATCCCTTTTGCGGCATTGTCTAATTCTAAGATCTAAAATTAAGACTCTATGTTGTGTAGCTACACTTTCTCCCGGTATAACCTTACAATCTATGCAACAACCCCTATCTCTCTTTCTAAGTAGGAAAAAATCTATCTGACTCGTATTAACCCCACTTTCAAATGTTACTAGGTGAGACTCCCTCTTCCTAAACCAAGTGTTTGCTAAAATCATATCATAGGACAAACCAAAATCTAAAATCCTTTCTCCACTTTCGTTTCTTTCTCCTATACCATAGCCTCCATGGATACTCTCAAATCCATCCCTACTAATGCCTACATGCCCATTAAGGTCACCGCCGATGAAAAGCCTTTCTTCATAAGATATCCTTTGTACTACTCCATCTAAATCTTCCCAAAATTGACGCTTAATGGAATCATCTAAACCTACTTGAGGTGCATAAACACTAATAATATTAATAATATTCGTACCTAATACTAATTTAATAAGTAAAATCCTATCACCCTTCCTACGGACCTCAACTACATTATCTATAAACTCACGACTCATAACAATCCCTACTCCATTCCTATTCCTATTTATTCATGTATACCAAATCTTATATCCCCAAGGTTCTATCACTTTTGCTTTCTCACCTACCCATTTGGTCTCTTGTAGACATAAAATATCAATCTTTCTCCTACACATAACATCTGCTAACTCTACCAACTTACCAGTTAAAGACCCTATGTTCCAAGTGGCTAACCTAATTTTATTGTCTTGGACTAACTTCTTTACCCCCACCCGTCCAACAAAATGAGGGAACCCTTGCCTATTTGACACCACACCCGGGCGCCGGTGTGACGCGTCGCTTCCGGGCGACGACCTAGCAACCCTTGCCCATTTATCACTGCCTCCGAGCCTATAGAGTACAGTGCGTCGCTCAGTAGGGAACGCCCCAACGAAATTCTCATATTGGTTCATATTCATAGGGTATGACTAAGTTTTTTATGCTGGCTGTCACTGGCCTACCGCAACCCTCCTCCTTTATCCGGGCTTGGGACCGGCAGTGTATAACTAAGCAGTTATACACAGGCGGGCACTCCAATAAAACCAAATTTCATAAGCCCGGAGGGTGATAGGCAATACTTGGAAAAAAAAGGCAATATTTGTTGTTATGCTAACATTACAAGTAGATTATGTCATTAATGGTTTCTGGAAATAATTGCTTAACTTTATTAGCTCTATGCCCCATCTAATAGCATCATTGACAAGTGTTCCAATCACCTAGTTTCCAGTCCCACACCGCAAGCCTCAAGTCTTTCAACTTCAAAATTTTGCCTCGCAGAAAGATCAAATATCATCAACCAAGAGATTCCATCTGTTGCAAGCTAGGGACTGAAACTCTGCATCTGCACATCGTGCTCATTCGTCATTAGTTTCTGTTACACCACATAATTGAATGGTCATAATCAGTGTTGTTAAAAATGTGCCTCAAGGCACAAAAAGCGCGCCTCGCCTCGAGGCGAGGGCCTTTTTGCCTTGAGGTGCACTTAAAAAGCGCAAAACCATAAAAGTGTATGCCTCATGCGCCTTGAGGCGAGGCGTGCATTAAAAAATCGGATGGCCCGGACCCGGGCCCGAATTCTCGAAGGATCGTGAACCTTCTTTAAAAAAGACACAGGCCCCTCGAGCGATGGGCAAAAGGCCTTGCCCCTTCTCTCTCCACTCTGTCCCCTCTCGTCCCCCGCGACCGCTGTCGCCGGCCACCACCCGCCGCTGGTCATCGCCTCTTCCACCTTCTTTTCTCTGCTGAGAAGGCGTCGGCGACCCGCCGGCCACCACCGTCTTCTTGTCTCTGTTGCAAGGGCACCAACGACTCATCGCCACTGTCGTCCGTTCCAGCGACCTCGACCGACATCCCTGACGCCACCTTTCCTCTGCGTTTTTCGATGACAGGTAAACCCTCTTCTTTGCTTCTTCTTCTCCGTGAGGGGTCGACTGACAGGGGGCAGAGCCCCCTATCGTCGCCTCTCGTCGACAGGGGGTTACCCCCTGCCTTTCTTTTGGGGTCAACCGACAGGGGGGTGGAGCCCCCTATCGTCGGCAGGGGTCCCCCCCCCCCTCTGCTTTTCTCTGTTGGTCGACCGATAGGGGGGCGGAGCCCCTGTCGTCGCCTTTCGTGGGCAGGGGGTTCCCCCCCTTTGCTTTTCTCTCTTGGTCGACCGACAGGAGGGCGAAGCCCCCTATCTCTTTCTTTTTCGGTAGGGGGCGCCGCCCAGTGTCGCTCACCTTGTCGTCAGACAAGGGGTTACCCCCTGCCTTTCTTTTGAGGGGTCGACCAACAGGGGGCAGAGCCCCCTGTCGTTGCCTCTCGACGACAGGGGGTTACCCCCTGCCTTTCTTTTGGGGTCGACCGACAGGGGGGCGGTGCCCCTTGTCGTCGCCTTTCGTGGGCAGGGGGTCCCCCCCCCCCTCTGCTTTTCTCTCGTGGTCGACCGACAAGAGGGTGAAGCCCCCTGTCTCTTTCTTTTTTGGTAGGGGGCTCCGCCCCCTATCGCTCACCTTGTCGTCAGACAGGGGGCTCTGCACCCCCTATCCTTCTTGCTTTGCAGGTAGGGGGCTCCAACCCCCCTGCCATTTGCCTTGTCGACAGGGGGGGTGGAGCTGGTTCTACTTTAGTTATGTTGATTGTGCTTTGTGTGTTGACGATTTTTGTAGTTTACTTGATTATGGTGTTGGTTCATTAACAATTATGTTTTGTTTCTCCCTTTTAATCTTTTTCGTATGTAATATCTTTCTCTACTTTACATTGCTTTGTTCTGTGAAAAAATTCATGCAAATGTTTGAATAGATTAGGATTGTAATACATTCCTGTGGATTGCTGAACTTGTATCTTTACTTTTAGTTGCTAATATGTGTTTGCATCACTACTAATAGTTCTCTGCATAGGGTGTCTTATTGTTTTGCTTGCATTTGCCATCATTTTCTTGTTACATTTTCTTGTTAAGTTTATTTTCAATCTTAGAAATTTTATTTCTTGTATTTAGATTAGAATTTAGTTGTTAATTTATTAATTATCGTTTTTAGATACATTAATACTAGTGAGACTAGTTAAAAAAATTGCAGTACATTAATACTTATGTTGAAGTTTTAGTGTAATACAGTATGCTGATTTTTAGATTTCTTTAAAAATCTAACTAAACATGACAAGTTTTGAATGTGGTATGTGTTTTCAACTAAAAGAACTAAAGAGATCACAATCATGGGTTTGGTTTACAAAACCTGCAACGGACCAAACCTGGTTAAGATGGACAAATTACTTAAAGGATCTTTCAACTCACATTATATTTTGATAGATTTGCAACTTCCTGACTACTATGCCTTCAGTTAGCATGTTGTATATTAGTACAGAAGAGTTATGTATGTCGTCATTGTTTTGTTTCTATTACTTTGGCACACATGCGCAGCGTAGCTCCGCTCCTGTTGCTCAATTATGTTTTTTTCTAGGATTCCTATATAGCTTATACACCAGGATTGTAATGAAGCAACCATAATTAAATAAAATGATTGTGTCAAATCATGGATAGGCTTATTTGGTCTTTTTGGTTGTGGTTCCCTTTGTCTATTTTGCATTTGTTTTCATGTAATGTGGTCAGCAGAATGCATGATGTTAATATATATTTTGTTATATGTATTTTTGCAGTTGAACAATGACAAAGGATGTAGGATGGGATCATGGAGTTAAAGTTCCAAATCCTACTACAGATTCCAAACTCGTAGGACATGTAATTTGCAATTACTGTTATAAAGAGACTACAGGAGGCATCTATAGGCTAAAACATCACTTAGCTGGCACAAAACATGGTGTAAGCATGTGCAAAGCGGTTTCACCTGATGTGAAAAGATTTTTTCAGAATCATCTAAAGGATCAGAAGCAAAAAAAGAAGAGTTAGAACAAAACAAGTTGGATATCGGGAGAAGTGTCTATTTTGGATCATCAACAGGCGATAATGTGAATAAAGAAACTAGTGGATCATGTAGTAATGCAAAAACAAGTACGGATGGTCCTATGGACCTTTTTGTGAACAAAGAAGCACGACAAACCACAATAAACACTGCTTTCAAAAGGAATGAAAGAAAAATGTATGTTGTGCCATTGATAGATTTTTTTATGCAAATGTCTTATCACTTAATCTTTGCAACAGTCCATATTTTGGTGCAATGGTAGAAGCTGTTGCAAATTATGGGCGAGGGTTCAAACCGCCTTCTTATCACGAGATCAGAACGTGGATTTTGAAGGACGAGGTAGATTGTACTCATGAAATTTTAAAAGAGTTCAAAAAAGAATGGCCAAAGGTTGGTTGCAGCATTATGGAAGATGGTTAGATAGATGAAAAATGAAGAAACTTAATTAATTTTCTTGTGAACTCATCTGGGACAATATTTTTGAAGTCTGTTGACATCAACGACATGAAAAAAGCTGGTGCAAATTTGTGTAAGTTGTTTAAAGAAGTTGTTAATGAAGTTGGTGAAAGTAATGTGGTGCAATTCATTACAGATAATGCACCAAATTATGTGGCAGTTGGGAATATGTTAACAACAGGAAAAACATGTTTTTGGACACCATGTGCAGCGGACTGCTTTGATCTTATGTTAGAAGATATTGAAAAGATATCAATTTTTAAAGATACAGTGGAAAAGGCAAAAAAATTTACAAGATACATTTATAGTCATGCATGGGTATTAAATTTAATGAGAAAATTTACAAAGAAACAAGGTTTTAAAACCCGTGACTCGGGACTCGACTCGTTCTTTATTGACTCGTGACTCGGCGGGTCAACTCGATGACTCGGACCGGGTTTTGTTAACTTTTGATTTTAAAAGAAAAACAATTTATAATTTGTCTCAAACCATGTTTTTCAGTAAACAAGAGATCCTTGGGTTGTGTTAAGGCATGTAATCACTGAAACTGGGAGAGAGATGTGACTCTTTCTTAGGTTGCTTTTGAACTGATAACAATTGGCATCGACTAAATTAGCTTGGTTTTTGCTTGTATTCTTCCTGGGTTTGTCATTTTCTAGTTAAACCATTCATAGAGAGCAGTAGCATTGAAAAATGCATAGGCTGATCGCTGCCAGACTATCTCACAGGAATATTCCCAACTTACCAGTTACCCTTGTGTAATACCCCCTTATACAGTATTCTTAATGAAAAATTGAACAATGGCATGCCATGTGTCCTTTTTGTTGTCCATGTGACAATATATAAATGTACATCCTTGACAAATAAACAAAGGTCATTAAAAGCAACTAATGTTGTAGCAAAAAACTCTAGGATAGCCTGCTAAATAGCCTTCAAATTTCTTTTTTAGACAAAGGACTATGGAGTAAGTTTAAGAATAACGATGGTGTAAGTTGAAAAATATGAAATTAAGTGGCATGACAAAAATTCTGGAAAGAGATGCAGCATATAAAATCCTGGTTGTTCACTCCCAAATAGAGCTAAAACTCTTTTCCCTATGAACATTGGCTCCTAATGTTGTTTCTTATGAATTAGCGGGATTTTTGTATTTTGATGGTTCTGTGCATTGTCAAGCAATCAAGAACTTATGTGAAGCTCTGTTGACATTTGTCTTATTGGTAGAAATTTATGGAAACGTTATGAATCCTCTCTTGAGTGACTTCTAGCTACTGGCTACCACAAGGCCAATTACCAGTTTCCAACATATACTTAGTTCCTTAATTCTATGCTTCTGATAATACATGATGAATATTATAGTTGATTATGCTATGATAGTGATACCTGGTGATACCTG
Source organism: Nuphar pumila (assembly GCF_984573655.1). Classification (NCBI taxonomy): domain Eukaryota; kingdom Viridiplantae; phylum Streptophyta; class Magnoliopsida; order Nymphaeales; family Nymphaeaceae; genus Nuphar; species Nuphar pumila. The sequence goes on from NC_143251.1 coordinate 29,417,881, forward strand.
GTACATGTTACAAAGTTAACACACACAGGGAAGATCCAAGAGCACACATACCACAAATCCAATGAGCACATCAGTCCACCAAATCAGCCAACACAAGGACCACTAAGGACACACTCACAAGAGACCCTAAGGGTCTGTCTGATTGCTTGTCCAAGATTGGAAAGACCCTTAGAACATAACAGACAAAACATATGTTATGTCTGTAACAATCGCACTTTATCCCATGTTTGTTTCAACTCAAATAAAAAATCAAATTTCAAATATCCCAGAACTCGCCCGAGTCAAGCCCAAGTCTTGGCAAGCCGAGTTTGCCTTGCCGAGTTGGCTCGTTGGAGGGCCGAGCCGAGCTGAGTCAGCCGAGTCAACGAGTTGACTCGGCGAGTTTTAAAACCATGCAAAGAAGAAAGAACTTCTGCGTCCAACCATCACTCGTTTTGCCACAACATATCTTACACTTTATAGTATTGGATGTTATAAGAAAGAGTTAAAGTCGATGTTCTTATCTTTAAATTTTAGATCATCTAATTACTATAAGAAATCTGATGCTAAGAACATTTTTTATATTGTTCTTAATGATCATAAGTTTTGGGCTGTCATATCATATGCAATTAAAGCTACACTACCTCTCGTGAAAATGTTGTGACTCGTTGATGCGGACGAACCTGCTATGGGATTTTTGTATGAGGCAATGGATACAGCGAAAGAGGAAATTGCTTCAAACCTTGACAATGTCGAAAGAAAATATAAACCTATTTGGGATATCATTGATAGACGATGAGACTTGCAACTTCATAAGCCTTTGCATACAATTGCCTATTATTTAAATCTACATTTTCATTATGCTGACAACTTCAACCCTGATGGAGAAGTTATGAGTGGCTTTTATGATTGTGTTGAAAAATTAGTTTCTGATGCAAATATTCGGTTGAAAATTACAACACAAATCGATGCATTTAAAAAGGCAAAGGGGTTGTTTGGCAGAGAGACAGTTGTTACAACAAGAAAATTAAAAAGTCCTGATAAGTTTGCAATTATGTTGTTAGTTGTCAATATTTTTTTATGTTTTTATTAATTATGACATTCTTAATGTTTTTATCATTTTTTATTATTTTATTTGAATGCAGCTGATTGGTGTTCATTTAGGCACGAAAATCCTGAGTTGATGAATTTTGCAATTCGAATTCTAAGTTTGACATGCAGTGCATCGGGCTGTTAGAGGAATTTGAGTACTTTCTCATTGGTTTGTGACTTTGTGTTTTATTTTTGAAATACATTTTTATAAGTTTAATTATCTTATATTTGATTATCAATGATTTGAAATTATAGGTGCATACAAAATGAAAGAATAGACTTGAACAAGAGAAGATGAATGCATTGGTTTTTGTAATGTACAATATGAAATTAAGAGAGAAAAATATGAAGAGGAAGGCTACCAAAGACCCTATATGTCTAAATCATATAGACTCAGACAATGAGTGGATTGTGGAGAAGGAAGATCCAGTGTTGCCAAGTGATCCCAATTGGTTGGAGGATTCATGGTTGGATTCGAACTTTGACATAAATGCCATTGAGCATGTGCCTATTGAAAAAGTCACTTCACCTCATGTTTCACAAAGTGGTTCTAGGCAAGACATGTCTTCAAGAGATCGAGGTAAAGTTATATTCCTTTTACCTAGCTATGAATATAAATGTATTTTTTTAATTACATAACATAAATATTTAATACATAATTTTTTATTGAAGGGAAAAGAAAAGCAAAAGAAGTAACTGAGGACGTGGATGAAGAAACTTAAACTATAGATGATGAAGAGTCAGAGAATGAAGATGGAGAACCTATTTATATGGATTCTTCAGATGATGATATTGAAGACTTAGATATTGATGATGACGAGACACAACAAGAGCCTAGGCCCTAATTCATATCATAAAGCTATTGACCATTTATATGTTTTTTGGGTCTTTAAGTTGTAATTGTGAATGTTAACACTCTCATTTTCAAGAGTTTTGGACAAATACATTAACATTTGGTTGTTAATGATAACATGTATTTTCTAATTATGACTTGATGTCGTTAGTGCTAATATGCATTTTGCTGTTAATGTTAGTTTTTTATTGAATGAATGCTCATATTTTATTTCTTAGATACTTACATAGATCAAGTTGTTGCATTAATGTTACTTTTACATGTTAATCTCATATTTTTTCAGTATTTATTTGAGATTTTTTTTTCGTGTTGGTTGGTGCTTCATCAATAAAACATTTCTTATTTATTTATAATTTTAGATATTTTTTATAGTTTTTTTAAGTTTAAAAAAAATTTGAGGCTTAAGCTTTGCGCCTCGAGGCTTACGCCTCGAGGCTTACGCCTCGCCTCAGATTTTGGTGGAGCGCCTCGCCTCGCCTCAACGCTTTTCACAACACTGAGTGGAACAAATCTCTAGAAACTCATCGAGATGATGATAGGTATCTTCGTTACTAAGGCCAATAGAAGGATGGTAGCATTTGGATGACACTGGCCTTGATTTCATATTGTGGGGCTCCTATAACAGGTCTCACAATGCAGGAGACAAGAGTGTGCTCAGTAGGATCGAAGTACTCCCTCAATGGATGGACTTGGTCGAGGTCTTTCGCCATGAGTCTGGCTCTACGGGATCTCTTGAGGATTAATTCAAGATTATCGACAAGATCGACAAGCTTAAGGCCTAAAGAGCATTGCCCTTGAATACACCGTTGAATTGAGACCCGGTGCAACACTCGTCCTAAGAGCTTTTTACCTACACTAGCGTGCAATCGCAATCAAACCACACCACGAAGCATGCAAGAAAGTAACGAAATAAACAACCACCACCCAAATGCATTTATAGAGCTTGAAAATAAAATATATGCTCGGTTACCTAAAATGGTACCCTAGTAGGTAGGTCGGGCAGAAAAATTAAAATGGCTCTATGGTTTTCACTCAACATGGTTCTAACAATCCTAATTAATAAACCAAATCAAACTAAACAATCCCAGATATCAACAGAAAATAAACTAGGCAATCCTAAAAAAAATGCGAAAGAAAACTAGGAGTCCTAAATATATGTGAAATAAAGGCAATAAAGTGAGTATATTTAGTCTTAAATCGTCGTTCCCCATCAACGATGCCAAAAATTTGATGCAACTTTTCTTAAAAGTATTTTTAAAAATATTTTCAATAAAGATCTCACGTGTAAAACATGCACCAAATTATAATAACCGGCTCACACTAATGGTGGAGTCCGGGTCGAACACAAGTAACGGGTTAAAACTTTCGTACTCCAAACAAAACACACCTTTATTGCCTCAAATAAAAGAGAATGTAAGCACACACGCAAAAACCTATTCCAATGGTTTGAACAAGAGTAAAAGATTATACAACCCAAATAACAATGTGGCCTAATGACCTACACTAGAAAAATAAAATAAATCAAATTGATTTTGCTCGGCTAGCTCTTGTTTTTTATGTGGGATATCGTTTTGTGCGTCCACCTAAGTTCACCCTTTTATGTTGTTCCTCACGCCATCTAACAACACACCACCTAAAAAAACAAAAAGAAAAAGCACAAAACAAATCTACACTACACATTTGTTAGTTATAAATAAAAGGACATTAAAATTTTAACTAGATGCTAACGACTAGCCTAGATGTACCTATACTACTACTAACCGAAAGTAACCTTAAACTCATGTTAAACTCTAAATTTTTTGACGAAAAACAGAAATTAACGTGACTTTAAACACGCCTGAAAACAATCAACTCACTAAGAAAAATGAGTCCAACTAAAAGAAAAACTGAAAATCGATATAACTAGGCTAATAGACTAGTTCTACCCGTCGGTTTTGGTTGTCGGTTAGGGTGTTGATACTCAGCCTAAGAATCAGAATTTTAACAACATATATTATGCTAAACTAAAGGTGCAAAATCAGAAATTAAAACACATTAAAAACTAATGCATAAAAATAAAAACAAACTATCCTATATGCATGTAAACCCGACTCTAAAGAAAGAAGGGAGAAGAGACTCACCGCGTGGTTCGCCTCCGACGGATTGGGGAGAAGAAGAGTGGCCTTTATGACTTGTCACGCACCTCCAGAGTTGATCTTCAAGTATGGGAAAACACAAACCAGCTGGCCGGTTAGGGTGTTGGGAAGAGATGGAAGAAGAAGAAGAAAAGGGAGGGGGGGTGAATCCCAAGGAGAGAAAAGCCTCTTTCACTCCTCTTAAACTCTTATTTATAATGAGAGCCTAGGGTTAGAAGGATAAGTTTGGGTATTTTCTAAAAAGACTCGTAACATCAATAATTTTCAAAATACCTCAACTACAACACTATTTCTAAAAACCATGTTAAAACTAAACTATTTCTAAAACATAGGTGGCGCCCCTCTAAGGGTATTGTGGTCCAATTAAACTTCTTAAAAGTGGGTCGAATCTGGATTTTAAAATTTTAACCAGTCCATTTTTCGGGATTCGATCCAAAAGCCTTCAAAACTGCTCCAAATTGCTTATTTTAACTTTGATTTCGATGAAATTCAAAACGAAGCTTTCCTGCATGAAAATACATCAAAATCAACTAAACATAGGCATTAAAACATTGAATATGCGCAAGATCATGCATAAAAGTATATAAAATAGAGTAAAATATGCATGATCAGATCTCAACCTGGACCAGATCCTAATTAATATGAGTCTTGGACTGGGTTCAGATCTATATCAACTTGGATCAAACGGATTGGATCCAATCCAATCCAGAACTGGTCACATTGAGGTGTGTCATTTTTGGAAAAAAGTGATTTTCAGGTCTACCGTAACCCGAATTCAGAAAAACAAAATATCAATGTTTTCAGAATTTTGAAACGAATCTAATGATATATTTCTTGAATTACGCCTTAATTTAACCAAATTTTGCTCGATTTTAAAGGTCAAAAACAAAAAGTTTTACCAATTCTTATTTGCCTCGTTTTGGTCTTGTCAACGGGTCATGGGCCACGCCCAGACTCGACTGACGCCACCTAAAATCGAAGATTTTATCAACTTTACAAAACACTTAGCCAAATTTTCAAAAATCTCATAATTTAATACGAAAGAAAACACACAATATTATATTTTATACCCCACAACATGACATTTAAATCAATATAATCCTCCATGAAGTGCAAAACCACAAAAGTTACACTTCACTATTCCTTTCAAACACATTTTCAAGTCATGATATACAATATTTCAATGCAGGATCCTTTGAAAGGCATCCTCCAACACCTCCACCCTCCATAGACCTCCTAGAGCAAGAATTACTAAATCTAATTAATACAAAGATGTAAAACAATGCTTAATAGTACACCTAAGGACAACACAAAAAATGGGATTAAGGGTAAAAAATTAAAAGTAAAGTAATATCTTCTAAAAATATAAAAAAAGAAAGGAGCTTACCCTCCTTCCATTTCAATCATACACAAACGAAACAAAGAACGAAGATTTTTTTACCTTATCTCACTTTCTTTAGTGGAAATTGGGTGAAATGCACTCTTAAGCAAATGGCAGAAGTCCTCCCTTTGCACACGGATCGACCCCCAAATCGCACTCACGACTCCTAGGGTGCGTGAATACCCCTCTAATGGCCTCTACACAAATGAGGGATTTGGCCTTCAAGAGGTATTTAAAACCCAAAAAGAAAAAAATTACAATTTGGCCCTTTTTAAAGTGAGTTGATGCAGTGTCGTATGATACACCCTATATCGTATGATAGGTACAATACAAGCCGTATCATACGATACACACTCATCGCAATACAAGTGTGTATTGTATCATTTTTCTAAAAGTAATAATGTGTATTATAGTGTATCGTAAAATACGATACAATACGAACAACATTGGGCTAAACAACAAAATATTCCAGAATGGCTTATGCTCTCATTTCCAAATACTTGTAACCACTTTGTTGAATTAGAAGGATACCCTACTATTAAGTAATATACATCAATAAAGCAAACACAGGATACTAATTACTAAACTAACAATTATCATTATTGTGACTTATGGTAGCCTCCCTCAAAGATGTGGATGGACTTTTTTGTTAAAATGTATCTCCAAAACCATTGTTGTAAGTATAAATATATATACTTACATACATAGAGATACATATACATATATATATTATATGTATACGTATCTTTATATATATAAGTATATATATTTATATACATATTTTATTTTTTTACCCGAAAAGGGTATTCTTGTAATTTCCTATCTTGCGCATATTCCATTTGGAATATGTTGTATTTTCCTTCTTTATTTTTTGTATTTCTTATTTTTATTTTTTTCCTTTTTCATAAAGGTGCATTGGGGGTCTCCCAATAGAGTCGTTGGGGAGCCCCCAACGGTCACAAATGTGACCGTTGGGAGCTCCCCAACGACTCCTTTGGGAGCCCCCCTTTGCACCTCTTTGCTTTTGTATAAATAGGGGTGTTCCCCCTTGTTATTGAAGGAGCTTGAGAGCCTCAAGCATTTGCTCTTTTCTATAAAATACATGCCTTAGTGCATGTTTGCTATCTTTATGCTTTTTGCGTATTTTGTTCAAGTGTTGTGAGTGCCTTCGTGCACATCTTTTATAAAGTATTTGTGCTTGTATGTGTATTGTCTCTTCGTAGACAAATTCACATGGTATCAGAGCTTGGTTGGTGATAGAGGATCATGGAATTCTCTTTTTTTCGAGTGCCTCGAAAAGCATGCCTTCGGATATTTGAAGTTTGAAGTGGTGGATCTTGCTTCTCAAATATTTTAGAAGAATCTTGTGCAAGTTAGAATTTGAAATATTGTGTTGGTACGCATTTTCTTTCTTCCTTTCTACTCCTTAATAGGTGAAAAAGAGTCTCATTTTGCTTTTGGCTTCAAATTAAATAGGTCCAACTATCATGTTTGAGCCGAAAACATGGAGGCTCATATAAAAGGGAAGGGGCTATGGGGTTATGTGCAAGGCACAATTCCGGAATCGGAACCCAAAATTACCGTGGTAAACGGAAGTGAGATCAAGATTCTTAAGGGGGAAGAAAGAATCAAAGCCCTTGAAGAGTACTCTCTGAATGGGAAATGAAAATTTTCAAGATTCTTTCTTGGTTTTTTTTCATCCGTGGAAACTAAGATTAATGCCAACATTATTAAGTTCAAAAAGGCATCGGAAGCTTGGCATTATCTTGAGAAAATGTATACATCAAGGGATCTATCTCATAAGTATTATCTTTAAAAGAAGACTCTCTCTCTTACTCAAGGTGAAATGACTATTAGGGAATATTTTGTCGATCTTTCCTCTATTTGAGACAAGTTTGCCATGCTTGAACCAAAATGGAGTGGAGAGGCAATTGAACTCCGTCACAAGCAACTTAAAGAAGATCGGTTCTTCAACTTTTGAATGGGCTAAGGCACGAATTTGAGCAAATAAGGTCATCTCTTCTATCCTCGTTTACTCCTCCCTCTCTTAAAGATGTACTCACCAAACTAAGTGGTGAGGAGACTCGTATGAGTTTATGTAAACAAAGATCAAATGTTCTTGCGGTTCCTTGTAATTATGAAGAAAACAATGAGGTCAATGTCGTATCAAGACCCGGAAACAATGTAAAAACCTATCGTCCTCCTCACTTTAAACCACAAAATCAAGGTGAAAATGGTGGACAAAGAGGAAAAATGGACTATAGCAAGATTATTTGTCATTTCTGTAAAGAACCAGGGCATATCAAACCCATATGTCCCAAGTGGAAGAAGCTTCTCGCAATGGCTACCACCGGTGTACCACAAAAGGAGGAGGCATCTTCAAGTGTGACACTCTATAAATCAAATAGTGGAAGCCCTTCAACCTCTCCTCAAGGGAGCTACCTCCGGTGCTGCCGTATCCACTTCTTCCTCTCCAGGTAAAGTTTCTTGGCTTTTGGACTCCGATGCATCCTTTCATATGTCCTCAAACATTTTTTCGCTTTCCGATTACTCAAAAAATGTTTCTCCATCTTTTGTTTCCACTGCGGATGGAACCTCTCTTGAAATTAAAGGAATAGGTAATTTTGAAACTCAAGATTTTTTTATTCCAAAAATTAGATTTATACCTAAACTAAACTTAAACATTTTCTCTGTTTCTCAACTCTCGGACCATGATTGCGATATTAAATTCTCTTGTGATAAATGTTTAATACAGGATCGTCGGTCCGGGAAATTGATTGGGGAAGGCTTTAGAAAGGGAGACTTATACTATATGGAATCTCTTCAAGTTCCAAATTTTTTTTTGTAATGCTGCCTGACACAAAGATATAAATGTGTGGCACAAAAGACTTGGTCATCCTAATATCACCAAGTTATCTTATTTACATTTTGCAAAAGACCTAAGTAAAAGCTCATTTTCTTGTAATGGCTGTATTCTCGGAAAAATGCAAAGTTTACCTTTTGAGCAAAGAACTATGTTCTCTTCTAAAACTTTCAAAATTGTTCATTCAGATGTTTGGGGACCCGCACCTATTGCTTCAAAAGGAGGCTTTTCTTATTATGTAATTTTTGTGGATGATTTTTCCAGATATTCGTGGATATATTTTCTTAAGTTCAAACATGAAGTTTTTCCGTGCTTCAAAACTTTTCATTCAATGATCAAAAATCAATTCAACAGTAACATAAAGATATTTAGAAGTGATTCTGGAGGAGAATATATCTCCAATCAATTTAGGGTATACCTTGAGGATCACAGAATTGTTCACCAAAGGTCTTGTCCTAAAACTCCTCAACAGAATGGGTTGGCCGAAAGAAAACATAGGCACATTATTGAGACCACTAGGACCCTTCTTATATCTCAAAACATTCCTAAAAACTTTTGGGCTGAAGCAGCTCTTGCTTCTGTTTATCTAATAAATCGCTTACCATCTAAGATATTAGGGAAAATATCTCCTTTTGAGGTATTACATAAGCTTGAACCTGATTATTGTTGAAGGATGAATGAGATGCACCGAACCCTAGGTAGGAGAGAGAGAGAGAGACGGCTGCACAGGAAGCAAACTAATTCAAGATGATTAGGGCTAATCTCTATGTTAAATAGAGAGAGGCCAAAAAGAGAAATTACACATAAATCCCTCAATAAAATAAAAATTCAAATAACCTCTAGTTTAGGAAAACTTCACCATAAAACCTCTTAATCTCAACACTCCCCCTCAAGCTAGAGCATAGATATCGATCATGCTCAGCTTGTCACAACAATGGGAGAAACTAGGCCTCGCAAGGGCCTTGGTAAAGACATCAACAACTTGATCTTCGGAAGATACATGATCTGTGCAAATATAACCAGCCTAAATCAAGTCACGTACATAGTGACAGTCAACTTCAATATGTTTAGTCCTTTCATGAAAAACTGGGTTGTTGGCAATATATGTAGCAGCCCTATTGTCACACACCATCACCATAGGTAGGGATACTTTCACCTGAAGTTCGGTCAAAACTGATTTTACCCACATGATCTCAACTGTTGTCTGAGCCATAGCTCTGTATTCTGATTCAGCACTCGACCTGGCTACAACAGTTTGTTTCTTACTCCTCCAGGTAACAAGATTTCCTCTCACAAAAACACAGAATCCAGTTGTTGATTTTCTATCTTCGATAGACCCCGCATAATTTGCGTCAGTGTAAGCAACAACGTTCAAGGAAGGATTTTGTTTAAACAACAGTCCTTTACCAGGAGATGACTTTAAGTACCTGAGAACCATCATAGTTGCAGCCCAGTGAGCTTTGGTAGGTTTATCCATGAATTGACTAATTTTACTCACGGCTAATGAAATGCCAGGTCTAGTAACGGTCACATATAACAACTTACCCACCAAGGATCTAAAACTGGTACTATCCACATTCAGATTTTTCATCAAACATATAAGTTTTGGGATCCATAGGAATGTTAGCTGGCTTCGCTCCTAGCATTCCAGTCTCTTTTAATAGGTCCATCACATACTTTCTTTGTGACAAAACTAAGCCCTCTTTGTTTCTTGCAGCCTCAATACCCAAAAAATATCGAAGGAAACCAAGATCTTTAGTAACAAAGTGTTTCTAAAGATGATCCTTTGTTGCGGAAATATCTTGGGCACTGCTTCCTGTTAATATGATGCCATCGACATATACCACCATAACCACAATTTCAGAACTAGTTTTCTTGATAAACAAGGAGTGGTATGAGACTGGTTCAATACTGCGCTCTGTCAGGCATGAATTAAATGATTACTGGTTCAATGTTGCCCTCTGTCAGGCATGAATTAAATGAGTTATACAGACTTCACATTCACATCTCCAGCTCTCCACCTCGATCATCGCGTCAGAGAGAGAGAGAGAGAGATTATTATCACTACTCTCATGAGTGCGAAGCGCTGGCCCCGCCACATTATCGCTCGTGGTTAGCCCACTTTCAATTTCATGGTGTCAACGGATTGGGTTGGGTTTGGTTCGGATTTAAGTGAAATCAAACTCAAACCCTATATGAGATAATGGTACCAGGTTATGGACTTGAGTCTAATGGAATCCATCATAAGAAACCATACCAGGATCCTGGACTAGAGTCTAATTGAACTCATCGTAAGAGAAACCATACTCGAACCTTATAAGGTTACATAAATGATAAATCAGATCCAAACCATACCTGCTAAAATAATATTTTTTATCATTTTTACATTGAAAAATTCTAACTTAATTATTGGAACTCGGGCCGAGCCATATGAAATTTCGCAAACTTAACACTCTTAGGCATAAAAAAGAAATGGTTGGTGAAGGAAAAACCATGAAAAGACCCATTTTTGCTTATCACAAAAATCATGTTTATTTTATCACAAGTATTTAATGAGAAGAACCCCCGGACCCCCCTTATATATATATATATATATATATATATATATATATATATATATATATATATATATATATTTTTTTTTTTTTTTATTTTTTTTTTTTGCCGCACCCGCACCCAAGGTTTTTGAAAGTGCCGCATCCCCGCACTCGCACCCGCACCCATGTGACATAGACTGTTTCAAATATTTGGGATCTATAATTCAAAAGAATGGAGAAATTGATGGAGATGTAAATCATAGGATTAAGGTTGGGTGGATTAAATGGAAAAGTGCAACTGGAGTGTTGTGCGATCGTAGAATGCCATTGCGGTTGAAGGGGAAGTTTTATAGGACGACAATTAGACTCGCTTTACTATATGGTACGGAATGTTGGGCTGCCAAGAGACATCATTTTCAAAAAAATGAGTGTAACTGAGATGCGTACGCTTCGATGGATGTGTGGAAATACACTAAAAGATAAGATTCAGAACGAGGAAATACGTAAGAAGGTAGGTGTTGCATCCATTGAAAATAAGATGAGTGAGAATCGTTTACGATGGTTTGGGCATATTCGGCGAAGGCCTAATGATGCTCTGGTTAGAAGGATAGAGAAATGGAAAATTATATTAGCTAAAAGAGGTCGGGGTAGGTCTAAGAAGACTTGGATGGAGATGATAAGAAAGGATATGAATGCTTTGAACCTCACTGAGGACATGACATTGGATAGAAATGATTGGAGGAGAAGGATTCATGTGGAGGACCCACAATGATTTTCTTTTTTGTTCATATCGCCGACTCCAATTGTTTGGGATGAAGGCATTGTTTTTGTTGTACACTATTACATGGATTTTTTGGAAATGCCAAAGAATGTCTTTTGTTATAACATTCAAAAAATCGAGTTGGGGTTATTGCACAAAAGACTTAGTCATCCACATATAGCCAAAATCAGTGTTTTAAAACTCGCCGAGTCAACTCGTTGACTCGGCTCAGCTCGGCTCGGCTTGGCCCTCCAGCGAGTCAACCCGGCAAGGCAAACTCGGTTTGCCAAAACTCGGGCTTGACTCGGCTTGACTCGGCCGGACTCGGGCGAGTTCTGAGATGTTTGAAATTTGATTTTTGAGTTTCAAATTACAGTTTCGAAATATATAAGTACATATATTTTAACAAGAGTTACCCCCAAATTTTGTATAAAAAAGAAAATAAAAATCATTTAAAGATAAAAAAAATCATTTAAATCCATAGAATAAAATCGCCATGTTGTTCGAACTACTGTTCACCCTGTGCTATCAACTTATTCTAGCAAAATATTTTAAAGAAATGATTCTCACTATATATGGAGGGTCAAATGTGCCTATAGGAAGTCACATTTAGGTTTCATCATCCATTTGTTATATGAACAAGCATTATAATGATTCAAATATTAGTAGTCTTTTTATAGTTGTGCCATTAATATATTTCTTGCATAGTTTTCATGCATGAGAAAATTGCTTGTTTATGTTGATATTGGGCATTCTGTAAACTTTCAATATGCCCATATATCCCTATTTTACATTTATCGATTTGTTAGAGAGGGAATTGAAACTTTTAAAACAAGCTAGCATATATGATTGGCCATTTTAGGAACCGTAGGTAGTAGCAGACTGAACTCATGGTGACCACGTCCTCTAATTCAAGTCATGAATTAGTCAAAGTGCTTGTATAAATATCAAATTCAAGCAAACCTCTATAGCTCTTTGCAGTTTTTAACTTTTTATATTCTTACAGACATTTGGAGACTATATGTTTACTCAAAAACATGGTTTGAGACAAATTATATATTGTTTTTCTTTTAAAATCAAAAGTTAACAAAACCCGATTCGAGTCACCAAGTTGACCCGCCGAGTCACGAGTCAATAAAGAACGAGTCGAGTTCTGAGTCACGGGTTTTAAAACCTTGGCCAAAATCCAACGTTTTCCAAATCTAGGGAAATTTTGTAATTCTGAAAATTTTACTTGTAAAGATTGTATTCTTGGCAAAATGAAAAGATTATCATTTCAGAACATAACTTTTGTTTCTTCAAGACCACTTGAATTAGTACACTAAGATGTTTAGGGTCCTGCACCAATAATTTCTAAAGGTGGATTTGCCTATTATGTTATCTTTGTCAATGATTTTTTTCAGACATACTTGGATTAATTTTTTTAAACGTAAGTCTGACATTTCAACTCCGCCTGTGTATAACTGTTTAGTTATACACTGCCGGTCCCAAGCCCGGATAAAGGAGGGTTGCGGTAGGCCTGTGACAGCCAGCATAAAAACTTAGTCACACCCTATGAATATGAACCAATATGAGAATTTCGTTGGGGCGTTCCCTACTGAGCGACGCGTTGTACTCTATAGGCCCGGAGGCAGTGATAAATGGGCAAGGGTTGCTAGGTCGTCGCCCGGAAGCGACACGTCACACCGACGCCCGGGTGTGGTGTCAAATAGGCAAGGGTTCCCTCACTTTGTTGGACGGGTGGGGGTAAAGAAGTTAGTCCAAGACCATAAAATTAGGTTAGCCACTTGGAACATAGGATCTTTAACTGGTAAGTTGGTAGAGTTAGCAGATGTTATGTGTAGGAGAAAGATTGATATTTTATGTCTACAAGAGACCAAATGGGTAGGTGAGAAAGCAAAAGTGATAGAACCTTGGGGATATAAGATTTGGTATACATGAATAAATAGGAATAGGAATGGAGTAGGGATTGTTATGAGTCGTGAGTTTATAGATAATGTAGTTGAGGTCCGTAGGAAGGGTGATAGGATTTTACTTATTAAATTAGTATTAGGTACGAATATTATTAATATTATTAGTGTTTATGCACCTCTAAGTAGGTTTAGATGATTCCATTAAGCGTCAATTTTGGGAAGATTTAGATGGAGTAGTACAAAGGATATCTTATGAAGAAAGGCTTTTCATCGGCGGTGACCTTAATGAGCATGTAGGCATTAATAGGGATGGATTTGAGAGTATCCATGGAGGCTATGGTATAGGAGAAAGAAACGAAAGTGGAGAAAGGATTTTAGATTTAGGTTTGTCCTATGATATGATCTTAGCAAACACTTGGTTTAGGAAGGAGTCTCACCTAGTAACATTTAAAAGTGGGGTTAATACGAGTCAGATAGATTTTTTCCTACTTAGAAAGAGAGATAGGGGTTGTTGCATCGATTGTAAGGTTATACCGGGAGAAAGTGTAGCTACACAACATAGAATCTTAATTTTAGATCTTAGAATTAGACAATACCGCAAAAGGGATAGACATATGATAGATCCTAGAATTAAGTGGTGGGCACTGAAAGAAGCTAAACAAGGAATATTTGTAGAGCGGGTAGTTAAGGAAGTTGATTGGTGTCTCGAGGAGGATTCAGAATCTATGTGGAATAAGATAGCGGGTGGCATGAGAAAGGTGGCTAAGGAGGTATTGGGTGAGTCTAAAGGCGGTGCACCGCTAGGTAAGGATACATCGTGGTGGAACGAGGATGTCAAATTAGCTATTAAGGTTAAAAGAGAGTGTTATAGAAATCTAAGTAAAAATCGTGATAATGAGAATTTGGAGAAGTATATGATAGCAAATAAGGAAGCTAAAAAAGTAGTTCGGAACGCGAGGGATAAAGTATATAAGGAGGTTTATGACAAGTTGGATACCAAAGAGGGTGAGAAGGATATTTATAGGCTTGCAAAGATGAGAGATAGGAAATCGAGGGATCTGGGTATGGTTAGATGTATCAAAGATGAAACGCAAAGGGTTTTAGTCAAAGATGAAGAGATTAAGGAGAAATAGAAAGATTATTTTGATAAGCTATTTAATGAAAGTCATGCTCAGGATCTTGGAGACTTTTCAATTCCTTTTCATGAGATGAATCGTGACTTCATGCGCAAGATTCAAAAGAAAGAAATTGCAGAGGCTTTGAAGAAAATGAAATCAAAAAGGGCAGTTGGCCCAGATGGTATACCTATCGAGGCTTGGAAATGCTTGGGAGAGAAAGGTTTAGAATGGTTGACAAATCTTTTTAACAAGATTTGGCGGACAAAAAAGATGCCTAATGAGTGGACGAAGAGTACTTTGGTGCCTCTATATAAGAATAAGGGTGATATACAAGATTGCACAAACTATCGTGGTATAAAACTCATGAGTCATACTATGAAACTTTGGGAGAGGGTGATTGAGTCTAGGTTGAAGAAGATTGTCATGATATCGGAGAATCAATTTGGTTTTATGCCTGGAAGATCAACTATGGAAGCTATACATCTTCTTAGACAACTTATTGAGAGAAATAGAGAGAGGAACAAAGATTTGCATATGGTTTTTATTGATTTGGAGAAGGCTTACGATAGAGTACCTAGGGACGTTCTCTGGTGGACAATGATAAAGAAAGGTGTTTCTCTCAAGTACATTAGTATAATTAAAGATATGTATGAAGGAGTAGTAACCAATGTCCGCACTTGTGGAGGGGTGACAACCAATTTTCCTATAACAATTGGGTTACATCAAGGGTCTGCTTTAAGCCCTTTCCTATTTGCTATAGTGATGGATGAGCTTACGAGATCAATTCAAGAAAATGTGTCGTGGTGTATGTTGTTTGCTGATGATATTGTTTTGATTGATGAGTCTAAAACTGGGGTTAATGCTAAGTTAGAATTATGAAGACAGACATTGGAAGCAAGAGGTTTTAAGTTGAGTAAGAGTAAGACAGAATACATGGAATGTCGATTGAGTAAGCAACGAAGTAGTGATGGGAGTGTAGTGAAGCTTGGTGAGCACGAAATATCGGTGGATGATTCTTTCAAATATTTGGGATCTATCATTCAAAAGTATGGAGAAATTGATGGAGATGTAAATCATAGGATAAAGGTTGGGTGGATGAAATGGAAGAGTGCAACTGGAGTGTTGTGCGATCGTAGAATGCCATTGCGGTTGAAGGGAAAGTTTTATAGGACGACTATTAGGCCCGCTTTACTATATAGTACGGAATGTTGGGCTGCCAAGAGACATCATATTCAAAAAATGAGTGTAGCTGAGATGCGTATGCTGAGATGGATGTGTGGAAATACAATAAAAGATAAGATTCGGAACGAGGAGATACGTAAGAAGGTAGGCGTTGTACCCATTGAAAATAAGATGAGAGAGAATCGTTTACGATGGTTTTGACATATTCGACGAAGGCCTAATGATGCTCTAGTTAGAAGGATGGAGAAATGGGAAAATATATTAGTTAAAAGAGGTCGGGGTAGGCCTAGGAAGACATGGATGGAGGTGATAAGAAAGGATATGAATGCTTTGAACCTCACCGAGGACATGGCATTGGATAGAAATGAATGGAGGAGAAGGATTCATGTGGAAGACCCATAATGATTTTCTTTGTTGGTTCATATCGCCGACCCCAATTGTTTTGGGATGAAGGTGTAGTTGTAGTTGTTGTTGTTGTTGTTGTTGTAAGTCTGACATTTCATAAAATGGTTAAAAATAAGTTTCAAAATGATATTTTCATTTTTCGCACAAATTCAGGAGGACAATTTTTGTGAACAGATTTTAAAAATTACCTTAACTTACATGGCATCACACATCAAAGGTCTTGCCCATACACATGTTAAAACATATGTAATAATATGTAATAATACATCTATATATATAAATATAGATGTATATTCACCATAATACCCGATAGGGGTATTATGGTCTTTTCATAAGCACCCAATAGGGGTACTTGTTTTATTCCTTTTATTTTGCTGTTTTTTATTTTTGTTTTTTTGTTTTTTAAAATGCATTTTGGATACCGAAAAGGGGCCCCACAATGGAGTCGTTGGGGGCTCCCAACGACTCTATTGGGAGCCCCTTTGGTCTCCTTTTCTTATAAATAGGGGGAACCCCCCTTGTATGTAGTATTACTCTTGAGAGCTCCTCTTCAATAATAGTGATATTATTTTTCATGTGTGTAGCCTTTTTATAAGGCCTTTCGTATATCCCTTAGTGGATTTCCTCTCTGATGCTTCTTGCATTTGTCCGTGTGGGACATAGTGAATGCTTTAGCATTCTTGGATTCTTCCGCATATTTCATTTCATGGTATCAGAGCCATACGATCTTGTAAGGTAAAATCGTGTATCTCTCTACTTCCTTTTTTTCTCACACCTCCATCTTGTAGCAATGGAAGTCAAGATCGATCTATCATTCAAGCTCAATGGAAAAAATTACATGATGTGGGCATCCGCAATGGAGAATAATCTCAAAGGCAAGAAGCTTTGGGGTTATGTAATGGGGACCATTCCGGAACCCCAACTTAAGCTCACAAAGATGGAAGAAGATCAAGAGAAAGCACTTGAAGGCGATGCTCGTCTCAAGGCTATTGAAGACTATCATCATCAAATGAAAGATTGGGAGAGTAACCATGCAAAAATCCTAGCATGGTTTATGAATAATGTTGAACTTAAGGTATGTGCAAATATTGCAAAATTCCGCCGGGCAAATGAAGCTTGGTTTTTTATGAAGGGTATGTTTACCCAAAAGGATCTTGCAAGAGCTTATTTTTTACAAGAAAAAGTGAGAACCACAAAACAAGGTGACATGAGCATACAAGACTATTATAGTGCTCTAAATCCTTTGTGGGATGAATTGGCTCTTTTAGAGCCTAAATGGGTGTCTATAGAGGATGTGGTTCTAAGACAAAAACAAATGGAACAAGATAGATTGTTTCAATTTTTATTTGGGCTTCGTCCCGAATTTGAACAAGTTAGATTCTCACTTCTCCATAGATCTACGTTTCCTCCCTTAGAAGAGGCTATTGCCAAGATTACTCAAGAAGAGACTAGGCATAATATGGGTAAAAGCATTTATGAAGTTCTTGTCGTATCTAAACCCGGCAATCATGTCAAAACATACAAACCACCTCATTTTGGTAAGCAAGGGAGTGGTGGAAGAAAAATGATTATATGGCATCATTGTTATGAGCCGGGGCATATTAAACCCGTTTGCCCAAAGCTAAATGGAGCATTCAAGTCAAAGGTGGCTTCCGTTGAAGAATCATCCACCAAAGAAAATGACGGCAAGAACGGGGATCTCAAAGATACTCTTGGACAGATTTCCTTGGCTCTCCAACAAATTCTAAAGGCTACTTCTTCTACCTCCGGTGCCGCCATTGCCTCATCATCACCTCCCGGTACGTACTCTTGGATTTTAGATTCCGGAGCTTCTTTTCACATGACCCCTCATGAAAATGCATTAACCAATGTGCACACCAATTCAAAAATGTCTTGTGTCTCTACAGCCGATGGAACTTTTCTCAAAATAAATGGTGTTGGAACTCTTGATTCTAAAAATGTTCAAAATTTCCTTGTTCCAAAAGTTAGAATAGTTCCAAAATTAAATGTTAATTTCTTTTCCGTCTCTCAAATAGCCGACCATGGATGTGAAATATCTTTCTCATCCCAAGGGTGCTTTGTGCAGGATCTCCGGTCCGGGAAGCGGATTGGGCAAGGCCATAGGAAGGGAGACCTTTATTTTATGGATAACTTAATGCTTCCAAATACCTCATTTTGTACTTATGTCCAAGACAAAAATATTGAAACTTGGCATAAAAGGCTTGGACATCCAAGTTACTCTAAAATGTATCTTTTTCCTTTTGGACACAAGTTTTGTAAAGAAAAAGATATCAATTGCAAAGATTGCATTTTTGGTAAAATGAAGTCTACTCCTTTTCCTATTAGAACCTTTGTGACAACAAGACCTTTTGAATTGGTGCATTCCGATGTTTGGGGGCCATCTTCGGTTCTATCTAAAGGTGGTTATTCGTATTATGTTACTTTTATTGATGATTATACTAGATATGTATGGATTTATTTTCTTAACTTTAAATCGGAAGTTTTTAACTTCTTTAAAGAATTCCATGCAAAAGTTCAAAATCAATTTCAAAGTCAAATATCCATTCTTAGATCCGATTCGGGTGGAGAGTACTTATCAAATGATTTTCAATCATATCTAAAACAACATGGCATTTGTCATAAAAAATCTAGCCCAAGAACTCCTCAACAAAATGGTCTAGCGGAAAGAAAACATAGGCATATTTTGGAAACCACTAGATCCTTACTCATTTCTAAAAATATTCCTAAAAATTTTTTTGCCGAAGCCGTGTTAACCTCCACCTATTTAATCAATAGGATGCCATCTTCAAAATTGAACAATATCTCTCCTTATGAAAAACTTTTTAATATGACACCCGACTACAATCGTCTTCGAATTTTTGGGTGTAAATGCTTTGTTCTTTTACATAAAAGAGACAAATTGTCACCTAAAGCAATAGAATGTGTATTTTTAGGATATGGTGAAAATCAAAAGGGCTATAGATGCTTTGACCATAAAAACAATAAATTATTTGTCTCCAAAGATGTGACCTTTTTAGAAGATGAAAATGGATTTGAAATATTGGAAAAACCAAATGAAATTGATTATATGTTTATCAATGATCTTTTAGAAGATTCAAATGATGACTCTTTGAGTCATCCGGAAGTTTTAGAAAATACTCATGATTCTCATGGTAATGATGTATCACCAACTAATGGTAACAATCTCCAAGTATACACTCGGCGTGAGGAAGCCCAACCTATTAGTGCTTTAGAAAAATTCTTGCGGCTTAATGAACCCCTAGAAGAGACCTCCCTTAGGCGTTCTTCTAGAGAATCAATTCCACCTAATAGGTTCGTCTCATACGAAACTCTCTCACCTAACTATAGAGCTTGTCTAATAGCCTTGTATTCTTACTATGAACCTTCCCATTATAATCAAGCAAAAAGTATACATCATTGGGTTGAAGCAATGAAAGTTGAACTAGATGCTTTAAATAAAGCTAAAACTTGGGAAATAGTTCACCTTCCTCCAAATAAGAAAGTTATAGGATGTCGATGGGTCTATAAAGTCAAAACAAAAAGTGATGGTTCCCTAAAACGTTATAAAGCTAGATTAGTTGCTAAGGGATACTCACAAGAGTATGGCATCGATTATGAGGAGACTTTTGCTCCCGTGGCTCGCATGACAAGCGTTAGAACTTTAATTGCGGTAGCATCATCTAAGAAATGGCCTATATTCCAATTAGATGTTAAAAATGTCTTTCTTAATGGTCAGTTGAATGAAGAAGTATATATGGACCCTCCGCCGGGAATCAATGTTAACCAAGGTCAAACCCTTCGGTTATTAAAAGCTTTATATGGTCTTAAACAAGCCCCTAAGGCTTGGTATGATAGATTTAGTGCTATCATGTTACAATTGGGATTTCGCTCATGTTATACTGACACTGCTCTTTTTGTTAAACGTGCAGGTAATAGTATCATCATCCTTCTGCTTTATGTTGATGATATGATCATCACTGGCAATGATGAAAGTGGTATTCTTAAAGTCAAAAATATGTTAAAACATAATTTTGATATGTCTGATCTGGGTTTTCTCAGGTACTTTCTTGGTATAGAAGTTGCATACTCTCCTCGAGGGTATATATTGTCACAGATGAAGCTTGTTGCAGACATATGTTCCAAATCTAGGATTTCAGATGATAAAAAGGTGGAGACTCCCGAGGTTATCAATGCTAAACTACGACTGGAGGATGGAGTTCTGCTGGATGATCCTACGCCCTACAGGCAACTCATAGGCTCCCTCACCTATCTGACTATCACCAGGCCGGATATTGCTCATGTTGTGCACTCTGCAAGCCAATTTAAGCATGCTCCTACATCTGTGCATATGAGTGTTGTGCTCCGGATCATTCGATATATTAAAAATACTTTGACTAAAGGGCTATTCCTATCCTCAATCTCTTCCTTAGATTTACTAGCTTATACTGATGCTGACTGAGGAGGAAACCCAAATGATCGAATCTCAACTACTGGCTTTTGTGTTTTTCTAGGAGATTCGCTAATTGCTTGGAGGTGCAAGAAACAGCAGAAAGTCTCATTGTCTTCTACTGAAGCAGAATACAGGGCTATGGCAACTACTACAATGGAGCTGGTGTGGCTTCACAGTCTTCTTCAAGATATGGGAGTCGAAATTACCGGTGCTTCGAAGCTTTGTTGCGACAACAAAAGTGCCATCTACATTGCCAACAACCACACTTTCCATGAGAGGACTAAACATATTGAAATGGACTGTCATTATGTACGTGATGAATATCTTCGTGGGACAGTTACACTGCCATATGTCACTTCAGAATATCAACTTGCAGATTTCTTCACCAAAGCACTGCCTGCTCCTCGCTTCTTGTTCCTTCTTGGCAAACTTTCGGTCATTCCCCCGTAAAGTTTGAGGGGGGGTGTTAAAACATATGTAATAATATGTAATAATACATCTATATATATATATAAATATAGATGTATATTCACCATAATACCCGATAGGGGTATTATGGTCTTTTCACAAGTACCCAATAGGGGTACTTGTTTTATTCCTTTTATTTTGCTGTTTTTTATTTTTGTTTTTTTATTTTTTAAAATGCATTTTGGATACCGAAAAGGGGCCCCACAATGGAGTCGTTGGGGGCTCCCAACGACTCTATTGGGAGCCCCTTTGGTCTCCTTTTCTTATAAATAGGGGAAACCCCCCTTGTATGTAGTATTGCTCTTGACAGCTCCTCTTCAATAATAGTGATATTATTTTTCATGTGTGTAGCATTTTTATAAGGCCTTTCGTATATCCCTTAGTGGATTTCCTCTCTTATGCTTGTTGCATTTGTCCGTGTGGGACATAGTGAATGCTTTAGCATTCTTGGATTCTTCCGCATATTTCATTTCAACACACCTCAACAAAATGAGCTGGCAGAACGTAAACATAGTCATATACCACTAAGACTTTACTAATAGCAAATCAAGTCTCAAAAGATTTTTGGGCAGAAACTGCCTTAACTGCCACCTATCTGATTAATCGAATGACATCCTCTTCTTTGCAAAATATAACTCTAATCGAAAAACTTATGAACCTTTCTCCAGATTACTCTAGACTCAGAGTATTTGGATGCAAGTGTTTTATATTTATGGACAAAATGATAAACTTTCTCTTCGTGCGATTCTCTGTGCCTTTTTAGGATATACAGAAAATCAAACAGGTTATAGGTGTTTTGACTTCAAGAATGATAGATTATATGTATCAAGAAATGTCTCGTTTTTAGAAAAAGAAAGCTTCTTTGATTTTGAAAAACCAAAGGAAGTTACTGAGTACTCATTTTTGTTAGATCTGACATCTAAATTTGATGAATATGATCTTGACTATAGCTTTGATAATGATCAAGGTATTATTGATCTTGATCATAATATTGACAATGAAGAAGTCCATAGAGACACGAGTATACAATATTTCAGACGAAGAGAACCTAATCTTCCATGTGCACTTGAAAGATATTCTGACATTCCAACCAAAAGGTCATCCTGAGTCTCGAGGCCTCCGAAAAAATTTGTGTCATACGAATCCTTCTCACCTACATATAGGGTAGTTATTGCATTAATTCACTCATGAAAAATCATCTGCATACTCTCAAGCAAAAAATGATGTCAAATGGATAAAAGCCATGAAAACTGAGTTAAATGCCCTCAAAAAGGCTTCTACATGGACTATTCAAGACCTTCCTCTAGGCAAGAAACCTATAGGATGTCGATGGGTTTATAAGGTTAAAACCAAGAGTGATGGCACTCTTGAAAGATATAAAGCACGAATAGTAGCCAAAGGTTATGCCCAAGAATATGACATTGATTATGAAGAAACCTTTGCCCCTGTTGCTCGTATGACAACAGTCAGAACCTTAATTGCCTTAGCTTCCATCAAGAAATGGTTCATATTTTAGGTAGATGTCAAAAATGCATTTCTAAATGAAAAGCTAGTTGAAGAAGTGTACATAGAAGCCCCTTAAGGTCTTAGTATTCCTAAGGGTAAAACCCTTCGCTTAGAAGAAGCTCTTTATGACCTTAAACAAGCACCAAAAGCTTGGTATGATAGGTTTAGTCGTGTTATGCTTGATATTGGTTTTCAATTCTGTTTAATTGGCATTGCTTTGTTTATTAAAAATTTTGATGCAGGAATTATTGTGCTTCTTCTATATGTGGATGATATGATCATCACCGGAAGCGATAAACAGGGAGTTGAAAACATCAAAACACTTTTCAAATCTCACTTTGAAATGATTGATTTTGGTTTATTGAGATATTTTTTAGGCATTGAAGTCACCTATTTTCCTAGAGGATATTTATTATCTCAGACTAAATTTGCTCTTGACATTGTTTTCATGTCTAGAATTACAGATGATAAGAAAGTAGACACTCCAGAAATTGTCAATGTTAAAATGAAGATTGATGATGGAGAACTTCTTGAAGACCCTACTCCTTACAGACAGCTTGTCGAGGCACTTTCCTATGTATCCATTATCAGACCAGCCATAGCACATGTTGTTCACACAGAAAGCCAGTTTCAACATGCTCCCAACTCTGTTCATATGGGAGCAATCATGTGTATTATCAGATACATCCAGTCCTCTCTTTCACGAGAATTTTTTTTGTCTTCCTCCCTTGATTTAATTGCATATATTGATGCTGATTGGGGAGGTGATCCTAATAACAGACACTCAACCACTGGTTTTGTGTCTTCTTAGGTGAATCTTTAATCTCGCAGAGGTGCAAAAGGCAGCAGAAGGTCTCTCTCTTATCCACCGAAACTGAATACCGAGCCATGACAACCACGATCATGAAAATAGTTTGGCTCTGACGTCTGCTTGTCGACATGGGAGTTGAAGCCACAAAAGATTCATGAATGTGTTGTGATAACAAGAGTGCAATCTACATTGCAAGCAACAGAACATTTCACGAATGCACCAAACACATCGAAATGGATTGTCACTACGTCAGAGAGGAATATCTACATGGGACAATTGATCTGCCATATGTTACTTCAGAATATCAGTTAGCAGACTTCTTTACAAAGCCTCTCGCTGCTCCCAGATTTCACTTCCTCTTAGACAAACTTTCACTCATTGTACCGTAAGTTTGAGAAGGAGTGTTAAAATATAAAATATATATAATAATAATATTTATATTATTATTATATATATTTATATATTTTTATCTTTTATTTTTTTGTATTTTTTTTCTTTTAGTTATTTTAGTGTCTAGTTCTAATAGAACTAGACATACCTTATTTAGTTAAGTTTCATTTGGAACTTAACTAGAAAGGTAACCGTTGGACTAGTCCAACGGTTACATTTCTAACCGTTGGACTAGTCCAACGGCTACAAGGAGAGCTACTTAAGAGCTCTCCTCTTCCCACTTGTATATATAGGTGTGCAGCCCCTCTTGTAATTTACTCAATGCTTCTTAAGCATTTTATCAATTCAATAAAGATTATTTTTATTTTCTTTTTGTTCCCATTATACCCTTTTTTAAGGGTTATGTTCAAGTGTCTCTCTAGACACTCTCTCTTGCGGATCTAAGTACTTTGTGGAAGATCCTCAGTTCATTTCACATTGTTCCGATTGAAATTTAATTCACAAATAAGTTCCAATTTGTTGTTGGATAGAGAAACAGTTCACGAGAGACAATGAGTCAAGGCACTAATTCAAAGAGCCAATGTCAGAGTAGAGAATCAAGTAACCTTGGTGGATCAACTCCTTACTGCTCCATTTTTGTGAACACAAACTTAAAACAATCATAACATATGGATCCATCTAGGTTGTCATTTGGAGAATAGCAACTACATGGCATCTTGCCTTATGTTCCATATATCTTCTAATTGCAAACCAAATCTACAAAACCCCCAGCTACTTTACAATTTCAGATCCTAACAGATAAACACTGGAGACCTCATATGAATTTAAAGCGGAATAATAGTGTTCTTAGGAAATACAGAACTTAGAAAATCATATGATTCTTACATATTGCATATGTTGGGTTTACATCCTTTAGTCATCACTTTTCATGAGCATTTCTTCAATCAATGCCTATGCAAGGCTTCGGGTATACATTCTTTATCTCAGAAAAGAACCATATTGTTCTTTTCTCCAGTAAAAAGTCATTCTCGTCCAATAAAAAGCTAACTTTGAGCACAATCATGTGCTTAAGCATGCCTAGTCAGAGTTCAACCTACTAATTAATACAATGGTCTAGTTTTCACATATTGTAAATCAAGCAAAAATATTTAATGAATTTGATGGTTTCAAAGCAGACAGCAGCATGGTCTAGTATACAAAATATAACCAAAGCATGAAGAGAAGTAGCATACAAGAGAGCACGAATTGAAAGCAAACAGCATCATCATCTGATATATAAGATATTGCTAGAAGCATGCATGCAATCAGTCATGGGAGACATATTTTCACAAGTAAATCAAAAGGCAATGCTTTGAGAGAAAATGGTAATATGTTCTACTAGTCGATATACCCAACAGAGTGCAACAAGCATGAATGTTATATGCATGTGTACAGACACACCAGACAACAATTGAGGGATAAAACAAAATTCAAACAAGTAAATCACCTTGTGAATGGCCAAATCATTGTAATTTTTGAGTTCTGAAATTACTCTCTTTAATGTGCATTCAAATCCAAATGCACCCCTTGGATGCAACATTCGAGCTAAACAAACAACATCATTGTCACTAAAGATTCGCCTTACCAACAATGGGTGGTTTGCAATCTGTGAAAAAAATTAAGTGCTTAGAGCCATATCTCCATAGAATTTTTACAAAATACTCTGATCACAAACGCAGTTCTCCATAAGATTTTAATAAATTGTTGCAAACACTAGCAGCACCTTCCTGAACTGTGTAAAATAGTTGGAAATTTGACGGCGTGGTAGAAAACTAATGACATTTTGTTCTGCAGTAGCAGAATTCTTTGCAGCACGAGCTTCACAAGCTGCACGATATTCATTAATTGATTCCCTATAAGCAGTATCCTGTTCTGGTTCCATGGTTACATATTCAACCTACAAAAAGATTTATAGCATCATAGAAAAAAAAAGAATAAGCATGAACGAAACCAAGCTAGACAATTCATTGTCCCCGAATGGCATTCACTTAGCAAAAATATGGTTTAAGGTAGTCATATATACCCTCTGTATTTTGGAGACAAGTTGCTGCATGACATCTGATTTCAATCGTCTCAAGACAAAGGGTGCCAAAATGGATTTTATGCGTGCAATCATATCTTTATCTTCTGCATTCAACAACTTTTTCAAATCCGCATCTCCAGTCTCAAAAATGTCAGGCATCATGAACTCTAGCAAGGACCACAACTCCTGCAGTGAAATATTAAGAAATTCATTAATACAAAACAATTATGAACTAATGTGTCACAAAGAAGTAGCATGAGAGCCTATGATGGCATATCTATAGTTATGGTGCATAGAAATCCATACAAAAATCAGTATTTAGGGAGCTTAATTAGAAATATATGCTCTCTAGAATTGTATAGAAGTTTTGATGTCAGAAAATGTGAACGTGTTTGTGCATTAACTCTGACTTGAAAGTGTTGTCCAAAACTTGTGATGCTGCAAGAGAATTCAACAATAATAATGAAAGTTCATCAAGTCCTTAAAGACCAAGACTTTGTTAAGCCATAAGTTTTTCTTGATTCATCATCTCAATATTTGCTTGAGCCCAATTAAATGCCAATTAATTCATAATTATCCAAAAAATGGCAATTAAAAATATAATCCACACTTAAATGTTGGTTTAATATAAAATAATAATTGCCATTTCATTCCTGAAATTCCCATTTATTTATTTATTTCATAATTATGCAAAATTTACAGATATTACAGTCGACAAGGCTCTCAGTGGGGAGGTCCAAAGGGAGTTTGTGTATGTGTGTGTTAAATTAAAATTTTCTCTTAGTAGAAAACATTCCTTCACCCCCCAGGTGGAGGAATGTTTTCTATCAAAAATTGTACTTTTTAGAAAAATTCTCTCATTTGGAATGATCGGAAAACTGTATATTCCTTCCTACCTTCACTTTTCCTATATCTTTCTCACTTCTAAACGTGCCTCTCTCTCTCTCTCTCTCTCTCTCTCTCTCTCTCTCTCTCTCTCTCTCTCTCTCTCTCTCTCTCTCTCTATTCCATCAGCACTGACTGCCCCTCTCTGGCCTCCCAACCCTCTCCCCATACACCCCTCATTTGTATATGTGCACAGTGTTATCAGTATCATATTGTATTGTAAGATACGGTACAAAGTATTGATGTATCGAAGGTCATACTAATACGATATACCAGAGTTACCGGAAGCTTCATAGATAGGTGAAAAGTGTGCTTCCCCGTAACTCGCTTCGGAAGCACGAAACTCCCTGCTTTCAAAAGTGTGCTTCCTCGTAACTCGCTTCGGAAGCACGAATCTTGATTCTCCAACGTTTCACCTATGCTTTCCACATGTTTTTCCCTGCTTCCCTACATGATCCCAATACGCTTCATTTTATGTTTTCCATGTGCTTCCTTTCACGCTTCCCACTTACTTCTCATGTACTTTCTTTAAATTAGCAACCATCATTTTTAGATTTTCAAAAGAATTTAATTCTTACACTACGAAATCACAAAATTAAAGAATAATCATTTTTATTTTAGTTTTTGTTTCTTTCTCCTTTGATTTATATTTTGCTTCTCATTTGATCCCATATCACTTCCTCTTTTATTCCTATTTCACTTTTAAATTGATTCCTTGCTTCCTGCATCTTATAAAATTTAAAATATCTCGGTTCTAGCTTCTGCTTCTCGTTTGGTTTCCTGTTTCCTAGTCTAGTAACCTTGTGATATACTATTAATATCATAAATGATACGATTATCATATTGATACGATATGTATTGTACGATACATGGATGTATTATACTGTATTGTACGAATCAACCTTTTTTTTTTTACTTTTCCACTTATGGGGGCTATTTTTAAGCCCCCAAGGGTAAGTTTGGCCCCTCTTTTTGTGTTCACACTCTCCAAACCTCATTTCTAAGGCTACCCATATATTTTTAAGATTAAATCCATCCTAAAAAATAGATGTTTTGCTAGATCTGAACCCTAAAAGCATGATTTGTTCAAATACGACCCATTTTCATCCTACCCAACCCTCAAAATAAAGCTTTAAGGGTTTGATTTGTGTGCTATCAAAGTTAGAGAAGGGCTTAAAGCATCAAAACCGAGGGTAAGCTCATTTTTTTAATATTGTTTCAATATATTTCTTTATTTTTTTTCATTTAACCCCTTTTTTAGCCCAAATGTGTTGTTGATCTTAGTTTTTTCCCCTTTTCAACTTAAATAGTCTATTTTTGTATTATTAATCTATCATAATCATGCCCTAAAAGTTGATGCATGGTGAAGGTTGTGTGGCTCAAATGATCCAACACAGAAATATTGCAAATCGGTGGATTTACCCGTATCTTATGATAGGATATGATACACTCATATCTTGAAACTTTTTGATACGGGTTATGATTCTGATATGATATTTACAACATTGTATAGATGCATACAATAGTCACCAATATCGACAATATTTTGAAAATATCACAAGAAATCTTGATATTTTATGGTAGTCAATAATATAGGGGGAATGTCACAATATTTTCAAAAAATCACTAAAATGAAGATATTGTGATATTATCATGATGTTTTTGCAAAAAAAAATTACAAAATCTTATTTTCATATATTTTAAGTTCAGCTTTTCTTTTTTTTTCTTTTGTATTCTAAAAAATTTTAAAACTTGTTTCTTTATATTTTTGTAAGAAAAATAATAGAAAACCTATTTTATTACTATTATTTATATTTTTAAAAATTTTAAGCTTCTAACATTTTCCACATTTTAAAAATATCTCCCGAAAAAACCCTCGCCAAGAAATCACCTTAAACGATATAGGTGACTATGATACATACATATATAGATGGTTGATTGCATAATGCACACACACACATATATTTCATGTATTTTTTTCTTTGTGCGATTTGTTTCATGAGGAAAGTTGAAAGACATGTTTTCGATTAATTTAGCACTTTAATACAATTTTTCAATTTTTCTGGGACCTCTAATTGACCAATTAGTCCCACCTAGACTAAGCTTTTTAAGGGTCTGGCACCTAGGCGACACCTAGGCTTTTGACTATACAGCTTCAATAATCAAACAAGTATGCAAGTCAGGGAACTGAGCCTTTGGACTTAAAATTGTTAGAACTTGAAATAAATGGCAGTGTCGCAGTATTATAACGCTGTTATTGCAAAACCAATGGCATCATTTCAATTATCTTCCATACAAGTGCCCACATATTAGTGTAGTGCATAACACTGCTACAGTTATATGAAATTATACCGTAAGATAATCCATATACTTTTTAATGATGAACAATCATCTGTGTTTAGAGAGGATCGACCTTGCTGCTCAAAGCTTTCTCTTTCTACTTGAATATTCTTAATTTATCATGGTATCAAAGCAAGCAATGTAATTGCTTGATCTTAAAAAATACGTGAAGAACATTACTTCCTTTTCTTTATGTTTATCAGGCTTCTTTCTTACATTTCTTCTCTTTCAATCAAATTTGATTCTACCTTTTACGTTGTTCTTCAGCCCCCACATTTTTCACTCCTTTCCTCAATCTTTTCTACTTTCAAATCCTAGCTCCTCCCATTGTTCCATATAAAAGTTCCTTAAATTTTTTTTGTTTTTATTTGAACTTCATCATTTCCTTCTCCAAGACTTTTTCTACTTTAATTCCATTTTTCATTCCCAATTAATTCCAAAGAAACTTGATTCCAATCATTTTTTAAAACAATCTTTTTCTTTATTGTAGGTCATTTTTTTGGGTCACTTTGATGGAAATGGAAAAAGAAGTTGCGGAGGAGGTCAGCATATTGGTCTTCCAAAGGAACCAAAAATTGTCACTTAAAAGAGGGAAGACCAACAACTACCAGATTATATTGCAACTTCCTTATTATAGTGTATTCTTATTCAAGCCCCTTAAATTGTTCACTGTTGGATCTCTAGAATTTGCATAAAGCTTATTTCCATTCTCGAGTTCATGGATACACCTTAAGAGAAGTTTAAAACAAATGAAGAGGAACAAAGCTTTAGTAGTTTTTTTATTTCTGAAGATCAGATTGCAGAAGTTGGATATCGCATTTCGAATTTCAAATGCAGTTTACATGGTTCACAATGGAAGCCTCCAATATGAAACTGCCAAAATATTTGACTCTGCACTCATATAATGCAGTAGTAAATCAAATAGTAGAATATTATTCCCGACAAGCTTGAACCTCAAGTAGCAAATGTGTGGACAATTTTGTCCCCTTCTCATTTAAAAAGTATATGTATTTGATTGGAATTTGATACCATTCACATATGGCAAATGGATCAACAATGATATTTTCATTTGCAGTCCATTGTTTTTCCTTTTCCATAACACAGTAATTAGGATTAGAAAATAAATCTTTATAAAGAAAAGTCTTACTCTTAGAAGAAGGGTATTATTTGGTATTTAATACACTGTGTGGCTGGTAACATTGTCAAATAGATGAGGATACAGAAAGAGAGGGATTCAAAGATTCAAACCCTCAGTAAATAAAAGTGTTCATAATATTTTCAATGCTATGCCTAGATTCACCCAAGCATCTCTCCTACATAACCTTATTAATTATGAACCAGAAGCTGGCACAATTGCATCTTCATTGATGGAAAAAAGAGAACTATGTACCTTCAAGCGGTGTTGGATGTGTCAAATTTGGTCCACAAAGACAAGCAGAGCACTCTTACTGGTTAATCATAATAATATTGCTTGACTGCCCACTCCAAACTCTAACCATGTGTCATATAAAAGATTCATGGATGAGCCCTGGCAAATTGCCAGCATAGTCAAACAATAGTAGCACTAATCCAGGTCACTCCAAAAAACTCATAGCAACAGACTTTATAGCTCAAAATTAACTCGCTAATTATAGCACAGCCAACTATGCTGCTCCTATGCATTCTTTCATGGAGGTAAACTTACAGTTTGTTAGCTACTGATTGTGTTAAATAGATTTTTGAGCTGCCTGATTATATATATATATATAGAGAGAGAGAGAGATGGGTTAATATTTGGTGCTATTGAAGACAAAGAACTATTGAGTATAAATCACCTCTTCATATTTTTTGAAATTTTTGGAAATTAGACCTTATGGATGTGATCTTCAAGGTTTATTTAGTAGAAAATGAGTTTTGAATCATGTGATTGCGACATATAATAGGTTTTTTAAGGGCTTCAAAAATCAACGGCCCATAATGCACTAAAATTTCATGACTCAAAAATGCTTATTTTCAGATTGAAATAACATGATCCATGGTTTGATCCTTAGCAAACAAACCATGCTAAAGACAACTATGTGGTTAGATCGAGTCAATAAAGCTTGGACATATGATTTCAAGCTCAATAGTTTTGTGCTTTATATATATATATATATATATATATATATATATATATATATATATATATATATATATATATATATATATATTACTGAAGATGAGAATACTTCTTTCCATATCACATATAGCCCTGCACATGTTAGAAGAACCAATTCTGGTCTTCTTACTTTAGCCAATAACAAATATGACCTTTAAGTAAAATGAAATTTGATTTCAATCTCTTGACCGATTGAAAAATTGAATGCTCAAGTTGTTTCCCTCTATCTTGTGTTATTGTGAAGAATCTTCGCAAAATTATGTTTTGAAAGAATCTTCATTAAATTAAAGCAAACCATGTTATATAGTAGCTTTTAGTCAGATGTTGATCATAATAAACAAAATGCAAGTTATGGGTGTAATATTGTGTATTTTTGTACTCGGTCATTTTATGAGATTTTCGAAAATTTGGCTGTCTGGGAGAAAAAACGTTTGAGCCTCGATTTTAAACCGATCTTTTTGAGACTGCGGTTGGCCCAGGTCTCATCGACAAGGTCGAGGCGGGCCAATCGAAGTCTAAGAAAGAGTTTTATTTTTTACCTTTAAATTCAAGCAAGATTTTGGTTGTTTTTGGGCAAAATTCAGAATTTGATATTCGTGTAATATTTTGTTGGATGCGTCTCGGAATTCTGAGCGCAACGATATTTTATTTTCCTTGATTTGGGCTATGGTTGGCTCGAAAAACATATTTTTTCAAAAATTGAGCAGTTTGTCGGTTCGGGTCTAGATTTGGATCAGACTGGATCTGATGGATTGATCCAAATTAATATGGATTTGGACTCTATCCAAGACCCATATTAATATGGTATTGATCCAGCCCAAGACCCATTTGGATTTTTGAGATGGATTTGGATATTGGATTTGGATCCATATCCAAATCCAAATCCATGCCCAACGATTTTTCCAACTTTAAATCCATCAAAAACCTTTAAATCGGGGTTTATTAATGTTAAGAAACCTCCCAAGTTAATTTGGTAATTTTTGGAAGCATTCGGAAATTTATTTAATATTTAACATTAATTAATTAATTAATTAATTTAATTCCAAAATTTTATTTTAAGGGATGTTTAGGACTCTTAATAGAGCCCTTAAACACACCTAGAAACATCTAAGAAGGTTGGAGAAGCATGGAGTTTCAAATAAAATAAACCTTTGAAAAAGTCAAACGAGTTTCGAAATTTTCGAAAAACTCTAAGAGAGAAGAGAGTTCCAGTTGGGGCTGCACTCTCTTCTCCAGCCCATCTAAAGCTCTATAAATAGATCAAAAAAATAAAAGAAATGAGAGAAAAGAGAAAGAGAGAGAGGGAAAAAAATATGAGAGAGAAGGAGAGGAAAAAAAAGGAAGGAAGGAGTTTGGGCCATCTACCCACAATTTTCAACTTCCACCATAGTTTTTCTTCATTTTTGTATTCATTGTATGGGTTTTCTCTCTTAAATCAAGTGAGCAATTGATATAGATTGGATGTTCATGCAATATTTTGATGGAAATCCATGAAAAAAGTGTTTTTATGCATGTTTTCTCAAAGATACGTGGAGGATGATCCATGGATATACCTCCATGTGTGTATTCTTGATTCTTTTTACCTTTTCAATGAAACAAAATTTTGTCAATGCCAAAACAAATTTTTTATTTAAGGTAGAAGCGTTTGTATAGAGTTTAACATCGATTTCCATGGATGTGTTTTGGTTTTATTCATCTTTCACCAGCAAGATTTTGCATATGCTTAACTACACGATACAACAACAACAAACAACAACAACTACGCCTTCATCCCAAAACAATTGGGGTCGGCGATATGAACCAAAAAAGAAAAACATTCTGGGTCTTCCACATGAATCCTTCTCCTTCAATCATTTCTATCCAATGCCATGTCCTCGGTGAGGTTCAAAGCATTCATATCATTTCCTATCACCTTCATCCATGTCTTCCTAGGCCTACCCCGACCTCTTTTAACTAATATATTTTCCCATTTCTCCATCCTTCTAACTGGAGCATCATTAGGCCTTTGCCGAATATGTCCAAACCGCCGTAAACGATTCTCTCTCATCTTATTTTCAATGGGTGCAACGCCTACCTTCTTACGTATCTCCTCGTTCTGAATCTTATCTTTTATTGTATTTCCACACATCCATCTAAGCATACGCATCTCAGCTACACTCATTTTTTAAATATGATGTCTCTTGGCAGCCCAACATTCCGTACCATATAGTAAAGTGGGCCTAATAGTCGTCCTATAAAACTTTCCCTTCAACCGCAATGGCATTCTACGATCGCACAACACTCCAGTTGCACTTTTTCATTTCATCCACCCAACCTTTATCCTATGATTTACATCTCCATCAATTTCTCCATACTTTTGAATGATAAATCCCAAATATTTGAAACAATCATCCACCGGTATTTCTTGCTCACCAAGCTTCACTACACTCCCATCACTACTTTGTTGCTTACTAAACCAACATATATGCTTAACTACACGATAAAACAAAAAATTTAATGATGTTAAAAGTTGTCCAATACGTGTTTGTTTCCATGCTAAATTGATTCCCATGATTAACCCCATGTAAAAGTAGTTGATGTGCGTTATTTTATGAGAGAAAATAATTCTGTCTATGCATGCACAATCTAGCACGATGCATACCCAGAGTTTGCCTGTTGTGGAGAATGATTTTGATAAATAAAATATGCCACCCCTTGATGCCCTTTGGAAACTCGTTTATGAACGGATCGACAGTTCAATGTCTGATCTGGATAACACTTCAAGAGAAAAATATAGGACTGAGTTATGATACCTCGGGTTGGTATGCACAGGAATCCGAGTTTGGTGGACACATGAGTTCAGAATATGAATCACGTGTCTGAGCAACAACACTCGTTTCAAGGCCTGTATATATATCATCTACATGTTTTTTTTTCTTTTTATATAAGATCATGTTAACTGTCTAATGATGGTGTATGCAGGTTTTAAAGAGTTTAAAGACCGAGATAGCAACTTTACTAAATCTCTTTATAATTGAAACTAAAATACGTTTCAAGGCCGGTATATGTATCATCTACATGTTTTTGTTTTGTTTGCATAAGATCATAGTGTATGCAGGTTTTAAGAATCTAAAGATCAATGTAAAAAATGCATTGAAATTTTAATTGAAAACAAAACACGTTTTATTATATTTTGAAAGTGTTTCATCTGAAGTACAATTTCTATT
This sequence comes from Nuphar pumila, assembly GCF_984573655.1. NCBI lineage: Eukaryota > Viridiplantae > Streptophyta > Magnoliopsida > Nymphaeales > Nymphaeaceae > Nuphar > Nuphar pumila. Next base: position 29,452,375 of record NC_143251.1, read on the forward strand.
AAACAAACCATGCTAAATACATGGTGGGTCAGACTGATCATACAAAGCCACGTATGACCTTAGACATATACTTGGTACCTCAAATCCGACTGAAATAATCTGAACTTAAACTAATAAGGACAAGATTAAACTTAGTCTTTTGGTTAGGGTTTTAGTGGGAATAAAGTTGTAGGCTGGGCTTGACTTGAACCTCAGCCGACAAGGTCGGTTGGGGCAACTGTTTAAATATATATATATATATATATTTGAAACAAAAAGTTTTAAAATAAACACTTGGTTTTGAACAGTAGGTTCAGCTGGGTCGGGGTTGAACCCTAGCAGACAGGGTCGGCTAGTCTTGATAAGCCAACTTCAAAAAAAAAAAAACTAAACATGTGTAGGCTGACAGGCAGCCAGCCGAGTGCTCAACTGACTGCATGCACAGGCCTGTGTGTTGGCTGGCAGGCCCAGCCGGCTAGACTCGGCTGGGCTGGAGCGGAGCCCAGTCGACTGGTGTCTTTCAAAAAAAAAGATATGTATTTTTAACCCTTGGTGTTAATCTGGAATTCAATTTTTAGCATGCATGTTAAATTTCCAGATTTTAGGTATGCACATGTATGTTGATTTCAGTACATGTTATGCATGAAAATGTTCATGTGCTCGAATTGATGTGACATCCTTAAGTAGTGTAGATGTGCATACTTGAAATGATGTATGTTTTGCAAGTGAATGAATGTTCACATTTTTAAATTGGGCTCTCATGAATGGAAGCATATACGTGAATAGTTACATGAAAGCGCATGCACATGAATGGTGAACACGCGCACATGAATGTTGCAGCACATGCACATGGTTCATTTGACACATACGTATGTGCATTGGAAAGTGTGTAACATTATAAATAGCATGTTGTTATGAATTTTGCATATGATGCATCGATGATCAAAGTAGATCATCGCAGACTTGGTGAGCCTTAAGCTTGGTTTGCTCCTTTTACTTATTTCAAATGCATCGCAAAAATCACATTAATGTTGTTGCACTGTATTGCATTGTTCTATGCTTTTCCGCAGGTGGTGGTCCCGTGATGGCTCTCGCAAGGGAATATGCGAGTTTTGCCTTTGTTTGCATGCTGAATTGCAAATTAAAGGAATGGGTTAATAATAATCAAATAAAGATAAAAAAACAGTGCAATATATGTTCTGAGATCTCCCATCGTTAGAATAGGAATCTCAGAGTTTCGGTTTTGGAAGACCATGAAGATACAAAAACTCTGTGTGCATTAATGATTACCCCTAAACCCGATATTGAGGTTCTTTTCCCTGGCCACGGTTTTAGGGAGAGACCGCCACTTTACTTGGGTGGTGTGTAGAGACAACTGTTGTTTTGTTATACCAAAGAAGTACTATTAGATGTGGAGGTTCTTAGTATCCCGACATTAAATGTGGAGGTCTAATGTTCCGAAGATGATTCGGTCGAAGGCTAAGTTTGAAACCCAGTAATAAAATACAACGTGTGTGCTAAGTTACCCTGGGAACTCTACTTAACCTCGAAAAATTTTACTCGTTTGGTATATCCGCAGGCAACGATAATTAAAAAGAAGAACTTAAATTGTGTACATTTAATAGGGACATGCATATGAAAGAATACTCTAATAAAAGATAATAAGTTATTCATGCATATGCATAGAAATCATGCATATTTCTTCTATGCATTAGATCGTGCATATTTATTTATTCCCTTAATTATTATATGTTGGTGAATGCATGATGTTTCCTAATGCATGTTAAATGATGGTATTGCTTAATTTGTGATCTTTGTTATTTATTAAATGTTCTCTCATGCTTAATAATTGTTCTCTATTGCATGAATGATTAATTGAATTATGAATTTATCATAATTGCATCCCTCCAAAATATTATCTGAATCTTATTTGTATTTTTTATGCTTATTTGTTTTATTAGAAGGATTCGTACACAGAATTCCTCGAAGTTCTGACACCCTACTTTTGGTGTTGTTCGCAACCACGGGAGATCAGTGAAGTGACTCACTTCTGGGACAGCTACGAGTGCTACATGTTTGCTAGACAGCTTCACAGATGGACAGGGTGGCTCTGCTTTTCTTTCCTTTCCGTTACATTTAATTGTTCACGCACTCTGATTTTTCCTTATGCAATTGTCTAAAGACCTTTCTTACTTAATTAATAAAATGTTGGTTTGTTATAGTGTGGGTGATAAATATAAGATCCCTGGTGATTTGGTTGGCTATCCAATTGTGAGTGAAATTGTAAAAGCCCCGAGTCTCTAGAAAGATTTCTGCAATGATTTAAAAAAAAATCTGCATTTTTAAGGGGTACGAGTTGGGGTCGTTACAATGGGATTCAAATTCCATGGGATTATCCCTCAGCTTTCCTAATTCCTATTAGGAAAAAAAAAACATCCCACCATTGTCTTGTTGAAGGCTGGCGTTTCATTACAAACTTTCCCCATGTTTCTTATGCACCACAAAATCATAGTGGAACCCATGCATTTTTTGAGAACTTTACCCTTTCCAACTTTTCTTTTCCTGACAATCTAATGGAGCCTTATGGGTCATTAATCTTGTCATTACACATCTATAAACAATTCCATCTTATATTGTGACATATCAAGCATGACTCGAGACCTCATATGAATGGATCCACTTTAACTACAGCTCTGACAGAAGCTAACTTTTAGTTTCATCCTCACAAGCTTTCAATGTTACATAGACATGCACACAGGTGCGGGACATGAAATGGTCAAACCAGTCAATGTTGTAAGTATCACGTCATATTGTACGATAAGTATCATTACTATTGATGTAAAACCTCCAAAAAAACTTGTTGGACTCGGGGCGGATCCAGATTTGGACCCGACCCAAATCCAAAAGGAGAGGCGGTCGGGCACAGCCTCACCGCCTCCCACGGGTCTTCTATAGACAGCGAGGCAGGGGGGGGTCAAATACGAACCCCCCCCCCCCCCTCACAGTCTCTCTCTTGCCCTCTCGTTCTCTATGCACTCTCAGCTCCCCCTCTCTTTCCCTCTTAGCCTCCCCCCGACTCCCATCTCTCTGCTCCCCCCCCCCCCGATTCTCTCTCTCGTCGGCTCGTTGGAGACCCCATCCGCCGCCAGATACCACCTTCTTCCTTCTCTCTGCAGCGAAGGCGCCAGCGATGCTTGCACGTCGACAACCCTCCTTCTGGCGACCCCAGGTATGCATCCACCTCCCCTCTTTTTCTCCTTTCTCTTCTCGCTCCCTCGTCTCTCTTTCTCCCTCGCTTCTTCGTTACGCAGGGAGGGGGCCGAGCCACCTCCCTGCTACCCTAGATCGCAGGGGAGGGGCAAAGCCCCCTCCCTGCGATTCCTTTTAGCGAGAGATGGGCGGAACCGCCCCTGTGTCGTGCTTGGTAAGGGGGGTCGATTCCCCTCCCGGTGCTCTCTGGTTGCAGGGGTGGGGTCGAGCCCCTCCCTGCATCTCCTTACGGCAAGGGAGGGGTTGAGCCCCCTCGCTACTTCCTGTTACGGCAGGGGAGGGGTTGAGCCTCCTCCCTGCTCCCTGTTACGGCAGGGGAGGGGCTGAGACCCCTCCCTACACTTTGTTTTGTCAGGGGAGGGGGGGGCGAGCCCCTCCCTGCTCCTTGTTGCGGCAGGGGAGGAGTCAAGCCCCCTTCTTGTGCCTCTTCTCTCTTTAGGCAAGGGCATCGCCCCTGCCTCCGTTGTTTTTCGACAGGCAGGGGAAAGCCCCCTCGCCTCGCTCTTCTATGGCATCAGGCGAGGGCTTCGCCCCCTGCCTGTTCGCATTTCTTCAGGCAGAGGCCAAGCCCCTGCCTCCGTGCATGTTCGACAGGCAGGGGCGAAGCCCCCTGCCTCTCTTTTGCTTTGTCAGGCAAGGGTGCAACCCCCTGCCTCATCGTTGTTTGCTGACAGCAGGTTAGCAGGGGCTCGCAGCCCCTGCCCTTGCTTCTTGCGCTGATAGTAGGTGCGCAAGGGCACGATGCCCCTGCCTCTACTTCCTTCACGTCAGGACGATAGCAGTGTCCCTGACCTTCTATTTTTGGTGTTAGTGTGCTAAGACTGTCGCTTTTGCAGCTCGTACGACAGATCCCGCTCGCACTCCCCGACCCGAGCCGTCAATTGTTTACACTCGCAGACGCCAGCAAACTCGCAACTCGCCAAGGTAGGGGAAGATTGCATGGAGGACTTGGACAATTGAATTAAGTTCAATTAATTAAAAAGGACAATTAAGTAACTATATATACAAATATATATTTATACGAGTACACATTTAACTCAAGGATGCGGTTTCACGATCCTTGTCTTTTACTTTCTGTCATGTCTTTACTTTGTCGTCGCGCATTGCGCCCAGTCTTTGTGTTGCACTCCTGCTTACAGTCTTTACTTTGTCATCACGTTTTGCGCCCAGGCTCTTGCTTTTACAAATGCTTTGTTACTGCCTTGCCATTGCAGATGACGCTCAGGTTTTCGCTTATTGCATGCGCTTTAGAGGCATCCTCGTAGAGAATGCAAGAAGCACTTATCGCTCTCCCTCTTGCGACAAGAGTTGAGTCGGAAACTTGGCGATACATCCTCGTCTAAGGAGAGGGATACTTCGCAAGGATCCTGGCTTTTCGAGTACGCAGTCCTGCATAGTAAACTTGAGATTTTGGAAGTTGCACAATAGCATCAAAGACTGCCCAAATCGAAGCATTTGAAAGAATGTGTTTTGGCCAGTTTTGTTCGTCTATTCGACACATCTCGGGTAACCCCGAATTGAGGCTCGAGCGAACTTCTTAGCGGGGGTTCTGTTGAGAAACCTGTATCCCGTCTATCGAGGCTGGTATCGAGTCATGCGAGGCATGTAGATACCCCAATAGCGGATGAGATTCGAGAAAATCACATGTCAGATGTTGATACAAGTTGTTGGCAGTTTCAAAAGATAAAGAATGCAAAGTAAAGTTTGAGAAACACTTCTGTTGATGCTCCTATTGAGGAGCTATACCCCTTTCATCCTAGAGTACTTGTAGTCGTGCACTACACGCTAGTACTGCGATGATCGGATGAGACGGTCGTGCGACTTCGAACAGTGCTAAATGCACAATATTGTGATCACATAAAATGATGACTATTCGCCTTCACAGGCAAGATGCTCAAGTGGTTTAAAGACCACAGCATAGAATGGGTCGTTAGTTAAGCAACCCCTAATGCACTCATTCGCTTCTTGTTGTCTGTCAAGGGAGAAGACAGAGCGGTATAAAACTGCAATGGACAGGTTGTTAACAACCACCCCACGGGCAATGATCTGGCCTCCCCAGTCATTGATGTTAGGGGGAAAGGGGCTACAATAGTTAGCTCAACACTTCTGCAGAAGTTGGATGCATCTGTGGCACTGCTTACCTGCCTTTGGGGAATCCTCTCTCGGCTAAAGTCATCCCCTTAGGAGCGGACTCAACTAGTTATTCGGGTTATTGAAAATACATAGAATAACAGACGCCTGAACTAGTCTCAGTTGTTTTTACGTTTTTCTTGTGTGTACCCGCAGGCCAGTAATATCAAAACATAAAGTTTGTTCACACTGGTTGATTGCTTGTTAGCTCGGTAGTTCGGTACACTAGTCGTTGAGCTATGCACGTCTGTTGAGGCGTTACTCTAGCTGGTTAAACTACTTATGCAGTTCTCTGCTTAGTAATAACTAGCTTTTTATACTAGTTAAATGTTTGTTTGTTGGTGTGTGTCTCTTATGATTGATGTGATTGCATATACCTTGTAATCTACGAACTGGTGGCAACTAGGACTGATGTAGCTGTTTGTCTTATAAGTTGCTTATATATTGTGATATAACTGCGATCGTATGTTTGCTTATCATGTGTAGCTTATGAATTGCTTGTGATGTAATAGCTTGTGCATTACGATTAATGTAGTTACTTGTCAATGAACTGAACCATTTAATAGTAATTGTATGTATTACGAGCATTATTATAAGTGCTTGTCTTGTTCAGTTGTTTTGTTTGGCTGTCGGATAGAGTTAGTTACTCTTCGCCTATAGAATCAGTTGGATTGCCATATCTGCGTGTTCTCATGTGTCGTTTACGCATGCTTTGAGGTCCTGTTTAAGGATTGCAATGTTCCTTGTGGCAATAACACGATGCGTAGTTTTATGTGCTTCTGTGTGATGTGATTGATATGCCACGTGATAAGAAATGTTGGAAGTATGTGATAATATGTTCATGATTCATGGAACCTTATTAGAGGAATGGGTGATCTTGTGTTTTGTTTTACCATGTGAAGTGATATGATGCATATTGTTGATATACATGCCTGTACCCATATTGTGGATACTGGCCCCAAGAGCGGTCAATTATTTGGAGCAGTCGATTGTATTGATGCATGTATCACTGAGTATGGTATCTATTGAGGACCTGATCCCCAAAGGACTATCTACGAGAGTGTGTATGATCGAGACCAGGTAACCGGCTAGAATGGTAGATTCTTTGTGAGGATGTACACTGTCCACGAACGGGTAGCCGCAAAGACGGTGAACTCCTGTGAAGAAGTGTATGGTCCAACACCAGATATACCATCTAGGGCAGAATTCCTTGTGAGGTTATACATTTCCCAGACCAGGTGATCCGGCGTTGATCTTGTTGATTGTAATAGTGGCTATCGACCCTGAAAGCGGTCATTTGTGTTGATGCGTGTATCGCAATGATTTTCATTGGATATGGCATTTGTTCAGGACCGAGTTCCCAAAGGATTCTCTGTGAGGGTATGTATGATCAAGACCTGGCAATCCGACTAGAGCGGTAGAATCTCTATGAGGAGGTACATTGTCCAAGAGCGGGTAGCCGCAAAGACGGTGAACTCCTGTGAGGAAGTGTGTCGTCCAACCCTCTAGGGCGGTAATTCCTTGTGAGGTCGTACTTTTTCCCCATACCTAGCGATCCGACGTGGAACTTGTGTTTTTTATTACCATAAAAAGTTATGGTGAGTTGTGATGATCTTCTAATATTGTTTGAGATAGCCAATTATGAATTTATAGTTTTGGCTTTCTGTTTTAGCATGATTACATGCAGGACTCAGACGTGAGAATCAGATCTTTGTTGATTCTTGATCACGATATAAGATCATGTTTTGGACCTTCTATAGAAGGGTGGGCTTTTTCTGAAAGTATGACGCCTTAAGTGAGTCATAACATGTGTTAGTTGGCCGCGTAAGGCCTTGAGAGATTGGAATAAATTAAGGTTGTTCAGGACAAAGAGTTTGTTAAAAATAGTGAGAGCGACAAACGATGTCCTGATACTGATTAAATGCAGAGACCCCATTCTAGGAACGAAATCAAGATAGTTGTGTGGTAGTTTACAGCTTACGATCAAATGAATCATCATGCTACGTTTTTTACAGTTACACTGTTTACCTGCTTGCATTGCTTATTTGCATGTACTGCTTACCTGTTTAACTGCATATCTGCTTTAAACTGCTTAGCATATTGAATTAAATGTACTTAATTCGGTTTCATGTAGTCTCTCTTGTGCACCTACTAGTTTTTTGCGAAACTAACTCATTCTATGGGTACAGGTGATGATTAGGTACATCACGGGCGATGGCGCGATGACAAGATGACTTCAAGACTTCTTCTTCCTGCTCTTAGCTCGCATCCTGGACATTTTGGGTTTTGTAACAGATTTTTTTTGGGATATCCGAATTGTATGAGTTTTGGTTCTTTTAGCTAACGTGCCCAAAGTTGTCAGCTTGCCTTTCTGAATTTAACAAAAGAATAGTCTTTCGCTGATTTCATAAACAAACTCTGAAGGAAAGAGATTTTTTATAGTCTCTTCCTGTTTTCTGAATGGTTCGCAAGTTTGAAATTTTGGGGCGTTACAATTGAGGTTTTTGATATGACATTCATTTTGTGATACGAGTAAGTATCACACCCATATCAACTGTATCATGCAATACAAGTGTGGTGCACTTTAAAAATAATGAAACTTGATGCTTTTCATTTTGAGTTTTAAAGATCTCTTGGGGGTCGACTTTCTCATTTGTGTAGAGGTCATTAGAAGGGAACTCATGCACCCTAGGGGTCATGAGAGTGATTTGGGGGTCAATTCATGCACAAAGAGAGGGGTTTTGCAGTTTGCTCAAATAAGTGTGAATTTTCACCCTTTTTCACTCTAGGAAGTGGGCTAAAGTAAAAAATTTGTGTTCTTTACTTCTTATGGAGTTTTTTTTAGGTGGCATGGCAAAGAGGCACTCAGGTAACGAGTGGGAATCGATTGAAAATCGAGTGAAACTTTTGCCATAATACTTTTTCTAGTGGCATCTCCAGAATGAAACATTATTTGGTCAAGACACATTAGTGTTGCCCCATGCACGTCAAGGGATTTGCCAAAGGCCGTAAAATAGCAATGCTAGCAATTCCTTAATACTTTGCGAGAGAAAAAGCAAGAGAAGAATATGAATAAAGCAGAAATGGGGTATATGCAACCATGAGATAATGTTTATGATATAGATGATGATCCACCTACTTATGATCTTACAACCCCTAACATAGCATCAAAAGTAAAAAGCTTTATAGCGAAGGGGAAATGTGTGGTTGATGCTAACAGTAACATTAGTAGTGCAAGTAGAAAGAGAAATTGAGAACAGGAAAGGATTTTCTTGAGAGGGGGTTGAGTTGGAGGCTCTATTAGGAGTTTTTTTCCCTCCTAAGACTGCCCTTGAGTCAAAGTTTGACATTTGCACTACTATGACCCCAAAAGATTTAGTCAAGCAAGCAAATGTCGTGGTTGGGATATGGTTTTATGATGCTTGTATTCCTTTCAACGTGGCAAATTCATTTCATTTTCAAGTCATGACAGATGTCATAACCAGCATTGAGTCCAAATATAAAATAACTTCATATCATGATTTGAGAAAAAAATTTATACATATTGATGTGAATAAAGTGAAAGCATATTTTGATGAGATAAGGCAGTCATGGAATGAAACTAGGTGTAGCATCATGGCAGATGGGTGGACTGATATAAATACAAAGACTTTGACAAATTTACTTGTGTATTGCCTCAAAAGAACTATGTTTTTTAAATCTATTGATCTGTCTAATAAGCCTAAGACAACAGATGTGTTGTTGAGAGTATTTGATGAGATTTTGGAAGATATGAAACCTGAAAATATAATCCAATTCATCACTAATAATGAAGCAAATTATAAGGCAACAAGTAAAGAAGTGGCAAAAAATTATGGCAAATTCTTTTGGACTCGATGTACTGCCTACTGCATAGACCTCATGCAGCATTCAACTGTTTGTTTTATTTTGTCCATGTTGTCGATGTCCTCAAGCATGAGAGGTATAAGAGGTTTCAACCTATATGGCGCATCATTGATCATAGGTGGATTGGGCAGCTTCATCAACCTCTTCATGTTGCAGCTTATTATTTGAATCTTGTATTTAGATACTCCCCTACATTTAAACTGAACAGGGAAGTGAACAAGGGAATTTTCGATTGCATAGATAGGTTAATCCCTAATCATCGCATCCAAGATGAAATTCATAAAGAAATTGAGATGTATGATAATGCATTGTATGATATGGGGAGACCTGCAGCAGTGTGGAACTGTTCCACGATGCGTCCAGGTAATTTATTTTGTCTATTTCAATTTCATTTTGTTATTTATTTATGATGTTTAGTTCTATCATTGTTTTTTGACTTCTTTTTTTGTATTTTTAGACATGTGGTGGACAACTCCGCCTGTGTATAACTGTTTAGTTATACACTGCCGGTCCCAAGCCCGGATAAAGGAGGAGGGTTGCGGTAGGCCTGTGACAGCCAGCATAAAAACTTTGTCATACCCTATGAAAATGAACCAATAAGATAAGAGATAGGAAATCGAAGGATTTGGGTATGGTTAGATGTATCAAAGATGAAACGCAAAGGGTTTTAGTCAAAGATGAGGAGATTAAGGAGAGATGGAAAGATTATTTTGATAAGCTATTTAATGATAGTCATACTCAAGATCTTGGAGACTTCTCCATTCCTTTTCATGAGATAAATCGTGACTTCATGCGCAAGATTCAAAAGAAAGAAATTATAGAGGCTTTGAAGAAGATGAAATCAAGAAGGGCAGTTGGCCCAGATGGTATACCTATCGAGGCTTGGAAATGCTTGGGAGAGAAAGGTTTAGAATGGTTGACAAATCTTTTTAACTTGATTTGGTGAACAAATAAGATGCCTAATGAGTGGAGGAAGAGTACTTTGGTGCCTTTATATAAGAATAAGGGTGATATACAAGATTGCACAAACTATCGTGGTATAAAACTCATGAGTCATACTATGAAACTTTGGGAGAGGGTGATTGAGTCTAGGTTGAGGAAGGTTGTCATGATATCAGAGAATCAATTTGGTTTTATGCCTGGAAGATCAACTATGGAAGCTATGCATCTTCTTAGACAACTTATTGAAAGATATAGAGAGAGGAACAAAGATTTGCATATGGTTTTTATTGATTTAGAGAAGGCATACGATAGAGTACCTAGGGACGTTCTCTGGTGGACAATGATGAAGAAAGGTGTTTCTCTCAAGTACATTAGTATAATTAAAGATATGTATGAAGGAGTAGTAACCAATGTCCGCACTTGTGGAGGAGTGACAACCAATTTTCCGATAATGGTTGGGTTACATCAAGGATCTGCTTTAAGCCCTTTCCTATTTGCGATAGTGATGGATGAGCTTACGAGATCAATTCAAGAAAATGTACCGTGGTGTATGTTGTTTGTTGATGATATTGTTTTGATTGATGAGTCTAGAGCTGGGGTTAATGCTAAGTTAGAATTATGGAAACAGACATTGGAAGCTAGAGGTTTTAAGTTGAGTAAGAGTAAGACTGAATATATGGAATGTCGGTTTAGTAAGCAACGAAGTAGTGATGGGAGTGTAGTGAAGCTTGGTGAGCAAGAAATACCGGTGAATGATTATTTCAAATATTTGGGATCCATCATTCATAAGTATGGAGAAATTGATGGAGATGTAAATCATAGGATAAAGGTTGGGTGGATGAAATGGAAAAGTGCAACTGGAGTGCTGTGCGATCGTAGAATGCCATTGCGGTTGAAGGGAAAGTTTTATAGGACGACTATTAGACCCGCTTTACTATATGGTACGGAATGTTGGGCTGCCAAGAGACATCATATTCAAAAAATGAGTGTAGCTGAGATGCGGATGCTTAGATGGATGTGTAGAAATACAATAAAAGATAACATTCGGAACAAGGAGATACGTAAGAAGGTAGGTGTTGCACCCATTGAAAATAAGATGCGAGAGAATCGTTTACGGTGGTTTGGACATATTCGGCGAAGGCCTAATGATGCTCCAGTTAGAAGGTTGGAGAAATGGGAAAATATATTAGTTAAAAGAGGTCGGGGTAGGCCTAGGAAGACTTGGATAGAGATGATAGGAAAGGATATGAATGCTTTAAACCTCACCGAGGACATGGCATTGGATAGAAATGATTGGAGGAAAAGGATTCATGTGGAAGACCCAAAATGAATTTCTTTTTTGGTTCATATCGCTGACCCCAATTGTTTTAAGATGAAGGCGTAGTTGTTGTTGTTGTTAGACATGTGGTGGACTTGATTTAAGAGTGATGTTTCAAATTTAAGAATCTTTACCATTTGCATTCTTAGTCAAACATGTAACATAAGTGGATGCAAAAGAAACTGTAGCATTTTTTAGAAAATTCATACCAAAAGAAGGAATAAATTGAAGCACAAAAGGCTCAATGACCTTGTCTTCATGTGCTACAACTTATGGCTAAGGCAAAAGTATGTAAAATTCTAAAGTTTATTTGTCATTTTCATGCATTTATTTAAAGTTTTTTTTAATATCATACAACACCCAACTAATTTTAATTTTTTCATGTCATCTTTTTAGGCAAATTGAGAAGTTATCATCATGGAGGCATAAAGAACAATTTGATCTCATCAATCTACAACGTTTTGATGTGTTGGATGAATAGGTTTAAGAAGAACCAAGTATTTTAACTAAAGAGAACATTGAGTGGATCAACATAGAAGAGGCACAAGAGGTAGATGATGAAAGAACCTATGTACATTGGGGGGTAAGTAAAACTTAAGCACTCACAAGCTTGGTTATTTTGTTTTTGTTTATGTATTATGAAACTGAGACTTGTGGCATGTTGTTAATTGCATGATATTTCATATTTTGCATTATTTTTATGAGGTATGCATGCATTATTATCTTTATTATTTGATATTTGATGAAGTCTTATCATAAATGTTTGATATGTGATTATATGGTTGCATCTTGTGCAATGCATCATTGTTTCATGTGTTATGGTTTTTTTAGGATTTTCCTGATTTTTTCGTTTTTCTGGAATTTTTATCAAAAAACTATTGATTTTTATGATATGATATGTATCTTATTTTGGGGCCAACCAACACGAGTTATGATACACTTTTTGCAACCTTGAAACAGGAATAACATGGGAGTTCTGTAAGACTAGGACACAGTGACACGACCATGCATACATACATATATACATGCACATACATATGTACACACACACACACACACACACACACACACACACATATATATATATATATATATATATATATATATATATATATATATATATATATATATATATATATATATATATATATAATTCTAAAGCAATAAAACATGAATATCATCTTTAAGTGTGAATTCTTTAACGACAATTCTAAATCATCTTATAACAAATTTTAAAAGAAAAGCATAGAAGTATACGTAAAATAAACATCCAGTCCAGATCATTAAAAAAAGAAAAAGAAAAGGACATCTATGGAAGTGGTGTTCACCATATCTGGCACATGTTTGGCTGTGTCAATGAAGCGTCCTGTATTGTGCACGTTGTTATGTAGTATCAGCACTCAACACAGGACACATGCTAAGTGTTTGTGAAATATTGCTTTCAATATAATATTTTGTTTTTTGTGGATTAAATGAACTATAGCAGTCAAAAATACAGGTATTGTTTAGCCAAGAAACATATAATAGGAGCAAAATATCAGCATGGTCTTAGGTAACATAAATGCACAAACATACATGAAGATCATTTTGAAGTGGGGTTCCTGTCAACATTAGGCGCTGATTTGCATTCTTTGCAACAGAAAAGAGGTTCTTCCTACGGTAACTATTTCTATCCTTCAAGACATGAGCTTCATCCATTAGCACACAACTCCATTTCCAACGTTTTAGTATCTTGCGGTCGTCCTTCTGCTGCACACTGCAAGATGATTTCACAACACAGACCCCATGGTCAATTGACTTAAAAGGAAAGTAGCCATGCAAATTGAATCAGAACAAATTTTACAAACCTATGTCGTTCAAAAAGTGAATAGCACACTAAGAGCACATTAAATGGTGGTGGCCGACCAGCCTTGGAAAGAGAATGCAATTCCTTGGAATATACTGCTCTAGCAGCCCCATGGAATTGGATGACTGAAAATGATGGACACCATCTTTGGAGCTCTCTTTCCCAGTTCTCTAAGACTGATGCTGGACAAACAACCAAATGGGGACCAGGATCATTGTCCAAGTGTTTCAACAAAGTCAAATATGTGATCGCCTGTCAAAGACAAGTGGTGTTTTAACAGAAAAATATCTAACACCGATAGCTACAATCAATTCCATGCAGGGACAGAAAGTGAGTATACCTGAATTGTTTTTCCAAGCCCCATCTCATCAGCCAATATAGCTACAAGAGAACTTTTATATCAGAACCAATTCAAAACCAGAAACAAGAACAAAGAGAAGGTCTAGTAACTAATATGAATCTTATCCAATTAGCTACACCATTTGAAAGTCAAATGGAGCTGCCAACAGTGGAGTCAATCCTAATCTGGCCAGCCAACTACTGTTTGATCCTTGAGATCAAGTTGGGTTGCAAACCTAGCTTCACCCAACCACAACGCAAGCACCGGTTTTTTGTGACTTTTCGTGCCTTTCTTCTGGTCAAGGTTTTAGAGGGCTCTCAATGTGTGTGAGGTCATTTTATCATTATTTGATTTTTCAGGGACTGTATTTATAAGCATCCTTTTTTTGTTTTAGCTTGTTTTATATGGTGACTCTTCATCACTTCTGTTTGTTTATATACAAAAAAAAACTTAACTTTCATTCAAAAACCAAGTTTAAAATGAAGAAATAGTGAATCCTTATGGCTTAATACAGAGAAAGAGATTTTTTCAAACAATATATTTATTAGCCAAGCAAATAGACAAAGATTGAAATATCAAATCTTGGGGAAAGTTGTATCCCCACCAAAACAAAAGGAAAAAAACAATTTTACAGTTGAACCACATTAGTTGACAGTTGAAACAAATAGTGCAATGCACAACAAACCGTCAATATACTAATAAGAACAGATACACAGTAATTAGTATTTGAGAAAGTTCAGCTTCACGCTATTGGCAATTGCATGACAAGGCAACATAATTTCAACATAAAACTGGTGGTCAAAACTTTAGCTGATCTTCATGAAGTTTTTTTCTTTGTTTCTCTTTTCTTTCAAAGGCAACATAGTGCTGTGGTTTCAGGAAAGAAATCCTAAATTTGCTTTGTCTTTTAGATTGCAATTATTTGAAAAATGATATTATATGATGGGAAAGAAACTAGAGTTTACCTCCTCCAATATTCTTTCTGTACAACAAAAGGAGAAAATTCACCCCAACAAGCTGATACGGTTTTAGAATTGGTTGAAAATTTGAGTCTTCATCAGCACAAGCAGCGTTGATATCTGCCTGAATAACAAACAGAATCACCCATTGCATTTTATGATATATTTACAAAATAAGCATGTCCATGCATATCTATTTATGTACATATGCATGAGGATTATTCAATATCTTTGACTTTTCACCAACAGCCACAACAATGCCAGAAAATGTCATGGTGGTTTTTTTCCAACCAACACAGAATCACTTGACTCATTCTCCAGCAATTAAATGGTTGGAAAACTAACAAGAAATCACTAATCAACTGAAATCGCTGACCATTTGAAAAGTGGTAATTCAAGGGTTGATTTTCTGGCTCATAATTCAATTTGGGTAGCGTGACCCTTTTCCCATCATTCAATGGACACAGTGTCAGAAAATACACAAAACAGATGGCCAATTTTCCAGTTACAAAAAACAGTTGGAAAACAAGAAAAAATAAACCCTCGAGAAAGAGACAAGGAAAACAAAGAGAACCTTAAGAACTTGATTTCCATCTCATTTCCAGCTTTGACACAGCCAGACATTGACAAAGAAAAGGTGTCATTTTGTCCGTAGCATGTATTTCCCACCCATCAAAAACACTCACATGTGTAGGTATGTATTTTACATATGTAGCTAGCACCAGGCTAAACTCTACACTCTACATGATGAATTCTATATATTTCATTAGATAGATGATCACATACTTGAGTTACAATCTTTGTGGCACAGTCTTCAACTTCAGAATAACCCTCACAAGATGTTGAAGGAACCGAACCACTCCCATAAAGTTCCCTACGCAGGGTAGCTGATATTTTGCCACACTTCTGCAGAGCATTGCCAACCACGTCATCTGCATTGGCACCTTCACCATCATCTGAAACTGCACCAATTTCAACCACTTCTAACCGTGGAACATTGTTATCATCTTCACCTCTACCACTAAAATCATCATCACTATCATCTACAACAACTAGTCTTCTGGATCTATTTACATTTACTCTGCTTTTACCAAGCTCAAAATCATCATCTTCTGAACTTTGGGGCTTGTGAGGAGACGTGGGCACAGGTTTATGCCTATGCCTGTTAATTCTACTCCTGCCCATTTTAAAATCATCATCCTCTGAGCTCTGGATCTCAACCAAAGATATAGGTACAGGTTCACTAATATTTTGCTGAAATGCAAAAGATTCAATTGGGGGAAGAGTTTTTCCATTCATGCCATGCTCATGTGGATTATCCTTGATTTGGGGCTGACTTTTCAAAACTCTAGACAGCTTAAATGAGTGGTTCTCGCACTCGTCATCTGACAATTCTTCAAAAACCCGCTTCATCCTCTCACTTTACAATCCAAACCCCCTCACTTTTGGAATTTTCTATCATTCACTTTCTCCACAATGTTTTGAGTGTGGAAACCAACATTTGCCCATCTACAAGTTGTTACTGATGCATTGCCCTCTGGCCAAAGAAAAAATACAATAAGTTAAGCAATAAGACCTTATTTAGATCATAAATCTGAACAGTCTACACTCTACATTCAAACATCAGGCTCACTGTAAATAACGGTTACAAATGCTCGAAAGAAAACTAGCATCTGAAATTCCAATGACAGGATGAGTAGCTACCGTGAAAAGTTTACACTTTTTAGCTATGAGAACAGAAGTTTACCAAAACTTCATCAAAATAGTCAAATTACAAAGAAAAAAAAAGATTAAACATGAATACAATGTTTCATTGTTTTGAGCAATAAAAACCAAAATTTCAATTAGAAATTCTATAAAGCTTGCTTACACAAGATACAAGAATTGAAAAGGTAACCAATACGAAGTTCAAGTTCAATGGAGAGAGAGAAAGGTAAAGTAGCAGCTACTCTTCTAGTACTAATTACTTGAGCATAACGGGAGCCCATCAAGAAGCAAAAATTCAAGCTTGGTAAAAAAAATTGACTAACTAATAACCTCAAAGGAAAAATGTAGAATTGCTAGCATCTGCAGTTCTCATTAAGACAATCATGAAAAAACAATCTTTCCACAAGTACGCCATGGCAATTCAACTAACAAGAACGAAAAAAAAAATCAAAAACAAAAGCATCTCATTAGAGACACGTGATCAACTATAATCACGACGAACAAAGAAAAAAAAATCTACAATCAAGTTATACAAAATTTAAACGAAAGTCAAAATAAAAAACAGTAGCAGGACTGAATTTCAGCAAACAAGAACGCCACAAAGAAAACCACAGAAGACGCGAAAGGAATAACATACAACTGAAGAGTTATTGAGCAGAAACATTGCAGAAAATCTAGAAAATTGACAAGCACAGAAAACACAAAACAGAATTTCCCAAATCCGCACGGAGAAAACCGCGACAAGGCGAAAATAAATAAAAAGAAAGGGAAAGCAAACTCACAACTGAATAAGCGACAACCTAACACACCAAAAGCAGCAGAAATCCCAACGAAGTCACTTTATCTCCAAGAACGGCAACATAAATACACTAAGAAATTCACTAGAAACGACGATTCAAAAACCACCACTGCAAACTAGGAGCACAAAAGGAAACCCTAACAAATCCCATACATACAGAAGCGGTAACGAATATTTTTCCACTAATCCACGAAATAGCAAGATTGTGAACCTAAGCAGACACCAAAAATCCCACAAAGAGAAGGAAATTATGCACCTGTTCACACGGTTTTGAAGTGATCCGTGAAGAAACCGAAGGGAATCAAACAAGGAGAAGTAGAAACCCTAGAAAGATGGAAGAATCGGACGGTGAGACGCGGAATCCTCGCGTCACAGACGAAATGCGATAAACAAGGGAAAGAGACTGATGGCCCAATTGATATTAAAGAACGTGTTTTGGGTTCTTATTTAGCGGGAAGGGATGGCGGGACACTTTTAACAACAGCGAGAATTTTATTTTTATTTTTGTCCAATGTTTCCTCGTTCCCATTGGTTGCATTTTTTTTTTCTTTTTCTGCTTTTGTTGTGGACTTGGTCAACGAGCCGAAGGAGCCGAGTTTGGCCCGTTCAAACTCGGCTCTCTTAGGCCATACCCGGCTTGGAGCTCCGGCTTGAAGTTGTGACGAGCTGGGTGAAGCTTGAACTTAAGACCAACCAATCATGTGAGTGCTTCGGACTTAAATTTAGGGATGGCAGTGGATCGGGGCAGGGACGAGGGACAAGGTCTTCACCCTCACCTTGTCTAGAATTTTTTTCCTCCATCCTCACCTTCATTTCCACGCCAGTTTTTAATTTTAACTTTCATCCCTGTTTCATGCCCTCCATCCCAGGTCCAAACAGGATGAGGTGGGGCGGGATCCCATTTTCCCTCTGTCCACTGTCATCTATAAAGTGTATTTTAGCATTTTACTAACAGGGATCGGGGACGGGACGGGACGGGGCGGGGTGGGGGGAAAGCATAAGTCCATCCCTGCAGGGGTTTTGATTTTAACCTCCATCCCCGTTTCATGTTTTCCCCTTATCCACTGTCATTCCTACTTAGGACACAGCAGAGAATCAAAATGCGTGGCCTAGGGAGCTTATACAAGCCGAGCCGTATCCCCTTTTTCATGCCATAGTTGTGTGATGGGGGTGCCCAGCAGGTTATGAGAATCACCATGGTTGGGTTGCTCGTCTTCTAAATGGTCTCACAATTTTTTTCACAGTGATTAATGCTCTAGCAGGCATTTAAAGGATTAAAGTTGGGCAGCTGTATACAATGCAGCGAGTATGATCTTTGTCTGAGATGTCGTTCATCACCTGGATCAACATCATCAAAAGGATCCCTAACGATAATCCATGAGGCGTACCCTTCACCTGAACCACACTCTCATGAAAATATTATGTTGACCAGCTTTTTTTATGCGACGTATACCTGTATGCCAGTGCCTGTGTTGATGTGAAACCAATAGTAGAAATTGCGATGAACAATTTCAAGGAAGAAAAGAAGAAGAAACCTGCTTCTACTAAATATAAAAGTGGTTTCTACTCATAATCACAAATCTTGTTATTTTGATTTTTTTAGCAAAGGAAATTCTACTGATAAATTAAAAAACTTGTTTTGGAGGAAATCTTGAGAAAACAATGGATATATTTAATTTTTTAAAAAAATACATAAAAGGTTAAAGAATAAATATTATGCTAATAACGTGTTAATATTAGAATAAAAGCACAACACTTTTAATATAAATAACATTTTGAACACATTGTATCTTTTTGGGTTTTTGAAAAATTTCCTGATATTTGCCACTATGGCTTCTAATAAGGCTCTATTTGGAAGCATGAGATGGGAGGGGAGATTGTATTTAATAATTGTGTAATTAATAAGAAAAATGATTCTATTGTATGTCAAATATGACACATTTTTCAAAATGTTTCACAATTTTTGCTATTCTCTTCATTTCCAAAATCATCAATATTTGGTCATAAAAGGACCTTTTTACCTTTTGCACTTGTGATTTCCTAAATATATGTGAATTTTTTCTCAAATATGTATTTTTTTTTTTTGCAAAAGCCGTCTATATTCTCATATCTATATGTCTCTGGTCCAATGTCAAAAACTTACCTTTTTTATGGTCGTTGAAAAGGTGAGACATAAGCATGTAACTTTCTTATATTGAGTCAAAACTGAAAACCTCTCTAGGGTTCCTTTTTTAAATTCCAAAAGACGAATATAAGCATGCTCTGCATAATAAAACAGGCATGGCTGCGTCTTTTCAGTATATTTTATGCTATTTTTCAATCACATACACTAAAAAAAAAATAGATTAAGATGTTAGCTTTCCAACACCACCAAAATCATCTTGATCTAATGAATTATTGAAAAAAAATATCATCTGGAGCATAGATTATTCGGGTGCAAGGGTCCTTTTGTGGAGTCCATGTGACATAGGGTTTAGTTGATCATGAATTTGAATTTGATATACTGCTGCACTTATTCTCTGTTTTAGTTTATAATCCCTCTTGGTCCATGTATGCTATCCTTGACATTGTAATTTTAGTTGGGACATCTTTCTCGGTCATCATTGTGTTATATTTGTTAATTTCCTCATGGCTTATGCTATGTTCATGACTTGCCATTTATTGTTTTTACAGTGCATTCTTCCAGACTCTGCAAAGTATATCATGGTACACACGTACCAATGCCACCTTACACAGCCACACAAGTAGCGAAGCAAGTTATATGTTTCCCCCTAGAACACGCAGGGGCGTGTTCTCGGGTCTGAATGAGCGCCATGCATGTAAGTACGTGGGCACATTTCCTCTTAAGTGTCGGCATCACTTAGCATCAGAGTTTGATTTGTTTGCAAAGACTTAATTACCCTTTCCCATCATTAGCACCATGAAACGATGTTTCGAGTAAAGGACAAAAATATCCTTCTGCCAGAAGAGAAAAAGGGTTAAAATCATCATTGTTTTCACCCTAAGAAGTAAACGATTCTGCTTTAACAGGAGCTCCTCGCAATATGTCGCCCTAAACGTTCTGGCTCACCCTTTGACGATGCACCATCTGTTGTAATAGGAGCTCTCTTTGATGATGCAACCTCTGACGTCGTTTGCTGCTGCTGGAGCACCCCTTTTCGTCGTCTACTGTTGTCGGAGCACCATTGCCACCATCGACTACATCTACCTTCTAAGTGTTTCTCCTCCACTATCGGATTAGCAAAACTTGTGTCCTTTGGGTGAGTTTTGTGTAAAGTTTCATTATGTAAACAAATTGATTTTCGTTATGTAAATCTGAATGCTAAATCTTACAACTGGTTATACTATTTATGCTAAATAACATCTATTTTCATACTGAAATAAATCGATTTATACCTATCCACCTTCTGGGCATCAAAAAATAGTTATCACGATTTGTTTTTATGAACGTCAAACATTACAACGATATGTAATTATTAGGACTAAATTTCTATAACGATTTGTAAGCTTGAATTTAACAATGATTTATACATTTAATGCAGTAGCGATTTGTTCGATGTAGCAACAATTTATATGTTTAAGCAATAGTGATTTAGGCGATTTATGATTCATGATTTATACATTTAAAGCAGCCACGATTTATACATTTAATGCAGTAGCGATTTATGATTTACAATGATATATACTTATGAAGGGTTTGATTTCTACAACAATTTTGGGTTAAATTTATGTGTTGTGCAAGTTAGCAATGACTACAATTCACAAGACAAGAAAGCCTTCGCCGTTGGAGGGGATGACTCTTGGAGAAATCATCCGCCAATCTGATATATATGAGGGTTATGTAAAGTATCAAAATATAATGGATATTGAGAATGAAAAAGACAACAACAAATTGTTAGATATTTATTATGTGGAGCTTGATCCATCAGATATTGAAGATGAAAAGCAAACGAAGAAAGTTGAGGAATAACTAAGGATGAAGAAGAAGAAGAAGGATGACGAAGAGAAGAAAAAGCAAAGAAAGAAGGAGGAGAATGAAAACTACGCGCACTTATGAGGCAAAATGATTTCTTCCTGCCGACCATGCAAAATTAAATCTACATGCACATTATTCTTCATGTTATATATCATGATCGTCAGTTGCATCGCACTATACTATGCATCGAGTTGTTATTTACTTTGCAAAAGAAATGACTTATCGTTATTTATGATAGTGATTTACGTGACAACGATTTGAATACGCAAATCGCCACCACAATCGCGCAACAATGTAAATGCCACACACACACATTTCAATATCATAATATAAATATCTTACAAATCGACACTAGCAAACACATAATATGTTACAAATCGATATACATATCGTCTAATATATTATAAACTGATACAAAAACTCAACATAATAGCTTAAAAACTGATATTAACAAACAAAACAATATATCTCAAATCGATAGTATGTTACTACAACTGCGATCTGCGTTATATTATTCCAATATTTTCTATACAAAGGCAAATTGTTGTGGTTGACATATACGTCATTGCGTAAATCGCATAAATCGTCAATCAGAATCCATGTCTCACAAGGTATATTGATTTTTGACAATGAGCGGGATGTGAAACGACGTTTACTGTTGAAGCCCAAACGTTACAACGACAAGTACTTATGAAGGGTGTGATTTCTACATCGATTTAAAGTAGTGATTTGTATGTTTGAAGCAACGATTTGCATATTTAAAGCAGGAACAATTTATACATTTGATAAAATAGCGATTTATACTTGTTGACGATAGTGATTCATGTAACAACTATTTAATTACAAGTACGAAGTTTTGAAGTAATTTCTATAGAAATCGCTAAATGAACAACGATTGGAACACACAAATGGCCACCTCATGTCGCTACAATGTTAATTCCTCACGCACAGTTTTTAATTACATACTACAATATGTAACAAATAGACACTAGAAAGCACTTAATATTTTACAAATCGGTGCATATATCCTATAATATGTTACTATACCTAACCTTAAACCCTTAATATCTTATTAAACCCTAATCCTAAACCCATAATATATTACTAAACATTAAACTGTAAACCCTAATGCCTAAACCCTAAACTTTAAACTCTAAACCTTAAACCCTAAAACCTAAACCCTTAATATATTACTAAACCATAAACCTTAAACCCTAAACCCTAAAACCTAAAACCTAAACCCTAAACCCTAAACCTAAACCCTAAACCCTTAATATCTTACTAAACCGTAACGCTAAACCTTAAACCCTTAATATATTACTAAACCTTAAACCTTAAACCTTAGAACCTAAACCCTAAACCTAAACCCTCGATTTATATGTTGATTTTGTATATCAATTTATAAGCTATCAACAAGAACTTCCATATTGATTTGTATGATATTTAATCATCAATTTGTGTGATATTATGACAACATTTCGTAACAAAGGCAAATCAACTAAACATTACAACAATTTTTAAGATATCAATAGGAATTGTCATATCGATTTAAGATAATATTTTGATTCTTAATATCGATTTAAGATATTGTTTTGATTCTAAATATCGATGTTTAAGATATCAATACGAATTTCCAAATCAATTTAAGATATTGTTCTAAATCTTAGTATCGATTTTTATGTTGATTCTTAATATCGATTTACGATATTGTTTTGATTCTTTATATCGATTTAAGATATTGTTTTGTTTCTAAACATCGATTTTTAAGATATCAATACGAATCTTCAAATCGATTTAAGATATTATTCTGAATCTTAATATCGATTTCTATGTTGATTCTTGATATCGATTTAAGATATTGTTTTGATTCTTAATATCGATTTATATCCTGATTTTGTATGTCGATTTATAAGCTATCAACAAAAATTTCCATATCGATTTGTGGCTGACAAAGTCGTCATTGCGTAAACCGCCTAAAACATGAACCACTTAAAGGTATATGTTATTTTATTATAAAATCTTTGGCGGGTCCCATAAGCATTAAACTCCTCTGTTGTAAAAGGAGATCCTTGCAATAATATCCCATAAATGTTCCACAAAAATCTAATGCTTCGTCTTCTTTCGCTGGAGCACCCTTTGCCGTCTTGGTGAGTTTTTGTGTTGTGCAGGTTACCAATGGCTTACATTCGTAAGAGAAGAAATACTTTGTCGTTAGAGGGAAAAATTCTTGACGAAATCGTCGAACAGTATGCTTTGTATGAGCAATTAGAAGCATACTACAAAATAACGATGATTGAGAATGATAAAGAAAGGGAGCAATTGTAGGTAAAGTATAGAGTAGATCATAATCCATCAGGTATTGATGATGATCCAACAAAGAATGATAAGGAAGAAGTATAGATGAAAAAGAAGAAGAATGATGACGAAGAGAAGCAAAAGGGAAGGAAGGAGGAGGATAATGAAAAAAAGCAAAAGGAAATCGAGGCAAAAGAAGAAGGAGGTGGACGATAGGGAAAATCAAAGGAAGAATAAGGAGGAGGAGGAAGAGAAGCGAAGGCAAAAAGAGGAGAGGGAAAGACAAAGGAAGAATAAAGAGAAGGAGGAAGAGAAGCGAAGGCAAAAGAAGGAGGAGGAGGAAAGGGAAAAAGAAAAAAAGCAGATTTAAGATGAGGAAGAGAAGGAAAGGCAAATGAAGGAGAAGGAGGACGAGGAAGAGAGGGAAAGACAAAGGAAGTAGAAAGAGGACAAAAAAGATAAGGAAAGGCAAATGAAGGAGAAGGAGGACGAGGAAGAGAAGGAAAGACGAATGAAGGAGAATGAGGACAATAAAGAGAAGAAAAGAGAAATGAATAAGAAGGAGGACGAGGAAGAGAAGGAAAGAGAAGGAGGACGAGGAAGAGAAAGGAAGAAGCAGGAGAAGAAAAAGAAGGAAAGGGAAAGGAAAAAGCAGAGGATGGATGCGAAAGAGCGAAGGAAGGAATGACTCTTTAGCAAATGTGAAGCCGAGTTGCAGCATAGTAGTCGAGTACTCCTGCAAGCTGACTTGGGACAGTCGAAAAGTAGAGGAAGAGAGGAGATGAAGAGGAGAAAAGTGTGACCAAGGTACATTAATCGCTACTATATGTCATGATGTACTGGTATAAGTATTATTATGTATAACGATTACTTTGTATAGCAATTACTATGAATAGCGATTACTTTGTATACCAATTACTGTTATAGTGATTACTATGTATAGCAATTACTATGTATAACAATTACTGCGATAGCGATTACTATGTATAGCGATCGATTAATTGTGATTTGATATTTTGTGTTACAACAGGTCAGAAGAGAAGTAGAGCAGCAAGTGAAAAATTGAAAGGGTGGTGTTAGTGGCATGTAGTTCTGTCATGGTACAAAAAGCTAAGTGAATATCAGAAAGACCGATTACAAAAGATGCACTTCGGTGGCTTTCTAGACCAACATTATTTTGAAAATTACTGGAACACCATGACTCACCTGGTCAATAAGTGGAACCATAAGGTGAACACATTCCAGTTTGGGGTTTTTGAGATGACCATAACCCTAAAAAATGTGGCACGGATTACGAGTCTTAAGTGTCATGAAAGTGCTATCCTAACAAGGAATTCAAACTATAACCCAAGGGACAATTGCATAATCCTTCTAGCAATGTCGATGGAGGAATGACGTGAGTGTATTTCTGGTGGAGGCAATTCTTAAACGATGAAAGTTCATTTTTTCATAATAAATGGAAAGGTCGTTTCGCTGCATGTGCATCTGAAGCAGCTGACCAAGAGTTGCGCGACTTCCTTCTTTATTTTTTTGGACTTACTTTATTTTCCGATTGTTTTGGTTCGAGAATAAGTTACTTGTGGCTGCAGTTCCTGAAAAACTTAGATAAAGTTGACAATTGGGCATGGGGTGCTGCTATGCTCGCACACTTGTACAATCAACTTTACCGTGCGAGTAATGGTACAAAAACCGTCGAGGGGGTTTGGCTATTTGTTTAGGTATTTGTTTATTAAATATTTAGTACTTATAGACTAAGCTCGTTGAAGGTTGTAGTCTTACTAATATATTATTTTTGTAGGCCTAGATGTGGGAGCATATTGTCGTCTTGCATCCACAGTGTGGTCCAGCAGTTTGTGATTTTCCCAAGATTGGCCAATGAGCTTCAATAAATGTCAAGGAGAAAAATGCTTAGTTCATCTTAGATGGACTGCAATTAAATGAGGTAAATGATTTAAAATTGTTGTAATGTTTAGCATTCTTAAGTAATCATCGCTTTAGGATTTTGTCTTCCTTAATACAATTTGTTATCTCCTTAGCATCTAACTTTCATTGGCGTAAATCACTGTAATGTTTAACATTCTTAAGTAATCATCACTTTAGGATTTTGTCTTCCTTCGTACAAATCGTTATATCCTTAACATCTAACTTTCATTAACATAAATCATTATAATGTTTAGCATTCTTAAGTAATCATCGGTTTAGGATGTTGTCTTCTTTAGTACAAATCTTTATTTCCTTAGTATCTAACTTTCATTAGCATAAATCGTTATAATATTTAGCATTCTTAAGTAATCATTGCTTTCGAATTTTATCTTCCTTAGTACAAATCGTTATCTATTTAGCATCTAACTTTCATTAGTGTAAATCGTTATAATGTTTAGCATTCTTAAGTAATCATCGCTTTAGGATTTTGTCTTCCTTAGTATAAATCGTTATCTCCTTAGCATCTAACTTTCATTAGCGTAAATCGTTATAATGTTTAGCATTCTTAAGTAATCATCGCTTTCAAATTTTATCTTCCTTAGTACAAATCGTTATCACATTCAGCATTTTGCATGAATAATTATGTCTATATCTAAACCACAATCTCGATTGTACAGGTTGTTTGGAAATCGTATGGAGATGGGGAGGACGAGGACAAAGAGGTTGTTGTTGTGGCTGCGAGACTGTCTGTCTGCGATATTTGGCTCTTTAGCAAATGTGAAGCCGAGTTGCAGCATGGTAGTTGAGTACTCCTACAAGCTGACTTGGGACAGTCAGTACCAAAAGTGTATGTGCTATTGAGAAGGAAGATAAATAGTGGTGGAGTCAGGAACGTGAATTGGCACAAACGTTTCAGCAAACAATTGGATAGCTGGAACAAATGAGGTGTTTGTGCTATACCATATGATTATAAAGAACAACAATATGACCCCAACTATTTCAAACAATATTGACAACCCATGCGTCTAAATCGACAGATTAAGGAGAAGCAACCTGAAAGTAAGGACACTCTTGTCCCCAATCATGTCGTCTTTCAGCACAGCCGTAATGTCCCTCGTGTCCCTTTGGCACTTCCTGTGATTCCCTCTGTTGCAATACACGATAAAGAGCAAACACTGCTTCTAAAAGAGAATGTATCATCCGACAAAAGGTTAGCAATGCTGGAGAGAGAGAATAAGGAGTTACAGAAGGACGTGCAAAATTTGGAGAGACAAATCGAGTCACTAGTTGAGATGATTACCAGTGGGTTTAATAAGATCAAGGGAACGAAGAGGCCACCGAATAAAGAGACTCCACCAAGGCAAATAAAGAGAGGATTTGTATGTCCATCTGAGTCGTCAAGTGCCACTGAATAAACATATGTGATTTGTGTATCCCGACAATTCTATGTTGTAATTCTATCATTCTTTATTATAATTATATAATTCTTTTTTTAATAAGTGTAACACAGAAGTGCCACTGAAAAATCGACAAGAATACATAAACTTAGGTTTGTAATTATATAATTCTTTCATGATTTGTACTTACGTTTGCTAAATCGTATAGCAATCACTAGCTTAGGGTTTATTATGTATCGTGATTCTTGTGGTATCGATTACTCTGTATAGCGATTACTAGGTATAGCGATTATGAAGTTACCATGATTTGTACTTACATTTGCTAAATCGTATAACGATTACTAGTTTTGAGTTTATTATTTATAGCAATTCTTGTAATAACGATTGTTGAGTATAGCAATTATGAAGTTAGCATGATTTGTACTTATGTTTGCTAAATCGTATAACGATTACTAGTTTAGGGTTTATTATTTATAGTGTTTCCTATGATAGCAATTACTCAATATAGCGATTATGCAGTTACCATGATTTGTACTTACGTTTGTTAAATCATATAGCGATTACTGGTTTACGGTTTATTATTTATAGTGCTTTCTGTGATAGCGATTACTTAGTATAGCGATTATGAAGTTACCACGAATTGTACTTACGTTTGCTAAATCATATAACATCTACTAGTTTTGAGTTTATTATGTATAACAATTCTTGTAATTATCAGGTATAGTAGTTATGAAGTTACCATGATTTGTACGTAGGTTTGCTCAACAGTTAAGCGATTTCTGGTTTAGGGTTTATTATTTATAGTGTTTCCTTTAAGTGCAAGGAACGTCACATAAGATTAGTTTAGGGTTTAGGGTCTAGAGTTTAAGTAAACGTCATTTGACACACTGCTGATGTTATGCAACGTGCCATTCATTTACACGTACTAACGTCGTTTCGATGACACTAGCAAATGAAATGACGTCTTTTAATTAATGTGAAATGTAATTTATTTATTTATTATAATCTTTGGGCATGATTTTTGAAAATAGGCGGGATGTGAAATGACGTGAAATGAAACATCACTTAACTTCGATAGTGTGTTCTGCAAGGAACACAAGATGTTTTCTTTAAGAGCAAGGAACATGCGACGTTTCATTTTCTTGCTTTGTGAGCAACAAACAGAAAAACCAACGTTTCAGTTAACCACCGTCGTCGCAAAAAGCTGTATCGATGCTGAATAAGGACGATGCGATTCAGTCGACCGTCCACAAAAAGGGTACCTTCGATTCCTTTAACCTGCTTTATCCTTTTTATGTCATTTACAATTCGCTTACTAAATATAATGCAATAGTTCCTTTACTGAATATTTAGCTAATTTCAATGCAACATCCATAAAACAAGGTGTCAGAAAACTCAATAAAGTGCTCGAAGAGAACATCGACCAGATGCGAGATGAATTTTTAGGATACACTATCAATAATTTTGTATGTATAAAACCACTATCAGTTATACATTTACGTATGTCGTGGTCATGTATATTAACAAATGCATATTTGTTGTAAACAGACTATACATGATTTCGTCATGTATATTCAGAGCAAGGGATTAGCCATGCCGATCCGCGTCATCACCCCTTATTTTATGGTATATCAGTTATCTTATATGTTTATTTTCTTTTTTGATTTACTAATGTACCTGTGTATTTTAAAATTACTATTATTACTGTTTTGTTTAACATAGTATTGTCCGCCGAATGCCATACGTGGCTAGATTTCTAAATGAACTACAATATTGGGGTGACGATAACCAAATGGCAGACTTTTCATCAAGTGAAAAGGTTTATGACCATATCGATTTGAAAAATGTTAAATCGATTTAAGATATTGTTTTGATTCTTAATATCAATTTCTATGTTGATTCTTAATATCTATTTTAAGCTATCAATAGGAATTTACATATCGATTTAAGATATTGTTCTGATTCTTAATATCGATTTATATATTGATTCTTAATATCGATTTAAGATATTGTTTTGATTGTTAATATCGATTTCTATGTTGATTCTCAATATCGATTTTAAGCTATCAATAGGAATTTACATATCAATTTAAGATATTGTTCTTATTCTTAATATCGATTTATATGTTGATTCCTAATATCGATTTAAGATATTGTTTTGATTCTTAATATCGATTTATATGTTGATTCCTAATATCGATTTAAGATATTATTTTGATTCTTAATATTGATTTCTATATTGATTCTTAATATTGATTTCTATGTTGATTCTTAATATCTATTTGAAGCTATCAATAGGAATTTACATATCAATTGAAGACATTTTTTTTATTCTTAATATTGATTTATATATTGAATCCTAATATCGATTTAAGTTATTGTTTTGATTCTTAATATCGATTTATATGCTAATTCTTAACATCGATTTTTAGATATTGATTCCTACATTGTGGCAATCGAAAAAACATCGGGTGTTATATGTGTTGGATGTACGAAAACAAAAAATATAGTTATACAACTCCTTGGACTATAACATTGGTGTAGACCGTGACATTATGCATTTGGTAATTTTCTATCTATAAGATTACCGTATCGTCTACCGTGGCCCGAAATTTACTTGCTTTTGCATAAATCACAAGTTGGATTTTTCAGAGACATGTTGGGTGTCGACATTGGCCCGTAGAGGCTTCACGTCGTTGAGGATGCTCCTTTACAAAATAATGACATCGATTGTGGCATCTTTATAATGAAGTATATTGAAGCAATATACTATGAACGAGTACCAGAATTCACCGTTGTATGTTATACACTTTACGATGTGACCTTAACATAGGAGTCATAAATGAAGGGGCTAATTCATGGTTATGATCATTGATTAAAATATAAACTACATATTTTTTATTCGAAAGTCTTCTTAACACCATTCTCGTTGGACAACCACATCTTGAATCTGGCTTGCTCCTTGTTGGATTTCTACTTGACTTCTTCCAACCTTGCTTAGAACAAACATATGCCTTTCTCACCACGACACTCTGTGTATTTTTTGCCCAAAAATACCTTCTAACACTGAAGCCAAGTTTTAAGGCATAATCATTGTAAATTTTGTATGCAGCTTTCTCATTATTAAATTGCATTCCCTCTATGGGAACAAAGTCAAGTATACTATCATGTAGATTTGAGGTGCCTGCACCTTTGTCAAGTGCATTGTCATGATCGTCTACCTCATTATCGAATTGCATTTCTTCTGATGGAATATCATTATCGAATTGCATTTCGTCTGCTGGAATATTCAAGTCTAAAGTGAATCCAATGCCTGCACCCTTCTTATCATGTGCATCATTAGTGCATATATTTACTTCTTTATGTGCGTCGATAGTACGAATGTTCGTTGCTCCATGACTTTCCAATGATTGAGACACATCATCTTCACTGCAACTAGTTGATATGTTAAACACTGTCATGAACAAAATATCAATTTGCGTTAGCTAGCGCATACGTTTACAACAATTCAGCATAATATATTACAAATCGATATTAACAAACAAAACAATATGTCATAAATCAATATACGGAAATTCAACATAATATATTACAAATCGAGATTAACAACCAAAACAATATCTCATAAATTGACACTAGAAAATACATAATATCTTACAAATCGATATACAACAATTCAACATAATATATTATAAATCAATATTAACAAACAAAACAATATCTCATAAATTGACACTAGAAAACACATAATATTGTATAAATCGATATACAATAATTCAACATAATATATTACAAATTGATATTAACAACAAAACAATATATCACAAATCGACACTAGAAAACACATAATATCTTACAAATCGATATACGGCAATTCAACATAATATATTACAAATTGATATTAACAAACAAAATAATATCTCACAAATTGACACTAGAAAACACATAATATTTTACAGATTGATATATGACAATTCAACATAATATATTATAAATCGATATTAACAAACAAAAAATATCTCATAAACCGATATTAGAAAACACATAACATCTTACAAATCGATATACGGAAATTCAACATAATATATTATAAATCAAGATTAACAACTGAAACAATATCTCATAAATTGACACTAGAAAATATATAATTTCTTACAAATCGATGTACGACAATTCAACATAATATATTACAAATCGATATTAACAAACAAAACAATATGTCACAAATCAATACTAGAAAACATATAATATCTTCCAAATTGATATACGGCAATTCAACATAATATATTATAAATCGATATTAACAATAAAAAATATCTCACAAATTGACACTAAAAAACACATAATATCTTACAAATTGATATACGACAATTCAACATAATATATTACAAATAGAAATTAACAAACAAAACAATATCTCACAAATCAACACTAGAAAATACATAATATCTTACATATCGATATACCAC
Source organism: Nuphar pumila (assembly GCF_984573655.1). NCBI lineage: Eukaryota > Viridiplantae > Streptophyta > Magnoliopsida > Nymphaeales > Nymphaeaceae > Nuphar > Nuphar pumila. Next base: position 29,483,610 of record NC_143251.1, read on the forward strand.
AATTCAGCATAATATATTACAAATCAATATTAATAAACAAAATAATATCTCAAAAATTGATATACGTGTTACTGCAACTGCGATTTGCATTACATTGCATATACTGAGTGAATGAACGATACAGGATGGGGTAGAGGCCCTTGCTTGAATCTGTAACCAAACATTATTGTCAACAGATCCCAGCATTTTATAAATATCTTCAAGTTTCCAACCGTCGAAACGAAAAATTCTACCTGCAATAACAAAACAATGCCTTAATGACACTCACGACGACATACATTCTTCAACAATAGCATGATGACATGGAAATGTACTCACTATGCTTTAATGGCACTTGTTGGAATGTTTGTGCATCATTGTTTTTTTCCATACTGCCTAACAAAAATGAAGAAGATGAGATGACTGTAAAAAGATATAACCGACAAATCCCTCTATGATGCCCACCAATGATCGAACCAGTCGTTCGATTTATAGTTATCTCGACGAGGCAGGAACGAACCCGGGAATGTTTTCTATCTAACACAAGGCAAGAATGAGAAGGCGGCCATGTGTCGTAACACAAGCTAAAGACAAAGGTGGAACATGCAAATCTATATATGGGGAGCGAGAGGACATTTTTGTCCAACGCATATCTATCTTATGGGAGGACATTTCCGTCAAAAGCATATCTACTTAATTTTTTTATATGTTATTTTATTATAAAGTCATCGTGGGCAACATTGGCATATGAATTATCACTGGTCCCAAGATATTCTTCAGTACACATCGGAACACCCGAATTTGTGTTCCGGGGGAACACACATCACCCTCTCCACAAGTAGCCCTTGGAATGTGAAACTGCATAGAAAGAACAATGTCTTGTTTCTAAAAAACGGTTGGCGAGAAATTGTCGGATCACTCTTTGCAATATGGAAACTTTTTGGTGTTTAAGTATAATGGTAATTTGGATTTCCATGTCAAAATATTTGGTAGAAGTGGGTGTGAAAGAGTGGCTGCACATCCAGCTAAGAGTGGCAGGGTACCACACAAGATGAAAGAAGAAACTAAAGAACTCTATTGTCCATCAAAAGATCCTTTGAATGGCTCGCTCACTCTAAGAGGAGTTCGGGTAATCAAAAGGTGGACAATGCATTTTTTTCTGTCACCCTATTACTTGGCTATGAATTGTTTTGAGCATCAAATTTAGTAACATGATTGATACTTGGACAATATTGACGGCTTAACTACATCAGTAATTATTACTCTTAATTTCTGTTTGCTTTTTTAGGAAGTTGGGTCTATCCATAAATTTGGTATTGAAGCAATTTAAGTTAATATGATCTGTCTTATGATCCAAATTCGTTACTTCAACAGGTACTCTGTCCTTCTGATGGCCCTGCCGATTTGTCTATTGCTCTGCTTCAACATGCCGGCCTGTGACTAGAGAAGAAAGAGAAAGAGCATTAGAAGAAGCTTCTGCATCTAAACTAAGTCCGCCTCATTTTATAGCTACCATGACTGAATCAAATGTCTATAGGAGATTTGCATTGGTAAGGCTTTCCCTCAAGTTTGCATGCAATGTGTATTTGTACACAAAATGAAACATTCTTTTTTGCAGTTTGTTTCCCTCTTCTTTTGAAATAAAATCAGCTTTTTTGTATGGTCAATGTTTACCAGCTTAGTTAATAGTGATCAACAATTGCTTCCTGTAAAATGCAAGGTACTTGGAAAAAATCTGTGAATGAAAATTGTATTGTTAACTGATATCAGTTGTATATATTATTTTTAAGAAGCTGTATTTGTAAATGTTCTGTCAAAGAGAATTAGCTGTATATTCACTCTTTGAAATGTGATCTAAACTTGTTGACAAGGCAATGTCACTTAGAACAGGCCCTGCTCATAAACACAAGGTGTCTGTAAAGAAAAAATTGAAATGTAAATCATTCAGGTTTAGTTTAATTATATCTGATATACCTATCTCCTTGTTTTCAATCTCTTTGCTATTTCACATACACACAAGCACACATGCAGCCGTGTGTGCACAAACACATGCTCACACAGAGCTTTTGATGCCTACTAAATATTTAATTCTTTCTTGTATTTTTTTTTATCAATGTGAGATTAATTTTGCCATAGTCTGATGATTAAATTTTATCCATATCCTTTTGAAAATTCAGTTGTCTATTACTATGTGATATTTCCATTCAGAAAGCTCGAATTGAACAGCAGTTTCTTTAATGCATTTCAAGCATGAGAAGCACTCCTGCGCAGAAACGCTTATGTCCTCTAAATTAAATCTTAACGGTCTAATTCTTTCATTCTGGCTTTTTTTTTCATTTTGGCCTTCTATTTTTTTGTCTTGTCACATTAGCCTCTCGTATGTTCTAAGATACCTTTCTACGTATGCTACTTCAAATTTTGTTATATAAGGCAGTTCATCACTTTAACTATATAATGTAAATCAGTTGCTTACAGAATTTATTCTTTGATTATTTTATGGTATACAGTTACATTAAGCTTCATGTTTGTTTTTCTTTTTAATTAAATGAGATTATTTGATTGCTTTGCCAACAAATTAAATGTTAGTTGCTGTGCAGAACATACCAAAGAAATTCCTACGTTAATATCCCTTGAAGCCTTCTTCCACGATAACTCTTCGAGGTCCAAATGGCACGTCTTGGCAAGCTAGATTTTCTCAGAACCTTGATGGCCGCGGGAAAATTTTTAAAGGGTGGGGACCTTTCTCGCTTGCTCATAATCTGGAAGAAGGGGATGTCCGTGTTTTTGAGTCAGCTGAAGGGATGGATTCTATGATGGATGTACACATCTTCAGGGTGGTAGATCAAATCACCCAACTTGTTCCATGTGAAAAACTCACTAAGAAGTCGTTTTAGGAAAAGAGATACAGAATGCCTTCGAATATTTGGCTGATTGCCTTTGTACACATCTGGTTATTGGAAGGCATCATCTGCTGCTTCTGTTTTGGTGGTTACTTTCTTATATATATATATATATATAGAGAGAGAGAGAGAGAGAGAGAGAGACTGACTGTACTATATAACAAATATGATACATTTTTTCAAAATGCCTCACAATTTTCGCTATTCTCTTCATGTTCAAAATCATAAATATCTGGTTTTAAAAAAACCTTTTTACCCTTCGCACATGTGATTTCCTAAATATATGTGAATTTCCTCTCAAATGTGATTGTTTTTTGCAAAATAGTATCTATTCTCATATCTATATCTCTTTGATCCGACGTTGAAAACTTACATTTTTATAATTGTTGTTAAGTTGAGACATATGCATATAACTTTTCTATTTTGAGTCAGAACCGAAAACCCCTTTAGGGTTTCTGTTTTTGCATTCCAAAACTAGAATAGAAGTGTGTTTTGAAGATTGTAACAAGCACAACTATGCCTTTTTTATCCATATGCACTATAAATAAATAAAAAATAAAAAAAGGCGAAGATAGATCAGGACAACTTTCCAATGCCACAAAGATCACTTTGGTTCAATGAGCAGTTGACAAGAAACATCATCTTGAAGATAGACTGTTCGGTTGTTCTAGTATGCAACTTCTATTCTGGTTTTGGAGCTAAAAAATGCGAGCCTAGATGGGTTTTTATCTCTAACACAAAATAAAAAAGTTATAGGCATATGTCTCAGCTTTCCAACGACTATAAAAATGCAGGTTTTCGACGTTAGAGCAGAGAGACATAAACCTGAGAACAAAAATTATTCTGCAGAAAATATATATGCAATTTTCACATACATTTTATGTTTTTTTTCTTAAATATATGTGAAGTTCCTCCTATATATGCGATTTCCTTCTATATATGCAAATTTTTTCTTAAACATGCAATATTTTCTTAAATATATGTGATTTTCCTCCTAAATATATGAGATTTTTCTCTTTTATAAGCTTTTTTTTCAAATATATGATTTTCATGAACAAAAAATCACACATATAGTAGAAACTTCACATATATTTAGGAGGAAATTGCATATATTTAAGAGAAAATCACATATATAGGAGAAACTCTGCATATATTTAAGAGAAATTTGCAAAAAATAAATGAAAAAATCTTATGTTTAGTAGGACAATTGCATATATAGTAGAAACTCCTTGTATATTTAAGAGAAAATCACAAAAAATATATGTGAAAATCGCATATATATTTTTCATAGAACAATTTCTATTTTCAGGTTTATATTTTTTGGATCCAATCTCAAAAACCTGCATTTTTATAGTCATTGAAAAACTGTGACATAGACTTATAACTTTTTTGTTTTGAGTCAGAGCCAAAAACCCATTTAGGGTTTCCATTTTGTAGCTCCAAAACAGGAATAGAAGCATGCTCTGCAGACTAGAATAATCGAACAGTCTATCTTTCAGATGATGTTTCTTGCCAACTGTTTATTAGATCAAAGTGATCTTGGTGGCATTGGAAAGCTAACGTCCTGATATATCTCTATCTTTATTTTTATTTATTTATTATTTTCAATGCATGTGAATGAAAAATAGCATAGAACAACAAAAAAGGTGCAACCGTGCATGTTCCAATATGCAGGGCATGATTTTATTTCAGTTTTGGAATGCATAAATGAGAACATTAGAAGGGTTTTTTATTCTTACTCAAAACATAAAAGTTAAATGCCTATGTCTCTACTTTCCAACGATTATAAAAACACAAGATTTCGACATCGGATCAAAGAGATACCAATTTGAGAACCAAGGTTGTTCTGCAAAAAACAATCACATTTGAGAGGAAATTCAATATATTTAGAAAATCTCATGTGCGAAGGGTAAAAAGTCTAAACTAGATATTTATGATTTTGGACATAAGGAGAAAAGCAAAAATTATAGGGCATTTAGGAAAATGTGTCATATTTGTTATACAGTACAATCATTTTATGTAGTTAATACCCACCTACCCCACAAGTGTTTAGAAACCCGTTTTGGGAGATAAGGTTGGTGATGGGAGTGGGGATCGATCACTTTCAACTACATCCTTATAAAGATGTTTATAACTCCAGCCTTGTCTCCACTCCCTTTCACAACTGGCTCCCAAGTAGATCCTAAGTGTTTTATATATGTCAAATTTGCAATTTACAAAGTAATAGTAGTCTCTCATTAAATGCAAAAAACATAAATCAGCTGCCACTATTATTAGGATTTTGGGGTAGAGAAGAACCCAAGAAGTGGGTTGATGACGACTGCTCATTGATTCTCTCTCTTTGTCTTTGTGTGTGTGTGTAAAAAATGCTTAGTAATTCCAACGCCATCATCCAACCGGGTAAAACTTGTTTGGAATTTAGATTTTAAACTATTTTCTAAATTAATAGCTAATTAATATGATGGTTCAAATGTTTGGTGTTTGCTTAAATTGCAAGGTCTACCCACACATGTGGTCCACTTCCATCAACTTTTGTGTCAAGTAATGTTGCACCTCTGCAATATTAAGTCTGAACACTTGAACATGAACATTAGATTGATTATAGACAATAGACACTATATCCTAACTGCGAGATCTCAAGTTCGAATCTCATTGGGACAAACTCTAGCTTGTGGGGCTAGTAAACAGTTGAGTTGCTGATAAAAAGCTCATTTGAACTCTTAAAACCAGTTTGACAAGTCAAACATGAACAATAAATGCTTTGCTTCTCTATGCTCATTTAAGCATCCTCGGTAATAGTACATATATTTTACCAAAAATTACTCTATTGTCATTGTAAAATGATGCACTTTTCAAAATGCTTACCAATTTATAATATCGATGACTCTAGTCTTTTTAGGACATTTTTGTCTCTGGCACATGTGAACATTCTGAGGTTTGCATAATATATTGATATGTTGTAGGAAGTTTGCAGCCTTTAAATAAAAAGAAGATTATGTGAGCATCTGCAAATACAGTACGACCTCCACGCATATAACTTGTGAACCTCACTTAAGTAAATATTTCCCAAGTAGCTCGACAAATGTGTGCTGACATTTGCAGTAACATATTGCAGACGTCCTCGATGTTCACGCTCCTATTAGACCTCCATAGATATAATATGACCTTTGCAAATAAAACCTATGAATCTTGCTCAAGTAAATACTCTTCAAAGAGGTTCATAAATGTCTGTTGACATTCATAAATAGAAAATGACTGTATTGTACAATAAAATGATGTGTTTCCCAAAACCGTTCAATTTTCAAAAATCTGCCTGATGTCCAAAACTGCAAATGTTTGTTGTTAAGATGACCATTTTCACCTTCGCATAATAGACCCCATGAGTTTCATGCGATATATCGGTACACTCCTCAAGTATTACATCCTTTCACTTAAAGATAGATTTCAATGATTTTTTGCAGACCTCACAAATTTTGCATAACCAAATTGTGAACCTCTTGTTAAATTGAAACCTCAAAATGTTGCAAATATCATACTATATTCACATATATAACATGAAATTCATGAGATATAGTGTTGTTACTACCCATAATGTGAAAGATGCCCTAAGATTTGTGCTTCAAATCCAAGATGCTACCTCATGCCTTATATGGGTCAATTCCAGCTTGTGTAGGGTCCATTGTTACACCCTCCAGATTTTTCAATGTAGAGGTTCAGAAGAATGATCGAAAGGTAGGTCCAAATTTGCAATGGACGAATGTTGTAGTTTGAGCCTGATAGACAAGAGATGATCAAACTTGCAGTTTATGGGTCGTGAGACCAGTGGGTCACGTGTTTGGGGTGTTGAACTCTGATTGACACGATGAGGAAGAGGTCTGAGGTTTATTGTGATTGTGATTCAGGCAAAATAGTGAAAAACATGGTCAAATGACTAATTGAGTGCGTGTAATTTGGGTTCGATATATAACATGGTCCAAGGGTTCTAAAGTAACCTAGATATGTGTGCAAGGGTATGATATATATCTAGGGGTCAGAGATAATAGGTTGGGTCGCAGAAGGGGCTGGTGAGGTCAAACAAGCTAAACTATGCATTTCTTGATGCAAAAGGGTGCAGTTTTGATCTTTCGACTCTAAAAAGCATATAGAGACTTAACTAAGGTTGAGATTAGTACCTAGGATGTGTTTGACGGTCTATAGCAAGTTTGAGAAGTACCCCACACGTTCAAGAGAATAAGCACATGATTCGTAGCAAGATACCTTCGACTGGGGTGCTGGAAAAGCAATCCGCATTGTTCGGGCGCAGAAAGAGCTCATGCTCTTCAGAAAAGATGTCGATCAACCTAGGAAGACCTTGGCCTTAACGTGAATCAGAGAGAAAGCAAATAGGTTCCAAAATTCAATATTCTTCTTCAAGGGGAGTTTCCAAACCTCTTTATATAGCTGAAAGGTTTGGAGTAGAGTCCACATTTATTGAATAAAATTAAACTCACCCATAAACCAAAAACACCCTATAGTTGCCCAAAAATGTATCTTACTTAACAACTATAACTAAACTAAAATAGGAGACTAGAATTTCATATTGAATTAAACTATTTAGAAACCTAAAATCCTAAAAATTAAAATAAATTAAAGAAGACATGAATGGATTGTATGCAACGTCTCCTTTCTGAAAGGAGGGAGATGCTTCTAGACAGAGGGAGATACCCCCCTTGTGGGCTCCACTGACTTTTTCTCCTTTATTATGGTGTTGACACATGTCACATATTGGAGATGCCATCTCAATTACGAAAACTCCGTAGGAAGCTATAACTTGTCTTGAGTAGGGCTCACTCTTGATCCACCACCTAAGTTGTCATATCATCACATGTGGCTCCCACATTGACTTGGTTGACCACTTCAACACTGAATTTGGGGCACCATCTTGTGAACACCCCAAATTTTTCAAAATTTTGTAAATATTCTCTTTTTGCTCTTGGCCCCATTTTCTGAGTAAATTGAGTCATTTATCGCTTAAAATTCCAGTTTATTTCTCGGATTTACTGGAATCAAATCCATTTTCTATATCTGACTCAATTTTGGATCCGGATCCAGTATCAAAATCCAAATCTGAGCCTCGTTATCTAATTTTGAACCAAATTTACAAAGATATCAAAAATAAATTTTGACAAGCTCAGATCGATCCATTCGGTATCCATTTGGATCCACTGTCTCATATTTCTCGATTCGAGATCCAAAACTGGAATATCTCCTCAAATTCTGGATCCAAACTCGTTGTCTGAGAAAATTTCAAAAGTTTTTCTCAGAAAAACTCCTCTTTTGTAAATATTTCTCAAAAATACAAAAATAGCTTTTAAGTCCCTAATCTTGCGTAGATTTTAGAGTCTTATTCCAAAATAACAAAAAAATGTAGAAAATACGAAGAAAATAACAAAAAACTTTAAAACATAAAGAAAATTACAAAAAATGAGTTTTAAAACCCTTTTTAACTTTTTTTTTAAAAGAGAACCCGCTTTTTGAAAAAAAAAAAACTACAACGGTCTCTCTCTCTCTCTCTCTCTCTCTCTCTCTCTCTTTCTCTCGCACGCGCGCGCACACACTAAAAGCATCCGTCGTTCCTGCCCCTTTCAACCCTTGGATCGACCTCTTCATCGCCTTCTTCATCTCCACCATCGATCCTCAACAACTGTCTTCCCTTCCAGAGCCTTCCTCGTCTTCTTTAAAAGGGGCACACAGGAGAAGTCATCACCACCCGTTTTCACCCTGCCATCCGAGGATCGCGTTTCACCCCTTTTCTTGATTCTTCTCCCCTTTCCCTCCACTCTCTTCTGAGCTACCAAAGAGGATTCTCCTCCCTGCTTCGATCAACAGGCCCGGTAAGTATTCATCGCTTGTATTTTCCTTTAATTGCCTTTTTCTCTTCTTCTTTTGGCCCCCATTTTATCGCACCATCGGTGGTGTCAAATTGCTTATGCAATCTTGACTCATCTCTGTGCAATAACAACAGAATAGATTGATTCCGACATTTCCTTTTCTTTGTCATTTTACTATTTAGTTTTATTTTCCCTTCCTTCTGTATCGAATCTCAATGGTTCTGCACATTACAATTCCCTTTTATATCATGTTTTCGTGTTGATTCCTTTCTCCCATTGCAAATCTCCGTGATTTTCAGTTCCATTTTTAATCTCGATAGTGATCATCTATCGATGATTCGAATCCCTGGTTGTTTTGATCATCCACTGCAATTTTAAATTTCTGTTTTCATCTAGATAGCTGTAATTCTCTGTTCTCACATTAGATCCCGTTTCCCTCTCCGATTTTCTTGATTTTCCTTGAATATTTTCTTTCTTTCTTTATTTATTTTATTTGCTCCTTAATTCAAACACCCCCTTGTGATATCGATTAGCTTATAGCAAATCGATCCATAGTAGTGCAACATCGACAAAATCATCAAATTCCTACATTTATTTTCCATTTTACAAACTTATTTTATTGAATTCCTCCAGTTTATATGAGTTCAAATATCTGTTTATGTTATTTTATACTCTGTTCCCTCACGATTCGTCATTTGCATTACTATTGTAAAATACTGTTATCCTCAATATTTCCAGTCATTAGGACAATTTCATTTCCTGCTTCAATTCGGTTTGCATGGCAGATCAATTCATCTGTGTATCTTGACCTTGGATGTATTATCAGATCTGAGTACCATCATCAATCACATCGTGATTACAACATGAAGCAAGTAACCGGTGTGCTGCGTTACATTGATATCCCCTTATAGATGTTTGTTCTTTTTTTTTTTTTCTTTCCTAATCGCAGTATCACCTTTAGTCTTGCAATTGTGATTTCATTTACCTGTATTTGCGTCCATTTTCATGATATGCTTGCACTACTTCATAGCATCCCCACCATGATTGTATCTATTAGCATCCATCTCCATTTTTTTTGTAAGATGTACAGTCGTGCTCCTATAGTTGGGTCATTTGTGTGTCAGTAGATTCCCCTTTGGAATCCAAGGTATCCACTCCCAAAGACGCTAGAGCTAATACGTTTACAAGGGCTGCTCATGAAGGGATGGGAGCAGAAGCTTTAACCACTAATCCATTGATAGAGCCAGGCTATTTTGCCTTTCCAATGGCCAAGAGATCCTCATCCAAGAAGACTCGCACAAGAGTAGGATGGTGTAGCCTGCTGTGCATGTTGCAAAGGGCAACCGATGAGAAGGAAGGCACTGCTAGAGTTTTGGAATCTCCCCAGGCTAACAAAAACAGTTCGATTGCAGAAAGAGAATAAGCCAAGTGCTAATATGCACAGAGTACAGATCTGGTAGAGGTTCAAAGGTGAAGTTATGATGTCAACAACAAAATCATGAAGCTCAAGAGTGAAATTATGAGCAAATGCTACAAAAATGGCTAAATCTAGAGTTCTCGTTCTATTTCCTGAGTTGGCTTACACTTAATTTTGTTTCATAACCTCTCGTACTTATCTTCCAGGGCTCATTCATAAGGACCTGTCAACAGGACTTGGACTTATCTTTGATGGAATCAAGGCGACACTTAGCTGTTATTCTGAAAACATTGGGTTAGAAAATGATCAATCTTCAGTAGATCCAAGAGTCGAAGAACAGACACTGAGAAATTGAGGTAAGCACCTACCTTGTGATTCCATATGGGTCATTTTACTTCCAGATGACTAGAGTTTCTGATGACATGTTGAAGTCCATCAAATGTGGTAAAAATTTCACGATTATAAATGTTTTAATGTGTAACATATCCTTTCATCAAAAGCTATGCACTTCTTAACAGTGAATAGGACATCAGGTCTATGGAAGAATGTGTTGGTTTTCACGGGAAGCAAGGGGAAGAGACACCCTGCACAACACCATTCCTATATCACTTAGCCATATGTCATCCCCTTGCATTTTTCTACAAACGACACTGTTCACCACTTTCATTACACTCTGCACACCACTATTGCACAGTGTGCTTGCTGTTAATTTTTTCCTGTCTCTTCTGCATTTCCAACCTCCTTCACTTCACCTGCACCACTTCACTATACACCCCATCTTCAGCTAACACCTCTCACACTTCAGTCCTCATCCTGTTATGAATCTTCACAGTAATACAGCTGCCGTATTTCACATTTTCAGTAACCCAGGTGTTGCCCATTTTAGCAACACTATGCCCACCCTATGTGGCCGACATCCCCTCAACCTTTGCACAATCCCCAACTATGCTTACCTGCTGTCACTACCTACTCAATACCACCCTTCCATCTCCTTCAATAATTGCCCTTGCTACAGTAGACCCTCACACTTTGTATATCTTCTACATGCACTATACCTCCAGCCATCTAATGGCTAGAGAACATCCTGCTCTAAGAAATTTTAGTAAGACTAAGATTCTTGTTGATAGCATTGCCAGTCTTTACAGACAAGAGGGTCGGCTGACTCTTCTTTGGGAAATCTGGGGTCGTTTGGGGGAATGTTATTGAAGATTTGGACTTCTAAAAGAACATTTAGAACATTCACTTGGGTCGGCCTCATGGCATGTAACATCTGGAAGTGATATGAAGTCCCCAGACCCGAGGGGTCATTATGGATCAACAGATCCTACCTTTTTTTTCTCTCTCCCAGAGGGGGATTATACATGAAGAAATGTACAGAATTTTGAAAAGGAGAGCTTATGCTGAAATTGAATGATGATCATAGTAGCACTAGTATAATTGAAAATCGATCTCTTCATCCTGAGACCGATCTTGTTAACCCATTAAGAGCAGTATTGCTGGCACTTGTAGCTTTCATAAGGAAAAATCTCCTTCCTTCGTAATCATTGTCTTTTCTTTCAGTGTCTTTCACTACAAGCATACAACATCATTGCATTGAGTCTGTACGTAACACTTGTCATTTGTACATCTTCATTTACACTGTTGCATTAACATCTCCCCTACTGCATCACCATACGAATATTAGGCTCCAATTTCTATGTGCATTTAAGTAAATATACTCTCATGTGCATCTAGATAAATGCATCCTCATAAGATACATTCATTCCTACATATATTTAGATAAATACATTCCCATATACATTTAGATCAATCCCTTCATGAATGCATTTCTTTTATGAGTCTGACATCTAGATTCTGCTTCATGTTTGCAAACCTGTCTTGTATTAGTCTCGTTTTCAGGGAATATGTAGAAATCATGGAATTCTTTCTTAGCTTAGAAATTGTAACTTCAATTTCAGAATTGTAATAGCTAGATTACAATGAGAAATTTTCATTTTCAGTCTTAGATTAGAATGTATGAGTATACATATCTTCTAGAATTGCTTGTTTCATATCATTTTATCTTTTATTTCAAAAATTCACGAATGGGAACACGAATGACACGTGCACCATTCTAATAGGAGGTGATTAAATCCTAAGTTGATGATTTGCATCAATGGCCATAGTCAGGATGTGAACAAAACTTAGGATTTTCATCTTTTATGGAATAACATTCGATCCACACTCGATCCTTTTCAAAAATCATCATGTTTGTCTAAATATTTTTTTCCTTTATTAGGGTTTAATTTAAAATTAACTCAATATATATATATATATATCAATGGCCATAGTCAGAATATATATTGAGAGTTAATTTCATCTTAAACCCTATAAAGACACCAAAATATGCTTTATTCTTCACTTGAATTTAAATATGATTATTATATAATACATTTTATGACCATAGTCAGGAATGTATTATATCTTCAATCTTATTTCAATTCATTTAAAGAATGAAATATACTTTTCAATATTCAATTTTCGAAATTCCTTAATTCATTGATCATCTAGGATATAATTATATCATATTTTCAAATTATTTCCAAAATCCAAGTGATTTTGAGATAAATTTTCAAAATATCTTTTCAAATCATTTTTTGCTCTCTATTTCTCAATTCAAATTCATATTTTTCAAATTCTATCTTAAATTCTCATTCTTTTCATTCAAATTCCTTATTTTTCATCTTTATTTTCAAAATTGACTTTCAAGTCTTGAAATTCAAATCGATTTTAAGATTCAATCTGGATTTCTCAAATCCAATTCTATTTTGAATTCTAGATTTCAAGTTTCAATACCAAGTTCAATCTCAATCTCAAATTTCATTTTAAATTCTATTTCAAAAGGCTAAATTCATCTTCAAATTTTTGATCTGATCTCAATTTCAAGTTTCATTCTTATTTTTCAAATTCTATTTCAATCTTTATATTTTATTGAATCTTCCTTCTTCAAATCAAATTCAAGGTCATTTCAAATCTCCGATCTCAGAAATGAGTTCAAATTCAGAACTTTAAGTTATCTTTTCAAAAATCTCAAATTCAGTGTAAATTTCCAAGTTTGCATTCAGATTTCAAGGTTTTTCAAATCAAGTTTAAACCTTTTGAAATATTTCTTTAAATCTTTTCAAAATCATTTCAGAATCACTTGAAAAAATACCAAAATTTCCAAACTACTTTCTTAAAAGAGCAAACATCTCCGCATTTAATACAAGCATGATTCTTTGTGCATTTAGACTTAGACTAATTTCTTAGACAATATTTTAGCAAAGCAAAGGCATGAATTTGATCCTTGGTTCGATTACCCCTGGTAAAAGCGCCAGAAATGGTCGAACCTTGTACCGACGAGCGAATCCCGTCTCTTTATTTTTTTTCGCAAATATTTTAAAACTGAGGCGAGTAATTTTCAAAATCTTTTCAAAATTTTGGTCAAATGAGACCTTTGCAAAAGAGTTCCTTTCTCTTCTTCCTTTTCTTTTCTTTTCTCTCTTCTTTTCTGCCTTTTATTTCTTCTTTTAAAAGGGAAAACAGAGGTTAGAGAAAAAAAAGAGGAAGAAAAGAGAGAAGGATACAAGAGGAAAAATTTTGCGATGATCACACATCTATATCTGAATCGTTGGCTCACTCTAGATCTCTTCTTGGGTGTGGATCTCTAACTGGACTTGAATAAAGAATGACTACTGAATCATGATACGTATAGACCCGACCCACTTCTTTAAATGGACCAAATACTAGCATTCAATCCTAAAGACCCGCTACACTCACTCCACTAGAGCAAGAAACCAAAGCATCAAATCCAACTAGAATAAAAAGAGCACCAAAGTAAATTGAGACAGATTCTGGACAGTAACAAACCACCATGCTTTGCACCACTTTGTTTCCAGACTAGAAAAGACCACAACCCAACTGATTAGCCACTCTACTTAGATCAAACATTTTCATTTGTGCATCTGCATGTACATTTCTAAGGATGTCATGCCTCTCATGCACAAGATCCTAGATCATTTTATGTAACGCCCCAAAATTTCAAACTTGCAAACTTTTAGAAGATCTTAAAAGAGACTAGAAAATCCTTTATTTTTCAGAGTTTTTGTTTTAGCAAATCAACGAAAATGATTTTCAAAATAACAAGTTGACAACCTTGGGTTCATTACCCTGAAACTTCCATTTCACAATAGATTTACATTTTCGTAACAATATTTAAAACCATATGCATTAAACGATAATTTCAAGTTTATACAAAATGAGATTTCTTGAGAAAACCCTTATACAAAATCTGAAACCAAAAAGATATATCCAAAATGCAGAATACTAGAAGAAATAGTGAGATCTTAATGCCATCTTGCAATCGCGCCATCGCCTGACGCTTAGACCTAATCGTCACCTGTACCCATAAGATGGGTCAGTTTCATGAAAAATTGGCAGGTACACAATTATAACAATTTAGAACAAATCTAACATATGCATTTATTTCATACATGACATTCAATTCAACATAAGTAAAATGAGCATGCTAACAATATTCAGAGCCAAACTAACATATATGTTGTTCCTTTCGCGGTGTGCAAGTAAAATGTACATGCTAACTTTGTTTCGATATTAGCTGTTCTTAGGGTATGTAAAAGATCAAAACGTAGAAATAACTGAGACTGTCTGAGGGTTTATTATGCTATGTATTTTTGATACCCTGAACAACTAGCTGAGTTCATTCCTAAGGGGACGATCGTTGACCGAAAGAAGATTCTCCAAAGGCATTCGTGGCAACAGATGCATCCAACTTCTGCAGAAGTCCATGAGATCTACCACCTAGGATAATTTTTGGTAGTCCAGTCCCCTAACTTCAATGACTGGAGATACCGAGTCATTTGCCCAAGGGGTGATTGTTAACAACCTGTCCATCAGAGTTTTTGTATCATCCCATTCTCTCTCTTGATGGAAACAAAGAGACGAATGGGTGCATCAAGTTCTATTTTAACTGACAACCCATTCTTCATACTTTGGTCTTTCAAACTTGTTTGAGCATCTTACTTGTGAAGGCGATTATCACCATTTATGTGATTTCAACAATATGCAATTTGCATGTGACAAGGTTTCTATAAACCTCTCATCCAATCATCATAGTACTAACATATCGTGCATGTTTGATAGTACTGTTATGATGAGAGGGGTATCAGTTTCTCAAAAGAAACCACAACTCAATTGTTTCACGAAAGAAACAATGAAACAATTTTAGTTTAGTTTGACAGGAATTTAGTTTTTCTAAACACTTTTATATCATTGTGCTCCTTGCACGATGCAAAATTTTCATGAATCTCTTATTCAATTATCGTAGTATCAAACATGCAGTGCATGTTTTACGATACCACTTTCGATAAAAGGGGTATGAGTTTCTTAGAAGAAACCCCAACTGAACACATTCTCATGCTCCCATCTGGAGATATCCAGTACACATCAGATATTAAACCAAAGTTAAAAACCTTTCCTCCTATCGTGCCGATTTGGGAAAAACTTGGTTGGAAATAGGCAACCCTCAAGTGTTCAAATCTTGCTTTTCAAAACTATGCATTTTTGGAATGCTAGATTCTCGCAAGGAATCCCTTTTTTAAAATTCTAGCACCCATGAGCAAATCCGTGTCTTATATATATATATATATATATATATATATATATATATATATATATATATATATATATATATATATATATATATAGAGAGAGAGAGAGAGAGAGAGAGAGAGAGAGAGAGAGAGAGAGAGAGAGAGAGATGCAACCGCGTAAAACACGCAAGCATGTATTCTATCCTACCATGTATCATGCTTGTGCACATTTCAACGCAACGACAAAGTAATTCAAGCTAAATAAATGCATAAGTAGTGTACAAGGTATAAAACCATATCCCGACTAAATAAATACATTAACAGTGCATGAGGTACAAAACCGTACCCTAACTAAATAAATGCGTAAGCAGTGTAGGAGGTACAAAATTGTACCCTAGCTAAATAAATGAAACAGAGAGTGAGTGAGCAGAGGGGGGGGGGTGCCCCTTCCCTAATAACCGAGAGAAGAGGGAGGGTGAGGCAGGAGGTCGGCAACCTCTTGATAGTGCCCCCACAGAGAGAACAAACCGAGAGAAGATGGAGGGCGAGGTAGGAGGTCAACAACCTCCTGCAGGTGCCTTCATAGAGAGAACAAAGAGGGGGCAAAGAACAAAGAAAGAGCAAGAAGAAGAGGGTACACACCTGCGGCGAGGAGGCCGTCATCGGGAAGAGAGGGGAGGTGCAGTGAGAGGGGGAACAACTGGGGAGAGAGGGAGAGTAACGGGGGATCAGGGAGAGAGAAATAAACGGGGGGCTCCTTTTCATAAAAGGAGAGCACCCCCTTGTGCTTAAATAGAAAAAGCATGTGGGTGGGTATGGATTTGGGTTGAATCCGGATCCAACTCGGATCTGATTTTTTTTTTTATCCGGATTTTTCATTTTGCCCTTCGGTGTTTAGCAGATGTGTCCATTGTAGAATAGGACCCCACGTCTAGTCGTGTGGTTAGGGCAACTTTTTGGGTTCTTACCCAACTCACTCACACCTTTGTGGATTCTACTAGGACCTGTTTGGGCATTACATGCCTTGCTCCATTCATTACATTACATAGTGGTGAGTGTGTGTTATCATCGCAAAATTTTTCCCCTCCCTTGCGAGAGAGAAATGAATTTCGCGAGTCAAACTCGACCAAAGTTTTGAAAATGATTTTTGAAAATTTACTCGCC
The DNA here is from genome assembly GCF_984573655.1 of Nuphar pumila. Taxonomy (NCBI): domain Eukaryota; kingdom Viridiplantae; phylum Streptophyta; class Magnoliopsida; order Nymphaeales; family Nymphaeaceae; genus Nuphar; species Nuphar pumila. Next base: position 29,500,570 of record NC_143251.1, read on the forward strand.
TCCGTTTTGAAAATTTGCGGGAAAATTCCGTAGAATGGGATCTGCCTGTCGGTACAAGGTTCAACCGTTCCTGGCGCCTTTACCAGGGGTAATTGAACCAAGGACCAATTATGTGCTTTAACTTGACTCAAATATCTAAATTATGCTATATTTTTCCTAGAATGCACAAAGAATCAGGCTTGTGCTATGGAATTTTGAAAAATGCAAGTTTGAGAAAATATGATGTTTGCTTTGGAAAATTGAAATGCATTTAGAAAAGGACTGGAAAATGCTTGAAAATGGAATTCCTGGGAAAATCATTGAATTTTATTGGAAATCAGAAATTTGTATTGGAAAGTGATTTCTCAGGAAAATTTGAACTTTGGAAAATCAATTTTGAAATTTGGAATTGCTTTTCTGAGAAAATGGATTTGAGAATTCTAAGAAAATCTAAGAAATTCATTGGAAAAGGATTTTGAAATGGAAAATGGATCCTCAGGAAACTGGATTCTCAAGAAAATAGGAAATTTGAGAAAATGGATTCCTGAAAACTTGGGATTTTGAAATTTGAGAATGTTAAAACATAAAAAAATCTTGATTTGAACTTGGTAAATGCTTTTAAATGTCATTTGAAAACTTTGAATTTTGAGAAAACCAGATCCTGAGAAAGACTTGGAAATTCTTGAGAAAACTGAATTTTCTGAAATTGAAATTGGAAAATGAGTTTGAAAATAATGCAATTTGAATGGTATGAATGAATGAATATGAATTTGAAAAAATAATTTCATTGAGGAATTGGGAAATCTTTTTGAAACTTTGAGAAATGTAGTGCATTTTTGAAGTTAGCCTAAGAGTGTAGGCTGAATGTGGCTAATATGAAGATCATAAATCTTGGTTTTCTTCGTATTCTGACTATGGCCATAAATACGAATCCCACCGAGTTTATAAACTCCATAAGAGCTTGTGCACGTGCCATTCGTGTAAACCATAGTGGATTTGAAATAAATGCACATGAATCATACATCAAATATCGAAATTTGCATAAATTAAACTATATGCAATGCAGCCCTATTCTAAGCAGAAATATAACTCTTATTCCAAATTATTACATTTGATGTTACATTGAATTGAAATAAAATAAGAAAATAAAATCTTCTTCTTGAATATTCCTGCAAAACTAGAAAACAATGTTAGCACAAAAATGTAGGTTTTTCTGAATTTATCCGAAAATATGGGAAATTATCGGATATTATTCAGATATAAACCCATAATCATACCCCCTTTGATATAAACATGAGAAATAATGAATAAATTTTGAAAATAAACTTGGAAATTCGAAATTGGGGTCAAAATGACCAAAATGCCCCTGATGACCTTGAAATCAGGGTTTTACGAAAGATTTTTTTTTGTAAATTTTGGAATTTTGAAAATCAAATGAAATAAATCAAACATAATATGATAAGATATGATGATATGCATGAAATTTTGGAGAATTAGAAATTGAAATTTCGAAATTTAGGTCCAAATGACCAAAATACCCCCAATAATAAGACTATGGCCTTGAAACCAGGGTTTTCTGAAATAAATTTTGTAAAATTGAAAAATATGAAATGAAAATGACATTGAAATTAACCCTAATATGATTCTACATGCTTATGTACATGATAAAAACCCTAAAATGGCAAAAGTATCATAAAACATCGAATTTAACCTAATTTTCGCTTCTAAATTTAAAGATAAACTAACACATGGAGCAAATGAACTTGGAATTAAACCAAATTTGGCATGGACACCTAAAATAACCCTAAAAACATAATGGATCTCTAAAATCTATTTTTTTTGTATTTTTAAATATGAAAATTCAAATAAAAACCCTAAATTTTGTGATTTTTGCCTAAAATGTTGATTTCTAAATGGGATTTAGGATATCAAATTTCCATAAAAATTTCCCAAATTTCATGGGGTGACAGAGGACAGTAAGGAAAAGATTTTTGCCTTTAACACTTTTTGGTTTTGACCTACGGTCGGAGCTGTACCACTCCGACAAGTCGGATCGGAATCCGGCGACTATAGGATTTAGGGGAAACAGACAGGTTTCGGTAGAAAACATGGGAAAAATGGTAGACAGATGAAAAAAAGGCTGAAATTGTGGGAAAATGTCCCTGACAAACATAGAAAGATTTCCTATTTTTACAGAATTTGGATTCGGGTTACGGTTTGGACAAGGGCATGCTGTTATCAGAGACCCGAATCTCTGGAATTTCGGGATATTGAAATATGTCAGACAGAAATGCAAATTTCTGGAAAAATACTGAAACAGTTCAAAAAAATTCCCAAATTTTGATAAATGACAGAACACTATGTGAGGAACAACTTTCATGTTGAAAGTTTTTGCAGACGAGCTACGGATTGGTCGGACCTGATGCATTAGGGTCTGTCTATACCCTGATGAAAGAAAATGAAGATTTTCCCAGGGGTCTGGGAAATTTGATTTTTTGACAGAGATCAAAACTGCCAAGAAAATCCTAAAAATTTCCAGATCATAAGTATATTTAATTATGAATCCAATGTGATTTTTGAAGGACAATCCGGATCTTCCACAAGGGTGGTGCCGGAGGTTTTTGTCTGCTAAAGCAGAAATTGAAAATTCAGAGAAGTCCAAAATCCCAGCTTGGGATTCGATTTTTTTGATAAGGTTCCATAACTCAAACGAATCTAAATTTCTAACATAAGATCTTGGACAAATAAACCTAACTACAAATATTTTTTTTTGGATTTATTGAAACGAAAATCTATGTAAAATAATGACTGCAACTTATGCTGAAATTAACATCTACAAGTTTTAATACGAATCTTAAGGACATTAAATAAACTACTAATAAAATAATAAAACTAAATTAATGAGATGCCTAAAATGCATATTTAACATGAATATAATGTTTAAAATGAAGAAAAAAAAAAAAAACGGGGATGTACGAAGTTGACTTGATATTGGCTATTAGTGAGAGATCCGGTCCATCAAAGGGATGGATCATCTCACCTATGTAGCCTTATCATAGAAAATAAGAACTTTCAACCACGCAAAACCTGTCCTAAAATCTGTGTTTTCATATGAGATTCAACATCTTAAAGGGGTAAATATTTTAGAGGAGATCGTTCAACACAAATGGGGAACATAGCCTTACCTTGTGCTCGCTTGGATTGGTAGTTGGACTTGAAGAGGCTGCATGGGAGTTTGGAAGAGCGTTGGGGCTTGAAACGAGGGGCTGAAGGTAGCAAGCTAGAGCAATGGAGACCTGGAGTGGGAGAAGATTCTGATCTCCCAGGGGCTGTTGCTGGGCTGTGGTGAATGAGGATTGTAGCTGGATGGAGGTCCGGCTGGTGGTGGCGCCTTGCTGCAAAGGAGGTGGAGCTGCCACTTGGTGGCTGCCGGCTAGAGTAGTTGATGCTGCTATGGAGGAGAGGATGGTAGCAAAGGGTGAGCAAGGAGCCTCTTGATGTGGCTGAAGCAAAGGGGGAGTTGGGCTTTAAGGTGGCTGAACCAGCTAGGAGGAATGGCTAGAGGAAGGAGGTCCGGCTGGTGAAGGTGGTTGTGTTGCTGTCAAAGTGTGGTTGACACAGGTGGCTGGAGAAGGTTGCTGCTGTGGAGAGCTTGAAGTTTGAAGGTGCTGCAACGATGAAAGTTGGAGCTAATGATGATAGTATGTTGCTGTTGCCTTGATTAGGGAGGAGCTTGCTGGAACTTGAAGATGAAGCTGCTGTGCTGTGGTGAAAGATGGGCTGCATCAAGTGTAGGTGGTGCTGTCAAGGAAGGAGAGGTGGAGAAGCTGCTGTGGATGTTGCAGCAATGGTGAGGAGCTGCTACAAGGAGGATGGCTGTTGTGGATGCAACAGCCAAGAGAGAAGGAGAGAGCTCAAGGGAGAGAGAGAGAGAGAGAGAAAGAGAGAGACGTGAATTGAGCTTGGGAGGCCAGCCGTTCTTTTTTTCCTTTTGTTTTTGATTGGTAACTTAGGAAAGATGATATATTTCCCTAAGTTACCATTGATTAATGAAGAAGGCTGTGTAATGCCCAAGGCTACAGCCGTATGGCTTTGGAGGAAGAAAGGAGTAAGGAGGGGAAGAAGGAAAAGGAAAAGGAAAGAAGAGGGGAGAAAGAAAAGGAAAGAAAGGGAGGAAAAGGAGAGGGAAAGAGGAAGAGAAGGGGCTGGATAGGGTATACGTGAGTGGCTGGGAGAGGAAAGAAAGGAGGAAAGAAAGAAAGAAAGAAAAAGAAAGAAGAAAGAAAGAAAAGAAAGAAAAGAAAGAAAAAAGGAAAGTAAAAAAAATAAAAATAAAAATAAAAATAAAAATAAAAAAGAGAATGGAGGAAGAAAGAAAGGAAATGGGCTGGATTGAGGGCTAGGGTAGTCGACCCCCTTGTGGGTCCCACCTTAGGAAAATAAAATAATAAAAAAATAAAATAAAATAAAACAAACAAAAAAATAAAGAAAAAGGTAATTTTTTTTCTTTTTTTATAAATTAAAACAGAAAATGCAAATGGATGGGCCATCTCAGAGCGGGTTCAAATTCCACTTTTGAAATTCATTTTGACGATTAAAGGGGTAAAATAGTCTTTTCAGAAAATTTCCAGATGAAACGAGCTATTTTTGACAGTTTTTGAAACAAGCTCGGATTTTGAAGTTCAATACCTCGTTGCGAAGCAAATCCAATGTAGAATTTAAAAATTTAATTTTGAAAGAAATCCAGATTGTTTTTCTCGAGAAAATATTTCCAAACGAAATGAGCTATTTTTGAAAGTTTTTGAAACGAGCTCAGATTTTGAAGTTCAATAGCTCATTGCGAAGCAAATCCAGTGTAAAACTTGAAAATTTGATTTTGAAAGAAATCCAGATTATTTTTCTTGAGAAAATATTTCCAAATTTAGACTCCCGGGGTGAAAATGTCAATTTTGGAAACCCGAGGTTTGAAATTGATTTCTGAAAACTTTTAAAACTCAATCTGGATTGAAATTTATAAAGCTGAAGTTCTGGACTTCGAAAATGAAATGAAATGTGATGAAATGTTATGAAATGATGAGAAATGATATGAAATGATGAGAAATGACATGAAATGCTGTGCGAAATGCTAACCCTGAATGAAGAATTTTGGATGTTAGACCCCGATTGACACTTGTACCAGTTCAAAAAGTGTTAAAATTGACAAAATTTGCAAAAATGGTTGAAGAAATGATTTTCGAGCTCTGCCAAGCTAGAGTAACACTGAAAATTAGGGTTTGAGCTGGAATAAACTGAAATGAACTGGATTGAGTTGGGTTTTAGAGTTTTAGAACTCAAATGAACAGACCAGGCACTGACTCAACTGACCTTTCCGACTGAATTTTTTCAAGAAAAGCTGCCATTTTTAGAGAAATGGTACGGAATGATCACTAGAGTGAAGTGAATTACGAACCTGAACTGGGTTTGAGCTAGAACAAAGGTCAGTAATACTGATATGAACTAAAATCAAAGCTTGAACACTAGCTCAATTGACTGAACTCAGCTCAATTTCAGCTGAAAGAGCTAAAATGGACTAAAATGGGCTCCTAGACATTTGAAAATGGTTTTGAACTGAAACTGGAGCACTTGAACTCCTGGTGAGCTCAAGTTAGACTCTGGGGAACATGACTGACTGGGAATGACTGACTTGGAGACAATTGGCTTGGATTCGAGTGAGAAATGAGCTCATTTTTGAAGAAATGATCCCATTTTGGCAGGAATGGTCAGAAATGAAAATGGTCTGTTCATTGTGAGCTCAGATGAGCTTGAGATGACTGATATTCTAACTGTCTTGAACTGACCAATGAGCTTGGTTGACTCCGACTGACTGGGGTCCGGGATGACCTAGGGGTAAAATGGTAATTTTCCTAATGAAAATGGGTAAAATGGTGATTTTCTGAAACTGTCTCAGGGTTTGACTCCTACACTGACCTAACAGGGTTGGCACTATACGAGGAGGGTTATTTGAGAATGGATGAGCAAAATTTGGGGTGTTTACAGTGTGTGCAAATTCAATACATCTTCAATTTGCCGGGAAAGTGCATTGGCGGCTTTGTTCTCCATGCCCTTCTTGTATTGGATATTCTATGAACTTTGTGGCTCACCTTTGCTGGCTGACGATGGTGATCCTCTGCCCCAACAAGTACTTGAGGCTCAGGTGGTCGGCCCACATGATTTGCAACTTGGGCCACCTCGCATCATACCAATCTTGTCTGAATTGACTCAAAATTCTTGTCCAAAAAATGTACCAGGACCCATGCCCACCTTCAAGGGTATCTTATGGACTTGGGACCATATAGGAGGAAGCTCATGTGGCTCACCAAATATATCAAAAAATTCAGTCCAAGACAACTCAGTCGGTAGGGACATCCATGAGAATTGAGACGGTTTTCGGCTTCATCGCTTGAGCAATAAGCAAGTGGCCACTTTGGGTGCCATGCAACGACTTCAAAGCTTCTCTTGACCATACTTTCTCTATTGTAGGGGGTCTTATGGCAGCAAGAACAACATTCCTTTCATCCTTTATGAATGACATGTCTATCGTAGAGAAATCCTATGCTATTTCTCTCAACATCCATAGCAAAGGCACACCAAGGGCTACATCCATATCATAGATAGGTAAGACGTATAGATCCACAAAAAATTTAGTTTCTTAGAGCTTCAAACATACCTTTGGGCAGACCTCCACACACTTGAGGTGTGACTCGTTTTCAACCATCACCTAAAAATGGGATGCTCTTTGTATTTGCACTAAAATTTTCAAACTACACCCTCGCGAATGAGGTTGTGGCTGCTCCCCACCTCTTGGGTTTATAGGAAGTCACACATCTACATGGAGTTGGGCATAGGAATGCCTAAGAGTGCATGATAGGGGTTGTTGTGGCAAGGCTCCTCGTTTGCTTTCTCATTCGATGGTTCATCATCTGGCTGCTCACCTTCCTCTGAATCAGTCTCTACCACTTGAAAGATGTGGTAGCGCTTGCACATATGGTCCTTGAACCACTTTTTATTGAAGTTAAAGCAAATACTTTTCTTTATATGCTCCTTACATTATGCACACATGTCAACTCCACCTTAGGGGTTGATGTGACCCTCTTAGGCGAATCCAGCTTGGATGACCCATCCCAAAAGCATTCATAGGAATCAATTGATTGATTTAGCGTAAAATCTAATATTTTTCTTTGGCAATTAATTTGAATAAATGATAAATTTGTGTGTATCTATGAATTGAGTGCAAAATCTTGATTTTTCAAAAATTCTTGATTTTCTTGATTTTGACTAATTATAAAGAACATTATAAGAAAAATTATAAAATTGAAAATATGTTGACTAAACAAGAAAGTAAATGATTTTAGATTATGGATATTGAATATGGATCTAAATCCTAGCATTTGGATCTAATATGGATTTGAGGTAATAATTTGGATTTGATCTAATTTAAAATGTTAATTGGATCCAATACCAATGGATTGGACCCTCATATAAGATGACTTATGTGGACCCAAGACTCCATGTAGTTTGATTCTCATTTGGTTTAAATTGGAAAAATTAATTAGAACTTTATTTGGAAAATTAGATTTTTTCAAAATTTATTTAAATTATTAATTAAGAGATCAAAGAGGGTTGGGCGTCCCATACCTCTTAGCTCAATTGAATAATCTAAATATTTGTTAGTAGTTAGCATGTGAAAAAGTCAAATATGTAGAGACCAAACTAACTAGAGTTTTAAAGAAGTTGATAAACTAATAAGGAAAGGATATTCTAGAAAGTTGGAACTTCATATAGGCTAGGACTCTTCCCCTTCCACACGTTTTTGGAGGGGAGAGTTCTAACCAAGTTAGAACTTTGTGCCAGGTGAGAAAGGGTTATATAAACCCCCTCCCACATGCCCCTCACAATTGAAAAAAATATATATTTCTCTCTCTCTCTCTCTTTCTCTTTCCTCCTTTCTTCTTCTTGCTTTCTCTTCTTCCTCCTCTCCTATTCACGCCTAAGAGGTCTGGAGTGTGTGCCTTGAGCAACCATTAAACCTGCATTTTTTAAAGTGTTGGTGTTAGTGAGATTATGGGATCACCTAATTTCCTTTTGATTTAGTGATCTATCAATTCTTTCAGGTAAGATTTCTGTAGTATATACTTTGTAAATACACAAAGCATGCATATGTGTATAATATATCATCTCATGTGTATTTGCATTATTAGATCAATCATAAACATTTTCTTTTGTGAAGATATTTCTTATTTGGATTTGCAAAACATGAATAAGGGGTTTTTCATAAAAATATTTTTGAAAGGCATATCTAAATATGGTTTTATTATTGAATCAGATTAGATTTAGCCATAACATTTTTCTTTTTGGTGATATTCATAAGTTAGTCCTTTTGAAATCTGGTTGAATCCAAAATACTAAAGTTTTAAAGGTTTTATGGGCTCAAAATAGTTTTTAGCAAAAATATTTTCTGAGAAACTCTTGTTTGAGATGACTGTTACATTTTTTTGACCAATTTTAGAAATGATTTTGTATCTCTAAGAATATCAGTCTAAAAAATTTCAATAAAAATACTGAGGTAATCTACATATCTAGGGCTTAATTTTAGCATATTGTTTTATCTGTTTTGGATCAGTTTTAAGGAAGAAACATCCATCCTAACAGAGCTCCGGTTTTAGGCTTTGGTTACAATCAATCTGTCTTTTTGAAAAGTATAGATACCTAAGCAAAACCACTTTGAATAAATTATGAAAAATTTGAGTGAAGTCCACTACATAATACAAAACTGCGTAAAAAGGGTTTTGCGAAAAATGTTTTATATAAATCTCAGAAAATTCTTTAATCTAAGAAAGTTTTTGTAGTTTACAGAATCTAGTTTATAACTCTCTCATTAACAAGGTTTAGTAGAGGATTTTTTTATTATTTTTATACTTATGATATTAAATATCGGTTTGTTGGGTTGTGTTCCTAACAAGTAAAGGCTGTCTATGTGACAGTTACATATGTGATCTATAATTTTTGGTGGATTTTGTAAAAATGGGTTATTAGAGATTTGAATTTTCCTAATGACTTGTACATGTGATTCAGTATTAACATGTATGAATTTTCTTGTTTCACTATTTTCTTTCATGTTCTGTATATTATCAACATTAAGACATCTTCCTGAATCATGAACATAGACCTAAACACTGGAGAAGATCCGAATCCAAATTTGTGCAGGGTGTGTTTAGAAAATACTGCAAAAGTTTGACTGTTATGTGACTTAACAATTTTGGTTGATTTCAAAGAATTGTATTTTCATATGTATGATTGTACTGATCATGTATATCTTGTTAAATAACTGAAATCATGCTCAATTGGATGAAAGTCAAATGGTTTATATTGAGTAAATCAAAACCCTGCTTTTTTAGAAATTGATTTAAGGGTTAAGGGCTCTTTCTTGGATTTTGGTTTCTATAAATGCATATATTGTTGGGATTTGATCTTTTTAAGTCATTTGTAGTATAAACTGAATTAATTTATGTGGAATTACCTTGGGTAAGCTTGGCTATAACTTAATATAATTAAAAACATATGAGTCCTCTGATTTGGGCTTATGGGGGACTAGACCAGAAAATTGACTTGTGTGTTTTTGGTTATGGGTTAGTTGTAATAAACTCATTGATCCAATCTATTATCATTGATGCTTTAATTAGGTCTGATATAATTTGAGGTACTGCAAATCAATGCATTAATTAGAGTCATGTATATTTGCTCGATAAGGTATTATGGGAGCTCTTATTGAGAAAGTCGAGTTTCGTGACTTTAATTATGTTTTGGTGTTTTCTTTCAAATTTTCATGAATTTTGTCTTGAATTATATAAGATCTAATATAAATATTTATGATTGAAATGAAGATGAGTTAGATCATGATTGATAACTTATGATTTTGAAGTATGGATCCTATGTTTTGAAGAAATAGGCTTCTACACAAATTGTGATTGATCTAAATGATTAAATCTACTCATGACAACTCGACTATATTTATTTTCATAATAAATTGAGCATGATTATGATCTTAACTGCAATGAATGTGAATATGAATTTGGGCATGTTTGATTGCAATGTGATGGCAAGACATGTTTCAATTGTTTCCATTTCAAGCTACTCTAGTTGCAGGACCTAAACAACTTAACAATGATTTAAACTGTGATTCATAGAATGATATATATTTGTGATGATGATAATGCATGTGATTTTTTATTCATTGAAATTATATGATACTGTATAAATAACTATTAAATAGCACATTTACATGATTCACTATTTATGAAAATGCATGTGGTGCTATGCGATGCAGTATTTGTGAAATGCATGCATAATGACAAAAATCTCGCAGGGTTGTATGAGCATATGAGTGCTCAATAAAATGATGAATTAAGGTTCCGAAATGGGAACCATGTGATGACAATATACTAACCTAAATGGTAGTTGCATTTACCCGTGGTCTAATTAATAAGACAACCCTGAGCAAGATTTTGGGTATGTCTTTACCGAAGTATACTTATTCAGAATGGTCCTTTGTCTACTTTAGAGAGGGTAGGCAGTACGAAACTTTGTGTGTCTTTTTCTTTTTATGCTTCAAGGGGCAATGCCTCAGTGGCCCCCGATCCAGACAATTTAGGGGGGCAAGACTGCAAATTTTTATCTTAGGTGGGCATGTCTCTAGGCTTTCTGTAGAAGTGAGTGATCTATCATCGTTATGACTGGAAGCCATGCCCCATACAATGTCTCTCAGTGTAACACCGCTCTTGGGGGAAGGACTAGTTACTCAAGAAATTAAAATACATAGAATAATAAACACCATAGTAGTCTAGTTTGTTTTGTAGTGGGCCTATGCATACCCAATAGGCTTTTTGCTAACCATGTGGAAACTTAAAATAACTACTCATTTTATTTTTCTGCAATTTTATTATATATTCATATGATTATGTGAATGCATGCATGTGATTAAATATCATGAAATTTGAAATATATTGTTGTTATGCATGCCTGAAATGTAATTTTATGATTGCGCATATCTTGGAAATATGAATTCTTGAACTTTACCATTTAGTAATTTATTTGCATATTTAACATTGAATTTTGTATAATGTGATTGATACATGTTATGCAAGCTCAGTGTATTATATATTTGCGTTATCTGTATGAATCTTTTCGAGACTCTTCAAAGTCTCATGTTTTCAAAATAAAATGCTTTACAGAAAACATGTGATCTGATGGAGCGAATGTAGGATGCTGCAGGGGTGTAGTGTGAGACTGATAATTTTGAGATCTTGAGGGCTATCTATTAAACTTTAATTAAATATTATTTAATTATTTTAATTATTGATATTTAGATAGATGCACAAATGGTTTGCTAATTAAATATATTATTCAATATTTCAATTAATTTCTTTTATGAATGGTAGAATGTGTGTGCTTTAGAATATAATGCGTTCGACAGGTTTAACCAAAAGTCCTGAATGTTTGACTAATTTCAAATCAATATTTTTTTTTGTGTTTTTTCAACATAAATAAAGAAAAAATTGGTTTTTGTCATTTAGATATTTTTTTCTCGAACTTTGTTCTAAAGAGCTATTAAACGCTAGTGCATATGCAGGCTAACTCTTTAGAGTTTAATTTGGTTAAGTGAATGCCAATGATGAATTATTTAAATTAATGTTTTTTTTATGTAATATGTTCAATCAGAGTGTTAATAGTGGTTCTGCATAGGATCTAGTACTAGGAGGCTAAGATACGCTCACACTTGAACTCAAGCAGGTCGTCTAGTGCTTTGTATGGTTGAACCATATCTGTTAGTAAAATCGTTGCATTATTATATATTAGAAAAAATCTCTATTTTGGGTTAAAATATGTCGGACCGCTACATTTGGCCTCCGCAATGCTTGGAGTCATCTTTACTTTTCATCATAGAGGTTGACCACCCTATAGCTTCCTCCAAACTCCTCACGGCTACAACTATGACCTCAATACACAGGTCTTCTTTCAACCCACCAACATAAGACCCAAGCAAGGTCTTCTCGTCGACAAGGGGTAAAAGCGTGTATAGGTTCTCAAATTCAACTTGGTACATTTCCAAGTTGCCCCATTATTTAAGGTATTTGAGCTCCATGTAGTGATTGACCAACATCGTGGGCCCAAACCTTTCTATAATCTGAACCATAAAGTCAGTCCACGAGGGCTTCTCATGTATGATATCAAGTCACTTGTACCAACGAAGGCTGCCGCCCTCTAGACGTGCAAACACTTCGGCAATGCACTCCTCGGGGAGGGGGGGGGCATTATGACATGTTGATCATGCATATATTTTGCATTTTATTTATCTTTAGTTATGCATGATCTATGATAAAATCACTATAAAAACCCATTTTTATCATTTCTTTCGAGAAACCACATTAGAATTAAAATTATCATAAAATCATGTATTTTAAAGCTTGCCCTGCATTTTTAGTATTTTTATTAGTTTTAGAATGTTCTTAATTATAGTTTAGTTAGATTAGGTTGCAATTATCTAATTTCAATTAGTTTAGAAAGTTTTGATTTTTAAAGAAACACGTTTTTCATAAGAGACCTTTTTTAGAAATTATTAGAAATCTTTGAACTCTTTTTGAAAAGCTCATTTTAACCTAATTAATTCATTATAAATAGAATTTTCCAACAAGAGAGAACATTTTTCCCTCTAAAGAAAATCCCCCCCCTTGCTCCCTCTCTCTTCTCTCCCTTGTTTTTGATCCTTGCCGATTTCTCCCCCTCTCTTCTTTTTCTTCTCTCATCCAATCCATCGTTGGCGACCTTTCTTTTCATCGAGGAGGCGTGCATTCAGCTGGGATTAATCATCTTCTATTCTCATCCAATCCGTCGAAAGTGGATCGTCAGGTTTGCTTCTTTCTCCCCCGTTTTACCGTAGTTTTAGTTTTGCATCGCATAAAGCATAGCATCACATGTAGTTTTATTTGATCATGACATCATCTGCATATTCATATGATCTAACCTAGTTTAGTTCATATCTTGCATCTGAAAAACAAAAATAAAAATAAAAAGATAAAAATATATTTCATTTTAAGTAGTTTAGCCATTTTCTTGATTTATGCATTGAAAAATCTTGATTTGGGTAGATCGTAGTTTTAATATAGGTTTTATATTTTGTTTTCTTGATTAGTTTTAGATTAGTTTAGGATTAGATTCAATCTAGAATAGTCCGTATCAAGTTTTCTTTTATTCAGTTTTTACTTTTAGATCATATAAATAGGATTTTTTTATTAGCCGATTAGTTCTTGCATCATTTTCTAAAATTTTACTTTGTTGTTAAGTAGATCCATTTTTTTTTTGTTTAAGGATAGCATTAGGATAGTTTATTTAGTGTTCAATCCATGGTCTTGAAGTTTTTTTATTGCTTTCATAGTTTTAGTTAATTTTTAGATTCAATTAGAAATCATTATATAGAATATTTAATAAGTTTTTAAATTCTTTTAATTCAGACAATAGACTAACATTAGTTGTTTTTCTTATTGATCAGTTAGTGTAAATTCCAATTCCGAAATCGTTACTTTTAATGCTTAGTTAGATATTAGATTGTTATTTATTAATTGTCATTTTTTTTAGAAATTTCTTTAGCCGATTTCATATAGCGTGTATTTGTTGTTTTTGTTATCAGTCATTGACGCTTTGTTTTTTTATTATTTTATTCCAACATGTACTCTGGTAGTTAATTAGAAAACAGTGTTGCATTGTCAATAGTGTTTTAATTAATTGTTTAATCATTAGCCGATTCTTGCTTTTGCTTAAGTCATTTACTTAGTTCATTAGAGAGCATAGCTAGGTAATGCATTTTATTGAGTTTCAGCAGTTTGTTATTTATTTTGTCATCTGTTAGTTATTTTTTTTATCTTGCATATAGTTAAATAAATAGTTTTAGTTGATTCGGGTTAGCTGATCAACATAGTTTTAGTAGTTAATTATCGTGCTTTAGTTCTTGTTCTATTTTATTACCTTGTTGATATTAGAGTAATTAATTAATTAGTTTGTTATGTTCAGCTGATTGTGTTTGTAATTTTTTGTTTTAGTTAGTTTCTTGATTTCTTGATTTGTTGTTATTAGTTTGTTAGCAAATTAGTTTTTGTTTAGTTAGGTTGTTTTGCTATTTTGTCTTTTAGTGTTAGGTTGTCAATAGTTTGTTCATAGTTTAGTTCTTGTTATTAGTTTATTTTAGTTAGTTTAATTCTTGTTCTTGCTGAATTTTTTAGTCATTAGCTAATCAATTCTTGTTTAGTTCTATTCATACTGTTGTGTTTCATGCTTTTTTTTTTTGCAGGAAAGCATTTGAACGTGCGATGAGCCCCTCAAGCCTTCAGAAGTGCCCTTAGGGAGCTCCTCAAGGCAACACTCTCCCTCTGATTTATCAAACCATACAAAAGTGTGCAAACATGGAAGGATAAAGGGAAGCAAATCAAGTCTTAAGACTACAAAAGCCTCAAGCACTGAAGACCTCTTTTATTTTATTTTTAGAATAGACTTTATTTTATTCAATTTAATTTATTTGGGTCTGTAATAAAACCATTTATTTATTTGTTTAAGCCCTCTGCAGGGGCAACACTCACTTGTTTTATTAGTTAATTAATCTTTTATTTTGCAAGACAATAAATCATAGTTTAGATTGTATGTTTGAATACAAAGTATTTTCCATTCCCTGAGTTTGACCTAAACTCCACCACTCGTGCGAGTCGATTTTTATTATTTGGTGTCTGACTTTCATACTTGTTTTCATTAAAAATATTGTTTCAAAAAATCATTTTCATAAAACTCACACCACATGTGAAGAAGTATTTGAGTTTGAACGTTGAATATCTATATCCCTAATTGGTTTAGGAAATCGCATGCCCTCCGTGTGCATATTAAGAACATCAATATCATTAAATGTTTGAGACAATTGGATGCTCGCCGAAGGACTAAGCTCAATAGATGGTGTCTAAGATAAATGTGCATTCTTCACAAGATTTCAATTATTCCCAACAACTACTTATTGTATATCACTTCCAAGTACTTCTTGTTTAGATACAAAAGTAGTTGCTCCTTGTTTAACTTTGCAAGCCTTCAAGTAAACATCACTGCTAAATAACATTGATTCTATATCATCATTATCCAAAACATCTATCCATATTTATTGGCTATATACGTTTGGAGAATAACTATAATGGAGACTCAATAACTCTTCTACATATCCGATTTTATGAGACATTAAAGTCATAGATTTCTTAAAGCTAATACTTTTTAAGACCTCTATAAATTTCTAATTAGTGTGATTAGTGCTACAGTAGCGTATTTTAAACCTTTCAAAGATAACTACCTATACCAACCATACAACATATAATTCATCTAATGAAAATTGTATGTGACAAAAAAGTTATATGTACATCCTTCATCCATTCAATTAACAAAACTACTTACAACAACCACTATAAAAACCAACTATCTACGAAAACCCTAACCTATATTGAATGCTTGTGCACAATCAACCCCAACCCCATGGCACTAATTGAATGCTTGTTCACAATCAACTCTAACTTCATTATACCAAGACAAAACCATCAAATATTAAATAATAGGCAAGAAAACAAACATGAATCATCTATAACACCAACAAATATATATATATATGAAAAAACTCATAAAAATAGTAAACCCTAAGTAGAAAATTCAGTGCCAAATATTTAATAAAACACACATAAACATACACATATCTTATACAACAACAACCAAACACAAATACTACAAGACCATATTAAATATACAAAAAATGATCATACTGTATAGATAACTTAACTCGATTCCCTAAAAACCCTGCAATTTCTGATATTCTCTTGATGACCAAAATCACAAATGTTAGACATCGTTAGGATTCTTTTACCCTTCACAATTGCAAATTGAGGCCTTATTGTGATAAAATTGTACCGCATGTCAGCTAGGTCCAACTCACATTTAGATCTAGAATCACAGGTTTTTTTTTTGTGAAACTCACAAAATCGCATAATTTTATTTATGAATTTTTGGTGAAACTGAAACCACCAAAATCACAAATATTATATGCTTTCGCATATCTTTCATGAAATCACATAAATTTATGTGTGAAACTCCACTTACACTAAATTCACAAATATCCTACTATTTCACATATACTTCCCGAAATCACATAAATTTATCTACAAAACTCCACTTACCATTTACCACTAATTTTGCAAATATTCTATGTTTTTGCATATACATTCAAAAATTACAAAATATATCTGTGAAACTCTACTTACCATTTACCACTAAATTCACAATATCTTGATCTCGCATAAAGTAACTTGTGAATCACCTTATATCACAAATATCATACTTAAATATTTGCGTAATTATGACAAATATGTGATATTTCTTATTTTTTGTGAAATATTTTCTTGAATCTTATACAAACCCATTGTAGTCCCCAACATGTTTATTTTTGCATAATCTAGAGTTTTTTTTTTATCTTTTGTCTCCAACCTGCTTTCCTTCCAACAACTATTTCCATCAACTATTCATAGGAGGCACTTCATTACTGTTGAACTATTGATGACATGTTTTTCTAGTAAGCATAGTTTTTCCTTTTGTTTAACAACTGAATCAAACATTGTTCCCTTTTGTTTAACGACCGAATCAAACTATGTTTCCTTTTGTTTTGTTTTTTTTCGAAATGAAATGCTTTTTCAATATTTTTGGTAAGAGCAATGTTCCTTTTTGTTGAAATACTTTTTGAAACACGAATAGTTTGTTTGTTTTTTGCAATGCTTAGTCAATATTCTCTGTCTTGTTATTATAGAAAACTTTGAATCTATTTATTAATACAATATGACCAATAAGACGAAGACAACAAAGGGGTCTACACCCACATCATCTTTTATTATTGTAGCACAACAACAAAAGCTAATGAAGAACTATGAACTAGGTCATCCTAATAATTTAGAAACACAACTTATTGTGTAGAAGTGTGTAGAAAGAGAGCCACATCTAAAACCAAAAATATGGGTGTCTGACATTTTTCACAAAAAATGCACCCTTGATAATCATTTAGAGTTACGCTCAAATAGTGAGACAAAAGGAAAACCTATATTGTCGTACAATGAATAGCTACAAATTTCAAAGTGGCTTGTATTTAAGGGAGAATATACACAAAAAATTGAGCAGTTTGTAGGCACAATCTTATCTCCCATTTCTGAAGCATCTAAGGAGGGGGAGGGTGACCCATTGATTGGCATTGAGGTTGTTGCTAACCTCAATGCCCAGATAAATGAAGTTGGAGATACGACCACCTGCAGTGGCAACATTGAGAAGGCAAATGAGGTACCTGACCAAGGGGCTGAGGCTAATGTGGACCATCCTCAGGAAGTAGATGTAAGTCACATTTATATGGCTGGATCGGATGCGAACACCATTTAGGAGTTCAATGCTGCTCTCTATGCAGAAGAGAAAGTGCAAGCTCTGATGAAGAGATCGCAACGAGAAAAAGGTTCGGTGCTCGTGGACATGTATTACTACTATCCATGAATGCAATTGAAATTGATATTATACATATATACATTCAATGATTGGTTAGTTTAATGTTGTTACTATCCATAAATGCAATTGATTAGTTTATCATACATGTGTGAAACATGTAAAAATTCATTAAATTATCTGTATTCATTGATTTATATATATATATATATATATATATATATATATATATATATATATATATATATTGCTACTACCCATAAATGCAATTGAAATTAAAATTAAAATTGCTACTATGCATATTACATTCGATCATTGAAATTCATTAAAATTGATTGATTTCAATAAAATTAATTTGGATTGCAGTATTCTCAACCGATTGATTCAAAAAAACCAACATTCTGCATGCACCAGTTTTACTGGAACCAAGCACACTAATGAATTTTAACACTAACGCAGAAAGCGAAGGAATTGTTGGATCAAATGCATTTTCGTTAATTCTTAAAGATCACACCATGAAACTTTAGTCACCTCCTCTTAGAGGTTGTGGTGCACTTTTGGAATCCATTAACAAGCGCATTCTAGTTCGAAGATCTTGAGATGACCATTACATTGGAGGACATTGCACGAATAACCAGATTGAAGTGCCATGGAGAGCTAGTTAGTGAACAACATTGGAAAAATTTAAAGCACCTGTGTAATATTTATTTGCAAGCAGATGATGATGTGTTTAAAGCTGATAAGATAAAGTTTTCATGACTTAGGAGAAATTATGACCCCAATAAGGCGAGGAGGATAAAGGCAAAACTACTGTGTTTGGGAGGGAAGGGCGATAGTAGGGTGAACAAGATTGTGAGAGCATTCTTTCTTTACTTCTTTGGCTCATGCTTATTCATCGACACTGGTAGAAAGTCGATCCATACATCGTACATCGAACTGTTGGAAGACCTAGATCACATCGATCAAAATGCATGGGGAGCAGTCGCACTTGCATACCTGTATGAAAGTTTGAGTAGCACAAGGAGCGAAAGAAAAAAACTTTTTGGGATGGTGTTGTTGTTGAAAGTATTTATTCCTGCATTGTGCCTAATCTTTTGATTTATAATTATTCCTATACTTACGTACTATGTTTTGATATATACTATGTATTAATCCTTGCTAATCATAGTTATGCAGGTTTGGATATAGAAGCACATCTCCATTGAAAAGTCCCAGATGCACGATGTTGTCAATGAATTTCTGTGTGCCATAATGTAGAGACGATCATACAATGAAGAGGGCTATAATTAAAGATTTGTGGGTCCTCGCATGTCAAGTGTTGAATGCGTTGCATCACTTTGTAGGCTGATTAGGGCAAACATAAGTACTTTTGTTGATATTTCATATATTTGTTTAATTAATGCATGTCTGTAGGCCTAACCATAAAGAAAATATAGGTAAATTGGTGCCTCAATGAAAGTGCGTTGGAGAAGAAGGAGAATGCTGATTTACTTAGGGGGTCAAAGGTCATCATGAGGAAGGATATTTAGTTGCACAACATGAATTAAGTTGAGCGACAAATGTCCAGCTGAGTTGTTCGACAATTTGTGTTTGTTCAGCAACCAACCAGTCGCCTTCGCACAATTAGCAAATTTCTATCGCAGGACATGAAGGATCAGGTAAAGGATTACCCCACAGTATTCCTCTCCAAATTTCAAGACTGGCATGAAAGCAACGAAAACATCGATTGTCATCTAAGGCACACGCCACCAATAACAATTTTGTATCCGCCTAGTAGGTTGCATGTTATTCAACAACAAAGATGGCCTTTCAGAGGGAGGAGAAAGTTGGAGAGAAGCACAAAAAGTTTTTAAGTATATCGAAGGGAGAGTTGACTCTTGCACTTGAAGAAATTTGCATGCTAAAGAATATGATACATACTCAAGAGGATATGATATGTAGTCAAGTTGGCCTTCTGGAGAACACAAATAAGGTCATTGACGAGTTATAATCGTGGCAATCACAACATCCTAAATAATAGAAATTCATTTGATTATTTTTTGTTTTTTGTATGTATTCGAAGAACAACAATATAACTCATTGATTTGTATGTAAATGTTTCTATGAATGGATTTTTATATAAAGCCATTTGAATATCATTGATTTGTATATAATATCATTGTTTAAATGATTTTACTATTTAAATTAAAAGCATTGTTGAATAATTTGTATATAATGTCATTGTTTATAAGTTTATATGTTTTCAAATCATTTGAATGTTTAAATGATTTGGATGTCTATTTGCTTACATTCACTGTTATTTGGGTTGTTATATGCAAAACTTTACTTAAAAAACTAAAACCACTAAAATCATAAATACTCCATAAATTCACTTAAATATATGCCCACTTAAACTGAAACAACTAAAATTTCATATATTATACTTTTTTTTATAAATAATTCATAAATTCACATAAATATATTTGCAAAAATACTACTGATTCAGAAAAATCCGACTGTTTCACAAAAATCTTATTGTTTTGCATAACCCCTGAAATAACTAAAATCATAAATACCCAATTCATTTCTGAAAAAGAAGAATTTTCACAAAAATATTCATGTAAAATCATGAATTACATGCAAATATGTATGATATATGCATTTTTAGTGGTTTCAGTTTAAGTGGAGTTTCACAAATATATTTATGCAAAATATTGACATATGCAAAAGCGTAGGATATTTGAGATTTGGTGGTTTCAGTTTCACCAAAAAAATTTAAATAAATTTATGCGAGTCTATGAGTTTCGCTTAAGAAAACTGCAATTTTAGATTTAAGTGGAAATTAGACCTAGCCGACGTGCGATACATTTTTAACACAATAAGGCATCAATTCAAAGTTGCAAAGGGTAAAAAGGTCCTACCGATGTCAAAAATTTGTGATTTTGGACATTAAGAGAATAAAAAAATTATAAGGTTTTCAGAGAATCAGGTTAAATTATCCATACAGTATGATCATTTTTTATTAAATATATATATTAAAAAAACTTAACAATGCAAATATATATATATATATATATATATATATATATATATATATATATATATATATATATATATATATATATATATATATATATATATATATATATATATATATATGAAACTCACTTTAAGACCTAAGCAGAAGACGAGAAAATTGACCAAAAGGGTGTCACAATCTGCCTAAAATGCTGTTAGAAGATTTCACAAGAATCATTGCAAAGGGGAGAGGGAAAAGGGTTTGGGTTTTAACGGGAAACAAACAAAAAAATAGAAAAAACTATCTGCAATGGCTTTATATATAAATCAACAAGCATACGAAGTTACAAACATTTGCAGCAAGTAGTTGCAAATGTCAAAAGACATTTATGGATCTCTTGCGAATGTCAGCAGACATTTGTAGATCTCCTCAAGGAATATTCACTTAAGCAAGGTTTGCAGGTTTTATTCCCAAAGGTCATACTATATTTTTAAAGGTGTAATAAGAATATGAAAGTAAGAGACATTCACAACAGGCATGTGTAATTGCAAACCTCCTTGAGGAGTATTTACTTAAGTGAGATTTACAATTTTTATTTTCAAAGGTCATACTATATTTGAGGTCATACAATATTCACGAAGGTCTAATCAAAGTGCAAAAGTCGAAGACATTTATAACAAGTATTTGTGAATATCAACAAACATTTGCGAACCACCTTGAAGAGTACTTTACTTAAGTGAAGTTCACATATTTTACTCACGAAGGTCATACTGTATTTGCAAAGGTCTAATAAGAGTGAGAAAGTTGATGACATTCACAACAGGTATTTGCGAATATGAACAGACATTTGCCAACATCCTTGAGAAATATTTATTTAATTGAGGTTTGTAGGTTATATTCACAAAGATCATACTATACTTGTGAAAGACATTGTATTTGTGAATGTCTAGTCAAAGTACAAATGTATGTCACACTTTTACATAGCTACTTGAAAAATATTTAAACCGCATGAACCTCGACTGGTTCACATGTGCAAAGGAAAAAAATGTCCTAAAAAAAGTCAAGAATCAGCCATTTTAAATATGCAGTGGATTTTGTCAAATTGATATATATTTCAAGAAACGTGCTATTTTGAAAGGATAGTAAGATCATTTATCATATATTTTACATCATATAACATAGTGTAAAAAAAATGATTGAAGCAGTTGATTGCAAGCCATAGGTTAGACATTAATCTTATAGTTTCCAGCTTTAAACAATATAATTTTTGTAATCCTACTATTTCCATCTCTAAAATGATAATTTTTCTGTAAACGAGCCAGCTCTAGAAAAAGCTGTTTGACTAAGGCCCATTACGAACTCGAACTTCATTTGGCTCATCACAAGAATGAGCCAAGTTTGAAACTTCAAGCTTGGCTCGTATGACTCATTTCATTGAACTACTATCTTGGCTATCATAAAAGATTTGACAAGGGGAAAATATAAAGTTAAGTGGGTGATCAGGTTCCTTACTAGTGAGATTAAGATAAACTTGATTGGCAAGATTAATCATTTTAGCTTCCTAAGGGATTTAGGGAATGTTTAAAAAAAAATCTCATAAGTGAAGAAAAAATTTCCTATGAGAAGTTCTTACTAACTTATTCAAATGAATTTTTTTTGCTTGTTTGTGTAGCATGAAAAAAATGTGTAAAGTGAGAGAGAGAGAAAGATCTGAAAATAATGAAAGGTGGGAGGAAGATGAAGATGAAGATGGAGGAAGTTTTTCTTGTAGCAGCCCATGGAATGAGATGTGTTGTAGGTGAATGGTTGCCCTAATGCAAAAAAAAAAAATGATAAGAAAAATTCCTCCGCCTGCAAAAAAAAAATGATAAGAAAAATTCCCCCACCAAGGATTGGAGGAATTTTTCCTACAAAAAATCACTTTTTAAAAAACTTCTTTCGAAAATTTTCTCTCATTTGGAACTGTAGGAAAAGTTGTAATTTTTCTTTCCTACTTCCACTTTTCCCACTACTTTCTCACTTCCAAACATTCCCTTAAAATCCACAACCAAAAAAGGAAAATGAAAATTAAATATATAAACAAAACGCATAAGACTCTCTCTCTTTTCTCTCAAAGTTTTCATTCTAGTGTTGAAATTTTCATAAAGCAGCATTGACATAACAATGCAATGAAATAGTTAATCTTGGAGTCTTATGCCAAAACCCAACACAATGTAAAGTGACAAACTAAGGCAGCAAGTCATGCTTTAGCAGTTGTGTTTTTCTGTGGCTGTCATTTGGTGCTATATCATAACGGCCAAGCCAGTAAATGACAAGACATGCACCCAGGCTTTGCAGTGTAATCCTCATTTCTGGAACTTTGATGTGCCTGCATGTAAGTGGTGCACATGGAAAAATTGCTTTTACGTAGTTTGTATGCTGAGTTACACGTATGAGAGAGAGAGAGAGAGAGAGAGCAGCAGCAGCACCTTTCATGAACCTAATTCTTCAAAACTGATAAGATTTCTTCTTTCAAGTTTTCAAACAAGATAACAACGACCGAGCTTGCATTCCGGCATTAGTGCAAGAAAAAATGCATGAAAATTTTCATGCAATTGGGATCTTAGGCTCCCCTAGATTCACAAATGCTTCAGCACGAATCATACGTGACGTTGCTGCGTTCCATGACACAAGGTGGTTCACGAAAGTCACGACGTACTTCTCTCTGTCATTCTGTTCACCAAAATACAAATAGCTGAAATAAAACCAAGCAGTGGCTCAAGTATACGACGAAACATAAGAATTTCATAGAAATAATGGTCCAAAGGATTAGGGAAAAATTGGTAAAATTGGCTCATTATGACAGGACAGTGTCCTTTCAAAATTTCTGGATCAAACCCATTTTCAAACAGATTCAAACTTATTTCTGAAAAGTCTTTGACAGAAACCATTAAACACAAATACAAATGATAACCCTTGGAAGCAATTGGTCGCTCTTGGGAGTAAACACAGATCTATTTACCTTGTAATCGAGGAAGTACGCATGCTGCACACAAAATAAGAAGAAAAAGGTAAATTGACTATCCCAACAGCATATAAAATAAAAAGGTAAAAATCCAATTTCCAACTTACCTCCCACATATCCAAATTGACAATTGGCTGCAAAAAAAAGTAATGTCAACAAATAGCCAAAATGTTCAACTTAATTACAAAACATGGGTGTGTCCAAAGACTCGTGGAGTGCAGATATATGTCAGCCGGTTATCTGGACAGAACACTGGTATGCCCATGCAGACCCTCATGCAAATGATGCAAAAGATAGAATTACAGACCCTAATAAAAGCTGCACTAGAAGGGTATGAGGGGCCAGAGTAGACTGGAGAGCAACAGACTAAACCGCAACCAGGGTAGGCGCTCTCTGGGCTTATTGGAGAAGGAACTTACCCCTGATTTTGAAGGAAGGGGTTGGGGACTTGTGCTTTGTAGTTTTATTTCGTGTTTCATTCTCTTATTTACAAAATTTTTCCTTTTGTATGTCAGAATTTTCCCATATTCCATGGCAGTACACAGAAGAGAAACTAGCAACACTCGAATTACTGAATTTACCTGAAACCTGTCTAAAGAAAGCCAGACATTGATATCAAACATAACATCAACTTGAAACTGACAACCAACATCAGATGAGCTAACCACCAAAATTGATTAATTTAATCTCCACGTTGTTGAGGTACAAAGACAAATCACAAATTTCCCTCAAGCGCATTGGTGAAAGAAAAGTTATATCAGCATCAATCTCATATTTGAACCAAACCAAGGAAATCACAGCAGTCACTATATGCCGAAAGGGCAAAGCAAGCCAACTCTGAACAAATGCAAACACCTCAACACAAGTGGTGGCCATATCACAAATTAAGGGCGTCATATACAAATCAGTAATCAAAGGAAAAGATGCATCATGCAGAGCACCTCAAGTATTTAACCAGTTTTATGTGTGACACATATTCACTGTTGCATGCTCTCTCTCTCTCTCTCTCTCTCTCTCTCTCTGTCTCTCTCTCTCTAAAGGCTTGACACCCTAGTTTAGGCTGGCATATTCTCAAGATATCAAGGAGCCTAAGCCCAAAGTATTGACCCTTCAGAATATACAAGATCATAACCAAAGCAACCTTTTCAACAAGAAATTTTAACTAAGATTCACGACAAGATCTAAGCTCATAAAAAAATGAGTTACTGCCATAAAAATGTCAACATTTTCTTCAGAAAGAATCTGATGAAATAAACCATTAGTAAGAATTGAATTCTAAAAGAATGGCATACTTGGAGTCTCTTGGTGAATAAAAGTTTGTCTAATTGAGTACTAAAAAATAAACCAAATAGGTGTAGATGCACCAAGACAGGTTACTAGAGCACTCAAAATTTGAAAGGTGAAAGAAAGTCCATCCCGAAGCTCTACAGTAGTTATCATGAAAAGATTGATATGATAATGCAAAAAAAACTTATCTTACAATGATGAGCATACAATGAAAGTTTTTGGAACTAATGGATGCAAGGATTAGCATCATTGCCATAACACTAGTACCTCTCAAGATAATCATGCATGGTGGTGCACAAACTTTTTCTGTTGCAGTCCATAACACTAGTACCTCTCTAATAATCAGTATGATATCACATGGATATGGCTGCAGATAGAGCTGGGAAACAAGATGAGCCGCTCGTGGTTCAGCTCATGCTCACCTAATAAAGAGCTTGTTCGGACTCGTAAAATAGGCCTAGTGAACCATACACGAACAACAGGTGCTCTGCTCGGCTCAGCTCATATGGGCTCGCTAAATAGTAGTTGAAATGTTTGGATTGCAAGCAATAGGTCTAAAATTGAAATTTTATTGCTTATAGCTTTAAAACAATGCATTTTTTTTAACTAGCTAGATCGAGCTTGGTTCAAAAGAATTAGTTCAAATCCCATTTCTTTTAGCTTTGAAACGATGCATCTTTTTTATAAGATGAGTCAGCTCATGCTCGGGCTAATCACAAGCTCAACCTCGGTCAGCTCGCCATGAAAACAAGCTAAGCTCAGTTGTTCAGTACCAGCCCTAGCTGCAGATACAGGGATGTGGCCTTTTTCAATGAAGTTCCCAATATGACTAGCATATAATGGGATATCAAACGGGAGTCAAAATGGTGCATCTGCAGGACAAAGGATCAGTATTACCAAGAAAGACATATTTAGCTTCACCAGGTAGGTAATTTGCTTCTTTCATTTCAAGAAACAAAACCACTTGTCGATTAGGAAACCAAACATAACAATCACAGCCAAGTGTCCAAAGGAAAGACTAACCTGGAGGCTGCAAAAATACTTCTATCGATTCTTCTGATGCACATTGCTACGAGTCACACACTTGTGATACATAAATTTTTTCTCAAATTATGGTGTGACAATACCAACTCCCCATGTCAAACCAATAGAAATACTTCTGCCTAACATAAATTAAAGAAACAAATTGGAGGAAAAGAAACATGGTGCTTACTATGTCACCCCAAACAAGCGGATTAACGGCATTCAATGTCTTAACCACTGCAAGCTTCTTTTCCTTTGTTTTCACTGCAAAAATAAAAAATAAACTAAATAAAGCACTTTAATGCATTCCCTGGTAATTCATATAAAGAAATATGTGTTAGTGCTAATTTCAAAACAGAAAAGCTTTCATGTTTGACTAAAAAGTGACACAAAACAAAACTAAACTAAAAACATCTTTTTAGAAATAATTAAGGGGCTGTTGGATGACAAAGGGACAAAACTGTTAAGATTGTATATACACACATATATATATAAATCTTTTCTAAAAGAACCCCTCATGAAAATCTTTTTAGAAAACTCTTTTCTTAAATTTTCGTGTTTATTAGTCGACCAATAGACTCACCAGTCGACTAACCCTTTCGCGTCATATTTTCTAAAAAGTCATTTTTGTCAAATTAGTCGACCGAAGGTTTTATCAGTCGACTGGACAGAATGTCTGTTTTCTGAAAAATTTAGCAACAGTCGACTAATGACTTTATCAGTCGACTGGACAAAACATGTGTTTTCTGGAAATTTAGCAACAGTCGACTAATGCTTTTATTAGTCGACCGGACAGAATGTATAATTTTCAGAAGATTTTAGCAGCAGTCGACTGAAAGATTTTTCAGTCTACTGATGATATTATCAATCGACTAATATTATCTCTAGTCGACTAAGTTTCAAAAGTTCAGATTTTCAAATGGCTCGATTAACAGATCAGTCGACCGACGATAACTGTCAGTCTACTAATAACTAACTATTAGTCGACTAACTACTGTTTCAGTCGACTAATTTTGTCGTTTTTCCTGAAACTTGTCTTTTCATTTTTCAAACGTTTTGATCGTTCAAAATGGTCTGTTTTGACACCCTTTCATACCCTCATCGTATGGAAACTTTCAACTATAAATATGAGTGCATTTTACACTCAAAAGCACTTCAACTCAATCAATTTGAATCAATTACTCTTTGCTTTTCACTCATATTCATTTTCTCACTCACGTGATATTTTTCACTTCAGTTTTTCACTCAAATTCTTTTGAGAAATAGTGAATTCGTGAGTAGAGTATTTCAACAACCTCAAAAGCCAATTGCATCTCATTTGCATTCAAAAGAAGGGCTCATAGGTTGTATTGTAAGTTGTTACTTATTTTCTATAAAAGAAAGGACTCCTTGGTTTAAAGGAGTTGTTTGCTTTCAGTAGGTGTGTTACTGAAAGTGAGACCGAATTTGGTTTGTATGATCTTGTAGTTACACAAGGTTGATAGTGGAAATCTCAAGCGGGTTTTACTTGGGGATTGGATGTAGGTCGAGAAAGACCGAACCAGGATAAACTATTGTGTTCTTTGTGTGTTTGTTTTGCGTATTGCAATATTCGTCAATATTCCGCAGACAATTTTTTAAAAGCACTATTCACCCCCCCTCTAGTGCTCGTTGCCTTGATCCTACTGCACTTTCAGACTCATCTCTACGGTGATTCCTATTACTGTGTTTCTGTACTTGCTCACTGTTGTAATTGCACTGTAGATGCTTTGTTTGTTGTTACCTACTAGATCTTGTTTCCGCCCTCAGGTAAGCCTCACAGGGCGTGCAGGTGCACGTACCATATTTCATGCCTTTCAAAAAGGTGCAAAATTAGGTACATGCGCTAAAATCTCGAGAAGATGATCATCTTGGTGCAAGATTGACTTCTTGAGCACGAAATCTTGCTTTTAAAATGAATATTTCATCTGCGCGTTGCTAAAGGCAACTAAAAGTACCCCGAGTCTGATACTCGGAGGAAATGATTTGATCCACAGCGATCCCAAGACTTGTTTGAGATTTCCTGTTTTGTAGGGATTGAGCATGCCAAGTATACTACTGATTCTATGAAATACTGTGATGGGTTATCCTTCGGGAAACCCATAACCTGCTATCGTAATTGTACCTTAGGTACAGGTACGGTATACATATTACGATAAGTAGTATGTGAGGTCGTTGAGTACCTCGAAGCGTGCAATGAGCACGCTGTTGAAATAAGTGAAAATAATGAAGTTCGTCTCCATAGGCCAAATGCTCAAAGAGCAATGCATGTCAAGTTTAAACTAAATGAATTGCAACATATTAATTGTTGACCCTCTCATCGTAGTCGTACCTTCAAGCAGGTACGACCGTACTGTTGGGCAAGTGCGTCACACGGGTATTACGATGTTTGTATGATGAGGTTGTGTCAACCATAAAGTGTGCATATAGCACAATGCTGAGATCACATAAATGGTGACAACTCGCCTTCGCACGCAAAATGCTCGAGCGGGTCTAACAGACCAGAGCATGTAGAATGGGGGCGGCGATTAAGAAACCCCCGTCGTACTCATTCGACATTCACGGTTCATCAAGGGAGATGATAGATGGTACAAAAACTCTGATGGACAGGTTGTTAACAACCACCCCACGGGCAAAAGACTCGGCTTCCCCAATCATCGGAGTTAGGAGAATTGGGATTACTATAAATTATCCAAGGTGGTAACTCCCAGACACTTCTGCAGAAATTGGATGTATTCATGGGCCACGAATGCCTTTGGAAATTTACTCTCTTAGTCACTGACCGTCCCCTTAGAAGCGGACTCAGTCAGTCATCCGGGTTAATGAAAACACCTGACATAATAAACCCCCGGATCGGTCTCGACTGTTTCTATGTTTCGCGTCTGTGCGTACCCACAGGTCAGTTAATATCAGAACTTAAAGAATATCATTTTCATAATAAGTTGTAGATGATTAAGACTTATACTACTCGAAATATTGTTGTTATATCTGTTTTAAGACAATAGACCTTTGCATATGTTGTACCTGCTAGAGTAGATTACATATTGTATTTGTTGCTTTTAATGTAATAAACTATTTATCTCATGAATGTCCTGCTTTATTTTATTCTACATTGTCTATTCGTGCAACTACTAGTTTGTTATGAAACTGTCTCATTTCATAGGCAGGTGATGAGTAGGACTTCACAGGCGGCCGATGGCGCGATGCAAAATGGCTCAAGATTTCCCTTCTTTCTGTTGGCGTCTTGGCTCTGAGTTTTGAGTTTTTCTTTAAATTATTGGATAGTGGGAAAATGCTCATTTTGTAATAAACTGCAGATTTTATTAATAATTTATTATTTTATTTCCTCACTTCCTTTAAGTAGTTGTTTCAAGTGAAATGATGATTTTACTGCTAACGTACCCAGAATTTGGTAACTCGTGCTCCTTTCTAAATTGCTTCCGTTGTCAATTTAAAAGTAAAAACTTTAATCTTTGAAAGGTTTTTCGTTAATGTTTTCGAAAACACAAGTTGAAATTTTGAGGCATTACAGTAACAATGCATAAGTCATGATGTGCTTTTGATATCTAATATAGCATTGGAAAAATCAACAAGAAAATGATTCCTAACATAGTAACTTTTGTTTTTTTTTCTCTCCAATTCATTTTGCCATATCAATTTCCTGTTTCCATGTTTTCACATAGCATGTGAGTGTGCTATAATGTAAAACTATATATGTGTATATATATATATATATATATATATATATTGTAATACCTGATAAGGGTAAAACTATCATTTCTATTTTTATGCATATTCTCCTTTGAATATGATTGTATTCATTTTTTCTTTTTCTTTTTCTTTTTCTTTTTCTTTTTCTATTTTACTTTTTTATTTTCTTTATTTCCAGCCATTGAGGGGGGGGCACATTATAGACGTTGGGCCCCTCCAACAGAACGGAGGGGCTCCAATGTCTATATGTGAAGTCCCTCCAAGGCCTCACATTGTGTATAAATAGGGGTTCACCCCCTTTGTATTACTTAAGCTTTTAGCAAAAGCTCTCTCCATTTCAATAAAGATTTTATTTCATTTCTATGCCTTTGTGCATTTGTAATCTCTTGTATGTGCTGTGCTTTTGTGCACACTTGTTTCAAGTGTTATTCTTGTGCCTTTGTGCACACATCACACGTTGAAAACTTAATGCTTTTGTGTAGAGTATCTTTGAAGACATTTTCGCATGGTATCAAAGCTTGGTCTTTAGAAGAATAGCTCGAGTATGGTGTCATCAAGGTGGTCGCCTCGAAGAACGTGCCCATTCATCATTCTCATTTTTTTAGCATGAAAAGCTATTGCAAACAATTTCAAGTGAAGTGCAATGCATCAAGTAAAGCTCAAAGAAGACCCATTGTGATAAGTTTTCAAATTTAGAAGACTCTTTCCTTCTCATAAAAGCTCTCCATGGGGGGAAAAGATTCTCACTTTTTCTTCAGATTTAAACTCAATGGGTCCAATTATCATGTTTGGGTCGGCAATATGGAAGCTCATATTAAGGGAAAAGAACCTTATGACTATGTCAAAGGTATGATTCCCGAACCCGAACAAAAAATTACTATAATAGAAAAAGGTGAAATTAAGGTTCTTGATGGAGAAGAAAGAGAGAAAGTCTTTGAAGAATATAACAAAAAACATGAGGAATGGGAGATGAATAATTACAAAATCCTCTCATAGATTTTTTCTACGGTAGAAACAAGAATAAATGCCAATATTTTAAAAATCAAAAAGGCATTTCAAGTTTGGGATTATCTTGAGAGGATGTATACCTCACGAGATCTATCTCAAAAATATTATCTTCAAAAAAAGAGATTTACTCTTCAACAAGGAGAAATGATCATTAGAGAATATTTTGCCGAACTTTTATCCATTTGGGATGAGCTTGCACTCCTTGAACCGAAATGGAGTGGAGAAGCTATTGAGCTATGACATAAACAATTGAAAGAAGATCATTTCTTTAACTTTTTGAATGGCTTCGACCCAAATTCGAGCAAGCTAGATCTTTTCTTTTATCTTCTTTTACCTCTCCACCTTTAGAAGACGTTCTTACTAAATTAAGTGGAGAAGAAACTAGATTGAGAATGAATAAAACCAAAGTGCGTCGGCTCTAAACCGGGAAACAACTTGAAATCATATAAACCCGCGCATTTTAATAAGTTTCAAAATCAAGGAGCAAGAAAAGATGGTGGTCAAAATGAAAGGAATCAAGGAAGAGAATATGGTAAAATTATTTGCCATTTTTGCAAAAAACCGAGTCACATTAATCCGGTTTGTCAAAAATGGAAGAAAAATGCGGCCATGTCCACAACATTTCAACCACATAAAGAGGAGGGTTCATCCACTTCTAACAATGGAGCTTTATCACTAAGTCAAATCATGGAAGCTCTCCAACCTCTTCTCAAGGGATCCATTTCTGAGGTCATCATGTCAACCTTCTCTCCTCTCGGTAAAACTTCTTGGTTTTTAAATTCGAGTGCCACCTTTCATATGACTCCAAATATTTTTGCTCTTTCCGAATACACAAAAATTATATCTCCTTTTGTCTCAACCGTGGATGGTGCTTCTCTTGAAATTAAAGGAATTGGAAATTTTGAAAATCAAGGATTTTTTATTCCTAAAATTAGATTTATACCTAAGTTAAAATTAAATTTGCTTTCAGTCTCTCAACTATTGAACCATGGGTGTGATATTAAATTCTCATCAAATAAATGTTGGATACAGAATCACCGGTCCGGGAAGTTGATCGGGGAAGGCTCTAGGAAAGAAGATCTATATTACATGGAATTTCTCCAAATTCCAAAACACTCTTTTTGTAACATTGCCCAACATAAAGATATAAATGTTTGGCATAAGCGTCTTGGGCATCTCAATATTGTCAAGCTTTTTTATTTGCATTTTGTTAAAGATCTATATAAAGATAACTTCACTTGTAATGGTTGCATTCTTGGAAAAATGAGAATCTTGCCTTTTGTACAAAGAACTATGTTTACAACTAAACCTTTTGAAATTATGCATTCAGATGTATAGGGACCTGCACCCGTTGTATCTAAAGGAGAATTTTCTTATTATGTCATTTTTATTGATGATTATTCTAGATTTTGTTGGATATACTTTCTCAAGCATAAACATGAGGTATTTTTGACTTTTAAGACATATCACATGATAAAAAATCAATTTAATGATAAATTAAAAATTCTTAGGACTGTTCTGGAGAAGAATATCTCTTAAATAATTTTAAAAATTATCTTGAAACTAATGGAATCATTCATAAAAAATCATGTCCCAAAACACCTTAACAAAATAGCTTAGCCGAAAGAAAACATAGACATATAGTTGAAACCAATAGAACTTTGCTTATCTATCAAAAAATCCCTAAAAAATTTTGGGCCGAGGAGGCTCTTGCATCCGTCTATCTTATAAATCGCCTTCCTTCAAAGAACTTGAATAAAATATCACCTTTTGAAACCATGTATCAAAAGAAACCCGATTATAATAGACTAAGAATTTTTTGATGCAAATGTTTTGTTCATACCGACAAAAATAATAAACTTTCACCCAAATCCATTTCTTGTGCATTTCTTGGATATTCGGAAACACAAAAGGGATTTAGGTGTTATGATGTCAAAAATGATAAACTATATGTTTATAGAAATATACCCTTTTTAGAAAATTTAAGTGGTTTTGAAGAATATAAGCCTCATGACATGATGGTTCATAGTTGTTACATGTAATGAGTGTGTTATTAAGTAGTTAGATTCACGTTTTTTGTGATTTTTGGCTGAAACTATCTTTGAATTTTTGTGAGTTTTTGCATTTTGTTTGTGTTTCATCGTTTGATTTTTGCAGACGTGCGGTGAGCCCTCGAAAGTATTCCCGAAGAGCCCTTTGAGGTCCCTAAAAGGTTGTCCCCTCAAAAGGCCCTTCAGGCCTTCAAAGAGCCCCTCAGGGAGCCCTCAGAATATAGAAAGAACAATAAGCAACTGAAGAAACAAAGAATGGACTAAAAGCTCAAGCACTGAAGACCTTTTCTTTTCTTTTTAGCTTAGGTTTTTATTTATTTAATTCATTAGATCTGTAATAAAATCATTTATTTATTTGTTTAAGCCCTTTACAGGAGTCCACTCTTAGTTAATTACTTAATTATTTTTATTTTCAAGGCAATAAAGAGTAGTTTAGTTATTTGTGGAATACAAAATATTGTTTCCCGTTCCCTGAGTTCGACCCGGACTCCATCACTCGTGCGAGCCGGTTTTTATGATTTGATGCACGGTTTGCACAAACGTTTTTATTGAAAATATTGTTTTAAAATGCTTTATTGAAAAAGTTACATCAGTTAAGTGATAGATATTGCATAACTAAAGCATGACATGAAAATAGGGTTTATTAGAAAGAAAAGCATGCATAAATTGGTTGTGGTAACAAAGTCTCATGCAGCAAACTAAGACTTTGAATGCTACAATTACGTCAAAGATTTTTGCAATTCGCATTGCAACTCATCTAATGCATCTTTGCAACAGTATGAAATGACTAAACATAAAGACGACAAAGTTATTCAAGAATTTCCATATGTTTCAGTCAACATGGAGAATCTGCCCTTCCCTTGAATAAAATAACCATGTGTGTGATCCAAAGCAATAAAGTAAGGGCAGAAAAAGTTGTTTTTGTGAGAACTTACAAACAAGCCACACCCAGCCAGAAGCAAACAATGAAAGAGCTGTTTCCAGGAACTCGTCTCTAAATTTGATGAAAGATCCAAAGTCCTTGTCTATTTGAGCAAGAAGGCCCCCTGTTGGAAGCTTACCACCCTCTGGCTGCATGGACTCCCAAAAAAAGTCATGATTCCATACCTGAATGTAATGAGTTCAGTAGTTTATCAACATGGTGTCAGTTTAAAAGTTTTTTCTCATAAGGCCTCCCATTATGTAAAGATGAGACATAGTTAATGTACTTCAGTAGTCGCAGAGAATGCAGAAAAAATAACAACACAAGCCGGAGTAACTGAAACTGGATAGATGCCCAACCACATCAAAGTAGCAATTCTATGGACCTGGTTATCACTTATCACCTTCAACTTATATGGTATCAAGGCTTCCTTAGCTTATTTTCTCCATCCAACCATCCACCTTCCTCAATTTTCTAAAACTTGGCCGGAAATTGTATAAGGAGGTTGGTCATGAAAATATGTCATGCATGTTTTAGGGAGAAACCTTGTGAGGAATGAAGATAGATAGTATATAACTCTAACTTGCATTCTATCCTGTATATGGAACTCAAGCTCCCAACTTCCCACTCTAAATTTTAACACCGAAGACACTCAAATATAAAAGATTTGCCCTAAACTACTGGACCTGGATTTGGATTAGTTAAGCACACCTAAGTCCAGATCCTGTCATACTCAGAACTTGCAAACAGATGAAAATAGGTTGGGTATGGTTTAAATCATGGCAGGATTTGACCATTATGTCTATGTATTCAAGACACTGAGCAGCAATCATGTATTAGCTAGAAACCCAAAGAAAAATTAGTTTTTAAACACTTGAGAATTAACAAAATTGAAAAACTGAAAATTTTACTAAAAACATATTTTTATACTTTGTTAGCATTATAGTAAAACATAATAGTTTACTGTTAATTGACCTAGAAACTGGCTAGGTTCTGACTAGATATTGAGCCAGTGTCTAGGTCACGTCCCTAGGTGGCAACCACCTAGGAACACTTTTAACTACTAAATATTAATACAATAGACCCAGATTCAAATCTGAATCCAAGCTGGAATACTGGTACATATCCAGAACTTGGATGGCAAGATAAGTCAAATAGGAGCAGGATGCAGGTTATTTCCATTGCTTTTATGCAAGTAACAAGCAAAAAAAAACTCAGTTTTGAGCAAGGTTGCCAGACTAGGAAGCGGAAGCGGGAAACTATACAGGAAGTGGAAGCGAGAAGCGATGCATTTTAAAATGTATAGGAAGCGGGAATCAAGGAATAAAAAATAAATAAATATAAGAATTGAATGAGAATCAAAATGAAACACAAATAAAAACTAAAATAAAAGTGAATAATATTAAATTTCATGATTTTTTAGTGTCAAAATTAAATTTTCAACAAAATCTAAAAATGATGACTACCAATTTAGAGAAAGCACATGGAAGTGAGTGAGAAGAGTGAGAGAAAACACAAAAAACATGAAAAGTTGAGTAAGAGAACATATAAGAAGAATAGACGAAGCGTGTGGAAAGCATAGGAGAAGCGTGGGGGAATCGAGGTTCTCATCAAGTTTCGGAAGCGAAGAGTATCGCGCTTCCAAAGTGAGTTTCCGGAAAGCGAGCTTTCCACCTATCTAAGACGTTTCTAGTAACTCTGGTTTTGAGTCTATTGGCTAGGGTTCATCTAGGTCCAATTTACATTGACTCAAATATGGCAAGTTTAGATAGGCCTATACCAAATCCAATCAAAACTGAAAAGGTTTTCAAAAAAATTGACAATATGGGCCAGATCAGATCTGATCCAATTGTACTCCTAATCCTACCCAAGGTTAAGAGGAAGGGAAACAGAAATGGAAAACATCTTCAAAAACAAAAACAAGGAGACTTTGTTGCTTATTTAAAGTGTGTGTATATATATAGGGTAATACATCTGTGCAGTGTTGTGAAAAGCGTTGAGGCGTAGCGAGGCGCTCCACCAAAAACTAAGGCGAGGCATAAAGCATAAGCCTCAATTTTTTTTTGAAAACTTCAAAAAAATTATAAAAAAATATCTAAAAATACAAATAAATAAAGAAATGCTTTATTGATGAAATAACAACCAATAAGAAATAGAAAATCTC
Organism: Nuphar pumila; assembly: GCF_984573655.1. NCBI lineage: Eukaryota > Viridiplantae > Streptophyta > Magnoliopsida > Nymphaeales > Nymphaeaceae > Nuphar > Nuphar pumila. Next base: position 29,536,312 of record NC_143251.1, read on the forward strand.
AAATAAGTACTAAAAAATATGAGATTAACATATAAAAGTAACTAAAAACTGATTATATAACCGGAAAATATATGAGATTAACCAAAAAAAGTTAAAATATACTAAGAAACTGATTACATAACTGAAATAACTGGAAAATATATGAGATTAACCTACAAAAGTTAAAATATATGAGATTATTCTAAAAAATATGAGATTAACATATAAAAGTAACTAAAAAATTATTACACAACTGGAAAATATATGAGATTAACCAACAAAAGATAAAATATACTAAGAAACCGATTACATAACTGGAAAATATATGAGATTAACCAACAAAAGTAAAAATATATGAGATTATTCTAAAAAATATGAGATTAACATATAAAAGTAATTAAAAAACTGATTACATAACTGGAAAACTATGTCACAGGGATTCGGCTAGGAGGGTGCCGCACCCGCGTCGACGCGGGTGCGGGTGCGGCACCGGGTGCGGTCAACCCGATCCTGGGTGCGTTGACCGCACCCAGTATCATTAAGGTCCATTTTTTTAAAAAAAAAAAAATTGCCCAAATGGGCTTCGAAATTTTTTTTTAAAAAAATTATGCGGGTGACAGGATCATTAAGGTCCATTAATACTATTTTGCAGTTGTCAGCTGCTGTCAGCAGCTGTCTGTCAACAGCTGTGCTGACAGCTGCTGCAGCTGTCAGCAGCAGCTGTTCTGACAGCTGCAAAATAAAAAAAAAACTTGCCTATTCCCCTACCCCCTTTATATATATATATATATATATTACATTTTTGCCCCTACCGCACCCCCGCACCCGGGTTTTTTGGAAGTGTCGAATCCCCGCACCCGCACCCATGTGACATAGCTGGAAAATATATGAGATTAACCAAAAAAAGTTAAAATATACTAAGAAACTAATAACATAACTGAAATAACTGGAAAATATATAAGATTAACCTACAAAAGTTAAAATATATGAGATTATTGTAAAAAATGTGAGATTAACATATAAAAGTAACTAAAAACTGATTACATAACTGGAAAATATATGAGATTAACCAACAAAAGTTAAAATATACTAAGAAACTGATTACATAACTGAAATAACTGAAAAATATGAGATTAACATATAAAAGTTAAAATATATGAGATTATTCTAAAAATTATGAGATTAACATATAAAAGTAACTAAAAAACTGATTACATAACTGAAAAATATATGAGATTAACCAACAAAAGTTTAAATATACTAAGAAACTAATTACATGACTGAAATACTTGAAAAATATACGAGATTAACCAACAAAAGTTAAAATATAGTAATATACTAAGAAACTTATTACATAACTGAAATAACTGGAAAATATATGAGATTAACCTACAAAAACTTTGTTGATTATGTCTCAGAAATCTTGTTTAAAAAAAAAAAAAAAATTGCGCCTTGAGGCACAGAGGTCGCGCCTCAAGGTGCATTTTTGATAACACTACATCTGTGCTAAATGAAACATGCTAAACTATGTCACATGGGTGCAGGTGCAGGTGCGGGGATGCAACACTTACAAAAAATCCGGGTGCGGGGGTGCGGCAAAAATATAAAAAATTTTATATATATATATATATATATATATATATATATATATATATATATATATATATATATATATATATATAAAGTCCAAAAGTTGGACATAAATGACCTTGGGTGAGTTGAGTGCACCCAGGGTCAGGTTGACTGCATCGGGTGCGGGTGCGGCACTTAGTTGGAGAATCCCTGACATATACAACAACAACTACGCCTTTATCCCAAAACAATTGGGGTCGGCAATATGAACCAACAAAGAAAATTATTTTGTGTTTTCCACATGAATCCTTCTCCTCCAATCATTTCTATCCAATGCCATGTCCTCGGTGAGGTTCAAAGCATTCTTATCCTTTCCTATCATCTCCATCCAAGTCTTTCTAGGCCTACCCCGACCTCTTTTAACTAATATATTTTCCCATTTCTCCATCCTTCTAACTGGAGCATCATTAAGCCTTCGCCGAATATGTCCAAACCACCGTAAACGATTCTTTCTCATCTTATTTTCAACGCCTACCTTCTTACGTATCTCCTCGTTCTGAATCTTATCTTTTATTGTATTTCCACACAACCATCTAAGTATACGCATCTCAGCTACTCATTTTTTGAATATGATGTCTCTTGGCAGCCCAACATTCCGTACCATATAGTAAAGCGGGCCTAATAGTCGTCCTATAAAACTTTCCCTTCAACCGCAATGGCATTCTACGATCGCACAGCACTCCAGTTGCACTTTTCCATTTCATCCACCCAACCTTTATCCTATGATTTACATCTCCATCAATTTCTCCATACTTTTGAATGATAGATCCCAAATATTTGAAACAGTCATCCACCGGTATTTCTTGCTCACCAAGCTTCACTATACTCCCATCACTACTTCGTTGCGTACTAAACCGACATTCCATATATTTTGTCTTACTCTTAATCAACTTAAAACCTCTTGCTTCCAATGTCTGTCTCCATAATTCTAACTTAGCATTAACCCCAACTCTAGACTCATCAATCAAAACAATATCATCAGCAAACAACATACACCACGACACATTTTCTTGAATTGATCTCGTAAGCTCATCCATCACTATAGCAAATAGGAAAGGGCTTAAAGCAGATCCTTGATCTGACCCAACCGTTATAGGAAAATTGGTTGTCACCCCTCCACAAGTGCAGGACATTGGTTACTACTCCTTCATACATATCTTTAATTATACTAATGTCCTTGAGAGAAACACTTTTCTTCATCATTTTCCACCAGAGAACGTCCCTAGGTATTTTATCGTATGCCTTCTCCAAATCAATAAAAACCATATGCAAATCTTTGTTCCTCTCTCTATTTATCTCAATAAGTTATCTAAGAAGATAATATAGCTTTCATAGTTGATCTTCCAGGCATAAAACCAAATTGATTCTCCGATATCATGACAACCTTCCTCAACCTAGACTCAATCACCCTCTCCCAAAGTTTCATAGTATGACTCATGAGTTTTATACCACGATAGTTTGTGCAATCGTGTATATCACCCTTATTCTTATATAGAGACACCAAAGTACTCTTCCTCCACTCATTAGGCATCTTATTTGTCCGCCAAATCTTGTTAAAAAGATTTGTCAACCATTCTAAACCTTTCTCTCCCAAGCATTTCCAAGCCTAGATAGGTATACCATCCCTGTGACATATAGGGCAAAAAAAATTTCTTGGCCATTTTTTTTTAAGTCCAAAAAATTGGACTAAAATTACCCTGGGTGCATTGACCGCACCCGGTGCCGCGTCGCGTCGACGCGGGTGCGGCACCCTGCTAGCCGAATCCCTGTGACATAGATGCTAAATGAGTTTTTCATGCTTTTTTTCATTTTATTTTCAATTTCTGACCGTACAAATATGATCTATGTACTTGGTTTTAAATGGATCAGCTCTTGAAGTGTTCGATTCCGACACATGGGTGGGGTTTTTATAAGGTTCGAAAAATCAACGGACCAAAATCTTTGTGAAATATTGAGGCTCAAATAGCATTTTTTCATTGAAAACACATGATCAAGGTGTGGATTCTTAGTAAACTCAACCATGCCCAACACATTTATGGGGTTGGAACTCTGAAAAAAAATACACTAGAAATGCCGAAAAACACATTTAACATGTTTCATTTAGCAAGGATATATATATATATATTAAGTTTATGGGTAAAGAAGCCCCAAGTTAAAAATTGTTACATGTTCATTTTTTTCAGTTTTTTGGCACATCTGACACTATATGTGATATATATATATATATTAAGTTTAGAAGAAACTGACCATTGGATCATGTTGTCAAGATGTATATATCAGATTTTATGAGTTGAAAAATCAACGGCCTATAATGTACTACCAAACTTTCAAACCTCATAAAAACATATTTTTATGTCAAAAAACTATGATCCAAGGGTCGATTTTTACTATTTTAACCATGCTGAATATGAGGTCAGATTTGGTCAAAACGACCTCCCCTTATGAGTTCCAACTAAGGGTTTCCTTACCCACGAGGGTAGCAAATGCTATCCTATATATATATATATATATATATATATATATATATATATATATATATATATATATATATATATATATATATATATATATAAAGGGTACCATTAAACTAGTTGTAGTAAATTACCAAACTAACCTTGGGGCAGTGGCATTTCAGCAATTTCTTAGCTTACTTTTCAATGTTAAGGGTTACTTTGATGTAGGAGCACTGGAATATGGAAATACATAAAAGGATTCACAACTTTAATGCTGGTTGTAATGAAATTTCTTTTTAATCTGCAAGGTATCGCCTTCAATTTTGAGTTCTTGCCCATGCAGACCAAGTGGTTTGCCATTTTCTTTTCTTTAATAAATCAAATGATTGAGACCAAAAAACATGAGAGAAGAAGAAAGCTCCTTCTCGCAGCTGTTTCTCACAGAACCCCAAAAGGAAGGGAGGAGGCTTTTCAAAAAAAATAAGAGAAATGAAGAAAAGATCCTCAATCAGCCATTTCCCCTCTCCATTAATTCCAAATTAGTAAGGTTATCCTCAATTTTATAACTACAGCAATGCATATAAGAAAATGAAAAGTAACGACCATGCCCTGAGTGACTATCTTCACAGTCCCCCTCAAACTTGAGATGGAGAGCATGAAACTGTCACGAGTTTGGAGGCAGGACTGCAAAACCGAGCAGTAAGCACTGAAATGACTCCAAAATAAGAAACCTCAAAAAACACTAGGCCCTGTTTTTCCTTGATAGAGACAGCAATCTTTAACAGTTTTGCAATCTCACTCAGTACCTGTCGAAATCACCTGGAATTGGTTTGTAAATCATATTTAACGACCATGTGACCCAAACATGAACCAGGCTCAAATCCAATCAGGCATTCCTACTTGAGATGACATGAATAGGATAAATGATGCTCAGACAAAAACACTTGATTCAGATGCAATCTCCTAAACTTACCACCTATTTCCTTCCTCTCACTCAAAAACAAGTCTTACCCCTTTGTCTTCTAGGCTCTAATACCATAACAAAGCAACAAATGAGAGAGAGGGACTCAAATGAGCCTTATTATTCTATTGATTAAGAGAGGGCATATACATATATATCAGCCCTTACTAGGGTTACAATGAGAAAAATGAATACAAATGACTAAAGTATCCTGAACTGTATAATTGTAATAATGGATATAAGGAAATGAATAAAGAAGACCTTGTCCATGTTTTCACATAAGAATGCCAAGTATTATTATACTAAATAAGATTCTTGAAAAAACTGAAAAAAATGGAAACTTTCAAGTTTCAACATATTAAAAAAGCATGGACCAACAAAGGGCCAATAATTAGGACAACCTGGGCAGCATTGTTAAATTCTGGAAATGGGTTCCCATTGTTGTAGGCAACTTTCACCAGTTCCTCCATTGTATACCCATATAATGGACTATTCTCGAGTTGTTTGTTCAGGCTATCAACATAACCCTGATGGTGTTTTCCCCAATGCACTTCGAGAGTCTTTTGACTCATATAAGGCTCCAAAGCGTCCTGTTAGATTAAGATAGCGACAGAAGTTAGCATGACAAAATATATAAGCATCAATAATATAGTTTTGAGTCAAGTATAAGAGAACTCCAGCATAATGAACATACGTTTAACGTCCACGAGAAGCATTAAGGCTAAATCATTGGTAAAGTATGTTGTGTGTGTGTGTGTGTATATATATATATATACATATGTCTTTCTTCTTTGTAATGGGTAATACCCTCTAGGGGTATTTTGGTAATTATGTACATGCAATAGGCTCTGCCCTTTAGGGGCAGAACTGCCTTTTTTATTTTAGTTTTATTGTCATTTTCACTTTTGTAAAGGACAGTTTTGTCTTTTAGTCAATATAATTGTTGGGAATCTCCAACAGCTATACAACTATATTCAGTTTTGTCTTTGTCAATATAGTTGTTGGCTATGTCATACAGACACACCACTTTGCCCTTCGTAGTCCGTACTTGTATCGACACCTGCACATGCTATTTTACTCTCCGCATATACAAGTTTGTATTCAATTTGTAATCATAATTATATTTTCAATATATAATATATATTTTAGATATATATATATAGCCGTATCCCCGTACCCACATTTTTTGGAATTGCCATGTCATACCCTCCAAACCCGTACCCAGTAGGGGTGTCAACTGGTCAGGTTTACCTGGACCCGACCCGTACCAAACCCTATAGGGTCCGGGTATGGTGATAAATAAGAAGACCCGAGTTTGGATCCGAAGGTCCGATTAACACATGGATCTGGGTATGTTTATGAAATTTTATACCAAACTCGGGCCCGACCGGAGTTCCAATTAAGAGACGCAAATTTTCAATGTAAAAATAATAAAAAATAGTATTTTACCGGGTATGGGCGAAGTTTGGTTCATGTAGTTCTTATTGGGTCCGAGTATGGTTTCTTTTATGGTGGGTTCGATTAGACTCGGGTCCGGACCCGATACCATACCCAAAAATCGGGGCCAGATCTGGTGTCCCGTGAGAGTGGGAGTTTGATCTGAAGAAGTTCCCAGAGTTTGGACCTTAGAGACAAGGTGCATCGGAGCGTGGTGGGTCTCTTACGGTCTAGAATATGACAGAGGATCCAGATCCAGTACCCAGGTTCTAGACGCCACCTACAGAGACCCATGGGGGTCGACCAACAGTGTGTGGGTTTCAGAAAGGCGATATGGAAGCTGAGGTGGCTTCTCTAATTAAAGGAAGACTAATTGATTCAGAATCCCAGTTAAAAGAGGAGAAGCCAGACACATGGCATCACCAGAGAGTAAGTCAATTAGCTGAGAGGGCCTCACAATGTGCGGGGAGAGAATCCAGAGAGTCTCAGAGGACGTTCCCCCTTTAGAAGATAATTAGATAGATTTTTAATTAAGTCCTTAATTAGTTAAGTTTATTAGTGTGGAGTCAATAGAATACGATTCCTAGCTTCGATGGGTTATTTACTTTTCTTAATTAGATAAAGTGTTGCAGTATTAAAGTAAAGTCTCACATCTCTCTTTCTAATCGTGCCCCCCCCCCTCTCTCTTCTCTTCTCCTCTCTTCTTTCTCTCTCCTCTCTCACGACTCCCTGGACCCCACTGTATATCAAACCTTGAAGGTTGGACGCCCAATCCTTCATTGAAGCTAGAGCTTCCCCCCAATGCTCGGACCGTGCGTTTTGCTCTTTCAGCGAGTCAAGTGATATCTCTGCATTGCAGATCGTGTGTCCGTGTTTCAAAATGTAACATCCCGAAATTTAACCCAATTTTTTTGAGGATTTTTTTTTATAACAACGAAAAGATTCAAATTAACCGGGTTAAACATTTCAGGCACATTACAGGAATCATCAAAGCAACTAACACTCATTTTATTTCTAATAAAAGTTTAAAACATAATATCAGAGTTTGGAATATCTGAATGACATAATTATAATAACCAAATTAGAATTTAATATCCCAAGAACATAATAGATCATATATCCTGATCCGTACATCATCTCGCAACCGCTCTTTATCCTTTACTCTTCTCCTGAAAAATAGTAAAATAATTTATGTCAGACTACAACCAATCAGCGTAGAAGCATACTATGATTTTGCAGAAGTATTGTGTAACAAGTATGCAATGTGATGGAATAACTATGGACAGTAAAGCATGATACTATGCATGACATAGATGAATAAGTAACAGGAAACTAATTTATTACATATCACAATTCTAACTTAAGAAAAAGCATATCATGAATCATTACCTAATCAAATAAATAATCATAGGTTTAAACAATTAATTATATACGCAATTAACTAATCACAAGTCAACATGTTCATGTATAAAACGCATAATCATTTGTCTGAGTGATAAGAAGTTAAATTTAATGTTTCTCTTGAATTATCCCGCGGGTACTCACAGGCTAAGGCAACCGTAACAGAAGAGAACATTCGAGAGTTTATTATGCATTGGTGTTTTATTAATCCAAATGTTTAACTGAAACTGAAATCCTAAGAGAGCGGTTGAATATCCGAGAGAACTTCCCAAAGGCCCAAAACAATAGGATGCATCCCTATCTTTTGCAGAAGAACGCGGAGCTACTGCCTAAGACAAAATTGGTAGTCCGGGTCTTCTAACTCTGAGAACTGGGGATCAACGAGCCATTGCCGCTCGAAGCAAGAAGCACATGTCTTCGAAGTTGTGTACAACTTACCCTCTGCAAGGTAAGCCCGAATCTGAGTGGGTTGCTATCTTATTAATTTGTATTTCCAGAGTTATCAGAGTTTTTCCTGGTCTGAATCCAGTAGCTCAAAGATACTAGAGTTTTCCCAAAAAATTTAGTCACACTACAGTAGTAGTAGGTCCACAATTGTTCATACCTTAAATAAATATGTTAACCCACCTTTATCCATTAAATTGCGCAGACCCACCCAGAGTGCTCCGATACATTTAAATCGTCAAGCACGAATGCCCCGATACCTTCAAACCAGTCAGGCAGGAAAATTAAATTTGCATTTTCTTGAATATTAATTGTATAAGCTTAGGGCCCCCAATCTGGACTCCCGAATCTCTTGTTTGGCATCTTAGGTGTCAGCAACATCCGACCTGCAGGCTCGGACATGAGTTCTTTATTTGATAAATTTAAGTAACTCTTCCAATTAAATCATGAAAGAGTAATTATAAAGTTTTATGCTAATAGTCATTTCATCGAGCAACATATTAGTATTACCCAATCCTAGGCCTAACACTTTATATGAGTAGTATTCATACAACACCACGGGTACAACAAGAGTGTGACATGAACTGAGCGGTTGTGTGTGTAATGCAGCAGTGTGCAAGAATCACCAACTGGGTATCTCAATGGCAAGAATTTAGTTATTACCCTTTTCATACTCACGTAAATGGCCAGACCATCTGTACCTTTGTTTTTACCGCTTATGGCCATTTCCCTAAACCGATTCTAAGTGCAAAATTTCTAGTCCATATTCTTAAATGAAAATCATAACTTGCCACATGGTAAAAGTCGATAACTAATGAATAATGATCTTATATTAGTTAACATGGTAGTTCAATTAAAAATACAGATTTTCCGATTATAGAAATTAACCACCACTGAATTCATTTTCAATACCTTTATGACAACATTCCTAACATTATCGATACACTTTCAAAATATAAACAGAATTTAAGCTAATGTTAGGTGGTTCAATAAAATTTCAGAATATATACAGCTTAATAGGCATGTGAGCATCAAAAATATGCAGCTTAACAGGTAAAAACATCGCAGGCATGGTCAATATTTCAGAACCAATTGCAAATCGAGTCTAAGTAGAAAAAATGCAGAGAATACAAGCATGCTAACATGTGCCACTAAATATTCATAACTCAGCTATGTACATATAATAACAAATAGAGTTATCAACATATACTTATTAACATTGAATTAACCTATGTATATCCTGTACATGCTTATACACTGACATGTGCAAACTGCAAACCCAAAATTTCTTTGCATACACTATGATTTAACATTTCAGAACATATGGTAGTGTGACCATGGAATCATACTCCGAACATGGCATAAATTGAGCATTCAAATATCAAGATCCACGATATTTTTACAGGGAAATAAATCAGAATATACTTAAGCTGCAGGAAAATAACAATACTAATCTCTATGCATAATACACTCGTACTGTTGGCATTCACATGCAGAAAAAAGAAACAAAAATACCTATCAAAACTGCAGAATAAAACTATGTTGTTGGTATTCATATGCATAAAAACTGCATATCAAAACAGCAGGATACTTGTATGTTGTGGGTATTCACCTGTCAACAATTTTCTGGGTGACCCACCAATATACACCAGTTGGACAGTTTCTCAAGAAAAAAAAAACAATTTTGTCTTTCCGTCTCAGCAAGACAGACTATGCTGCCACACAGTTATGATTAAGTGCATATATCATCGATTATAAATCAATTGACGAACTTACTAAGCATTTTGATTTCCAATCATAACACATATTCTCAAAAATATACAAATCATGGTTTTTAGCAGGGAATAAACAGTAACAGTTCAATGTTTGATATCCCTTGACCGGGCTGATCAAAGCAAGATTTTCATAACCTAAAAAGAAAAATCGAAAGTCATCAAACACAATCCACCTATTAATGTCACCTAACACTGTAGCTAAAACTAATACTTTTCAGAAGTTAGCAATACGGAAAAAATTGATGTTTCATGAAGCCACACTCTCACACGCATATACTTAAATCAATTTACTCACATAACTGATTGAACAAAGACCTCCTGTATCAAATTAAAAGAAAGACTAATTAGACTTTTACGGCAAGTACTACCACTTGACTACTAAATGAAAACGATTAGAAATCTACAATCTTGAAACCAATTACCTCACACATAAATCACAGAAAACCCTACAACCCCGATGTAGACAAAATAGAAGCTTCCCCACCGACTTTCTCAAAATCAATATGTGCTTAAACCAACAAAAATCTGTGTAGAGCACGTTTGCAGAACTAAGATTCTGCCCTTGTATAGGTTAAACCCACTCAAATGGGCTGAGCAGTACCTAATATCATGCTTGAGACAAGTACTCTGCAGAAACCATAGGAAAAACCTACCTTTGAACCGAAAATCCCCAATTATTTTCGATGAGTTTTACGGCAAAACATTGCATGCCTGAAACCGGCACATATGCACAAATCACAGTGAAATCCTACCTGTGAATCGCAGATCCCCCACACTTTTAGCGGTTGATTCCTTTCAGCTATCGTGAAACCGAGCCCTCTTCATGTTGATTCCACGAACATGAACGAGAGAGAGAGAGTAAGGAGGGGGGGTTTAAGAGATGCGAGGGAGAGAGGATCGGAGGGCATCGTGGGGAAAATGGGGAAGATCATGGGTCGGTTACCCACCTCACAGCTGCATGAATAACGCATTCACGCAGCTGCTCTCCTCTCCCTTGCTTAAGAGCGTAAACCCCTTTTAGGGTTTAACGTTCTCTTGCATTTTTTTTAACTTATAAGGTATGTTTCCTTTCTTACCTTTTTAAGTGTATTTCCTTTTTCTTTAACACACATACGTGCCTGAGTTTGGATCGTCCAAACTCGAGACCCGCAATCCACTTATAAAGGGGGTCCACGTTTGGGCTATTCGGATCCATCCAAGGATCCGAATCCTTAAAGTTTTGAAACATTCCCTAATGGGTGCCAATGTGGTATGGATCCATGGTTCGATTTGTTCATGGATTCATATAAGCCAATCCAGATCCAAGGATCCAAAAATTTCTCCTTATTACTAGGATTTGAAACTATGGATCAAAATAATGTAATTTGGATCCAACTCTTTCGACCATATGGTTTTAGGATTCTGAATGTTATGGGCTTTATATATATATATATAAGTTTTTTTTTCCTTTTCAAGATCCGCTTATAAAGTCGTTGATCCGCATAATATATTTTGGATCCAATGTCAAATTTAACCATGATATTGAGGATTCAATATCAAGGATCCGAAACCAAAAATTTAAAACCTATAATTAGATATTCATCAGGATCCATTATCGAAGATTCGAACAGTCTATTCGGGATCCAACATCGAAAATCCAAACATGGTGTCCAAGATCCAATTAAGAATAGAAATTAAAACAATGAAAATATCCTTGTATCAACTTATGAATATGAAATTCAAGTTTATTTATCCCATAAAATTCACAGGTATTAAATCCTTTCTCCCTAAAAAGAATTTCGTCTTCGAAATTCTCATACAAGGATTACACGAAAAGACTGAGGTACTTTTCTCGCATACTGGCCTCAGATTCCCATGTGCTTTCATCGATGCCATGATGTTGCCATCTAACCTTGACGAGAGGGATGGTCGTGGATCTCATCACTTGTTCACTTCGTTCCAAAATTTTCACTGGCTTTTCTTCCATAGTCAAGTCTTCCCGTATATCCATATCCTCGTACTGAATGACGTGGGACGAATCTTGAATATACTTTCTAAGCATAGACATGTGAAATACATTATGAATTTGGGCGTACTGAGGAGGTAGAGTTACTCGATAAGCTGTTTCACCAACCCGTTACAAAATCTCGAAGGGTCCCACATATCTAGGACTCAATTTTTCTTTCTTGCCAAATCGGAAAACGCTTTTGGTTGGTGACACCTTCACGAAGACCTGATCTCTCACTTCAAAAGTGAGTTCCCTACGTCGTTGGCCCGCATACTGAGGAGCGAGTCGAGTGATATCTCTGCATTGCAGATCGTGTGTCCGTGTTTCAAAATGTGTGGGACCAACCTCATATTAGCCTACTACAGACCTCCCAGTTACTTATACTGTCTCTCCTTAGCCTTAGTTTAGCTTTCGTTAATCCAATTGTAGACAACGTTGCTCGGATCCGGTTGGATCCAACCTGGATCCAACCCAATGCTTTAGGTTTGAGACCCAAATTTGGATTAGGTTGGGTCCAATAGGACCCAACTCAATCCTCTCTCTCTCTCTCTCTCTCTCTCTCTCTATATATATATATATATATATATATATATATCCAAAAAGCCAAAAAAGGGTGTTTTGGATTTGGATCTTTCGAAGATCCAAATAAAAAACAACTTTAAAAGAAAGTTTTTAAGAAGAGGTTTGTAGTTGGATCGGGTCACTATTAGATTCCGATAGCAACTCATGTATTTGTGTTTTTAATTGGTTTGGGTCCAATTCTAGACTCCAATTCAATATGGATTTTCTTTTGGATCTAAGATGATTTGAGGTTGAATCACTACCTCATGGATCGAGACTTATGCCATTTTGGTTTTTGAGTGCTCCGGATCTCCCTAGAGCTCAGTTCTCTCTTTTATATACACTCTCAACCTGGATCGGGTCCACTAAATGGGTCTGAGTCCTTGTTATAAGCTTGGATCCATACTGGATTCGAACATAGTAAACCCAGAGATTCAGTGAATCACTCGAGTGTAAAAAGTACCCTCAAAATTGGGTTTCATGGATGTCAATCAGTGTGGGTCTTCTACCGATATCCAGATCCATAATGTGTTTGATTAGGCTCCAAACCTTTTTAACATCTAAAAGTTCATCGATTTATTTATGGTCAATGAATTTCATAAAAATATTGGAATTAGACACAGAAATTTTACGGACTTTACACCATTACAAAGGTATCCACGCACCCTAGGACTCGTGAGAGCAATTTGGGGGCCGATTAGTGCGCAAGGGAGAGGGATTTTACGAGTTCATCGAGTAAGAGTGAATTTTCACCATTTTCCACTCAATAAAGTGGGTTAAGGTAAAAAACCCTATTATTTGCTTCTTATTGAACTTTTTTGGGGAAAGATGACATCAAATGATCTAGCACGACAATGGGGCACTCGAATAATGAGTGAAAACCAGTTGAAAATTGAGTGCAACTATTGCCATATTGTTATTTCAGGTGGTATCTCACGGTTGATGAATCATTTAGTTGGGACACATCTAAATGTTGTGGCCTGCACGTTAAGGACTCGGTTGGATGCCATGAAATGGCAATGCCAACAATTACTTACTGGTTTGAGAGGAAAAGAACAAGAAAAAAATGAGTGAGGCAGAAATGAGGTATGCACAACCCTAGGAGGACGAAGATAAGCTCCCTACTTCCGATCCTAGAGCCCCTAGCATAGCATTAGAAGTAAGAAGTTCTGCAATGAAGGGAAAAGGTGTGATTGGTGTTAGTACTAGTGTCACGGGCATAAAAAGAAGAAAAGAAGAAGGAGAAAGAGGAGCATGAGAGAGTTCCCAGAGAGGAGGTAAAGTTAGAGGCTCTATTATGAGTTTTTTTCCTCTTAGGACTGCCCTGTTAAGACGTTATATTTTTTATTGCATTGTCCCAGGTTTGGATTTGGGTCTGATGTGGATCCGAGACCCAAACGTGTTGTGTAATTGGTTGTATAATCAAGGGTTGTTTAGTCCTTTGTATGATAGCCCTAATTAGAGGCTATATTAAATATTAAACAGATTCACGCCTGGGTTGTTGCTGCAGCCTTTGAGATCATAGCCACTCAGCATGTTTTCCATCATCGATGCCACTTTTGCAAATCCAAACCAGTCTCGAACCAGGTACGCCCACGATCTTGCTGCTCTAACATGGTATCAGAGCAAGGTTCGTGATTAGGCGTAATCAGTCTGTGTGTTCCTTCGTGATTGGGTGTGATCTATCTGAATCTCTAGAGCTGGCGTAATCAGTCTGCATGTTCCAACATGATCATATCAGTTTGGGTGTGATCTATCTTCGTCTTGAGACCTGCGATGATCAATAATCAGATCTACAACGAGGTTTTCCATATTGAGTTATTCTTTTCTTGCTTTCCTTTAGTTCTTATTAATTGTATCATTCTTCTGATCAAAATGGTTATATTCTGATCACGAATCTGAACATTCTCTGGATCGTGAATATTTGTGTTGACGGATTCTTTCTTGGTTGCTATTCTATGTGTCGCATATCTGACCAGAAATGTCATTTTTTGTATAACGAGACTGATTTTCTTTTTTTTTTTTTTTTGTCTGCTCATTGTTAGAATTTTTGTGTCGTGAATATTATCTCTGTGTCATTTCATGTGTCGTTAATTTATCTATTTCTGGTTTGGCTCTGTCTATGCTGGTATCGTGAATTGATTTCTTAATATCTGTGTCGTGGATCTATTTCAAATTGTTACGTTGTGAAAATTCTTGTTCTATTTTCTCCTTATTTTTGCAGTCTTCTTCATTCTTGAGTTTATTTTAGCACTCTATGTCATCATTTTTTGTTGTTTTGTTTCTTAACAACAATCTTCTTCATTCTTTTCTCAACAGTAGTTTGCCATCATCCTTGATTTTATTTTCAGCATTTTTTGTCATTACCTTTTCTATCGTCATATTCTTCACTTCTTCTCATGGATACTAATGTTCCACAACCCATGTTGTTCTCTAGCTTCCTACATCAACTTGTCTCAGAGAAACTGAATAACAGTAATTTTCTGACTTGGAAAAGGCAGATTATCCCCTTTATTAAAAGTCACGATGTATCTGGCCATCTTGATGGATCAATTAAAATGCCATCAGAGTTCATCATGCAGGAGCAGAGAGAAGACAAAGGAGCAGTGAATGTGGTCTATATAAAAAATCCTGAATATGTGTCATGGGTTAAAGGGGAGTCCTCATTGGAATCTCGGACGACTGTTCAGCTAAAGAGTTATGGGACAACATAGTCAAGATATATTCTCAAATTTCAGAATCCAGAGTTATGTATTTGAAGAAAGAGATTCAAAGCCTCAAGAAGGGATCCTCAAGTATTATGGAATATTTGAATAAAGTGAAAGAAATCACTGACCAGTTAGCTCTGGTTGGAGAAACTGTTTCGGATTGTGACAAAGTCCAACCGACACTAACAGGCCTGAGAGATGAGTATCATGTTATCTCCACTACGTTGCAGTGCTTTCCTATTCTCCCATCTTTTGAAGATCTCAAGCCACGATTACTTCAATTTGAGATTTATCTCAAGCATGCCACAGGAAACTCTGGGCAATTACATGACTCTCATGAGGTGTTGTTTATAGGGACAAATAGGGAAAGAGGAAGAGAAGGTTACCGAGGATGCGACAATGGTCGTGGAAGAGCTGGAATTCAACAAGGTAGAGGTATTTTACCTTTTCCTAATGCTTCAAATACCAACAGTGTTAATATTGGGGGCAGAAGGGTCCCAGTCTGTTTTATATGCAAAAAGCTTGAGCATGTAAAAGTTAATTGTTATCATAAAGATGATCTCAACTATAATGCAGAGGACAACTCCACTTATTATAAAGGCAATCCAGTTAGACCAACTATGAACCGGTCAATTGCTGAGGAGAGAGAAATATTTATGATCTGAATGCGTTGCTTACAACCCTAAACTCTCTAAATCTAAAGCAGGATGATCAAGGAATTTGGTATGTTGATTCTGGAGCAGCTAGTCACATCACTAGAGATGCAGGTAAATTTTTAAGTCCTATTGGATATTCTAGAAAGAGCAGTGTTGTCACGGGAGACTGTACTAAACATTTCATCACTTATGTTGGAAATGTCTTTGTTCCCTCTTCTGAGTCTAGGTCTATTAAACATTTTGATGTCGTTTGTGCACCCAATATCTATTAGAATCCAGATCGGATATGGATCCAGTAGAGGATCCATACCAATATAGGCCACGTGTATGCTATATTATAATATAATATTTATTACTAACTAGGGGTAATCCTGTCATTGTAAAAAGACTTTGTAAACCTATTTACCTTAATGGTGTTTAGTGCAGTCACACAGAAAATAACGTGTGGCTGCCGATTCTAAGAAAGTTCCCTCTCCTCTCTCCTCTCTCCTCTCTCCTCTCTTCCTCCTCCCCTTCTTCTCGATATTCACATTAAAAGAGCAGTTTTCACATGGTATCAGAGCAGCAATTGATCTGGGCGTAAAAGTGCATTCATCAAGGAACGTGAAGGGGCCCTAGCCACGATCTGCCGAGTCTGATCGAGTCTTCTCCACCCAGAACCGAGCTTGTTTCTTCAGCCACGATCTGCCGAGTCTGATCGAGTCTTCTCCACCCAGAACCGAGCTTGTTTCTTCATCAGGGAACGTGAAAGGGCCTATTCCACGACCTATCGCGCCTGATCCACCTTCAGTCACGCCTGTTCCTTTCCAATCAGACGAGCCAAGCCTGTTATTTCTCCTCTTCAGTCGTGATCACAAACAAGTCACGTATGTTTTCGATCTTTCCTTTTCAGTTGAGTTCTCCCCTAAGCAGGTTGATCTCTCGTCAGTCGCTGAGTCCTCCTCCTCATCCTTCAGTCGAGTACATCTTCCTACTCATAACAGGCTGAACCCAAAGGTCGTGTTCTCCTCTAAGCAGGTCTAATACCCTCCCTATTTTGTTTCTTGTTTCATGATTCAAGTAGCAGGTCGATTCTTTCTTATTTCTTGTTTCACGATTCAAGTTTCTTATTTTGTTTTCTTCATACACGATTTTACACGATCTTCCGATTCTCTCATCTTGGTATTCTCTACTGCTACTATTCAAAGTCTGATGTTATTCCCTGCCACTTCAAAGTCAGTTGCTACTTCTTTACTAGTCGAGTCCCTTGATCCACATTTCTCTAGTCTCATACCACATTTTTTTCCCTAGCATAATACCAGCTGAGTCCTTCCCGTTCGTGGATCTGCCCACGTCTCTTCCTTCTTTTAATACCAGCTGAATTCTTCTTGTTCGCTTGCACAAAAATTGTGAATGGATACTTCAGCTAATCAAGACCTTTCCTCCAACTTTCTGGGGCAGCTAGTTTCTGAAAAGCTAAACACCAACAATTATTTGACTTGGAAGAGACAAATTGCTCCTTTTATTCGAAGTCAAGACCTTTCAGGCCACTTGGATGGCTCTAGTCCAATACCTCCAGAATTTATCATAACTGATGCCAAAGAAGATGGAGGATTACCGAGTACTATTCGCAATCCTGCATTCGTTTCTTGGATGAAGCGCGATCAGGCCCTTGTTGCATACATCACTTCCACACTATCACAAGAGATATTGATTTTCATTCCTGATGATTGCACATCCAAAGTTTTGTGGGAGGTTTTAGCTCAGACATATTCTCAGATATCAGAGGCTAAAGTGTTGTTTCTCAAACGCGAATTTCAGATGTTAAGAAAGGGGGCAATGAGCATTATTGAATTCTTAAATCAAGTTAAAATCATTACAGACTAACTAGCCATGGTTGGATGTCCAGTATCAGATAAAAAAAAGGTGCAACAGACATTGAATGCCCTGGGTTCAGAATATCATGTCCTTGTAACCTCTTTATTATGCTTACCTACATTACTCAGTTTTGAAGAATTACGTGCCAAACTCCTTCAGTACGAAATGACTCTGAAGAGCATGTCTGATGCTTCAACTGGACAATCATCTACACATGAGGTTCTTGCCACAGGGATGATAGTTGATCGTGCACGTGGAGGACGTGGCAGAGGCAGGGGATCTGCCATCCAGGGTGGACGTGGATTACTACCTACACCAAATTCCACAGCCATTTTTCAAGGAATGTTCCCACATGCTATCAGTGTAATAAACGGGGTCACATCAAAGCCAACTGTTGGTTCAACCTGCAGAATCGAAACAGAGCGCAGAATAATAGAAACATTGTTACACCAGGAACTGCAGGTACCTTTCGGGTCAATGATGATGCTAAGGATCTTCTCTTGTCTGCTATGGCTAACCTAAACCTGAAGCAGAATGATGATTGAATATGGTACGTAGACTCAGGGGCAGCGGCTCATGTCACTGGGAATGCAGGTAAATTCTCTACTTTGGTTCCCTATTTTGAAAAATCTAATATTGTAACTGGAGATGGGACTCACCACCCTATTTCAAACATAGGCAATGTCCTTATTCCTTTGTTTGAGTCATCTATTCCTTTATCTGATGTTGTTCATGCACCAAATATAAAGAAAAAAATTGTTTTTGTATCTAAACTTGTTGATTCTACCAATTCATCTGTGGAATTTACTCCTACTTCTGTCTTTGTCAAGGATCTTCAAACGAAGGAGATGTTCGCTAAAGGAGAGCGACGTGGAAACATGTATGTCTTCAATGAAGATCCAGCCTCCAGTATCTTGAAGCTCAAGTCTGATCATGTTCCTAAAAATGTCCTAAGTTTATCCAAATGTAATAAGCCAGATCTCTGGCATTCTCGTCTTGGTCATTGTAGTGAAGTCTTTATTGAAAAGTTAGTGTCAAATGGTCTTCTTTCAGAGTATGTTTCACTTTCATTAAAGAATAAAATGTGTCCCAGTTGTCAAGTTTGCAAGAATCATGTACTTCCTTTTCATCAAATAAATAAAAGAGCTTTTATTCCTTTTGAAATAATATGTTCTAATGTTTGGGGTCCAGCTCCCAATCCTTCTTCTTCTGGAAGTAAATATTATGTATCCTTTATTGACAATTTCTCTCGTTTTACCTGGATATTCTTCATGAAACACAAATCAGAGGTCTTTCTTATTTTTCGTCACTTTCATGCCTATGTTAAAAATCAATTCTCCAATGTGATGGAGGTGGTGAGTATTCCTCCAAAGAGTTTTTAGATTTCCTCCAAGATAATAGGATACATCGTAGAGTTTCTTGCCTGTATACTCTACAAAAAAATGGAATTGTTGAACGTAAACACAGACATATTGTGGAAAGTGCAATGAGTATGATGCATGATTGTAATGTGCCCATCAACCTTTGGACAGAAGCCTTTCACACGGCCACCCATGTGATAAATCGGCTTCCTATGCCTATCCTTGAAAATCAGTCTCCCTATTATGTTCTTTTTGGTATACAACCTAATTATGATGAGTTACGAGTATTTGGATGCACATGTTATGTACATGTTGACAAATCCATGAGAAACAAATTTGAAGACAAAGCCTCTATATGCCAATTTATAGGTTATGCAGATGAACACAAGGGGTATAGGTGTTATGACCCTATCAATAAGAAGATCAAAATTTCCAGAAATGTTGTCTTTGATGAAAATAGCTTTCTGGAAAATAAAGCCAGCAATGATCGTGAACATGGTGATATGGCTGATAATTGGTATGATCCATGGCTCAGTGCTGAACTTATTTCACATGCTGCTAAATGTACCACTTTGGCTCCTGAAAACATACATGATGAGACGGTTTCAGATAAGGTATCGGAAACAGAATGTCAGAGATACAAAGGGAATGTCTACACCAGAAGACCCAGAGAGCAAACAGATGCTCCTGTTGGAGAACACATGACATTACCCAATAACAGAGAGGCACCAAGAAGATCAAGCAGGACAAGGCATCCAATTGAAAAATGGGTAAGTTATGATAACTTCTCTATGGATTTTTAGATCTTTCTATCTAAGATTGAAAAACATGAGGAACCACCTGGGTTTTGTCAAGCTGTTCAATCTCACAAATGGATTGAAGTGATGAATGAGGAGATAGAGGCACTTCATGAGTGTCGAACATGGGAGATAGTTGGCCGCCCCCCAGATAAAAATGTTGGCTCAAAATGGGTGTATAAGATTAAATACAAACCGGATAGGAGCATTGAACGATACAAGGCACGTCTTGTTGCCAAAGGTTTCACCCAAGAATATGGTGAAGACTATGATGAGACCTTCAGCCCAGTAGTGAAAATGGGAACCATTCGTATTAT
Organism: Nuphar pumila; assembly: GCF_984573655.1. Taxonomy (NCBI): domain Eukaryota; kingdom Viridiplantae; phylum Streptophyta; class Magnoliopsida; order Nymphaeales; family Nymphaeaceae; genus Nuphar; species Nuphar pumila. The sequence goes on from NC_143251.1 coordinate 29,556,638, forward strand.
CCTTGGCTTGGCCATTGAACATGGGTGGAGCCTTAGTCAGCTTGATGTTAAAAATGTTTTTCTTCATGGGGATTTAAAAGAAGAGGTCTATATGGAGCAACCTCAAGGTTATGCAGAGAGAGACCCAAAAGAATATGTATGTAAATTAACCAGAGCATTGTATGGTTTAAAGCAAGCCTCCAGGTCATGGTTTGAAAGCTTCTCATCAAAGATTCAGAACCACGGTTTTATTCGTTCCCAACTAGATCATTCTTTATTCATATACAGGGATGAAACCACTGTGGTTTTCTTACTTATATATGTTGATGATATAGTGGTCACTGGTAATGCTCCAGAGCATATTCAGCAAATTAAAGATTTGTTGAGTATGCGATTCAAGATGAAAGATCTTGGGAGGCTAAGATATTTTCTTGGTGTAGAGGTAGACAGACAGGATGGAGAAATGTCATTAACTTAACACAAATACACTCTTGATCTTTTAGCCAAAGCAGGAATGACAGATTGCAAACCTGTGCCTACACCCAGTGTTATCAATAAAAAACTCAACATTTGTGATGGCGAGTTATACCCTGATGCAAGCAAGTATCGCAGTTTAGTGGGCATGTTAAAGTATCTTACTTTTACTAGACCAGATATTGTATATTCTGTAAATCAAGTATCTCAGTTTATGCATGAACCAATGATTGGTTATATGGATGCAGTCAAACGTATTCTCTGATATCTAAAAGGCACGGTGGGTGATGGACTCAAATATGCTCAATCTTCATGGGTAACACTGAAACATGACATATTGGCCTATACAGATGCAGACTGGGCAGGGGACCCAGATGAAAGGAGGTCTGTTTCAGGATACTGTGTTTTCATTGGAAGTAATCTTATCTCATGGAGTAGCAGAAAACAGAAAGTTGTGGCAAGATCTAGCACAGAGGCAGAATATAGATCTATGGCAGCTACCACAGCAGAAGTAACCTGGATTAGGCATCTCCTTACAGAGATGGGAGAGAGTATCTCCAGTTCAGTCCTCATGTGTGACAATAGAAGTGCAATACAAATTGCATTCAATCCTGTTCATCACAGTCGGACCAAACATATTGAGATTGACCAACATTTCATCAGACAAAAGGTAGCAGATAAAGAGATTGAACCGGTTTATGTGTCTTCAGAAGACCAAGTTGCTGATACGTTCACCAAAGGTCTCACAAGTAACCGCTTTTGGTATCTGAAGAACAAGTTGCACATGGTCCAATCCCATGCACAACTTGAGGGAGGGTATTAGAATCCAGATCGGATATGGATCCAGTAGAGGATCCATACCAATATAGGCCACGTGTATGCTATATTATAATGTAATATTCATTACTAACTAGGGGTAATCCTGCCATTGTAAAAAGACTTTGTAAACCTATTTACCTTAATGATGTTTAGTGCAGTCACACAGAAAATAACGTGTGGTTGCCGATTCCAAGAAAGTTCCCTCTCCTCTCTCCTCTCTCCTCTCTTCCTCCTCCCCTTCTCGATATTCACATTAAAAGAGCAGTTTTCACAATATCAAGAAAAATCTGGTGTTTGTTTCTAAACTTGTTGATGATACTAATTCTTGCGTTGTTTTCACTCCTGTGTATGTGAAGGATCTTCGCACTAAGACAACGTAAGCTGAAGAGGAGTGACGTGGGAACATGTACATCTTCAAGGAAAATCCACTGCAAAAGTGTTCTTCCTCATCATCAACTTCAACTCCTTAGAAGTCCCCTGCTTTCGCCGGCAGTCTTATCAATAATGCAAATCTTTGGCACAGTTGGTTGGGTGATTATAGTCATAAATTTATTGAAAATCTTGTCTCTTATAAGTTATAGAGAGACATGTTTACACCAGAGGTACGAGATCTCGTTTTATGCCTCAAGAATCAGAACAGAAAGAATTCGTGATGACAGATGATAACTCCATAACCTTGAGAAGGTCGACACAAATATGTCATCCTATAGAGAAGTGGATCAGTTATGAAAATTTTAGTGTCGATCATCAAGCTTTTCTTGTTGCCATAAAAGCCCAAGAAGAACCCAAACATTTTTATCAAGCTTATCAACATAAGAGATGGATTGATGTGATGAATGAAAAGATGGAAGCACTGCATAAATGTCAAACATGGGAAATAGTTTGAAGACCTTTGAATAAGAATGTTGTTGGATCCAAATGAGTTTATAAAATAAAGTATAGGCCTGACGGTAGTGTGGAGAGATACAAAGCACAACCTGTGGCAAAAGGATTTACTCAAGAGCATGGATTGGATTATGATGAAACTTTTAGTCTTGTGATAAAAATGGGTACCATTCGCATTGTTATGTCTTTAGCTATTGATTATGGCTGGACACTCAACCAGATGGATGTTAAGAACGCCTTTCTTCATGACAACCTGAAAGAAGAAATGTATATAGAACAACCAGAAGGTTATACTCAAGTTGATCCAAATGGTTATGTATATAGATTACAGAAATCCATTTATGGATTAAAGCAAGCTTCACGATCATGGTTTGAAAGTTTTTCCCAAGAAATTCAGAGGCATGAATTTGTTCATTCATATCTTGATTATTCCCTATTCATCTACAAAAGAGAGTGCATAACACTGCTCGGGAACTCAAAAGAACACATTCAAAATATCAAAAGGTTACTTAGCAACAGGTTTCAAATGAAAGACCTTAGAGAGTTAAAGTACTTCCTTGGTATTAAAGTAGACAGACAAGAGAAGTTAATGATGACTCAACACAAATATACCATTGACCTTCTTGCTACATGCGGGATGAAGGACTGCAAACCAGTGGCCATGCCATCTCCTATCCACCAAAAAGTTAAGTAGTATGGATGGAGACATATATGAAAATGCCACCAATTATCGGAGCATAGTCAGTATGCTTCAATATCTGACCTTCACTAGGCCAGACATAGTTTATACTGTGAATCAAGTGCCTCAGTTCGTGCATGAACCAAAAACTGTACATATGGAGGCAGTCAAAAGGATCTTGAGGTATTTGAAAGGTACAATAAGAGACGGCTTAGTATATGAGAAAAGAAGCCAAAATTATGATACATTAATGTTAATGGCATATTCAGATGCAGATTGGGCTGGAGATCCAAATGAAAGAAGGTCAGTAACTGGTTATTGTGTCTTTCTTGGAAGAAAATTAGTTTCATGGAGCAATAAAAAGCAAAGGGTTATTGCCAGATCTAGCATAAAAGCAAAATATTGTGTTATGGCTTCTATCACATCCGAATTAACCTGGATTAGACATCTTTTTGTTGAACTAGGAGAATTTTTACCAAAATCTATTTTATTATGCGATAATTAAAGTGCTATAAAGATCTCACTGAATCCTATACATCATGGAAGGACAAAGCATATTGAAATAGACCAGCATTTCATCAAGCAGAAGATTGAGGATCGAGAAATAGAAGCCAGATATATTGGAACGGAGAATCAAATTGCAGATTTGTTTACTAAAGGGCTGACAATCAAAAGATTTTGGTTTCTTAAAGGCAAGATGAGCATGATTCAAATGCATGCTCATCTTGAGGGAGGTTGTTAAGATGTTACATCTTTTATTGCATTGTCCTGGGTTTGGATTTGAGTTTGATGTGGATCTGAGACCTAAATGTGATGTGTAATTGGTTGTATAATCAAGGGTTGTTTAGTCCTTTGTATGATAGCCCTAATTAGAGGCTTAATTATATATTAAACAGATTCATGCATGGGTTGTTGCTGCAGCCTTTGAGATCAAAGCCACTCAGCGTGTTTTCCATCATCGTTGCCACTTCCGCAAATCCAAACTAGCCTTGAACCAGGTACGCCCACGATCTTGCTGCTCTAACATGCCCATGGGGCACAACCCGACATTCGTACTGTTATGACTCCTCAGCATTTAGTCAAGTAGATGAATGTCGCAGTTGGGAAATGATTTTATGATGCATGCATTCCCTTCAATGTGGCAAATTCATTTCATTTTCAGGCCATGGCAGATGTCATAACCAGTATTGGGCCCGGATATAAGATGCCTTTATATCATGCTTTGAGAGGAAAGATTCTAGATGTTAACGTGAATGAAGTGAAGACTTATTGTGATGAGATAAAACAGTCATGGAGAGACTGGGTGTAGCATCATGGAAAATGGGTAGAAAAACAAAAAGTCGAGGACTTTGATCTATTGCCCCAAAGGAACCATGTTTTTAAAATCAATTGATTTGTAATTGTTAAGTATTCATAAACTTGGTTTTTTTGTTTTTTGATGAATCATGTGACATGTTCTTAATTGAAGATATTACTATTGTGCAATGTTCTTGTGAGATTTGATGATTGATGATGTGTTATGTAGCTCATAGAGACATAAATGCTTCACATGTTATTTTATGGTTGCATTTTGTGCATTTCATCATTGTTTTGTGTGTTATGATTTTTTAGAAATTTTGCTGATTGTTTATGATTCTTTTAAAAATTTTAGTTTTTTTTTCAAAATTTATGATTTTTCACGATACGTACATATCTTATTTTGGGCCTTAACGATACACGCCACGATACGATACATACAACCTTGGATCAAATAGTATAGATGGGTTGATTATGGTTCATTTAGCATGGAACATGCTTTGGCTCAATAAATGTAAACATTAAACTATACTTCAAAAAATAAAAAATGGATAAGCCAAAATGCATCAAAATAAATTGTCAACAAATTGAAATGACAATCCAAATTGCTAGATGTGAAGCATGACTAGTACTAAGAAACAGGATAAACCATCCTTTATGGCCCAACCTACTAGAAAATCCATGAGTAGGACATCTACTCATGGACATGATATACACATCCATACCAAAGATTACATGTATGTGCACACACATGTATATAGACTAGTTAAAATTTATAGCGTGTATATGGAACTTAACCTCCATATCATTAGATTTTTTTTTTCCGGATTTAATCATTTCATGATGAAATGATGTTATTACACATTTAGTCATTAGCTATATGCTATTCATTACAATCTTCATCTTTGGTACTTGAAAATGATGCTTTTACTATGAAAAAGGGAAATTGTATGCTCAAAGGGATTGTTTCTTAAGCCTCACCAAGTTGACATTTATGCTTAAAAGGATATTTTTTTACCCCTGTGCTCCTATGCCTATTAGGAAGTATTTTCACCAAAAACACTTGTTTGATTCTTATGTGAGTTTGAGGGGAATGTTGAGTTTCCATTATAGTAAAGGCATTTTTCTTCATGTGTTTTTATCTTTCTTCTATATTTGCTTACATGTTGATCATATATGGGTGCTTTTGCATGTTTTAACCCTTGTTCATATGTGAGTTTGAAATATGCACACATGCACACACACACTGAAAATTAACCTGTAATATCCACCGAGTAGGCTCAAAAAAAAAAACACTAAGGGTTACACCTTGAAAAGGCATTGTGAACAAACTAAGGGTTTTATAGATGAATTGTAAATAAATGTAAAATCCTTGAAACCTAGGGTTTCATCTCAATATCTTATCAAAAATAGGTGTGTGCGTTTGGACATAAGGTGAAAATGAGACAGCCAAGTTAGTGGACTACGTCATCAAATAAGTCTGGTTCACTAGATGTGAAGCAAGCCTTGTCTCATATTTGACATGGCATAGAAAAACATTCTGATGAACCAACAAGCTAAAGGCTAGAGCAAATGTACTGTAACTGGATGAGTCTACCATTAAACTGCCCATCAATAAAATGGCATTCCAATAAAATGGTCTCTGTCTTCTTGAGGTATAGCTGCCCACATATAAATGATGCACTTATTTGATATTATGAAGAGACAAAATTTTGGATCCTAAAATTGTGCACATGCAGCTTAAGCCAACAAGCTTACAGGATGCTAGCAACTCTTTTCTATGTTTTTATTATGGAACACATAAAATGGCATCAGGCACTAAATGACTAGAAAAAGTTCTCTCTCTCTCTCTCTCTCTCTCTCTCTCTCTCTCTCTCTCTCTCTCTCTCTCTCTCTCTCTCTCTCTCTCTCTCTCTCTCTCTCACACACACACACACACACACACACTGATGCCATAGATGACTAGAAAAAGTCCTCTTTCTTACTCTCTCATACCTGCACACACACACAGAGAGAGAGAAGGGGAGGGGTGGATTAACTTACTAGTCTATATGGGGGAGTTGTTAAACCATAGTAAGCTAAAACCTTTGTAGATCTCCAGGGCAGACAGTATCCACTTGAATGCTGAAAAGAAAATGAAATTTCAATAAGCTAAAAAAATGACACTGTTACAAACAAAAATTTCAAGAAACAAGAAAAGAGAAAATGGAAATTGTGGCTTTGTTCCACATCGGAACAGCTTGAACAACAGTAAGCCATGCTCCCATTCTAAGAATTACTTATGATCTATTCAGAAAGAGAGCCAGTATCTTGCCACAAACCATTCTCAAGCTTCTCAACAGGTTAGATTGCAAAGTTTAAACAACATCAAACATAAACAGTATAAAAATTTGAGAAGCAATATCAACAAAAATCAATAGCTGTAAATTATCAGGCTATGGAAGTGGTACACAAAACACATGTTTCAAGATCTAGATTGAGTAGAATGAATAAATTATTCCAACTTAAACCATAGTCTAAACCACAAAAAGATACATCAATGATATCTTGTACATAAGTTGTCATGGATATGGATTCTATTTATCTGGAAACCTGCATACACATGCCCAAATGGGACAAAAAACATATGTGTTGGGAAGTTTTAACAAATATTCACTATGTGTAATTATTAAAACAAAGTAATGATAATAACTCTGCTTCTTTTCTTCACCTCCACAATGGTTACCCATGTCATCAGCAGGGTCCTGTGTCAAGCTGAAGGCCCAGGATCAAATCTCGCTGGCACATGGAGGCTGCCATTCTTTTATCACGGTTGGGGCACGTAAGGTTGGGTGGTCATTTCGTGAACATGGAGTTTTACATCGCAGGGAGGCGGGCCCATTAAGTGGCCTGTTTCTCGATGAGGGTTCAATTGTCATAAAAAAGGCTTCTTTTCTTCATTGCATAACTAACCAAGATGTTTCAACTAGTCTGTTGGCTTTGCATTGACATGAAAGAGCCACCCAGTACTTCTGAGTGAAGGTGGGAATCGAGGACTCTAAGAGTTTTTTAAGGTTTATTCAACTTGAAGGTTTTTTAAGAACGAAGATAATAAGCAATCAAGGACATTAAGAAAAATGCAATTGATCTAATACTATGAATATCAAGAAAGGAAAACAATTTAGATCAGTCACAACTCATAAGATTCGCAAAACAACATAAGTTAGATAAGCATATACAATAACCAGTGTCTTTAGAACTATGTTTTACAACCACGTTTTTTAAAATTCAAACTAAATAAAATATAAGATGATATCATCTTCACTTTCTTCTTCTTCATCTCTCACCTCCTTGTTGATATCATCTCCCACATGCATTATCCTCATTGTCCACCAATGTCGTCCCTTCCAAATTGATCCATTCTCCATCTTCTTTAGACAGAAATAAATCTCCTTCCCACACAAAATCATGCTCTTACATGCAAAACTTCAAAACCCTCCAATCTTCCACTTTTGAAACCCTCAAAATCTGTCACGTGGATACTCCATTTTGGCCTGCATGTCATGTTCCCTTATATCTAGTCATATTGAAAAACTTCATAAAATGGCTGTATCCCCGTATCCGTAGTTGGATCCATGTGACATAGCTCAAAACCCCACCCAGAGCCTCTCAGATATACAAAAGATGTAAATAAAGAGGTCAAAAGCGACCCCCAGGTATTTATAGGGTCTACCCAAAAAGCAGGATGTCTTAACATTTTTAAAAGGACTGTTGGTGCAAACTACAAAATTAAAAATCAGTTACGTACAATACATACAATACATGACCGGTATACCCCCGAAACTAGTTTGAGGGGTATACGATGTCAGATCTCGACTGTTAAAGATCCTGTTGTAATGCATTGTACGATACATTAGAAATTTCCATAACCATGGCCGAGATGCCTCAGTTATGATGTTGTGACCTTATCCATCCAGCTGCCTCATACAACCCCATGAATTCAACTATTGATTGACTGGCACATCAAACTTTCTCAAGGGGTGCTTCTGTTTAATAGCATTCTTTATGGCTTTCCTCTTTCAAATACAACTATCTTCTAGATAATTATCATAGAACTTTAATGCATCGAAATGGATCAAAACAAATTGATTTTCCAAGGCCAGGGAAGCAAATAGTTAATCCTTTTAGAGAACCATTTTGCAAAGTTACCACACATCTTTCGAAAACACATATATACTTCTAGAGACCAATGTAAATTTCTATCTGTTCATTGTATGGGTCAAGCGCTACAGTATAGAGTGCCACAAATTGATGAACAAAGAAATAATCTCAGACAAGAGAAAAGTACAATTTCAACCTCATTGTTAAGACCGGATATCAAGAACTTAAACATTCTCGCATTTTTAACTTGAAATTTTGTGAGTAAAACAACAACATATGAATTACAGATTTATTTACTTATTACAGTTCATGCTTCTGAGTCCAAGATTAGGTCTAAAGTCTATGACAGCTTTGTTGCTTTAAAATGGTACCAAACATTTGGATGTGGACACAAATTATTGTAGGGACATGGGGTTAGGAACAATTTTATCCATCTGGGTTTCAAGATTGAAAGCCCATCTTTCATTTTTGTCAAATATTGGCAAAATAAAACAATAGAGTATCACCATAAATGATTTCATGTAACTTGACATTTCAACTACTGAAGTATTTCTTTATGGTTCCCCAGTACAAGAAAAGCATTCCATTATTTATAGATCACGTTGCAGTCATTGTTTCCATATAAGTGGCTCCTACCAATAGAGAACTTTTTCTTCTTCGTTAATGATTTGCAATGTTTATTGGTGTTGACATTTTGCGTGATTTCAATTGATGTGCTTTCCTTCACCGTTTTTCTGGTGTCAATTCCAGCTACTTAGATAGAACAGCAGCTTTATTTACATATCACTCGAACTGAAACATTAAAAGCATGCCAAACACACTTGGAAGAAGCCAATATTCAAATGCCACCATGTTGGTTTGGCACCAAACACCATGATTTTTGTTACTAGAAAAGCTTGTTAGGGTGTTGCACCAAGCTAATCGAGTCATCTCAGGTTCGAATCCAAATCCCATTGGGGACTAAATCTTAGCTTGGATTCTTATGCGTTATGCACCTTAAAACAGCATTAAATTTTTAAGTATAATGCAGCCATAGAATTCAATAATGGCAGCCCAAGCTAAACAGAGCAACACTCACCGCACCCGTTGAAAAGGATAGGTCGACACGGTTTGGTGAAAACAAAGAACAAACTCGTGACAGTTAGGCATACCTTCCAACAGAAATGAGAAAAACAATACCTTCAACTTGGAGAAATTTGACGGTCTGGAAAATTCTTTAAGAAGCACTCGCGGTGAAGAAGCCGAAGTTTTCCGTGCATAACTAGGCGGAAACTGCAACTGAATCGGAATGGACATCTCTTTCCCTCCAAGCTAAAGACGCACCTGCCAAAAACAATAGTAAACTCTGGTCCTCTGGTTTAAACAGCACCAGCTTCTTCCAGCAATCGCACAAACATTCACCAGAATCGGACGGATGGAAATTAGTTCCCGGAAAGAGACGAACAAAGCGGCGAAGCGGAATGCGGTGAAGGTTGAAAGGGTCTGATGCGCTGGCCTTGAGAGTGGTGCCGTCCGACGTCGACTTCGGAACAGGAACGGGGAGAAGCCGTACCGCAGAGTGGCGCGAAGATAACGGGCTTCGCAGGGCGGGGAAGGAATAATGTCGCCAAGAGAGAGAGAGAGAGAGAGAGAGAGCAGGGAGCGCTATCCTTTCCTCTTTTTTAAAGGGGAAATTTTTTAAAACATGCAACATGTTTCTGCAGTAATAAAAAAATACCCATTATCTACAAGCACACCTAAATTTGTGCTCGATTAACCCTGTCACAATGATTCGGGGGCTGGAGGACTCAGGATTCGGATTCTACTCGAAAGTTAATTTTTTTTTTCAAATGTGGAACACGAGGACAGTTTCATTGTTTAATCAATAAAAAACTATTTTTCAATATTTTAACATTTAAAATGCCTTTTTATTAAAATAAAATTGAAATATAATAAAATGTTTTTAAACATTAAAATAATGTCATATGTGTCAGTGTCTGAGTCAGCCTCGTGTCCCTAAGGACATGCAATCAACTAGCTAATTATATATATAGTGATGTGTTAGGTGCATTGTAATATCATGCACAAGTGATATTTTTTAAACTTTTACATCAGCTTTTTTGTTATTTCTAAACATTTTGTTCTGCTTAGGAACCCCAGAATCCTTTTCCTGCTTTTCTCTACCATTCACCGGCAAGTTGCTCGTTGTTCTCCTAGGGTAAGTTTGATTGCACATCCTGCACATTGCACGGGACGAAAATCACAAAAATAACATATTTTTAATAAACATTGGACACAGCGGACACGCATAATGTCGTTCTCTGCATCCATAAAACACCGAAGCAGGTTATATGCCCCCCCCCCCCCCAACAGGGGAGTTAGCTACATCTCATGTTCTGGGGTCCCAAAGAGCACCACGTATGTAAGCATGTGTGTCTCGTATCCCCATGTTTGTTAGCATTAATTAGCGTTGGAGTTTGATGCAATTGCAAAGACTTAAGTACCCTCTTCTCCATTAGTGCCAAAAAAATGATGATTCTTGAAAAGAAGTGGTTGTAAAGACTTAAGTGCCCGAACATGATTATTTAAGACCCCGTCTCTGCATTGCAGGATTATCCGGGAAAGAAATCTCCCCTGGAGGAGGCCATGAACATCAACCCTCTCACTCTCTCTCTCCCTTCTATTTTTGCTTATGTGCACATCCAGCAGAAGATCCTGCATTGCTCCATCAAGCATCGACTGACCTGCACATTGACTGTTGTGGAGCCTGATTCAGAGTTTTTACCCTTACAAGAGGAGGGTTTGAGGGCTCATCAACCCTCTCACTCTCTCTCTCCCTTCTATTTCTGCTTCTGTGCACATCCAGCAGAAGATCCTACATTGCTCCATCAAGCACCGACTAACCTGCACATTGACTGTTGTGGAGCCTGATTCAGAGTTTTTACCCTTACAGGAGGAGGGTTTGGGGGCTCATCCCAGCGTGTGTAGCATCATTCAACTAAATGAGTTGTAGATCCTGATTCAGAGTTTTTACCCTTATACGAGAGGGGTCTGGGGGTTCCTCTCAGCGTGGGTAGCATCATTCAACTTGAAGAGTTGTGGAGTCTGATTCAGAGTTTTTACCCTTACAGAAAGCGGGGTCTGAGGGCTCCTCCCAGCGTGGGTAGCATCATTCAACTTAAAGAGTTGTGGAGTCCGATTCAGAGTTTTTACCCTTACAGAAGGGGGGTCTGAGGGCGCCTCCCAGCGTGGGTAGCATCATTCAACTTGATGAGTTGTGGAGCTTGATTTAGAGTTTTTGCCCTTATAGGAGGAGGATTTGGGGGTTCCTCCCAATGTTGATAGCATCGTTCAACTTGATTCATTGCGGAGCCTGATTTAGAGTTTTTGCTCTTACAAGAGAAGGGTTTGGGGGTTCCTCCTAGCGTGGGTAGCATCGTTCAACTTGATTTGCTGTGGAGCCTGATTTAGAGTTTTTGCCCTTACAGGAGGGGGTCCGGGGGCTCCCCCCCTCCCGGCACGGGTCCCGGGTGTCGTGGTCAAAAAATGCACAGGGTGTCGTGGTGAAAAAGACATATGTTTGTTCCAAGCAAGGTTGGAAGAAATCAATGGAAAATCCAACAAGGAGCATGCCAGAATCAAGATGTGGATGTCAAGCGAGAATGGTGTTGTGCAACTCAAATAACACAAAATAATAAGGGTCTAGTTTTTAGTTAAAATGATGAATGAAATGACAATAGAAATTGCTTAAAATTTACAGGAATAAACTAGACTCAATAACAAAGACACCACTTTTTACAGATTTGGAATATGACCTCCGGTTAGGGAGATATGGCCCTGACAAGTTGGTCCTAATTCGGATAGCGATTTACAACGATTTGCTTATTGAATAACACTACAAATCGCTATAGTGATTTGCGGAAGACATTACAAATCGCTATAATGAGATTCAAAAATATTATAAATTGCTATAGCGATTTGCGAAAGACACTACAAATCGCTATAGTGAGATCCAAAAACACTATAAATCGCTATAGCAATTTGCGGAAGACACTACAAATCGCTATAGTGTGATCCAAAAATACTATAAATCGCTATAGCGATTTGCGAAAGACACTACAAATCGTTATAGTGAGATCCAAAAACACTATAAATCGCTATAGCGATTTGCGGAAGACACTACAAATCGCTGTTGAAAAGCCGGATAACAATATAAATCATTGTGGGGCTCGTTAGATACCCGAAAATACTACAAATCGTTGTAGGAAAGCTCGATAATACTACAAATCACTGTTGGAAGGCCCAAAAAAAAATTGGTTCGGAGGGCGCTACCCCCCGAGCCCCCCGCCAAGGGCGCCCCCCCTGACCCCCGTCCGCTGACCGCGCAGCGGGATCCGCGTCAGGGGGGGAGCCCCCGGACCCCCCTTCTGTAAGGGCAAAAACTCTAAATCAGGGTCCACAACTCATCAAGTTGAATGATGTTATCCACGCTTGGGAGGAGCCCCCAAACCCCCTCTTGTAAGGGCAAAAACTATGAATCAAGCTCAACAACTCATCAAGTTTAACGATGCTACAGTCAGTGTGCAGGTCAGTTGGTATTTGATGGAGCAATGTAGGATCATATGTTGGATGTGTACAGAAGTAGAGAGATAAGGGAGAGAGAGTGAGAGGGTTGATGTTCATGGCCTTCTCCAGGGAGAACTCTTTGCCTCCCTTGATTTCTTCTCTAGAGAGAGAGAGGGTTTTACAGTGTTTTACGAAGAAAGAAGAAGAAGACTTTGAAGAGTCAACATCATCCTCTACTTTCTGAATGGAGGACATATTTGTCCTTTTTTTGAACTGTTTGTTTTTTCTTTTTTGAATAAAGGGCATTTTTGTCATTTTCTCAAACCATCACTTTATGAGAAGAATAACAAGAAAGGGTACTGAAGTCTTTGCAACCACACCAGACTCCAATGCTTAGTGATGTCAACATACACGGGAATACGAGCTCCATGTGCTTGTATACGTGGTGCTCATTCAAAGCCCCGAACACAGACGTGGGATTCAGTGAATCATCGGGGGGAACATACACCACCCTCCCATAAAACACAGTTATTTTAGTTTCACCCCCTCCCCTGTTACTAAAAGAATAGGATGGGGGAACAAATTTTAAAAAAATGCATCTCCAGGGAAGGGGAGCCAGAGGAGGATCTGGTTCAGGTGCCGGAGATGGGTGGTGTTGCCGGGGTGGGAGCCAGTGGTGATGGCCACAGCCGAGAATGATGGGTTGGTGGTGTTGCCAGAGATGGGTGGTGCTGCAGTGGCTAGGTGCCGGAGATGGGTTAGGGGAGGCATTGGGAGGGTCGTTGTCCTGCTCTATCATCAGCAGGTGGTTGGCACTGCCGCCCACCCTCAGCTCCACCACCGGCGAGTCCGTGAACCTCATTGTGCCTAAGATGGACACCGTTTAAGATTTTTTCAACGGAGATTTTCTCGAGTTTTTCTGATAAGAAAAGAGGTGTGTATTTCTTTGGCTAAAAATCTCGATTTTGAACTCCATTGGAGGAATCTTAACTTTTCCAGAAAACCCATTTTTTCTGTGGGTTCTCCGGCACTGACATCTCGAAAATCCAATGTTTTCTTTGAAAACCCAATTCAAATGGGGTATTTGATTTTCTGTGGTGGCTAAAAAATCGTCCTCAAACCTGTTAAGAATCCGTTTTTGGATACAGACTGCAGTTTCAAGAAGTTGTGAACTCTAGATCAAAACAGACTCTAGCAAAAGCAAACATGGACTCTCAAAATTACATAAAGTTCCTTCAGACAAACCATATACAAGAGTCTAAGTCCAAATGAGGATTCATGTACACCTGTCATTTATTGTTAAAGAGTTCAAATGCGGACTTGTGTATATCAGACTTGTGACTTTTGTGTATTAGTTTGTTATCGTTAAAGAGTCCTGTAATAATATGTTCATTATCGCTTCTGATAAGCACTATCGAAAACAATAATATTGTTATCGTCTATTGTACTTTGAACTGTATGGCTCTATATACATTACTCGGCTATCTCATAAATACAGAGTGAGAAAATCCGAGTTTATTATATTGTGCAAATCTTTTCATGGTATCTCAGCCAATCTTTTCTAATGAGTTATTCATGCCTGACTCATTGTATTTCTCATTTTCCATGACTCAATAGAATGCCATCACTAGCCTTATCTCGATAAAATTGAATCGAGACAACTACATGTTGGAGATCCCAACTTGAATTTGTTAGGATCTTCTCAAATTCGTTGATACAACTAGATCCCTTTATTATCAAAGATGGAGGTAAAATAAAAAATCCAAGTTACACTATTTGGATTCGTTTTGATCAGCTGACCTTCAATTGGATTAAAGCAATTGTCTCTAAAGTGGTTCTTCGATAAATTATAGGAACCAAAGCAACCTGAGAAGCTTGCTTTCTTCTAGAAAAAGCATGTGGGTCTCAATCTCCTTTGCGACTTATGCTTATGAAGAAAGACCTCTCTTTTATCAAAAAAGAGAGCATGTACATGTTTTATTTGGATTGCATCAAATTTCTTGCCAATTCTCTTGTTGCCACCTACCATCCGGTAGGAGACGAAGAGCTAGTACAAATAACCCTAAACGGTCTCCCATATGAATGTGAAAGTTTTGTAACCTCTGTTACCACCAGTTCTGTCGTGTACACATTCATGGATCTTTATGATCTACTCCTTAATCAAGAACGTTGTGTTCTTCTTACCCGCATCAAGCCTTCTGAAACTCAAGAACATCAACAAACTACCTTTTCTACGTTCTGAGGCAGAGGACGGGACTGCGGCTCCTATCGTGGTCGTGGTAGAGGACAAGGGAGAAGTTCCTCTCCAAACATGTCCAACAATAACCCTGCGCCCCAGACTCACAATGGTCATGGAGTGGTTATTTGTCAATATTGTGGAAAACGTGGGCATGTGGCCAAAATGTGTTGAGATATCCCTCAAGTCTTCTCAGCCATGTCTCTTCAGCAACCTACTGACGATGTTTGGTATCCTGACATTGGTGCCACCAATCATCTCACCATGGATGACACTCAATTTTCTAAAAAATCACCATATCAAGGGAGTGAGCAAATCATGATTGGTAATGGTAAGATGCTCCATATCTCACGTATTGGTAATCTTACACTCAACACCCATGGTTCTTCCTTTGATCTCAACAATGTTCTTCATGTTCTTGCTATCACGAAAAACTTGTTGTTTGTGGGCCAGTTTACTACATATAACAATTGCTTGTTTGAATTCATTCCTTTGGAATTTCGTGTTAAGGATCAACAAACATGCAAGATTCGTCTCCGGGGACTAAAATCCAGTGCAGGACTTTATCCAATAAAAGTTGATGATACACTACAGGTGGCAGCTTATGCGGGTAAAGCAGCGTCCTTCGAGACCTGGCACCAATGTCTTGGTCATGCCAATAAAAAGATTGTTTCCTATTTACATTCTAAATATTTTATTTCTCTCAATAAGCATGATAAAATAAAAGAGTGTGAGAGTTGTCTTATTGGTAAAGCTCACAAACTCTCGTTTGGAAAATCGTGCTTCTCTACTTCATCCCCTCTTGAACTCTTACATGTTGATGTATGGGGGCTAGCTCCAGTATCTTCAAGAGAAAGGTTTCACTTTTATCTTCTTTTAGCAGATGATTTTTCTCGGTTTACTTGGTCTTTTCTTTTACAAACTAAGTCCCAAGTTTTTTACTGCTTTAAGAACTTCAAGAATACTACGAAAAACCAACTGCAACTCTCTATTCGCACTTTTCAGTCTAATAATGGAGGAGAGTTCACCAGCCATGACTTTGAAAGCTTTTTGAGCAATAGTGGTATTCTTCATCATTTTTCATGCCCTCACACACCTAAGCAAAACGGTCTTGCTGAGCGCAAACATCAACATGTTGTCGAAATCGACCTAAGTCTGTTACACAGCTCTTCACTGTCTGAGTCCTTTTGGGTTGATGCCTTTTGAGCTACAAACTAGCTTATTAACTGTCTCCTAACTCTTGTCCTTAACCGCAAAATCTTGTATGAGGTTCTTTTCCGCACGACCCCCGACTATAGTCATCTTCGTGTTTTTGGAGCTCGTTGTTATTCTCTTCTAACCCCTTACCGCTCTACCAAGTTTCAGCCTAAGACTACCCCCTGTATTTTCCTTGGCTATGCCTCTCGCCATAAAGGCTACATTTGTTTTGATCCCGTCTAGTCTCGTCTTTATATTTCTCGTCATGTTCGCTTTGATTAATTTTGTAATTGGGCTCCCCTCTTCCTCTACCCCTCCGGCGTTGGTTCTTCTTCCTCCCGTCATTTTACCCCATCCCGACCCTCTTCCACCCCCTCCTCACCACCGATTGTTCCTATTGACCTCCCTCCCTCAGACTTCTCTTCTCCCGAGGTGCCTATGTCTGGCCCTCATGTTTCTTCTTCCTCTCCTTTGTGCCCCTCTCCTATCTCTGACAATTTGATCGTTCATCCGCCTGATCACACCCACCCCATAATCACCCATTCTATGATAAATTCTCTTAAACCACATGCTTTCACCACCACCCGGTATCCTTTGTCTCTTTCTTGCTCTAGTGTTGCTCTTCTTACTCCTGAACCCACTACATTCAAACAAGCCAACCTTGATCCTAAATGGCGCAAGGCTATGAAAGAAGAGTTTCACACTTTTCATCTTAACCACACCTGACATCTTGCACCCCTCAAATCTCATTATAACATTGTTGGCTCAAAATGGGTCTTCTGTATTAAATGACATGCTGATGGTTTTGTGGCTCATTACAAGGCTCACCTTGTTGCTAAAGGCTTTCATCAAGAGGAAGGTGCTGATTTTTTTGAGACTTTTAGTTCCATTGTCAAGCCCACCACTATTTGTGTTGTTCTTGCCTTCGCAGTTTCGTCAAGATGGTCAGTTGAACTTTAATAATGTTTTTCTAAACGACCTTCTGTCTGAAGATGTCTATGTGACCCAACCACATGGTTTTGAAGACCCTGCTTTCCCTCGTCGTGTGTTCAAGTTAGATTGTGCCTTGTATGGTCTCAAGCAAGCTCCTCATGCCTGGTACCAATATCTTAGTTCTTATCTCCAGTCTCGCAGGTTTCAAAGCTCTCTCTCTGATGCCTCGTTGTTTATTCTTCAAGATCGCGAGTTGACTCTATATATCTTTGTTTATGTTGACGATATTATCATTACTGGAAGTTCTACTGTTGCTATCCAACAACTAATTCGACAACTCAATCTTGCCTTTTCCATCAAAGATCTCAGTCGTCTAAATTATTTTCTTGGCATTGAAGTTATCTATGGCTCGTCAGGACTGCTTCTTTCTCAACGTGCTTATGCACTCAACCTACTCTGTCGTGCCGCCATGGTTGATGTAAAACCAGTTTCAACACCTCTCAACTCCACAACTTGATTGTCTAAAGATGATTCCCCATTATTCCATGATTTCTCGTTCTATCGAAGCATTGTGGGTGGCTTTCAATACCTTACTAGCACACGACCCAACATTTTCTTTGCAGTTAACAAAGTATGCCAATTCATGCACCAACCCACAGTTGCTCAGTGGTTCGCTGTTAAACGCATACTCCGCTACATCAAAGCCATGATTCATCATGGTTTGTTGCTCTCATGATCCTCTTCTCGTCAACTTAGTGCCTTTTCGAATGTTGATTGGGTTGGCAGTCCCAATGATCATAAGTCTATAAGTGGCTTTGTCATATTTCTAGGAACCAACTTAGTCTCTTGGTCATCCCGCAAGCAAAGAATTGTTGCTTGCTCTAGCACTGAAGCCGAATACAAGTCTCACGCCTGTGTTGCATCAAATCTTTTTAGCTTAATTCCCTCCTGCATGAGCTTGGTTGTAAACCCACTTCACCACCGATTCTATGGTGTGATAACCTAGGAGCTCTATACCTCGCTGCCAATCCAGTTTTCCATGCTCATACTAAACATGTTGAAATCGACTTTCACTTTGTTTGTGATCATGTGTAAAAACAACATCTTCAGGTTTAGTTCGTTCACTCCTCTAATCATCTGGCTGATGGCTTGACTAAACCGCATCCGTTTTCTCGGTTTGCCTTTCTTCGTGACAAGCTCAATGTAGTTGACCCCACGATGAGCTTGCAAGGGCGTGTTAAGAATCTGTTTTTGAATATGAACTCTGTAGTTTGAAGAAGTCCTGAACTCTCGATCAATATAGACTCAAGCAAACATGGACTCTAAAAAATACATAAAGTTCCTTCAGACAAACCATATACAAGAGTCGGTCCAAATGAGGACTCGTGTACACCAGTCGGTTATCGTGTGCACTAGTGGGTTATTGTTAAAGAGTCCAAATGAGGACTCGTGTACACCAATCAATTATCGTGTACACCAATCAGTTATTGTTAAAGAGTCCAAATGAGGACTTGTGTATATTAGTTTGTTATCGTTAAAGAGTCATGTAATAATCTGTTAATTATTGTTTCTGCTGAGCACTATCGAAAATGATAATGTTGTTATTGTCTATTGTACTTTGAATTGTATGGCTATATATGCATTACTCGACTATCTCAGAAATACACAGTGAGAAAATATGAGTTTATTATGTTGTGCAAATCTTTTCAAAACCTACGTGAATTTCTGTATTACTCGTTTGGAGAACCCAAATAATTTTCCTATATTTGTTGTCACACCACTGGTATGAGTTTTTGAGCGAGCCGTAAATTTGCACGGGATGCTCGATCTGGAGTGGAGTGGATTGATTTTCCTCACCTTAGATCTCTTATTTTGAGAAATTCCTTTATCAATTTATTGAAGTTGTGACTGCGATCTAAAAATGATTTTTTTCTATCACTCATCTTTCAAAAATCATGCAAGTGGGAAAAAAAAAGCTAAAAAAAGAGAGATGTCTCTGATAACTGTAGATTCAAGAAAGATCTAATGTATGCAAAAACTATATTTTGATAGAGATTTTAGAGGATTCTACGAACCGAATCAGGCCAAACCTTTAATTACAAAGTTAGAGGTTTGAGTCTAAGCTTTCCAGAATATTAAAGAACACAGAAATCCGACTTGTATCCAAGGAGATACAGTTAGTTTATTAGAGGTGTCTCTGACAACTCTCAATTTAGGAAAGTTCCAATGCATGCAAAAACTATATTTTTTTTTGAAACATGTGTGTATTCACGTGATGCATCTCACATAGGTGCTATGAACTAAATATAAAGAATAACACACAAATCTAATCTACATGCAACTCACACACATGCATTTATGAAATCCGGTTTCATGAAGAAAGAAGATACAATCACATATATTTTTTTGAAACGAAAACAAATGATTTGCAAATGAAAGATGGAAGAAAACTCACCCTCGATGCTACCGGAACAATGAAGGGATCTCTTCTTGCATGTTGTGTGTAGGGTGGAGTCCCACATGGTACCAAACCCTACACACTAGCAAGAAGGAGAGAAGGAAGTGAGAAGCACCGTCGGCTATGGTGGGAGCCCCACGATTTTGGGAGAGAGAGAGGGGAGAAAGAAGAGATAGAGTGCAAAAGAAGAGGAGAGAATGCCTTTCTCTCTCTTCTCAAAAGATATAAATATGCGAGGGTTTTAAGTGAATAGCCGAGATTAAAAGTTAGAAATGAATGGCTAAGATGTATGCCACACCCTTCTAGGCAATGACATACTTGTAATATTTTAGTTCTACTTTTCCTACGCCCAATAGGCTTATTTCGTTTGAATTTTTTTAGAAACCTTTAAAAAATGGCACTCTCCAAGGCCCTACACCCCCTTTAGGGTTTGGAAAAGTTTAAAAAATGCCCCCACATGCCCCCTAGAGTGGAAACACCATACTTATTTGATCTTATTCAAAATAAACCTAAGTTTTAGAAAACATCACTCTAAATCACCGAAAAGCCCAAATTTTGATAATTCTCTTGTCTTAATTTTCTCAAAATGTGTTGAATTTAGGCAATTACACTTTTGTTAAATCAAAACCAATGCCACTATGCATTTTTAATAAAACTTAATTGTTTGACATAATATCACTACGATATATGTATACGTATACCTATATTCTAGGGTTTTGTATGTACGTATATACATATACAAATATGTACTCATACACATATATGTACGTATACATATATAGATCCATGTAAACACATATAAACTTAAATTTCTATATATAAGTAAATTTTCAAAGCACATCTTTAAATTTTCATCTCTTGCAAAAATCGCTCTCGTCATGACTCATGTTCTATCGATATATGCTTTTCAGTAATTCATATAAAATAACGAGTTTTTTTCCTCGTTTGGGCCTCAAATTCGAGGATTGACTAATCTAATATATTATGAATTTAATTTAAAGTTCTCAAAAATTAATGTATTATAGATTGCCCTCAATCATGTCGTACATCTTACTTACGTAATTTAGGATCTCATATATCCATACTTATATACATATACATATGTATAATGCATAACTATATGCGAAAACCTCATAATTAATACAAGCAATTTACCATCAATGAATCAAATCATGCATTGCTTTTTCTCAGAAAAATCTCGGGTCTTACATTCTACCCTCCTTAAAAAAGATTTCATCCTCGAAATCACAAACATCAAACAACGACAAAATGGTCAGATCTCCTCTGAGGGTGCCTAATCGGCAACAACTAAGTCTCTAGTAGACTTCCTCAGACAAAACTTGGCAATATGCCTCAGTTGTCCACAATTGAAACATTTGTCATCATAGAGAGGGCAAACTCTGAAAGGATGATCTTTATCGCATCGTCGACACATTCGCTGGACATTCGATCACTGAAATTGCCTTTGTTAGCGGTTCTGATGTCCTTTCTAACGCTTTCACTTTTTAGTAGGTGGTGAGGACTCCTTCCTACTAGGATTCTTCTCGCTGGTACGCACATGCATCATAATCGATGATCCGGTTCCATTCTGTTGATTCTTTTGCTCCTCGATCCCGTCTTCTTCCAGTAGAGTAGCTACTTCAATGGCCTCATCAAGTGACTTTGGCCCGTTAGTGAACACCTTGGTTCTCAGAGTAGGCCTCAAACCACGAGTGAACTTTATTGCTCATTCCTTTTTCGCGATGTAAACATTTGGACAATATCGCTCCAAACAACAAAACTTAGTGATATAATCTGCCAGGGTTATCATCCCCTATTGTAGGTATAGGAATTCTTGCATTTTCTTACTTCGTTCATGCTTAGGAAAATACGCCGAGTTAAAAACTTTGACAAATTCGTCCCACGTAACATTTTTGTCTTTGAATTTAACCGAAGAGATTGTGTCCCACCATTTCTCAACGTGGCCTTTCAAACGATAGGTACCAAAGTTCACTTTCTGTTTCTCGAGAACATTCAAAATATGAAAAATACGTTTTATCTCACGTATCCACGATTCTGCAGCCTCAGGGTCTGTCTTACCCTCAAAAGCAGGAGGATCCAATTTCATGAAGCGCTTATAGGTAACCATACTTATGTTATGCCCACCTTGGGCTACGTGTTGAAGGTTCCCACCCAACTGTTGCATTGCAACCACTTGTTATTGCACAACCTCCGCAAGGTTGCTCACAGTGCCCATGATATCATCGCACTTGGCCTCCCATGCCATCTATCAGGACAAAAAGACATAATGATTAATAGATTGGTTTGACAACTAAGCTCGATAAATAATGATCGCAACAATCTTTCAAAAGCCAATGAGCGCACTACACACAATTCAAGCAGTGCCACATCACAATTTAATTATGCAGTAATACAATCTATATATATGTTCTTCGAACAAACCCAAGCGATACCACATAAGGCCGCTATCGTCAGAAAATCACCATTCTAAACGATCATCGTTAAAGAATCACCATTCTAACACACCATATGGAGAATCACCACTCCGACAACAAAACAAAGAGCCTTCACTCAAGTGGCATCGTTAGAGAATCATCACCCTAACGACATTGTTGAAAAATCACCAGTTCAACAGCATCATTAGGGAATCACCACCTTAACGGTATTGATGGAGAATCATCACTCCAACAACCTTCATTAGAGAATCACCACTCTAATGACATCGTTAGGGAATCATCACCCTAGCGGCATCGTCAGAGAATCACCATTCTAACGACATTGTTGAAGAATCATCACCCAACAACATCATTAGAGCATCACCACCCTAATGACATCGTTAGAGAATCAGCACTCTAACAACATTGTTGAAAAATCACCACTTCAACAACCTTCATTAGAGAATCACCACTCTAATGGCATCGTTAGGGAATCACCACCCTAGCAACATCGTCAGAGAATCACCACTCTAATGACATTGCTGGAGAATCACCACTCCAACAACCTTCATTAGAGAATCACTACTCTAATGGCATCGTTAGAGAATCACCACCCTAACGGCATCGTCAGAGAATCACCACTCTAATGGCATTGCTGGAGAATCACCACTCCAACAACCTTCATTAGAGAATCACCACTCTAATGACATCATTAGGGAATCACCACCCTAATGACAATGCTGGCACTACCATGAATCACCACTTGAGCCAACTCATCTCACCACAATCCCTTCTGACTGTGGCTGGGAAACAAGAATTTTCCATAACGCTTTCTCAAAAGCAATAACACCCTGAATTTCAATGTTATGTTGTCCCCATCTACGACCCTCTCAGGAGTCAATTGCCATCATCGGCAACACAAAATCCACTTGTTAAACGCATAACATCATTTACGTTCTCATCACCAAGAACAATTGGGGATCAACAATATCCAACGAGAAACTCAAAGATCAACTAGCACAGACAAGGCTTTAGCCTTCTGTCTGAAAGATCATCGAAAACACATCCTTCATCAATGACAGGGTCATGAACATCTCTAATATAGTTGGAATGCAAGAAGGAAACACTAACTTAGAGCTTCATCAGATGACTCTTATCAAAACCACATCGTCTTCAACATGATTGGTGTAACAATTTCAATACTCGTTACGATTCATCCATTGTCTCCATTAAAGTAATATGGAACAAGAAGGTGAAATACGCAAGAGGTCTCTAGGTTAGATCAACGACTTCAACTCTCACAGGAGTTGACACGAATTAGCTTGGGAAACTACATTCACAAGCATAAAAGCAAAACCATTTGAGAACTCTACACAAAAATTCAACTGGCGCTTAATCTTTAAGTGTATTCAGACCACAATAGGCGCGTACACTCAGTTCACGGGGACAGATTTGCCCCACGTGTTCTATCTTACAGCTCGCACCAGAAAATGTTTGATTTACAACCACTCGCATGCTTCGCATAATAGTCTGAACCGCTTGGTTCAAGCTCTCGATGCCTTGATCCAATTTCTGTAAGGCTCTAAGCATCAGGTTGTGTCTCGCATCAGACGACAATAAAAAAAATACACATTTATCTTAGCATAAAAAAAAAAATTCAGCAACTGAAACACAATTCTACTAAATTAAACATACTTACAATGCGATGGTCGATGCATGCGGAGTCTTGAACCACACTTCTAAAACACAACTCTGATACCAAAATTGTAATGCACCAGAATTCCAACTTAGAAAATCTTTTAGATTTTTAGAGTATTTTTTTTTGAAAACACATTGCGCAAGGCGAAAAAACATAAGGGAAAACAAGTAGAAACTCTGGGCGGGTTACAGAGGAAACAACAAGGAGAAACATTTTATTAATACTGTTTACAAAATGATATAATATTTCCCTTTACAAAAGACAACTGCTAAGATCTTCAATGTTCTAGAGTGTGAGTTCAGTCCTCCGTTGCATATCGAACTCCATCACACCATGGGAAGCAAGCAAACACCTGTATCTCCATAAAACGGAGTCAATATTCTTGCGAGTTGGTGAGAAATCATTCACGACAATCCATTTACGTAAATCATAGCATTTATAACATGATATGCATCTAATAACATAATTAACCAGAGTAACAACACAATTGAATTTATCCTGACGGAATGGGTAAAATATCACAAGCAATGCATATGTACAAGTGAACATATATGTGCATCATGGTGAGACAATTAACATAATTGAAGTGATTAAATAAGTGTAATTGCAACAAGTAAAGAAGCAGTAAAGGAATAATGTTAAGTAATAAACGACAACGTCATGCACCAACATACTTAGGCAGGTACATCAATCATATAAGCAAGTGAGCAAGGAAGGTGCAACTCTTGCATCATGATCAAAATAAGCAGTGCGATTGTGATCGAGTGACTAACATGATTAACATTAGCATTCAACAATGAATATTTTATTAATTATCTAACCAAAGGAAGACCTCTCTAGAATTATATTGCATGAGATATTCATAAGAAAGAAAGTATGAGTAACTGCACATTTTTGACATAAGTGAGCTCAATTCACAAGGTGGGTCCATTGCCTACACTAACTCGCCACAAAGTTTTTAGCATTCCACAAGTCTCACTGACAAATACGTCCTTACAAGGTGCCTCGAGTCCCCTTTATACTTACGAGACAGATCAAGTGCCAAAAGTGAATTGTGTGATCAATGCAAACATACACAAAACACAATCAAATATTCATTAAATGATAGGATACTTGAATTATCAACATGATTCATACAATTACTCTAAGTTTGGTAACATGATGTGCAAATGGAAGTACTCATTTCTTTTATCTTGTGATCTATGTGTCTTGGTTTCGAAAGTGGACCAATTGGATATGTTTTGGTTTCAAAATTGAACCAGATGGACACCCCAATTATTAGAGGCCAGCGTGTACTTCTAATGATATTTATGATATACAATATGATGATTATGTAGATTCTGAATTTTAATTATAAAGTTAAATGTATTCATGCTATGTTTATATGCTTGAATAAGTATAATATGCAACATATGTTTATGATATGATTTATGGGTATGCATCATGATGATTAATTATTGTTGTTATGATACATGAATTGCATGATGCATGATTGAATGCTCACAAGTGAGCTTACGGTTCAAAGAACCAATTAGTGCTTTGAAAGCATAAATTGATGTGTTGCATATGCTTATGTGAATGTGCTGTAAAACATGGAGAGACATGCATGCACATGTTAATTAATGGTTCAAGAAACCACTGAGGTATCTTGTGTGCACGATTATGTGGATGATGCCAAATGATATTCTTGTGCTGTAAGGCATGTACGACATGCAAGCACACTAAACCACTCAATTGAAAGTAAGGAGTTGTTGAAAACCCATGAGGTGTTGATAATGTGCCAAAATGTGAATGAATATCATTGACTTATGGACTTAATAAAAACAACCTTGTTGGCATATCTGGATATACTTGGAGAGTGTATGTTATTGGGTATATCCGCAGATTCTGGGTATACTTTTGAGGTGTATGTTACTAGATATGCTGGACTTAGGTACACCTTTGAAGGTGTATGTTACCAGTGTTCCTTGGTCTACCTTGGAGAAGGTGGGTAGTACAAAACTCCATTGGATTTTATGTTGTTTGAGAGCAATGACATCTCATTTGGTCCTCAGTCCTAGGAGTTAGGGGTCGAGATTACCGTGTGGCTTAAGTGGTAGTTCCCTTGCTCTTTAGAGTCTCTCTTTTTTGTATCGATCCACTTAATTTTGTGCCTCTGAGAAATTTCTCTCGGTTATGGAACGTCCTCTTTGGGTTGCCGATTCAGTTAGTCATTCAGGTTATAATAAAATTCAGAGCATAATAAACTTCCGAGTGGTCTCAGCTGAAATGATAACGGAGCCTGCACATACCTACATGAATGTAAGCAAGAGAAACAATTAATTAGTTAATTAAGAATACTTTATATTTATGCAGTTATGTTGATTTATATGTTTGTATTGAAAGCATGCCTTTGGTGATGTGATGTTTAATAATGACAAGTTTTGATAATGTATTTCTTGAATTTAATTATTGTAGTGAATCAATTGAATGCTTGATGATAATGCATTATTCTTAATACATAAAATCATGCATTTAAGCATCTTTTATTGGTTTTCATTTCATACTTATAATGTTTTAAGGTTAAAGAAGCCATGGTTCGAATTTCGTGCGATTCAGAGTTAACATGAGAAAGTTACGACTATTTATGGGTTTTGAGCGAATCCCAAGGTAATTCAGACCATGATCCAGTCCAAAACACATTAATTGAATCTTGGATCCAATACTAATGTGTTCAGCAAACACTTAAACTCAAACCCACTTCATAATTTTTAGAAACTCCTTTTGAATTGGCTCTGAATCATATTTTTGCAAAATCTAGTTAGGTACTAATTTATAAATAAGAAAACTTTTAGGCAGTTAATTATAAATAATTTTTAACCAAAAATTTAGTATAAATACAAAGCTTAGGGCTGGAGTGAAAGGGGTCTTCAACCCATTTCACTCCAGCCCTCTTCTTCCTCTTTACCCCTTCTAAGAATTCCTCTTAGCCTCTCTCTTGCTCTTTTCCCCATTCTTCTTCTTCTCTTCTTTTATCCTTTCTCATTTAACAAGGGAGATCTAATTGGAATCCAATTCAGAAGAAATCTGGAATCATCCAATTCGTTGAAGGCCCCTCTTCTTCACCTCCATTCCTCGAATTCATTGGATCTAATGATTTAGTGAGTTTTCTTTACCCTTCTTTTTGTAAAATTAATGTAATTTTAGTTTTAATTTTTCTTTGTTCTAATTTGATATTTCTTCATTTTTTTAAGTTTTGCAATTGCTTTGTTTGCTGCAAAAAATTTTTTAGATCAAGTTCCTTTTGTTTTTGAGAAAATTCAAAAATAAGATGGGGATATATGCTTGATTGATCTCAATTCAATTAGAGCATTAGATCAATACATCTCATAGCTTAGATTTCAATTATTACATTTCAATTCTTGTTTCTTTGTTGATCTTTTAGAATTATATTAGTTAAGTAATTAGATCTTATTCTATGAATTTAGAAGTGTTCATTCTTTGATCTAATGCAATAGATCAAAGTGTGAAATTCTGGAATTCTGGAATTTTGTTTTTCTGATTTTTTATAGTTTTTTGTTTTTGTCATAAATAGAGATTTCGGAATCCAAATTATGATCCATAAATTGGATCTGATTCGTGTTTAAGTTTAGTTACTCTCTTCAAAAATTTAGCGTGATCGGATTTTGATTGATGGGCTGTTATGAGCTTTTTATGGTAGTATATTCTGACATCTTTGTGTTCTACAAAATTTTATTTCCTAAATTTTTTCTATTTTTGTTTTTGATATATCTGGATCTTTCGGATGCCAAATCCAAATCCGTAAAATGGATTGGATTTATGAATGAATCTAATTTTTGATATAAAATTTTTATTCATTTTTAATCTGTTTTGCTAGACTGAATTTGTTAAATACCGAAAGCTATTAGAAAATTTGGCAGCAATTTCTAGAGTTTTCGAAGTTGGTGTTCATTTATTAATAAATCGGGTTATACATTGAATTTTATAATTTTGTAAATTGGATTCTCTTCATTCATGTTTTGAGAACATATTTGGAAAATTTGAAAAGGACCTAAATTTAATTGTTATATGATTCTGTCAAATTACAGAAACCTGCTCTAACAAGAAATTCTGTAATAAGTCATGGTAGAATTGTAATTTCATGTAGTAATTTAAATTAGTGTAGATTTTGCATTTCGTGTGTTTTTGTTATTGTTTTTATAGGAAATGGTGCCATTTGCTGATTCCATATTATTGAAGTGAAGTGGATTTGAAGTTAAAGTGAAAAAACTCTATTTTTAATTTTTTTTTAGCATTTTCAATTCCTAGTTAATTAGGGCCTTTTTGGCCACATTTAAGCTTTGTAATTAATTTTAATTTTAACATTATTTAAAGTCTGTAAAAAATTTTTAATTTTTATTTTGTAATTACTTTTAATTAGTTTATTTTTTCTTTTTAAGGCAATAAATAAATTTGCTTTGAGTGGAATACAAAGTTTTATCAACCCGTTCCTCGAGTTTGATCCCGGTTCTCACTACTTGTGAGAGTTGAATTTTTAAAATTTGATGACAAACTTTCATAAATACTTTCATCAAAATATCTTCTTAAAAATACATTGACAAAGTGTACACCACTTGATAATATATTTTGCTTGTTGTGGTTGATAGATGCTTAGTATTGTGCATGCATACAATGTTAATGTGTTTCCTACTGAGACTCGATTAGATTATGATACCTTACTTTTATAATGAATAGATGCTGAATAAAAGAGTCGAGGAGTGGTTCAGGATGCTGCAGGGGGTGCCATGCAAACCATTTATTTTATTTAGATCCGTGGATATTTACTCTGAACATTTGATATGAACTATTTGTTTATGTGATTAATGATTAGATTAGTTTATAGGTTGTTAACGTTGTTTTAAATACATGTAACTCGCCCAAAATGTTTAACTGATTTTAAGTACAATGAATTTCGATGTGATTTCAAAATAACAGGTTTTATCAATTGAATGCCTCTTATCGAATTTGGTTATATGAAACTATTAAATGTTGGTACTTGCGTAGGCTTACTTCTTAAAGCTTAGTTCGGTTACAACAATGTCATAGATGGGACCTCATATTTAAATGATTTTTTTTTATGTATTGTTTAGTTAAGATTTTGGGGCGTTATATATATTGTGTATTAATATGTGTTAATCTTTGTATGAATCCTTGCAGATTTGGATTTAGGAACATACATCTGTTAGAAGGCTCTTGAAAACGGCTACCCTTATCCATAACCCATACTCATTAGGTTACATGCAACTCATAAAATAATATTAAATTGCACAATTAAATAGCATAAATAATATTAATGATCTTCCCATTTTGTGGCTTTTGGGATTCTATTTATGAAATCCTGTGGAAACATTGAATCCAATACCAGGATCCAACAACCCTATCATCACCAAAAAAAGGTTTTAGGCAAATATTACTCGTTATTTTTCTTTTCAACGATCCAAATTGAATTTAGACAAGCACCCGTGACTTCATTATTAGTCTCAAGTGCAAAGAAGGTGACAAATAGCCCATCATCAAGCTTTTTAACATTTTTCACATGTAATTGACAGGTTTTTCTTATTCACAATGACAAAGGTTATGGGACTATAAAATTGACAGAAACCACTACCCACCGGTATAAAAAAAAAATTATTTAATTAAAACCGAATGCAATGGAATATATATATATACACACACACTTTTTCATTTATAATCCGAAAAAGCCACACCCAGCAGGAAGAGCTGATCTTGCTGGCTTAGCTTGCTATACCTACGGCCTTCGTGCTGGCGGCATATATATACTTCGAGACTAGGACGCCTATGTATCTCATTTTTAAGGTCTTTATGCGAAAATAATGTGTTGGGTTTGGATGGGGTATCCAACTAAACCCAATCTATTTGCACCACTAGCTACTTCGAAAGTCCTAAAGTCTAAATAGCATCGGAACCCAAGAATAGTTCAATTTCTTGTGTGGTAGATTTCTTTTGCATTTGTTGGGCTTTTGTTTGCTTAGATAACTTAATTTTCATATATGAAGGCCAAATTTTTTTGGCTTAAGATGTTATTTTTTATTGGCAAGTTGGGGTTAGGCAGACCCCACAAGTTATACAGTCGATACCATTGGGTTTTGAAGTTGCAACTTCCAAACGCATGTGATCGTGCACTAACTGCTCCTACCCGACAAGCGGATTCCCCATTGGTATATATATATATATATATATATTTTCGCTGCATGTGTATCACATTTAATGTTGGTAGTTTGGAACCAACAGATTGACGTGAACCATGTCCTTGATACCATGTGATCACATGGGACCGTCGGTGCAGCAATATATGGCTTGTAGACCATAGTCCAGCGTGATGACACCATGTCCTCCAGGAATTCTGTGTGTATGCTCGCAGATTTAATGTGAACCGTGCGAAGAGTCGCGTGTTTCACGCGCGTGACCTATGCGTGCAATGTGCACGGATTGCTGCAGGCCTGTGGCTAGGGATCTGATGTAGGATCGGGTGTGGCTAATACCATATTCAATTAGTAGCCAGATGTTGGTTAAACGGATTCGAAATGGAATAAAAAATTGGATGGTGACAATCTCATGCATGCTTTTTACATGTAAACAAATTCGAATATCTGTCAAATTCAGATATTTTTTGGATTTATCAGATTATAATAAGATATTGTTTTGGCTTAACAAATGCGATTAAATGGAATCAAATCTGGTTCATCGACATCCCAACCTGTGGCTGTGTAAAGAGGAGGGTGTATTATAGTCATGGACCACAAAATGTCATTTTTTCTCTTTTTCTTTTTTTTTTATTAATTGACTACGGATGGCAGTGGGGGCGGGGTGGGGCGGGGATAAGGTCTCCACCCCCGCCCCACCTCAAGATTTTATCCTCCACCCCCGCCTTCATCCTGGATTTTATCCTCCATCTCCGCCTTCATCGTTTCATGTCCTCCATCCCCAATTCAAACGGGGATGAGGCGGGGCAGGGCAGAGATATTGCGGGGAAAGGTGGTTGGGGGCGGGGATCGTGGCGGGGACAGGGCGGGATGGGGAAAAGTGCATGTCCATCCCTGCCTCCACCCCCAGACGGGGATGGATTTTAACCTTCGTCCCCGCCTTCATCCTCGTTTCATACCCTTCATCCCCGGTCCAAACGGGGCGAGACGGGGCGGGTCCCGCTTTCCCCCGGTCCACTGCCATCCCTATAATTGACACTTGAACCAGCACCTAACGTATTATAAATTTATGTTTACTCATTTCATGTTTTAAGTACTTAAAATGAAAACCTAATTTTTTTTTTTAAAGAAACTGTTCAGATCACCGCTTCAATCACTTCTTGATTCATGCAACTCTAGTTAACTCTTGAAAATGATAATTTCTTCTTTTAGTTATTAGATATTACCTTTTATAATTTCTTGTTTTTTATGGGTAGAGTTAATGGCGGATAAATAATTTCAAAGAATTAAAAGTAACACAAAGCTGCCAGACGAACAATCATTAAAAAAGTGTGGCATTTCCCTTGGATATTCAAAACCTAAAGTAGTTAAATGTCAATTCACAGTGTATTCGGCACTTATATGTAAATTACTATTCGTTTAATTTGGACGTGACACAAAATGTCGTAATCAATCGAAGGAAACATGATTGCTCGTTCTCCTACCATCCTTGCCCATGGCACGCAGAAGAAGTATGGGAGATAAAAAGGTGTGAATGTGATTGATGCCGCAAATATCATGATATTACCAAGGGGATTCAAACATGTATGATACATGAGTCATGTACGTAACCTGGCTCTCCATTGTCGGCTGAGCAGGAGTGCGTGCACATTTGCCCACTGCCCTAGTCCAAAAAAGCCATCTTACAGCGTAGCATCCTTTTTTTTTTTTATAGGCAAGATGGGGTTAGGCAGACTTGAACCTGCAACGTCCCAACACAAGGTGACGTTCACTAGCTGCTCCTACCAAACAAGCATATCATCTTTTCTTCCAACTCTATTTTTCTCTTAAATATAACTCTAACCTAGTTGTCTAGTATCAGTTATTTATCTATCACCTTTTAAAAGTGAAGATAAATGACGTAATGTAACTTGATTTAGTAAGATGCATAAATTTTTTTTGTGAAACCTTGCCCCCCTTTTACCCTCCTTTTTTTTATTTTTTATTTTATGTGTATGTGAATAGGGAGATTTGGTGCCATGTACAAAAATTACCAGAGAGAGATAGAGTGAGAGTGAGAGATCATCATTCAACATTACCAAAATACATCCAACAGAATATTGGATGAGAGAGACATAAATAAGAGTAAGACAACCATCATGTAGGTGGTGACTGTGCATAGTTGAGAGTACAAGTAGATCCAACCTCCCCCCTCCTCTACTATGTAATTTAAGAGCCAGATACACACCTGCTGACCCGCTCACGTAGCCTTCCAAAATTGAATTTGATGCCCGTGAAAAAAATATCATTTTTTTCAGTCCAGATCACCCACCATGCTGAAAACAACCATACCCGTCACAATAATCTCCAATTTTTTTTTGTTACCAAAGAGAAAGAGAGAATTCATCATTCAACATTACCAAAATACATCCAACAGAATATTGGATGAGAGAGACTGCCACCATGTACGACTGTGCATACTTGAGAGTACAAGTAGATCCAACCCCCCCTCTCTACTACATAATTTAAGAACAAGATACACACCTGCTGACGTAGCCTTTCAAAATCGAATTTGATGCCTCATTTTTTTCAGTCCAGATCACTCACAATGCTGAAAACAACCATACCCGTCACAATAATCTCTATTTTTTGTTTGTTACCAGGGAGAGAGAGAGAAGAACAAGCACGGGAATGTCAGATGCGTAAGCCTTTTGGTCATTTGGGAGGCCAAATTACGGTCAAGGATTAAAAGTCTGAAATGGACGTTCCAAACTTTTGACTTGATACCATGTTGTGTCGACTTTGAATGTCTGAGGAGTCCGTCTGCCCCCGCCCCTTGTTCGTCGGTCCAGCTAGCTTAGTAGTCCTGAGGAGGTGGAGCCCACTTCGCACCAAGGGGCTGGCCGCTGGATATACTCTGCCCTCTATGGGCACCGCTCACTCTGTTGGAGACATATGATTTCTTTTTAATGAAATTTTCATTTATGTGTAAACTGTTTGCCCTTAATTTTAAAAATGTGTCTCACTTTCCTGAAATTTCAAATATGAGCCACACTATTTCTGAAGAGTCCAACAAAACAGAGACATCAGGTCAACATCTATCATCTGAAAAACCGTGAACCCTTTTCTGGTTTCCTGAATTGTCTTTTGAAAATTGTAAAACACTCATTATTCATGATTAAACAAGAAAAGATAAATAGTTTGAACTCTTAACGATGAAGGTTTAACTTGAGTTAAAGAACAATAATAAATGGACGCCACAGTTCCTAAAAAAAACATAAATCTCATATTTGAAATTTCTGAAATGTGAGACCATTTTTGAAATTTGAGTTGAAAGGTTGTCTCTTAAATGAAAGTTTCGATAAATTTTTTTTTGATGTAGAATAAAGTTAATTGCTGCAAATGGGTTGATTGAATCCATATGAATCTGGATCGTGTCAACCTTCGATGTGGCTATAGCATTTTCTTGTAAGCCATTTGAATAAACCAAAATATGGTGATAAGTTAATATCAGTAGATGGAAATGGAATTGGTAAATTGCATTTTTTTTGCATACTGTATGTTCGTTCTTTTACACATTTTCTAATATGTAGATATATCTATTTTCTGATATTTTGCCAATGAAACAGGAGAAATATGAAAATTTTCGATTTATAGCTCATGAGAAATTTACAGCCTTTTCAGTGTCGACTTATTCATTTGTCACTATGGTTCTAGGACCTAACAACTTTATCACAAAATGGGGCATTTTAAAATTTCTTTTAATAAAAGATAAGAAAAAATAGAAAAGCTAACTTTTTATTCACACAATACAACCAATTAAAAAAAAAGGACCAATTTTCTGAACCCTTGAAAGAATCCCAGAATCGAATGGTTTGGAGGCCGATTGGATTCGATTCGATTCTTGCAATGTTTGTTTAAAACCTCAAGCTTTGCTTACTTTCAGTCTTTAACTCGTCAAGGCAAGGTCCACTTGAGCGGACGTGCCAATACGACTAGTTGTCATGGACCCGTGGCAGCTTAGATAATCGTAGCGGCATCATCAAGGTTTTTTTGTCAACCTGGGCTTCTCTCTTAATTCAATATAGTTCAAGCACGTCTTATGTATTCCTTATTTAATAACCACACTCCATTCCTTCCAATATGCGTTTTCTGGTTAAACTAACCACATTGGGAAAAACTAAACCTTGGGCTTCCATTCTTTGTAAATCAAGGAAAGGAACTAAAGCCTTGATGTTGATCGATAAAGAGAATGATACCAAGTAATACTGAAAATGTGGCACAAATGATGATGATGATGTTGTTGTTGGTGACTATCTTCACAAATTGATAATGCCAAAAACATGGATCGCCACAAGTGATATATATATATATATATATATATGAGAACTGAAAATATAGATATTTTCAACACTTTTTTTTGCAAATCCAACCATGTGGATGAATTTGCTAGGAATTAACAATTGGATTGTATATTTTCGATGAAAAAATATGATTTTTGAATGCTTGAATATTTATGAAGAATATGAGTCATTGATTTTAAAGCCTTAAAAAATCTCATTTATGCATCAAAATTGGATGATTCAAGAGCGTGTTTTTATAAAACCAACCATGTAGATCACATCCGTACAGCCAGATTCAAGAGGAAAATTAAAAAAAAATCATGAAAATTGCGGTTCACACATTAGTTATCAAATTTTCAGTTCTCATGTTCTAGTAACTCTCTTTGTATATATTGTTAGAAGAACTGGATCTAAATCCAATCTAACTTCAGCTGGATTGGGTCCACATGATGGACTAATTCTCCTCAAAGAGCTCAAGCAAAACTCTCCGAGAACCAAATCAAGACAAAAAAATGAAGTAGTCTTTGTAAGTAAAGAAGTTTATATGTGAAAAGAGTCCAAACATGAACATTATCTTTGATAATCATGTATCTCACCATTATTTAATTATTTAATGAAACCTCCTTAAAAATATTGAGAGAGAGAGAAGAGAAATCTTGATCGTGGACGTAAGCCGAACCACATTAATTGTGTTTTCTTTGTGGGTTGATATATATATATATATATATATATATATATATATATATATATAGAGAGAGAGAGAGAGAGAGAGAGAGAGAGAGACGTTGACAACAAAGGGTTCCGTCCCAATATGCACCCAAATTTAACTTATGCAAAATGCAAAATTTTGGCCAGTTTAAGTCTTCATTTGGTTAGGCAGAAATATCATCCACTTTTTTTTAACAGTTGGCCTGAATGCAGTTGCTTTTCCCAAGTCGCCCGAGTCAAAAAGCCTTGCTTCACTCATCAGGTATTTTTGCCTGGTGGGATGTTTTATCCGGGCAGGTGCAGGTTATGTTCCCCCAGGAACACGCACTGTAGCTGCAGTGCATGTTTTTGGGTCCCCACTGAGGGCTGTGTGGCACTCATTTGGATGTAGAGGAAGCCTTACACCGTCTTGCATTCTGCAGGCTGATGTACAGTGGTGTATGGCTCTCCCGTACATCCCATTGAGCACCACGCGACGCTCAGTGGAAACCCCGGAACACGCACTGTAGCTACAGTGCATGTTCGGGAGTGCACACGCAACACCCTCTCATGTTTTACTTACACAGCAGAAATTCGGCAACATTGTTGAGTGGGAATTCATCTCCACATTTGTGATTAATAGTTCACAAAGAGCTTGCAGAATAGAGCCAGAATTAGAACTGTCTCGGGTCAGGTCAAGGCCCAAGTCCTTCAATGAGTTTCATCTTGAATGCAAGAAATGCTGTAGCTTGGCCTTTGACTAGGCTAACTCGGAACAAATTGTACTCACTTGATCATCAGGCCTTTTTGCCGAGTCAAACCTGTCAGTTGCCAAAGGATCAGGGTTGAATCAGCAAAGACCCTCTGCCTTGCTCGACTCTGTAAAAGAAGTTTTGTCAAGGCTTTATTTCGCTTGACTTGCAGTATAGTTATTGTTGGCCAATCCAGCATGACTGAGCCATGTTTTCCCACGGCCTATTTGATTTGTTGCAAGCATTCAATTGAATCAACGACTCAGACCAACCAAGCATTAACTCAACTTGACTCACCTCAACCCTGGACTCTGCGTCAACTGGCAATCGAGTTAATTTGGCAGGCTCACAATAATAGAAAATGCAGCGTTCTGATTTTGGGTTAAAAGAAAAGAAAAAAATAATAATTTAAAAATGTTTATTTTATTGATTCTTATTTTAGAAATCCTTAATTAGACAATTTTTATATTTAATCCCCAATTAGATCCAATTTCAATTGGGTCCGATCCAATCCAAGTTTACTTAATTTATTTACTACTTTCTATATGTTTTTATCAATTATAATTTTGCTTAATGTATCTAGTTAATATTTTCAATCAAAGTAATTAACCATTAGTAATAGCAAAATATTGATTTTTTTTTCATTGGCTAATTGATTATCTTTTTTATGGTGATTATTATTATTGTTATTTTTTTCTTAGTTATCCATTAGAACATAATTGTCACAATATTTAAAAAAAAAACTCAAAACTTAAGTACTTTTATAAATCCATCACATAGTTGAAGTGAAATTTTCTCACGTTAAATTACTGGAATTTTTGTGGATCTTAAAATACCGTACTCTTGTTTGGTTACATCTGGCCACTAAATGTAAAGTGCAATTATGATTTGTGTACTGTACCAACAGGTTTTATCATGTACAATATGGCACATGGTTTAATTTATGAGACGGCGATTCATCGGCCAGCCTGACCCTGATTGATTAAAGCCTGACAGACCCAACTCATGTCCTGGCCTGAGCCGGCCGCGAATCTTGTCCTTCTCGCTATTTATATCTTCATGTTCGATTGGGTAATTTGAAATTATGAATATTTATCTCTCAAAAAGGTAATTCTGAGTATTTATAAAACCACCTCAACTCTTATATAATGGTTTAGCCAAACTTTTTTGTTTAATGGCAAAAGGTGCCTTAAAAAAATGAACAAAGTAAATTAAGCAAAAGAAAAAAAAAAAAGAAATGCGCATGGACAATTTCTCTAGTCTCATACCACTCAAAAAAATATTCAACAAAACCAAAGGGACAATTTGATGAAAGCAAACAAAGTCAATAGTCCATATTCAAGCATCCCATGCAGCAGCCCCGCAACTTCTCTCTCTCTCTCCGCGTTATGTAATTGCCTGGGGGTTGCCTTGTTGCTTACTGCCTTAACGAAGAAAGCGGCTATATAAAGTCCCTTCCTCCCAGCATTCCACTCACACTCCCACACGCCCCTCATTCTCCTTCCCCACTCCATTCTTCCCCCCCCCCTCTCTGTCTCCACATTGCCTACATTCCCTCTCATCCTAACACGAAACCCGCGTCTCTGAGTTAAGCAACTCTCCTCTTCTCTTTCGTCCCTTTAACAACGCCGCTCAATTCCAAGACCACCATCCTTGGTTCCCTAATCGGTACCAAAAAATCCACTAACCCTCTTTTTGTATCTCCTTAGAGAAAAATGGACCAGCTACCAAGATGCGCAGCAAATTACGTACCCTTGACCCCTATGACATTCTTACAACGGGCAGCCGGCGTCTACGCCGACCGGACCTCCATCATTTACGGCGGGGTCCGCTTCACCTGGAAGCAGACCTACGAGCGATGTCGACGCCTCGCCTCTTCTCTTCACTCCCTCCACATCAACAAGAAGGACGTGGTGTCGGTCCTCGCCCCCAACGTCCCGGCGATTTACGAGATGCACTTCGCGGTCCCGATGGCTGGGGCGGTGCTCAACACCATCAACACCCGCCTGGACGCCAACTCGGTGGCCACCATCCTGCGCCACTCGGAGGCCAAGATGCTGTTCGTCGACTACCAATTCGTCCGGTTGGCTCGCGATGCGATCCTGCAGCTCGTCGGCGACGAGCCGGCCCGACCGGTGCCGCTGGTGGTCGTTATAGACGATCTGGACCGTCCCACGGGCATCCGCATGGGCGAGCTGGAGTACGAGGGGCTCGTCCGGGCGGGTGACCCGGGGTTCGAACCGGAGCCGCTGGCGGACGAGTGGGATCCCATCACCCTCAACTACACCTCGGGCACCACGTCGGCGCCAAAGGGCGTGGTGTACAGCCACCGCGGCGCCTACCTCAGCACCCTCAGTCTGGTGCTGCAGTGGGACATGCCGGCGGCGCCCGTCTACCTTTGGACCCTCCCCATGTTCCACTGCAACGGTTGGACCTTCACGTGGGGGGTCGCCGCCCGCGGCGGAACCAACGTCTGCATCCGCAACACGTGCGCGGCCGAGATCTACCGCGCCATCGCCGACCACGGCGTGACCCACCTGTGCTGCGCGCCCATCGTCTTCAACATCATCCTCAACGCGGCCCCCACCGAGCTGAGGCGGATCGATCGAACCGTGGAGATTCTCACCGGAGGGGCCCCACCACCAGCGGCGCTGCTTAAGCAGATCGAGGAGCGGGGGTTCCACGTCACCCACGCCTACGGTCTGACGGAGGCAACGGGCCCGGCCTTGGTGTGCGAGTGGCAGGCCCAGTGGGACGAGCTGCCCTGCGGGGACCAGGCCAGTCTCAAGGCCAGGCAAGGTGTGGGCGTGCTCAGCCTCGCCGAAGTCGACGTCAAAGACCTGTCCACCATGGCGAGCGTGCCCCGCGACGGGCAGTCGGTGGGCGAGATCGTGCTACGCGGCAGCAGCATCATGAAGGGTTACCTCAAGGACCCCGCCGCGACCCAGGACGCGTTCAAGGGCGGCTGGTTCAGGACCGGCGACGTCGGCGTCGTCCACAAGGACGGGTACGTGGAGATCAAGGATAGGTCCAAGGACGTGATCATCTCCGGCGGGGAGAACATCAGCAGCGTCGAGGTGGAGGCCGTTCTGTACGGCCACCCGGCTGTGGCGGAGGCGGCCGTGGTGGCGATGCCCCACGGGCATTGGGGGGAGACGCCGTGCGCCTTCCTGGCGCTCAAGGAAGGGTTCGCCAAAGAAGAAAGGGTGGAGGAGGGCGAGATGGCCTCCTTCTGCAGGAAGAAGCTGCCGAATTACATGGTGCCCAAGAAGTTCGTGTTCCTTGAGGAACTTCCCAAGACGTCGACTGGCAAGATCCAGAAGTTCCAGCTCAGGGCCATGGCTAGGGGCTTGGCCGCCAATGCTGGGACTTCGTCGCTCAAGAAATTCCCATCTTTCAAGAGGCAGACCTCGTTGCCCAAGGCTCAGCAGTACAACAACAACAACAACCATCAACAAGTACTTGCCAGATCTCGCTTGTGAAGGCCAATAGCAAACATACGAACCGAAGAAGCGTGTACATAGTTCTCTTCTTGGCTCTCGATCGAGTAAAGTGTGGAAAGACAAAATTAATGGGAGAGAGGGAACGCGTGAGAGAGCTCAATTATGTCATTTTTTTTGTTTGTTTATAAAACCTATTTGTTTGTCATTGTTGACGGATCAATGGAGCCTTAATTCTTGCTTTTTTGCTCAAGAACTTTGAAGTTTCCATTACTGCGAATGATGAAACCCCAATTGCTTGCTCAATTTGATTGACACTTGAATGATCAACTAAGCTCTCTCTCTCTCTCTCTCTTGCAAGGCAAGCGCACTCACTTGACAACTTCGAGTGCGTGAAGCTTAGTCAGACTCTTGCCTTGACCCAGTGTAAACGCAAACACCCCAGTTTGAGCACCGACTACGAGTCTGGTCTTGTTCTTTTCTATCCTTGGTCTTGGTCTTAGTTTTCATTTGAAAACCTATCTTTTACATAGGTTTTCTTAAAAGACATTTTACGACCAGCTGTTCACTGAAACTGCCGAATGGAGGTGTTTTATTAATGGCAACGACTTTGGAATTAATTACCAATGGGGGGCTCCGCTTGTTTGGTAGGAGCTGTCAGTGCATGTCACCATGTGTTGGGACTTAGCAAGTTCAAAACCCAATGGTATGTTTAGTAGCTGGTGGGGGGTCTGCCTAACCCCAGCTTGCCTATAAAAAAACCGAGTTTGGAATTAACGGGGGGTCTTTTTGCGAGAAGATGCTGGTTGCTGCTCTCATCGATTGGTGCGTCTGACTGGATCAGAATAACAGGACTTTCCGAGGATAAAGCAACATCCCAAATTACAAAGGGGAATCCAATCCGGATTCATGTCCCTCCAGATTTTATCCGAATTGGTGACTTCAGCTCTTGCCAGAGAATGTCTAGTCTGATTAAGCTCCTTAGGAACATATACAACATTGATTGTATAAAACTGAATGAGCACATCAACTAATTTATCCGTAGATGCATTGGTATTAATTCTTCCAATCTTAAGAATACATTAAGATTAATCTTTTCTCACAAAAATGAAACTGCCGAACGGAAACCTGAAGTTAGTCTCGTAGCTAAGATGCATGCA
The DNA here is from genome assembly GCF_984573655.1 of Nuphar pumila. Lineage (NCBI taxonomy): Eukaryota > Viridiplantae > Streptophyta > Magnoliopsida > Nymphaeales > Nymphaeaceae > Nuphar > Nuphar pumila. The sequence goes on from NC_143251.1 coordinate 29,596,977, forward strand.
AAATATTATTTCTAACCTTGTTTCGAAATATATGTTTTTGCAATATTATTAAGCAATAGGTGCAGTTTAATAATTTTGTTGTAAGTGACTCACGTCACTGTCCGAGGTTACCATCATTGAGAAGACGGGATTTAAATCTCTTTTCAAAAGATATAGGTCTAAATGATCTACCACTAACTCAAGCAAACACATGGCTAAAATAGACTAATTTAATCCTAAAAACATGTATAATTTAATCTAATGCATACAACAAGATGAAAATAAATTTAAAATAACTACTGTTGAACTAAAATTAATAAACAATCAAAATTAACTAAGACACGCTAAAACCACATGACACACTATACCGATTGACGCTATTTAAGTAAATATAATTCTAATTAATCTAATCTAAATAATATTTTTAAAATATGATAAAATAATTTAATTAACAAACTGATTTAACAAATTAACAATAAAATATACGTCTAATCAAATTAAATCTATTCTATGCCTAACTACAAGTAGTGGGTGAGAAGACGTACCTCAAGGGCTGTTTGACGAATTTAAAAAAAAAAAGAGCGGTACACCTTTCTTGAAAACATGTGCTTACGTTCTTTTCCTTGCTGCTCGTTGATATCCTCTTGTTGCACACGTCTCAGAGTCGAATCTACGAAGGGGGAGATCGATGGAGAAGAAAAGATGGTCGATACTTGCTAGATGTGATTCTCGATCATCGATCAATAAAAGTAATTGGCGTTTTCACGCTAAATCTGATTTGAAGCTCCAAAAGAGTATACATGCAACAATTAGACACAAAATACAGTAATAAGAATAGAGAGAATACAAAGAATAAAAAGATTTATAAGAGAACCACAGAGAAAAATGAAAAATAAAATAAAAATAAAAAGAGAAACACGTGAAGAAGAAGAGGGAGAAAAAATGAGAAGAAGAAGATGAGAGAATAAAAGCATGACTTCCAAGGCTGCTGGACAAGTTTTAGGGTTATTGTAGCTTTCTTTTTATATGAAAATTTCTATCTATTCCCTAAAACAGCCCTTAATTCAAGCTATTTTCAAGAACGATCTTCAACTTATTAAAATTTACAACTTACCTTCAAGTGCCATCTTTGAGGGTCATTCAGTCTTTTCTCACCTTTGATCTTTAGATCTTAGATACGTTCGTGTATGAATCTGATCCAAGGTCCATGGTGAAAGTTTTGGATCAGATCTGGATCCAAATATCCTTGAAAACCATTCTCATGACCTTGAAATAGCTTCATCTCTCTCATTTTAACTCAGTTTTAAGCAAAATTTGAACCGAAGCTTTTTTGCACCTAAAACATCACAAACATGGATACTTAAGCTATAAAACCACATATAAATGATGAATGTATGATAAAATGATATGCATTTCATGCATTATCAATGATGCATGCAATGTTCTATCTACATGCAATTCACATTCTTGTTTCACGTAATTCATATTCTTGTTTCACTTGCCAATATCTATCTGTGGGTACAACACATACACTTTCAATATGAAGGTATGACTTAGGTTTGTATTTTTAAGCAATTATGTCAAATTAACCTGCATGACGCTCCAACTGTGACTACTCCAGAGAGAGAAATATAATTTTTAGAGAGAGTTCTCAACCTCCTGCAACCCATTATATTAGATTTTTCTCATGAGTCTTACCTGCCATACCGGGGACAAATCATGATAGTTTTTTTGGTTAGGGGCTCTGTAGATGGGGCCAAAGCAACCGTTTGTGTTAAAATAATATCTCCACTAAACCATCAATACCATGCTTACTCTCTCAATAAGCCACAAGAGAATTAAGTTCATTTTGATTTCTTAATTAACTCTCTTGTTAATCGTGCCAATGCAAACATGCAACCATATTAACTCTCGATGCATGCTTTCGATTAGTCTCTACCATAGAATTTATACAAAAATGCAATCTTTATGCATTTACAAAGTCAAGGTAGACTAATCATTCATATTTATGCATTCATAATTCAATCATGATAAGTATTCACAATTCACTTTATGTATGCACTTATGCAATTTCAGATCATGCTGTCATACAATCATATCATATGTCAATTAGTGCATATATTCAGTCGCAAGCATATAAATTGCAATTTTTTATGCAATAACACATGACATAAGTATATTCAGATAATGTCAATTTCATTGCCTTATTAGGCTACTGTATAATCAATTTATCTGCATCAAATATCATAATTCATGCTTCATGTATTGCTAAACATGAATTATTAGCTGAAAAAGACTTAAGCATAAGTATAAACACTTAAGGTAAATTCAGACATCTATTTGCCTATTTTTATAAAATCAACTAGAAATCACAAAACTGATTCGACTTTCATCTTTTTACTAGGTATGCCTCAGTATGTTGAAAAAACAATCTAAGAAGCAAATTTTAAAAATTAGTTATAAAAAATTTATAAAATTTTTATAATCGCATACTATTATTAAAAAATGATAGACCAGTTTCTACAATCTGTAGAAAATTTTCTAACTTAGGGATTTTTCATGGATTTACAGATAATTCTTTTTGCAAAATTCTTTTTACAGTATCTTTTACAATATGTTAGATCTATCATAAATTTTTTATGATTTTATTGGATCTGTTTTAAATAGGTTTTGGGACTTTTAAAATAATTGGTCAAAATAGTCCTGTAACCGGAGCCAAAAAACTATGCTATGTTACAGTGGACATTTCTTCCTCAAAACAAATTCAAATCAAACAAAATAACATATTATAATCAAGCTCTGGATGTGTACAACATCATGATATTTTTATTTATTTTTTCTGATTTATTTAGAAAATTGATCAGGTCATAAACAGAAATGATAGTCCAAATTTATCAGAACTCTGATGAAAACATAAACCATAGGCTAAATGTGACATTAAAACATGATTCAATACCATGAATGATGTTCTAACATGAATATAGTAAATACACCAATATTTAACTCTCTTCCATGCTCACCACTATTAAAATTTATAAATCTTAAAACAACATGAATCTAATTTTTAATTTATATTTAACACTAACCACATGATGAATCAATTAAAACATGATATTCCAGACTATTGCAGACATGATAACATCAATATTATAATTCATTAACATACTCACAATAATCTAAATCAAACAAAAGAACTACCACCACCACCACCACCACCACAACAACAACAACAACTACGTCTTCATCCCAAAACAATTGAGGTCGGCAATATGAACCAAAAAAGAAAATCATTCTGGGTCTTCCACATGAATCCTTCTCCTCCAATCATTTCTATCCAATGCCATGTCCTCAGTGAGGTTCAAAGCATTCATATCCTTTCCTATCATCTCCATCCAAGTCTTCTTAGGCCTACCCCGACCTCTTTTAACTAATATATTTTTCCATTTCTCCATTCTTCTAACTGGAGCATCATTAGGCCTTGTCCGAATATGTCCAAACCACTGTAAACGATTCTCTCTCATCTTATTTTCAATGGATGCAACGCCTACCTTCTTACGTATCTCCTCATTTCGAATCTTATCTTTTATTGTATTTCCACACATCCATCTAAGCATACGCATCTCAGCTACACTCATTTTTTAATATGATGTCTCTTGGCAGCCCAACATTCCGTACCATATAGTAAAGTGGGCCTAATTGTCGTCCTATAAAACTTTCCCTTCAACAACAATGACATTCTACGATCACACAACACTCCAGTTGCACTTTTCCATTTCATCCACACAACCTTTATCCTATGATTTACATCTCCATCAATTTCTTCATACTTTTGAATGATAGATCCCAAATATTTGAAATAGTCATCCACCGATATTTCTTGCTTACCAAGCTTCACTACACTCCCATCACTACTTTGTTGCTTATTAAACCAACATTACATATATTCTGTCTTACTCTTACTCAACTTAAAACCTCTTGCTTCCAATGTATGTCTCCATAATTCTAACTTAGCATTAACCTCAACTCTAGACTCATCAATCAAAACAATATCATCAACAAACAACATACACCACGACACATTTTCTTGAATTGATCTCGTAAGCTCATCTATCACTATAACAAATAGGAAAGGGCTTAATGCAGATCCTTGATGTAACCCAACCGTTATATATAAATCAATTTTGTCTTTCTAAAACTAATTTGCTTTAAAAATATTTTTTTCAAAACCGATTCACCGAAACACCGTTTTGGGTTTTTCAAAAATCTTTTTCGTGTAGATCCAATAGTCATAGACATTTTAGGCATAGATCCCACATATATCCAAGTTTTGGTAAAAAAAAAGGGTATGCTAATGCATCCCAAAACCGAATACCATGAAAGTACATAATTTTTATTGAAAATGCTTTTTCTGCAACAAGATCATCACTTTTTCTTCCTTACGCACCTCTTTTTGGGCTGCTTTAGACCTTCACCAAGGTAGTTGCAGGTCTTTAATGAAGGCCTGAACTATCTCAAAGGTTGGGAGGAAAAAGAGGAAAGCGATGCACTTCAATAGGGAGAGGGAGAAAACTAATCTTGTTAATCCTCCTCATGAGGACCACTATTTACAGATGAGCTTAGGCAAGAGTCTCATCTCTAATATAAGAGATTAATATCTATTAATATTTTTTAATAATAAAATAAACATTTTTATGGGCCCTACCTCATTAGATTTCAAAATTAATTAAGCTAGAAAAGAAAGATGGACCTTAGCTTAAACTCCAATGACATGATAACCTTTCAGGAGGCCTACAAACTCAAAGACTCAACAAAAATCGATGTTTAAATAGTGGATTTGATAGCCCTCAAAACACAGATTATTGTGGTGGTCTTAGATTTAATTCTGCGTACATGGATCAACAAGAAAATTTAGTCAACATTGAAAAATATTGATTTTTTACATACAATTAGGTATAAACTTTGATCGATGATAAAATGCTCAAATCAACACCCATTTGAGCATGTAGATAATCAATTTTGATACCCTCGAAATGAGAAATGTTAAGGTTGATTTTGATTTAATAGGTGAGCTACTAATCAACCGAAATTTCTATCAAAATAATAATGACATTGTTTAGAGCGTTTGACCTTATGAGTTCAATCCAATGAGATTAGATAAAAAAATCTAGAGTTATATCCAATTCAATCCATCCCTAAATTGATCCAAATGTCATGAATTATATCCAACCTAATTGGGTTGGATCCAAAATACACTTCGATCAATTTTAAACAACCAAATTCTGAACCTTATTAAAGTTGAAAAACCCAAAATAAAAGCCGATCAATTTTAAAAATTATATTTTTCGAACCAACCTATAACTGAAATATCCAAATCTGATATCCAAAGAAATCTACGGCTCATAACGGACCTAACTAGAATCCTAGTTCAATTTAGACTCTTGAATTTTGCTGAAATTTAACATGATTTTAAATTGAATTTAACTTAAATTTTGCTCAAATTTAAAAGTTAAAACAAAATTCGCATATGTTGCGTGGACCCATGTCACCTAGAAATTGAAAGATTCCATTTAAGATCTTAAAAATTTTCATTTAGGGTACCAACTCTCAACTTTTGCTTGATATTTTGCAAAGATTCCCATGTTTTCTTTGAGTTTCGACTTTTAATTGAAAATGCCTATAAAGACCGAGTTAAAGTAACTGACGTTAACTGTAGATTTGTATAATAAGATTACTAAACTACCCTCGTTGCCTAATAAAATTGGCAAGGATATACCTCTTGGTCCTCTTAAAACGAAAGGTTAAACATGATATTGTATATTGATCTTAACCATAAAACAACTTAATGTAGGCCTTTATTTGACAGTTTCAGTAGAAAGTTGACCATTAAAAATGTCTTTTCCGAAAAACACGGGAGTCTTTAAAATATCTGGCAAAAGGTGGGTCTCTACATGAAATGTCAGCAACATAGTTCATGTCCCATTTGTCTTAAGAATGCACAAGGCATGATTCTCTAACATAGGGGTTGGCCGAGTCTGAGCCTCTCTCCATACAGTTCACTGGACGAAGGTTTGTGGTCACTTGGACTTTCAGAGCATCCCCTTGTGCTCTCCTAATAATGTGAAACAGTAGAAAGAGAAAAATTGCAGAATGCCGCTAAAATCACACAACCGAGCATTGTTTTGTTGACTAAAATGACTCAATCTTACCAACGGGTGCTCCGCTTGTCTGGTAGGAGCAGCTAGTGCACGTCACCTTGAATGGGGACGTTGCAGGTTCAAAACCCAATGGTATAGTTGTATAACTGGTAGGGGTCTGCCTAGCCCCAGCTTGCTTTTCAAAAAAATAAAAAATAAAATGACTCAATCTTAACTACTGTGCTTGTTACTTGCGTTCGCCTTCTCATAAATTTAAAGCAGATAATCCAGATGGTCAATGTATATTCTTGATTTATATTTTTTTTTTATATTCGTGTATTTAGTTGACTTGGGTCAAACTGCCTATTTTCTAATAAGTGTTCACATTTCATAACAGTGGGTCGAGCAAAAATTCAAAAGAAATATATAAAAAGGTAAAAAGTGAAAGAAAAAAAAAAAACATGGGGCCCCAAATCAATATTCGATCGTAGCTTACTTTAACTAACAAAAGTGGCCTCAGATACTCGGAATTAGGTATAGTTTTTTTTTTTTTTTTTTAAAATTTCTTTTTTGAAAGGCAAGCTGGGGTTAGAGGCAGACCCCTACCAGTTACACAACTATAGCACTGGGTTTTGAAACTGCAACGTCCCAACACAAAGTGACGTGCACTAGCTGCACCAACCAGACAAGCAGAGCCCCCGTTGGTAGAATTAGGTATAGGCTTTGCTTGATTGAGGTAGCTTAGGTAAGTCTGGAAAGCAATAAGGACCACGGAAATGGGAAAGACTGTAGGGGAATGGCCACAATAAATAACTGCACTCATGCCAGGGTTGGTGGTCTACTGAATCTTTTGACCAAGGATTGAGTTAGATTTAGGGCGACCAGAATTCAAGAAGTGCAAGCAAACATGCCCTCTATCATTCCAAGTCTTGGTAGAATCCCTGTGAGGACCAACTGACTCTGGTCTGAAGAAAAGGATGCAAAAAGCTAGCAATTGCGTCCTATTCACATAAGTAAATGCACATTTGCTTTGTTCGGTCTCACCTAATCTGTGCTGCATAAAGTCTATGATCATTAAGCATTACAAGTATATTTTGGACTATTTACAAGTTGGAGACTGAAAATTTGCGTTTTGTACAATGAAATGATTGTCTTTTCTACTTCTTTTGGGCTAGGGAAGTTTCTTAGAAATTGAGCCATAATTATAGTCAGGAATCAATTTACAGAAGACATGCGAAGTTTAGACTAGACTGCATAAAGTCAAGGATCATTAAGCATTACAAGTATATTTTGAACCATTTACAAGTTGGAGACTGAAAATTCGTGATTTGTACAATGAAATGATTGTCTTTTCTACTTCATTTCAGCTTGGGAAGTTTCTTAGAAATTGAGTCATAATAATAGTCAGGAACCAATTTTACAAAGATATGCAAAAGGTTTAGATTAGAGAGGACGCTCGTGCTTGAAGTTATCTCAAAATGTGAATGACTTTAAAATCTCCTACCGACTTCAAAGGTCTTTTCTAAATTGTCACGTATACAATCTTCGTGAATATTAATTGTAGTATTTTATACATGCAGCGATAAATGACTGCTGGTCAATTGTGATTATTGAATGATAGGTTGGCATTAATTATTTAGGAAATGAACAAAAAATGGCTCAAGTGACTCAAATAAGATAACAATGATAATTTTGTTGTTTTGATTGAATGCGACCACTTGACCTGAACGATCTAACCACCGCAAAATTTAGTGTTAGAGGAGGGATTTAGGAGTCGAGCATAGACCAAGACAAAGTTGACCTAGTAAGCAGGTAGACCGACTTGACTTGACTCTTGACTTGCCGATAGGTCCCGATCTAACAATTTAATGCAAGAGAAAGCCCAGAGGTTTGTTAATTAATTAGCCAAAGAAACTTGTTATGTTGATCTTGGGTGCTAACAGAGCGAAATAAAAATGAAGGAAATATTGATGCAAAGAGCCTCTCTTCTTTTTCTGAAATAAAAAAAAAGAGGCAGCCAAATCTCATATGTTTTTAAGGCATTAACAATGACCAAAACCATTTAGGTTTAAACGAGGGGCTTACGGGTGAAGCATAGCATAGATCAAGACCAGGTTGACTTGGTAACTAGGTGGACCAACTTGAGTTTTGGCTTGCAAATATATAGACCCAATCTAACAATTTAAAATAAGAACAGAAGGTTTGTTAATTTCTTAGAGAAAGAAACTGATAACACTGACTTTGGGTTCTAAGTTAACGGGGTGAAAATTAAAAATGGATACAATATAATGCAATGTGGTACAACCAAATCCCAAATGATTTCAATGAATTAACAATGATTAAATGTGGGCTATCAGTCAAGCGTAGACCATGACTAGATTGGCTTAGTAAGTAGGTGGATCAGGCCTAGTCTAACAATTTAACGTAAAAGAAAATAGAAAAGTTTGTTAATTAATTAGAGAAAGAAACTCATGACATTGATTTGTTAACAAAATGAAAAAAAAATGATGGAATAATTTTTTTTTCTGAAAAATATGACACAGCCCAACCTTGGATGTTTTCAACTTATTAATAATTACCAAGGCTGTTTAGTGTAAAAATGAGGGTTTATGAGTCATGCATAGATCAAGACCAGGATGACTTGGTAAGTTGGTGGACCACCATTGTTAAGGCTTGACTTGCCAATAGGGCCCAATCTAACAATTTGATATAAAAGAAAATCATGTTTGTTAATTTAGTTAGAGAAACAAACACATGACATTGTTTTTTTCTGCGCTAACAAAGTGAAAATAAAAATGGATAAAATATGATGCAATGAGCCTTCTTTTGAAAGATGCTACACAACCCAATCTCAAGCTTTTTTTGTTCATCCGTTTACACATTGCATGAAAGAACCTTTCTTATCACAATTTATCTTTCTTCTAGAACAGAAGGTCAAATGAATATGAAACACATCCAACTGAAAGGTTTTGATTAGTTATCTTTGTCCAAACACGAGTTGGATTAGGTTTACGTGTGATAATTTCTATCAATTATAGTTGATTCTCATAGCTGCAATAGTAATAGAAACAAGGGCTTATGAGTCAAGCATAGATCAAGAGCAGGTTCACTTAGGAAGTGGACCAACTTGAGGATTGACTTGTCCATAAGGCCTAGTTTGTAACAATAAAATGTAGGAGAAAATCAACGGGGGCGCCGCTTGTGTTGGGACGTTGCAGGTTCAAAACCCTATGGTATAGTTGTATCTCTTAGGGGTCTGCCTAACCCCAGCTTGCCTTTTAAAAAAAATCCAAAGATTTATTAAATAATTAAATAAAGAAATTTATGACATTGTTTTTTGTTTGCTAATGGAGTTAAAAAAAAGGGCAAACTATGATAAAATGAGTTTTTTTTTCCAAAAAGGTTGCCAAACAATCCAATCTCACATGTTCTCCACGCATTAACAATAATTGAGACTGTTACTGGTAATGCTTTTGTCAATGTTTCTGCTAATAATTAATTTACTAAATATCGTGATTTGGAGGAGTATATGGTATAGGGGTGGCAAAACCTGACACGACCCGCCAACCCGCCTCTTAGGCGGGTTCGGGTTGGGCTTAAGCCAACCCGTTTAATAAACGGGTTAGGCGGGCCGACCCGTTTATTAAACGGGTTGGGTTCGGGTTGGGGGTATGCCAACCCGCCAACCCGGCTGACCCGTTTAATAAACGGGTTAGGCGGGCGGGTCAACCCACCAACCCGCCTGCCAACCCGATCCACCAACCCGACCCACCAACCTGACCCGTCAACCCGACCCGCCAACCTGAGAACCCATTTACCCGACCCAACCCATTTATTAAATGGGTTGGCGGGTCGTGTCAGGTTACCCGTTTATTAAACGGACCGGGTTCGTGTTTGCCACAGCCGACCCGTTTAATAAACGGGTCGGGTTCGGGTTGAGGTATGCTGACCTGCCAACCCGTCGGGTCGACCCGCCAACCCGACACGATTGCCACCCCTAATATGGTAGATGGGCTAAATGCTTTTCTTAGAAGTGTCTTAACATTATTGAAAGCCGTGTTTAAAGATTAAGAATGCATAAGCACGCGTGGTGACTCCTTGGGGGCAATGGGTAAACCCACAGAGTTTTATGCTGCCAAGACAGTGACCGTAAGTATGGGCATCGGGCTGGAACGGCGGCCCAAGCCCATTTAGAGCTCGGCTCGATGGGCTTTAAGTGTGGCCTGCCACGGTGCTACGAGTTCAGCAGTGTGTGATAAGGTTGTGCTGGAAGGTGCTGACAATGGTGGAGTGTGCACAGGGGCAATGAAATGGGCTGTGGCTGGAGATGCACTATGAAAGTACAGAAAATCACAGCATGCTGTGCTGTGAGTGCACAGGGATGGAATGGCAGCTACTTATCGCATGATTTTTCTAATGCAGAGTTATGGATTTTGTGCAGAGATAAAGAATAATGATATGCAAAAGGTTAATGTTAATGCAGCAATACTATTTTAAATGTCAAATGCAGTGATGGAAATGATGATAAAGTGCAATAGCACAGGTGAAGAAACAAATATTGTTGATGACCAGAAATATGTAACAATAAAAGAAAATGGTGGGTGAAATAACTATTCCAAGGGGAATCATAGCAATGGTGGAAACTACTTGATCGGGGATTCTTTGATGCACATGAATGTTCACCGTAGCTTCCCAATGGTGGTGATGGTGAAACTCTGTCTGGAGCTTTCCCTCTTTGGGAACCTAAAATTTTGAGCTCAATCGTTGCTTTATACTATGATTGTGTTTCCATCAGTGTTGCCAATACAAATTCTGTCTCTTTTCTTGATGATGGGGTCTTCTTTGACATTATTTCTATAAAACTCACAAACTAAAAATTGTTAAATGCTTTGAGAAGGAAATATTGTCATCGAATTGGTGCATCATATCCCAAGACCTATCACCAACTCCAGCCGAGCCTATTGATAGTAGATAGTCACTTGCTTTTATGATAACATCAATTGTATTCAATTCCTGTAGGCTCAAGTGACTGTACTCCACATCAACACTTCTTGTTACTTTGATTATCATAAAAAAAACTTGCAGGGAAAGCGGTGATCACACTTACACTGCGTGGATAAGGTGAATTTATTCCACATCCATATCCTGGAGGAGATTGGCTTCCGTAACAAAGAGGAGGATGGCTATGCTGGATCATACAGAGTTTCCTTACAGCAATGAGCTTTTTCGCCCAATAATCCCATATTAACCCTACTACTTAAGGTAGCTTCTGAATGAAAGGGGGGGGGGGGGGGGGGGGGGTTATACTGTGAGAGCTATATATATAAAAACAATCTTTCAAGCATAAAGTCTTGAAAATGACACAAAAATTGACTTAGCACTGCGATGTTAAAAACCATATCGCCTGTGGCCATGCACATTACTCAAATGCAAAGCTCTGGGAGAGTGAACTTTCTTCTTTGATCAACCGAAGCCAATATGTTGACAAATTTTCAAAATGACAGATGAGCCACACAACAATATTCGTCCATTACGCAGGATTCACATGATGATTGAGAGCAAAAGGATGATGCATGAGCATAATGAAATTGTAATGACATTATAGGAAAGAGAAAAATAAAAGAACCAAGTAATGTGAAACAGAAGGAACCAAGTGAGTGGATGGAAATCTGATTATGCCTACAGTGCTGAATTCAGATATGTTGATTTCAGCTTAAGGAGACTCTTGCGTGATTTGGTAGGAGCGCACTATGGTTTCCTTGCCTGAATGGGCAGTGCACAACAACACATCATTGTGCCTGTGCACGTCGAAGCAACAACACACCGATCCCAACATCCGACTCTCATATGGGTATTCATGTTGGGGACCGATGTCATGCGATGGAAAACAATGAATGAGGAGAGCACAAAAAATGATTGTAATTAAAAGATGAAGGTGTATGTTTATGCTATAACAGAGCATAAACACATGCCTATGATGAAATCACAGGGATATCATCCCAGAAAAATACAAATCGTCCAAATGAACAGTGTATCTAAACCGCCATTTACCGAAGCATAAAAAAAATAAAAAAAATCAAATGAAATTGCAGATCAACGAAATAAACCAAACACAAGATTGTCAGAACGTGATCATTCCTTTTTCTGTAGCACAAGGATGGGTTGATGTTGCACAGACAACATCAACACCACTAGAAGTGCGTTAATTGGGGCCAAATGAAGAAGAAACCAACTCACAAAGGATTCAGAGAAAACAAAAGAGAAAGAGGGGTACTTACCAAAGCGGGTTGCAGAAGTCCGGAAAGAGGGAGCCGATACTCCTTCAATGGAACCAGAGGGGAAGCTTGCTGGTTTCCCTTTGCTTGCAGGAACCTTCAGAAGAGGGAGCAGAGGAGGGGAATATGAGGAAATGCGAGAGATGAAATGTTGAGGTGAATGATGGATTCATGAAATGGTGAGACGAGAAATGGATGAAGGAAGAGGAGATCGGTGGTTGTTTATATAGAAAAGGGAGGAAAGATATATATATATATATATATATATATATATATATATATATATATATATATATATATATATATATATATATATATAGAGAGAGAGAGAGAGAGAGAGAGAGAGAGAGAGAGAGAGAGAGAGAGACCTCTGCGATCCCTTTGCAACAGAAAGCCGTTAGGAACCTTTTCAAAGCATGTCCTTCAAATTTTCAAAACAAATGCTCTTTTTATAAGGTTTTTCAAAAGGGTGGTTTTTAACTATGAGAATGTTCTGAGTTTTTTAGGCTATTTTTCGTATTTTCTCTTTTTTTTTCTCTTTTTATTTTTTTGTTCTTTTCTTTGTATTTTCTACATTTTTTTTGTATTTTTAAAATAAAAGCTTTAAAACTATGAGAAAATAAAGGATCTTAAACTATTTTTGCAAAATTTTAAAAATATTTACAAAAGAAGGGTTTTCTGAGAATTCAGGGTTTATTCTTTGAAAAATTCTTCATAAAATGGGTTTAGATCTGAATTTTGAAGAAATATTCGAGTTTTTGGATCTCGAATCGAGAAATATAGGACAGTGGATCCAAATAGATACTGGATGGACTGTTTGAACCTTTCAGAAATTATTTTTGGTATTTTTGTAAATTCAGTTTGAAGATTGGATAAAGAGGCTCAGATTCGGGTTTTGACACTAGATCCGGATCCAAAACTGAGTCAGATATAGAAAATGGATTTTGATTCCAGTGAATCTGAGAAATACCTGGAATTTTAGCTCAAAATCAACTCAATTACTCAAAAAATGGGGGCCAGGGGCAAAAAGGGGATTTTTACAAAATTTTAAAAAATTAGGGGTGTTCACACCAGAGAGTTTCATACCACCTGTCCTCTCTAAGTTAGACCAAGAACCATTCTGGTTAAGCATACTTCAGTAAAGGCATACCCGAAATCCTGCTCAGGGTTATCTTATTAATTAGGCCATTGTAAATGTATTTACCATTTAAGCTAGTACATTATCATCTCATTGTTTCTTTTTTGGAACCTTAAATTCAAATTTTATTAAGCACCCATATGCTCATGCAACCCTGTGAGATTTCTATCACCCAACATGCATTTCATAAATACTACATCACATAACATCACATGCATTCTCATAAACAATGAATAATGTAAACATGCTATTTAACAATTATTCATGCATTATCATATAATTTTAATAAATAGAGATCAACATGCATCATCATCACAAATATATATCAGTCTATGAATAACAGTTTAAATCACTTTTAAGTTGTTTAGGTCTCGTGGTTAGAGTAGCCCAAAACCGCACAACCGAAACATGTTTTGCCAATCATAGTGCAATCAAACATGTCCAGATTCATAATTGACATTCATTGCAGATAAGATTACGATCATGCTTAATTTACCATGAAATAAATACACTCAAGCTGTCATGAATGAATATAATAATTAACATCAATTATAATTTGCGTAGGAGTCTATTTTTCTGAAACAAGGTATCCTTACACCAAAATCATAACTTATCGATCGTGACCTAACTCACCTTCATCTCCATCATAAATATTTATATTAGATCTGATATAATTAAAAACTAAATTTGTGAAAATTTTGAAGAAAATACCTAAATATAATTAGAGTCACCAAACCCAACTTTTCTGATAAGAGCTCCCACAAACCCTTATAGAGCAAATCAATGACTCTGATTAATGTATTGATCTTTAGTACTTTAAATTATATTAGACCTGATTAAAATATCAATGATAACATATTAAATCAATGAGTTTATTACAACTAACCTATAACAAAAAAGACACAAGACAATTTTCCTACCAAGGCTCCCAAAAGCCTAAATCGGAAGACTCATATATTTTTAATTATGTTTAGTTGTAACTAAGCTTACCCAAGGTAAATACACATAATTTAATTCAGTTCATGCTAAAAATAACTTAGAAAAATCAAATCCCAACAACATATGAATTTATAGGAAACCGAATTCCAAGAAAGAGCCCAAAACCCTAAATCGATTTATGAGAAATCTGGGTTTCGATTCTCTTAAATATAAACCATTTGATTTTCATTCAGTCAAGCATGATTTTAGTTATTTAACAAGCTACACATGATAAGCACAATAATACATATGGAAATACACTTCTTTGGAATAAATCAACACAATTAATTCACATAACATTGAATTCAGATCTTCCTCAGTGTTTGGGTCTTTGTTTACGATTCAATAAGATGTCTTAATACTGATAATATACAAAACGTGACAGGAAAATAGTGAAATAACAAGATCCAAATACGTTACTGTCTAATCACAAGTACAAGCCATCAGAGAAATTCAGATCCCTAATAACCCATTTTTACAAAATTCACCAAAAATTATAGAACACATATATAACCATCATATTTTTACTATGGTTGTTGTTACATGTTAGGAATACAACCCAACAAACCATTGTTTAGTAGAAAAATAATTACAATTCGTCTACTGAACCCTGTTTTGAAAGAGTTATAAATCAGATTCTATAACTATAGGATTTTTTCTTAGATTATAGATTTTCTTGAGATTTATAGAAAACATATTTGGAAAAACCCTATTTACACAATCTTGTATGATATGTTGGACTTCACCCAAAAATTTTATAATTTATTCAGAGTAGTTTTGCTTGGGCTTTCATACCTTTCAAAAAGACAGGTTGAAACAATCCTGTAACCAGAGCTTGAAAATTGAGCTCTGTTAGGATGAATGTTTCTTCCTCAAAATTGATCTAAACAAGGTAAAACTAGATGATAAAATTAAGTCCTAGATGTGCAGATTATCTCAATATTTTTATTTAGATTTTTTGAATTGATATTCTCAGAGACACAAAATTATTTCCAAAACTAGTTGAAAAATATCTATATCAGTCATCTCAAACAAGAGTTTCTTAGAAAACTTTTTGCTAAAAATTATTCTGAACCTATAAAACCTTTGAAACTTCAGTATTTTAGATTCAACTAGCTTTCAAAAGGACTAATTTATAGATATCACTAAAAATAAATACGTTATGACTAAATCTAACCCGAATCAACAATGCAACCATATTTAGATGTGACAAAAAACCCATGATTCTTGTTTTTCAAATCCAAATAAGCAATTTTTTCACAAAAGAAAGCATGTTTAACTAATCTAATATTGCAAATACAAATCTGAGATAATAGATTATACATATATGCATGCTTGGTGTATGTATAAAGCATATACTACGTAAATCTTAACTGAAAAATTGATAGATTCACTAAACTAAAAGAAAATCGGGTGATCCAATATTTCACCAACTCCACCACCTAGAGTTATGCAGGTTTAATGGCTGATCACCACACACTCCAGACCTCCTAGGCGTGAATAGGCGAGGAACAAAAAGAGAAAGCAAGAAAAGGAAAAGAAAGGAGAGAGAGAGAGAGAGAAATATTTCTTTATCTTATTTTTAACACATAAGAATAAGAGGGCATGTGGGAGGGGTTTTATATAGCCCTCTCTCACCTAACCCAATGTTCTAACTTAGTTAGAACTCTCCCCTCCAAAAATGTGTGAAAGGGGAGGAGTCCTAGCCTAGTTTAAAGTCTATCTCTCTAGAACTCCCTTCCTAATTAGTTAATCAATTTCTTTAAAACTCTAGTTAATTAGGACTATTCATGTTTGACTTTTTCACAAGCTAACCATTAAAAATATCCAGCTTATCTAATTGATCTAAGAGGTGTGGGACATCTCACCCTTTTTATTTTCTTAATTAACAATTTAATTAAATTTTTAGAGAAATCTAATTTTTTAAATAAAATTCTAATTAAATATTTTTTTTATTTTTTTAATTAAAACTAGATGAGATTTTAAATCACGTGGACTCTTGAATCCAAATGGGGTCCACATAAAATGTCCGATATGAGGGTCCAATCCATTGCTATTGGATCCAATTAATATTTTAAATTAGATCCAATCTAAATATTATCTCAAATCCATATTGGATCCAAATGCTAGGATTTAGATCCAAATCCAATATCCATAATCTAAAATTATTTACTTTCTTATTTAGTCTATATATTTTAAATTTTATAATTATTCTTGTAATGTTCTTCATAACTCGAGATGAAAATTCATAATTAGTCGAAATCAAGAAATTCAAGAAAATCAAGAATTCACATTATAGTCATAGATGCAAAAAAAACTCATTATTTGTTCACTTTACTTGCCAAAGAAAAATCTTAAGTTTTACACAAGGCTTGTACCACATTTTCCTCTCCAAGGAAGACATGAGATCGGGATGAAGACCCAACCATCTCAGAGTGCCAAGATTTACTAATGCCTCATAAGGACCCATTGTCCTAGGTTATCTTTTATTAAGGTCATAAGTCATATTCCAGTGCCATGATTTCATTTACTGACCTTACACATGACTTATTCACCCATGCCCCTACATATGATACATGTCATCATTTTACCCATGCTCTTATGCATGATACATGACATAATTCATCTATGCTCTTATGCATGATACATGACATAATTCATCTATCTCTTATGCATGGTATAAGTCACAATTAATACATGCTCTCATTCATGATTCATGATGCAATTTATCCATGCCCTTATGCATGATTTGTTCATAGCATGCTCACATCATACATCATGTCCTGATGCATAAAATACTTAATTCATACACTAATCATATGGTATGCATGTCATATTTCTACACATGACATGCTTCACACTCATTTGTTTCAATCAAGCATTCATATCATTTAAGCATCACAAAAATCATGGGTTTACCACAAACACATGCATAGCCCTTGGCTTACGTGTGATTTCAACTGTTCATGCAAAAGTACTCCATATTTTTGCTATTCTAAAGTCATGTCAAGCATGACCTTTGTACCATAATAAAAATACTTTAATTCTTGTTTATTCAAATCATGCTCTGCATGACTCCAAACTCCTTTTAATATTTGCATGATGCATTTCATCATGCACACTTACCAATGCTATATGCTTGATTTTATAATAATTTGATTTATTAAGATTTGTTATTTTTATTAATCATGTTTTCAAACAATTCAATTAATTCATAAATGATATTGTTGAATTTCAAATTTCTGATTTGGTCTGATCCACGAATTGGACCTGAACCCAATTTCAATATGGGAATTGCATCCAATCCCATGCTATGTTGGGCATCTTCTGAGGTGAACTATATTTTTTGATTTCTGACCCATTCATCATATTCTTCCTAGATTTTAATGGTTGTATTTAGGTAGGAAGTGAGTCCGTAGGACTATTATCAGTTGATGCTCTAGATGCTAGCTTTATGGGACAATGGATTGGACTCAAAAGAGAGCCCTTGAGACTCGTCATCACTTTCTTTTTATTCTTTCGGATCATCATATTCTTTGGCTTGTACTCCAAGGGTATGGTTCCTCAAGGAAGAGTTCTTCCATGTAAGCTTTATGTTGACTATATCTAATCCATCTTCTTTGACCATAGAGATTCTGACCGAAAGTCTTACTAGTCCATACCATTGCATTTCATGATGGAGCCTATTGAGAGCTTGGTCTAAGAACTCCCTAAACTCCTTTTCTTTCAACCTAGGTCCCAACAAGATTTTTGCTGGAATTCCCATTCTTTGAAGTTAAGATTGATCATTTTTTTTTGTTCAAGGTCATCTTTCCATTGAGTGAGACCAAGGTTTGTAGCAAAAATTTTAATTTTTGGCTTGATACTAGTCCCAACTTCATATATTTTTCTAAAAATCATCGGCATGAAAGGTCTTAGAATTGATGCGATGAGAACTGTGGGACATGGCTCATCATCTTCTTCATCTGAAATGAGAGGCTCCTACGTGAGTGTAGGTAAAGCCAAGACATATTCTAGTTCCTTGAGAGGTTACAATATTGGTCTTATCAAGGCTACCACATGCTCTGTTTCTTGTTTTGAAGCTTTATGTTGACTATATCTAATCCATCTGAAATGAGAGGCTCCTACTATCGGTAGGTTTTTGTAATGCCCAAAAAATCTGTACCGATGACAATGATTCAACCTGACTAAGTACTAGGAAGCCCGTTTGTGTGAAAGCACTAGTGCATATTAGCCCATTAGAGCCAAGTTCAATAAAAAAACAATCAAAGACAAAAACCTTTTATAAGCGAAAAATATTCATTTGATTTTGGTTAGAATTTCGGGGATTGGGGTTATTACTGGCCGACCGCTTGGAGGCCACACCTCAAGTAAAAATAGGCAAATCTAATCACGAGGGTGGTGGGAAATCTTCTAAGCCCGATGCCAGTCTGCGTAGCTTATTTTTCCTGTTAGACCGAGCGAGGGTCCAACCATCCTCGGGAGATGCACCAATCAAGGTTGTTAAATGTGATGAGGCGAAGCGAGGCGTTGAGCCTGTTATGAAGCGAGGCGTAAGCCTCAAGGCATTGAAGCGTAAGCTTCATGATCAAAATAATAAAATATATAATATTAATAAAATAATGAAAATTTTAAATAAAAACTACTAATAAATGACAGTATAAAACAAATACTACTTTTCTATAATTAACTCGTATTATTCATTTTCTTATATGCATGCACATGTAAACCACAATTAAGTTAGACTCATAGTGCAAGATAAAACAAGTTATATCTATAATCACGAAAAAATATTGAATACAACGAGGGCTCTGCTTGTATGGTAGGAGCTATTAGTTCACGTCACCATGTGTTAATACGTTGAGAGATCAAAACCTAATGGAATGTTGTGTAATTCCAATATGCACACACACGTATACTCATTTATCCAACAATTTGTGGTAAAGATCAAGTGCCACAAAATGAAAGCTGAAGGAAGCTACTTCCATTAACACATCTAGTGGCCGGTGGTTGGGCTTATGTTCAGTTCTTAAAGAGTTCGTTTGAACTAGTAAAATGGGTTTGGTGAGCCGAACACGAACAACAGGTGTTGAACTCAATTCGGTTCTTACATGCTACTTGAATAATAAAGATTGTATCTTAAATATATTTTACATCCCAACAAGTTCAAATCCTATTGCTTAAAGTCTTGAAACAATGCAATTTCTTTGGCAACTGAGCCAACTCTAAGTTCCCTCAATATGTCTAGAGTTCACTACCTAATTCGCAAACTTGATACTCCCCCAAGTCCCCAACCGTCACTCAAAGAGTCAAGACCCCAAACACCAAAAGCCCCTCAAAACGCCTTTTACCCATACCCCAAGCAAACCTTAAAACCCTAATCCCCACCATCCAAACAGCCCCACCCCATTTGCCCAATTATGCAACTCCCTTGAACCAAAACCCCTCACATCACCACCAACCAAAACCATAAAAAAGAATGGCTACCAAAACCCACCTCATCCTCAAGACCCTCAGCCCCACCACCATCATCACCACCACCCCATTCTTCCTTCAAGAGCCGCAACTCCAAGAACCACCACCAACAACAATGCCTCTCCTACCGAACCCATCAACAAGCAGCCCTCTTTACCATACCAGGAGAACTGGTGCAGCCCCCACTCGGACACCCTCCTGGTCCAATCGTTGGTCCCTCTAGGACTCATCGACTAGACGCTGTCGTGGCAGATCCAGGCGTTCTCGCAGACACTCGACCTCGCCAGCTTCATCAATGTCTTTGCCGACTGGATGACCTCGCAGCGGTGGTCTGACCTTGAAGCGCATGCCTTAGAAGCGAAGCGCACCTCGATGCGAGGTGTGCGCTTCACCCATGTGAAGCGTGCGCTTCAAGCCTGCAAACGCCTCAGTACCTTGAGCTTGTGCTTCGCCTCTGAGGCGTACGCTTCAGGTACTGAGGCATAAGCCTCTCACAACACTGGCACCAATAGCATAACGGGAGAACAATGGAGAGCGGAGGGAAGGCATAACCCCAGCGAAAATGAGGGCTTCCTTATGTATTTGACTTTAGGGAAGACGCCACCATAGGGATAGTCAAAGCACCAGAGGAAATACGTACAATCTTGGAATAGGGACGAGGATGCAGCAAAAATGCCAAAAACTCCAATGAAGGCAAAAGGGGTTGCTTGGAAAGGCACATAAACTTATTAGGGAAGTGCATCATGGCCCGTCGTTGATGTCGGACAAGAGCTTGTCCAACTCCCCCTTGTTAAACCTCAGCTGAATTGATAACAGATATTCCCCAAAATTCAGCGACATCTCTCGTGAGAGCTCAAGGGAGAAGATTATATAGTGGAGGTGGAGGGTATGGATGAGAGGATATGGAAGAAAGGCGAACAAGACATTTTCTGTCACCCGGAGCCCCCTCCAAGCTCCTATGATCACTGCCGTCCCGACGATGTCCACATATGACTTTTTGAGGAGTCATCACTTCAAAATGAGATTATGAAGATTGGTACCTTGTCTACCTGGGTTCTTAAACAATGGAGAAACAAACTCTCCTTCCTTCCTTCTCATTATTCTCGTGTTGCTGAAACAGAAAGGAAGGTGCTCGCTCTCTCTTTGTTAGTTTTACTACGACAAAATACAGGATGTTGGGCAACTGTACATGTGTACCCCTTGTTACCATATTTATATCCATAAGATTTTAGCTGTTGTTATCATTGCAAAATTTTTTTAACTTTTGCAAATCAAACTGACCTTTGAAAATAACTCGCCTCCATTTTTAAAATGCGGAAAAATTCCGTAGAATGGGACTCGCCTGTCGGTACGAGGTTCAACCGTTCCTGCCACCTTTAACAGGGGTAATTGAACCAAGGATCAATCTTATCCTCTACTCTATTCAACTTGTCTAAATCATATTCTAACTTCTAAATGCACAAAGAATCAGGCATGTGCTATGAATTTTCAGAAAATGCACATTTGAAAACATGATGTTTGCTTTGAACGATTGAAATATAAAATGTAAATCTTGGAAAATCATGAATTGGGATTTCAAATATACTTCTGAGAGGAATAAAAATCGATTTTGAGGAATCCTTGACATTTGGTGAAAATCGATTCTGAGAGACTTGGTTTCTCTGAATTCAAACATGGAAATTAAAATTCTAACTTAGAAAATTTGAATTTGGAACTTGGGAAATACTTGAAATATCATTGGCAAATCCATATTCTTCTGGATAAGACTTAGAAAAATTCTAACTTCAAACTTTGAAATTGACTGCATAACTTTGGAAAATTGAGTTTATGAACTTGAGAAACACTTGAAATATTCTTTGAAATTCAATGCTTTTGGGAAAATCGATTTTGCTATAAGACTTGGGAGATTTTGAGAAAATGAACTTCTTTGAATTGAGATTGGAATTGGCAAATGCATGAAATGAATGAATATGGATTTGAGGAATTGAGAAATACTTTTTGTATTTTTGAGAAATGCAGTGCATTTTGAAGTTAGCCTAAGAGTGTAGGCTGAATGTGGCTAATGTGAAGATCATAAATCTAAGTATCATTCGTATTCTGACTATGGCCATAAATACAAATTTTACCAAGTTTATAAACTTCATAGAAGCTAGTGCACGTGCCATTCGTGTAAACCATGGTGAATTTGTAAAAATATGCATGAATCATCATCCATCACACATTAAAATTATAAAAATAAACTATATGCAATGCAACCTAAGCTAAGCAGGAAATGTAAATTCTTATTCCAAAGTTTAATTACAAATTACATCACTATTGAAATTTAAATACATGGAAAATAAAGTCTTCAATGTACCTGCAAAACTAGAAAACTTGGTTAATGAAAATATGTTGGCTTTTCTAGATTTATCCAACAATATTAGGAAATTGTGGGATTTTGCTAGATATAAGCCTTTTTACCATGATTCCCTTAAATCAAAATGATAAAGTATGAAATAAAATTGAATAAATAAGGAGGAGAAGATATGAAATTTCGAAATTGGTGTCAAAATGACCAAAATACCCGTAATAACAAGACTATGGCCTTGAAATTAGGGTTTTTAGAAAGATATTTTGATAAAATGCAAGTTTTGAAATTTGAATGGAATAAACTAAGCTAAATATGACGTGACATGCTTAAAAATATGAAAATTAGGGTTAGAAATTTCGAAATTTAGGTCAAATGACCAAATTGCCCCCGATAGCAAGTCTATTGCCTTGAAATCAGGGTTTTTAGAAATAGATTTTGGTAAAAACTTAGGTTTTATGCACTAAATGAAATCAAATGAGCACAAAATTAAACCTAAAGCATCCTAATATGATTATGAACATGATTAAACCCTAAAAATATATGCTTATGCACGAAAATCCAAGAATATCACAATTTTTGTGATTTTTGCAGTGTTTTGGAATTCTTCGGGTGCCCTGTTTTGCAATTATATTAATTCAGACATCAAATGGATTCCAAAATTCATCAAATTCGGTACCTGCACTTGTTATAACCCTAATATCAAATTAAAATTATAAAAATATTTTTTTGACATTAAATTAATCCGAAAATTGCATTAAACCCTAAAAATATGCTATTTTTGACCTAGTTCACCAACCAGTCTCAGTCCAAGACCCAAACCAGGGGTCAAATCTCCATGGAAATTTATGAAATTTTACAGAGACTAACTAGGAAGGAAAACAGAGATTTCCCAATTTACAGATCGGAAAAAGCATCTCCGGTTAGGGAGAAACCCTTTCGACAATCTGAGCTAAAATATATCACTTTTAACAGGGATTAAAACAGCTACTTCAGATTGAAAATACAGGCATAAATAGCAATACTAAACAAAAATCTCTGAAATTTTAGTGGTGAACAGTAGACAAAAAAATAACAATACTCACTTTTTACATATCTAAAATCAGATCTGTGGTTTGGGATTTATGACTAACACAAGTCTGATTAGGGTTTTGGTAAACCCTAACGAGTTTTAAATTTAAAAATAGATTCTCTGAAAGGGGAAAAATACTAAACAGTGATCAAAAAATCTGAAAATTTCACAAAAGACAGATCTACTTAATGTGAATCCATAGCACTTTACAGATCTAAAATCAGATATAAGATGAGAGAAATATCATAACAGCAAGTTACCTTCTTGATTTTAACCACGATTTTAAAGCTTTAAAAACCCGATTTTATGTCTGATTTTTTTGACAGGGTTCCCGAGATCCAAATCCTCTGATTTTTCTACAGTAACTCAATAACTCATGCATGCATCACATATAAAAAAATCAGAAATAAAAAATGAGTAATTCAATCTGAAATAACATTATCTTTACTGTTCTAAACCTAAAACACACAGAAATTTAAGAAACTTGGAAAACCATGCATTAACTAATGTAAATCAATAAAATAAACCATAAAACAGCAAATAAAAATTATTTCTATGATGTAGAACGTAAAACAAACATGAATAAACCATGAAAATAAAATAAAAACAGGGAATCAATGGCTGGAATTTGATATCATCTTTAAAACATAGATTTAACCCATTAAAAGGGTAAATCATATATTTTATTGGTTAATAATGTAAAGAATCATATTAAAATCAATTCTAATGGATTAAAATCCCTGTAAATCATCCAAAACAGGGTTAGATCACCTTCTTGGATCGTTCTTGCTGATTCTTGATGGTTCTTGAGGTTGAATCCATGGTTTAGTCCATGAAGGTGATGATGCCAATGGCTAAATCATGCTTAAAACAATGAAAAATATTAAATAAAAACTAAAAATGAAAGAAAATAATTACCTTGAGGTTGCTGCAATGGAGGAAGGGCTGAAGAGGAGAGATAAGCTCCAAGAATCCAATAGGAGAGAGATGGGAAAAATCGACCCCCCTTATGCATCTATTTATAATAAAAAAATTAGGTTTAAATTTTAACACTTTTGAAAATCTTGGACTCTCTAAGGGGGGCGATTTTGGTGTGAGTTTACCTAACTAACCCTAGCCTAGATTATCCTAATTAAGTCCTAATTAGCCCCTAGCTAAACCTAGAAAATCCCCAAATGTGGTGCCACTTGGCATTTTCTCACATTGGGTTTTTAAAACACCTTTAAAAACCTTTAAAAACACTAGTTTTAAAAACTAACTTTCAAAAATGAGTTTTTCAAAATAGTTTTGACTCTTATAAACCTCTAACACTATCCAAGACATCAACTAACCCTAGTCTAGCCCTGACTGACTCAAATATGGCACCACCCCGAGTGGGCCCTACTTGAGTTTTTACAAAAAGATGATTTTAAAACTTGAAATTGAAGGAGTTTTCAAAAGGATTTTCAAAAGTAATCTTAAAATTAGGATTTTTGAAATGGCATAGGGTTCTAACTGAATTAGAATTCCTCTAGATATGGTGCCAACTGAGTGGGCCCACATCGAGTTTTAGAAATTTTGAAATAAACACTGAAAATGGCTTTGAAAAGGGGTTAAAATCGATATTTGAAATTCAAGATCTTTGAAAATAGGGTCTCAAGCGAACTGGAACTCTGGGTTAGAGTCCTGAACTCTTAGGACTCTGATATTTTAGATTTTAAAAGCCAAATGAAAGAATTTTCAAAAGATTTTATCAAGAAATGATGAAATAAGTCAGAAAACACAGTCAAGGTTAGACTCCTAACTCAACCGAACTCTAAAATAGAATCCTGAACTAACTGGACTATGTAAAATGACCTAAATTTTGAAAATAATCGAAAAAGACTGAAAATGGAAGTAAAACAGACTTAAAAACCAGACTCCTGACCGGATTAGGACTCTGAGACAGAGTCCTGATCGGACTGAAACTTTCAAAAATTTGAGAAATTTGATGAATAGAGGAATTCAGAAGCGACACCACCTCAATGGGTCTCATCTGTGAATTGAAATCGATTAAAATTTGAATTTGAAATGAATCCAGATTGTTTTCTGAGAAAATATTTCGAAATATAAAGTCCTGGGGTTGGAAAATGACAGAGTATTGAATAAAAACCCAGGTTTTGAAATTGATTTTGAAATAAAGCTTTAAAATTCAAATCTGGATTGAATGTTTTGAAATAGGAGTGCTGGATCTCGAAAATGAAATGCAATGACATGCAATGCTATGCAATGCGATGAAATGGTATGCCGAATGCATGCAATGATATGCAATGACACATGAAATGTAAGTACTGGATGAGGGTGAAAATTTGGGGTGTTTACAGCTGTATGGCTTTGAATCCTAAGGCTGCGCACAGGTTGGATCTGAATTAGCCTTGGTCTGTGTTTAACTTGAATAGTCACACTTTTTTGGCCATGACATGGTTCTGATTCTCCTATGTGATGGATTCAGATCTAACCTCATGCACAGTAGGTCCAACCAGAACAGGTTCGCAATGAATTAAAAGAATTTGTTTTGTACTGAAAATTTGGAAAAAATTACCAGTGTATTTAAAGTTTAAAATATGTATAATAATATAGGAAAAAACATCTAAAATATAAAAAATATGTAAGAGAAGATCAATAATAATGTGATAATATTGAGTTTTTTTTTTTTATAAAAAGAGATAATACCGATTTTTCTTAGGATGATGTCATTTTCTCTAAATCTCACTTCAAATT
Organism: Nuphar pumila; assembly: GCF_984573655.1. Taxonomy (NCBI): domain Eukaryota; kingdom Viridiplantae; phylum Streptophyta; class Magnoliopsida; order Nymphaeales; family Nymphaeaceae; genus Nuphar; species Nuphar pumila. The sequence goes on from NC_143251.1 coordinate 29,623,114, forward strand.
GCGAGTTTTTAAAAAAACTGCGGCTATGTTTTACAATGTGTTGTGAAAGGATCTCATTTTTGCAAATAATGGACGTGTAAATAGGTCCTGGACATGTCCTGCTCGATGACAGTTAGATCACTGTTCAAGAAGAGGGTACTTTTAGTTATTTTATGCAAGGCTGATGAATGAGTTCTTTTTTTTGTTTAAAGAGAAAAGGTAACAAAATTTGAATTTGAAAAGGGGAATCGGGAAAGGGATATTATGGAATTGCATAAGGATTTTTTCGTCACTGAGAAAGATGCTTTTATGATCTTTTTGACCATCATGACTAGGACAGTTCATTGGTGCACACTTGCACTGGTTCAGTGTACCGTCACACCCAATCAATGCCACTAAAAGCCTGAATCTGCATACGCACACTCACGCACTCACTCTCAAAGCTGAAATCATTGGTGATTTTCACCCCCGTTATCTTGGCCACAATCATGATTTGTTAATCATTAAATTTTGAAGATTTAATTCTATGCAAACTACCAAATTCTCTCATACATTCTTCGTATTCCCCAAAGTCTCCTTCGTTCTTGAGGATTCGGTAGATGGGGAAACGAAGAGGGTTTGTTCACTATAAGCTCTGCTCAGTTGTTGGCCAATGTCCCCCATTGATTCCCCATTCTTTAGTTTGCTGTGAGGACGTGGCAGTTGGCAGCCCCAGGTCTAGCTGGGCTTTATCCTGCCCCACCACATTCGAGTCATGGACTATCCCAACTCTGACCAGCATTGGGCCCTGGTCAAGGGAAGTTGGGTACAAACCTTTTTTTTTTACCGAACCAAATGCAAATTTGATGACCAAATTATTCCTAAAGAATTTGGTCCTATATATATATATATATATATATATATATTCATTTTTTGGTGCATAGTCCCACTCACTTCACCTTAGTAGCATGCTCCTCCTATTGATGTGCATCAGAGTCTGTTCCAACCTAGGGCTCCCACATATTGATGCTATATATAATAGTCATTAATTATCAGGCATTATAATCATAAGGTTAGGACTAATATCTTTTTTTTTTTGAGAAAAAGGTTAGGACAGATATCATAGCATGATTTTGGAAAAAACAAAGTAAACTAAGAACGGTTGGGTCAGGGAGTAGTAATTAAAGCCCATAGACCAGTGCCGACCACATGGCTATTGATTCTAGCGTGTCTACTCTAGGCAGTGCAAGAGATATGGATGCCTCAGGCCTTAGGCGTAGAACAATTAGGTCTAGCTCACTGTCAATAAAGACTGCGATTGTAGACTAGGGTAGGGAGGTCGGACATGACAATAGCTTGCAATATGAAGATGGTAGTGAGCTGGGCCTAGTAGTAGCAGCGGTGGTGGTGGTAGCTACAGGTGTCAGCGGGTAGGGTCCTGGTACGGTGAAATTTGAAGACCCGAATAAGACTTGGGTTTGGATTTGAAGGTTTCTATTAATACATGGATACGGGTATAGTTTGTGAAATTTTATATCAGACCGGGCCTGACCGGAGTTCAGATAAAAACCTACAATTTTTCAATGTAAAATTGATAAAAAAATATTATTTTACCGGGTATGGTCCGGGTCTGGTTCATGTAGTTCTTATCAGGTTTGTGTATGTTTTCTCTTATGGTGGGTCTGATTAGACTCATTCAGACCCAATACCATACCCGAAAATTGGGTTCAGGTCTGGTTCCACTTGGGTCCTAACCAAACCCGACCCGTTTGACACCCCTAGTGGTAGTGGGCTTTCTATGGGTTACAAAAGGGTTTTATCAGGAAGAAACATGACCCTCCATTTATTTTGAGGTGCAATTAATGATCGATCGTTCAACATCGATCTTTTGAAAACCTATTCTGAGTTTTGAAACGGTAAAAATACTTTAGAATACATAAAATCTCATATCCTACTTAGATCTGGACCATTTTTTGATTGTAGGATGCATAGAAGATTCATCTACATGCATGGATCATGTACCTTAGCCCATACACACATTCGAAGTTAGTGAAATCCTACCTCAAATTAGTTAGGTCTATGAATTTTTCATCTTCACAGGATTATATCATCCCTAAACTCTACCACCAATGGATGTACATCTCCACCCGAAGCTCTAATGGAGGTCTATACCTAGGGTTTGAAGAAGAAGATGGTAGAGAGAGAAGGTCAAAATTAAGTGAGGGGTCTCCTCCTCTCATTTTATAGATTTTTCTCTTTAGAAAATGATTGAAGATTTGTAGGAAAATGATTTTGAGAAAGGAAATCAAATCCTAAAAAATTGAAATTCTAAGAATCCGGGCCTTGAGGAATTGGAAATCGATTTTGACTCTGGAAAATGATGGAAAGTTTTCATTTGAGAAATTGGAAATGAATTCTAAGACAAGAAATATTTTTCAGGAAAATCAAAGAAAACTTAGCTTGGGAAAATCAATCTTTGAAAATATTTTCAGAGCATCTTGAGAAATTGATTGCCTTGAAATGGAGTTTTTACAGAAATGCACATGATTTCATGATGTGAACTATCCTGAATGAATGAATGTCTTTTTATGAAAACATCTTTTAAGGAAAATATGCAATTTTAAAATTAAACTAAGGTAAGATTACCACATATTCCGACTATGGCCGTAAATATGCTTATAATTTACTTAGTTAATTCTATAATATTTTGTAAAAATTGAAGATATGTAGTGAATTTTGGAAGATAGCCTAAGAGTGTAGGCTCGGTGTGACTAGTAGAAAGATACTGAATCTGGGTCTCGTCCATATTCCGACTAGGGCCGTAAATATGGACTCCACCGAGTTCATCAACTCCTTAGGAGTTGGTGCATGTGCCATTCGTGTACATCCATAGTGGTTTTCTAAATACAATGCATGAATCACATAATCAGGATATTGCATAAATTCAAACTATATGACATGCATCCTAATCTAAGCGAAAAAGTAAATCTCTTATTCCAAAGTTACATTATTACATCACTAAATAAAATGAAAGAAAGAAAATTGCAGATTCCAGCTCCCTTCTTTGAATGTCCCTACCAAGCTTGAAATGGGGTTAACTCAAATATGTGGGTTTTTCCAAGGTTTCCAATAATATCCTAAAATTATTGGATTGAGTTGAATACAAACCCGATTTTCATACTTCATTGATATTTGAAATGATGCAAATGCAGGAAAATCAAGTAATACATGATTTAAAATTTGGAATTCTGGTCAAAATGACCAAAATACCCTTAATATTGAGGTTATACCTTTAAAATCATGGTTTTTGAAGGAGTTTTGACAAAATTTAAAGATTTTAAAATGCAAATAGAATCAAACGATGATGAAATGCATGATGGCATGATACTAAATATAAAGGAACTGTAAAAATCAGAATTGATGTTTAAAATTTGGCCAAAATAATGAATTTCGCTTGTTTTTCACCTAGATCAGGGTCCCACGGGAATCCTGATTTGATGATACGATTACACCGATCATCAAACGATTCTCAAATCATGCCAAATTCGGTAGAGAGAATCCCTCTATCCTTAAAAACAACATAGAATAATAAAATACATGGAATGACATGGCCTAAATGCAAAATCTCAAAAAAAACCCTAAAATAAGCAAATTTCGCCTACAGGTACGAACCAAACGTAGCATTTAATGCAATAATGCAGAAATCCACCATAGAAATGTCCGATATTTTGTAGGATGCTAAAGAATATGAAGATGAACATCTTTGGATTTTACAACCCCAGGATTTGACCTACGGTGAATTCGGTAGCAGAGATTTGGTTCTGATGGGACTAAAATCAATAGAATCTGATGTGAAAATGGATAAAAAATGATAATTGACCACCAAAATTTCTGAAAATTAAATAGAGAACTACTGACATGCATACAAATAACTTTCATTTGTATGGATTTGGAATTTCAGTAACCGACAGAGAAATAAAAATATGATGATGCATGCATAAATCTGAAGGGCGGATATAAATACCAATACAAGAGACCGAAATAAAAAATATGAAACTGGCATGAAGACTGTTTTAAAAATTACAAAATTTTAGAATCAAATAGGGGACAATTAGAACATAAAGTTTCTTTTTTACAGATCTGGATTTGGAGCAATATTCGGAGAGAACCACTTGACTCAAATCGATCTTGAGTCTCAGAGGCTCAAATTGGGCTCTAACACATATCCGGAGCTCTTAGATTTTTTTTAGGTAGCAAACAAATTTAGAAAAATATGATAAAATCATATTAAATACTAGACTTAATTCAAGTTCAGAAAATTTTTCGGATCGAGAATCAGATCTTTCAGTAGGGAGATATCGATTTTACAAGTTGAAATTCAATTTTCTGAACGTTTCTCAGGTCATAAAACCAGACTCGGAATTTTGAATTTTGAATTTTGAATTTTGAATTTTGAACAGAGAAAATAAACTCAAACGATTTCATTTTTTTTACAGATTATCAGGAACCGCTATGGGCACATAATATATTTTTTTTGGCATTTTAAAAGAAAAATAAAAACATAAAATGACGCATGGACTGACTGATAAAAATATAGACATATGAATTTTAAGCAGGCTTGATATAAACACTAAAAAAAATCTAATTAACTCATAAAATATGCTAAATTAACAAAATAAAATATGAACTAAACTTAACTAATGCATGAATGCTAGAAAATCATCAAGGAAGCATGATCCTACTTAATATATGTCATTTTATGGGAATGGTTCAATCCATCATTCAGACGAACCCTTTCTTTAAAACGAAAAATCCATAGGATTTAGTATGCAAATTGAAACAAGAGCATTATTTTAATAGAATCAACTCGAACGGGAGCTCACCTTGTATTCTTTTGGTATTTCTGGAGCTTCAGATGCAAAGTTTCAGATGAGACCAAAGGAGGCGTGGACTTAGAGAAAAAAATAGAAATTTAAAACTCAGATTGAAATTCAGATCCAAAGAGAAAAGGCTCCCCCTCAGACTGGGCGTGGGCTAGGGTATTTATAGATTTCTGGGAAGATTTTGAAATTCAAACAGAATGAATCTGGACCTTCCATGTGGCGCCATCTCAGAGGATGCTACTTTGGATTTTTTTTGAAATAAATAAAATGCAAATTTTGTAAATAAGACACCTTAGCAGAATTTGAAAATTTTTGAAATGAGGTTCGCTTGATTTTCTCTATAGGAGCTTTCCATGTGGCGCCACCTATGTGTGGGCCCACTTTGGGATTTTGTAAAATAAACAAAATAGAAAATCAAATTGTAAATTCTGGATTTGTGCCACCTCAGTAGGAAATTTGAAATCTTGAACTTTTGCTTTTTCTGGAGGAAGCAGAGATGAACATGTGGCGCCACCTCAGGGTGGCTCCACACTGCCATGTGTCAGAGGGCAAGAGCAGAGGAAGCATATGGCACCAACTCAGGAGTATTTGAAAATTTTTGAACTTACTTTTCCTAAAAGCAAGTTGCAGAGCTATTTTTGAGGAGAGCGCTTTTCAGAAATGGTGCCACCTCAAGGGGGCGATTTTGCCTTTTTTGGATGGTTGCCTTTTTGCTTTTTCTAGATGAATGAGAGCATGACATGTGGCGGCTGCAGGAGGAGGCATCTCAGATGGCGCCACCTCAGTCTCATTTGAAATTCAAACTTGGTTGGCTCTGGAGGAAGGAGGTATGGCCAAGTGGAGCCATCTCAAGGTGGCCCCACAGTGCCATGTGGCAAGTGAGAGAGAACACAAATGGGTGGCCATGTGGCGCTACTTTAGAGAGGCTTCATATTGACATGTGCCATGAAAAAAAAAGAGGGACTGAAGACACGTGGCGACTAGGGAGGACAAGTGGCAACTAATGGAGGTGCAGGGAGGAAGACATGTGGCGTCACCTTAGGGTGACCCCACACTGACACATGGCAAAGAAATGGAAGGTGAGAGAAAGTGACATGTGGCGCCCATTCAGAGACAAGCCTCCTACATTTGAGGCTTTTTGATTTTCTGCTTTTCTGAAGAAGGACACGTATGGCGTCACCTTAGGGTGACCCCACATTGACACATGGCAAAGGAATAAGAGAATAAAAACAGAAGAGGCCATGTGGCGCCACCTCTGAGTGACCCCACTCTGCCAAATGGTGCAGAACTAAAAGGGAAAGCAAACGACACATGGCAGAAGGTGGAAGGAGAGAGAAGGAGGTGACGCCTGGGTGGCCTCATAAAAATTTAAATAAAAGGAAATAAAAAGGAAATTGAAGTGTGACACCACCTCAAAGTGGGTCCCACATCATTTCTTTATTTCAAATAAAAACAAAATTAAAGTAAAATGTAAAATTCTTTTTGAAAATTTTATGAAAATTAGACTAACTAGAAAATATGAAGCGAAATTTACAAAAAATTGAAAGAAAGGTGACCGTTCAGGGCAAAATGGAGAAATTTTGTAAAGAAATTCAAAGTATTTTTGCAGAAAAAAATAGAGATTTGAAATTCAAGGCTTCATCCCCTTCTTTTGGCAGAGTCGATCCAGTTGATAAGATTTGAAAATCCATATTAAAACTATCCAAATCGTTTTCCTGAGAAAATCTTTTGAAATTCAGAGTCCTGGGGGTAAAATGGGAATAATTGACAATTTCGAAGACCTAGGGGGTTTGAAATCAATTTTGAAAAAGTTAAAAACACGAATCTAGATTAAGAATTTTGAAAATCGGGAGTTCTGGACCTCAAAATGACATGATGTGTCGTGCAGTGATATGAAATGCTCATGCGATGATATGCAATGACATGTCTCTGGGGATTTTATACCACATGAAGAACTGAAGATTTCAATCTCTTGATATGAATAAGACTTTGAGATTTTGTGACTGGAGATGATTCTGAGCAAAACATTAGAAAAATTTTGAGAATCGGGGATGAAATCTGGAGTTTGCAGGATTCAAGCTCAGAGAATTACCATTTTTCTCTTCGATGATCCTAAAGGATGGCTCACAATGGTTGGTGGAGATGTTGGGGAGGTGAGTGAAAATTTGGGGTGTTTACAGATGCCCCTCTTTGCTAGTAAGCCGGCTTGTGGCTGAGCTTAATGGCAAAAAAAAATATGACAAATTTGGGTGAAGTTCAGGTTTTGCCCTTATCCTGGATGGGACGAAATTGCCGCGTATGGAACGAAACTCAAGTTTAACCTGATTGGGGAATGAAATACCTCATCAAAATGAGGCTCAGGTTTGTGCCCTTAACCTGATCGGGCGGAAATGAAATACCTCATCAAAATGAGGCTCAGGTTTATACCCTTAATCTGATCGGGCGAAAATGAAATACCTTATCAAATGAGGCTCAGGTTTATACCCTTAATCTGATCGGGCGGAAATGAAATACCTCATTAAACGAGGCTCAAGTTTATACCCTAATCCTGATCAGGCAGAAAATGAAATACCTCATCAAATGAGGCTCAGGTTTATACCCTTAACCTAATCGGGCGGAAAATGAAATACCTCATCAAATGAGGCTCAGGTTTATACCCTTAACCTAATCAAGCGAAAAATGAAATACCTCATCAAATGAAGCTCAGGTTTATACCCTTAACCTGATCGGGCAGAAAATGAAATACCTCATCAAATGAGGCTCAGGTTTATACCCTTAACTTGATCGGGTAGAAATGAATAGAATCTTCGAAAGAAGAGACCATGATGGAACCTTCGGATCTCGAACAATAAATTCGACAGGGGTTTTGCAAAAGGAAGGAAAATGGGGTCCCTAAAGCTTGAAAATGCATTGATCTTGGGTGCCTCATTTCTGAGACTAAATCAGCTTTTGAAATTGCCTTTTGCTAAAAATGATTGGTGGTTCAACCGCGAACCGAAATGAGATTGTCTGTGGTTGGACAATGGGGACACAGGGAAGTGTGCGAATCTGAGAGCCCAGGCGCTTAGATTATAAAAAGAAGGGAAGGAATCTTGAAAACTCTCGTTAATAGGTCCTAAAGAGGGATGAAAATGGGTGTCAGGATATGTCAAAAACAGACATCAAGCTCTCACTTCATGTCAGGATTGCTAGAAAATATTGTCAAAATATTGAGAATTTTGTTATTGCTTCAAAGTATTTGAAAATGGTGCACATTGTTGCAAAAATATTCCTTCTTTTCTACCTGAAGTATTACCTCTAAACAAGATTGACTTTATAGAATCAAGATTTGGAATTTAAATTGCTTGCGATTGACCTTCTTCAAGGAAGCTATCAATTTCTTTGATATGAGCAGGAAAGAGAGAATTTAATATTATGAAAGCCATTAATGAAAGGATATTGATAATAGAATTTCACAAAATTAAAGAAGATTCTTGATAGATTTGGCAGTTTGATATCCTGAGATGCTTCTCTCATGATAATCTTTCTGCACTTTTTTTGAGCTCTCTTGGGATTCAGGGGAGTTTATTACATCATCCTTTATTTTGGAGATGTTCTGACTTTTCTCTCTTTCTTTTCCCTCTTTCTCTCTCTCTCTCTCTCTTTTTGAAGGGTACGTCACAAACTCCTTCAACTTGGAGATCTTTCGATCCTTCTTTGCCTCCGGGACTATATTGACGATATTGGCTCATGGGTTGGAGATCTCTGGATGATAGCAGAAATTAAATATTTTTTAGGGATTGTCGGGAGGTTCATCGCATTCACCTTCATCTTGACGATGATTTGAACTTTCCTTGGAAGGATCCATCACAAACTCCTTCATCTTGGAGATAATTCAAATCTTCTTTGGCCCCGGGGGTCTAACTCGCCTAATTTGTCTTCATCTTGACGACAATTGAGAGATCCCTTTTGTAGATATTTAATTGCAGCTTAGGTGATTTGTGGAGATATAGACCAGGTGAATTCTCTCTTTTCTAGTGCTCAGGATATTTTCACTGCCTCATTTTTGCAAGAATGGTCTTTAAAGATGTGTCATAACTGCGATCAATATCAATCACTTATGGCTTTGCAATAACATTGAATTTTCTTTGCTAACCATATCAAGGATTTATCCTTCATCCTTTTGGTTGGCCAATAGAAAGAATTTGAATTTAGGATCCTTTTTTGTAAAAAAGCTTTTCCCTTTTGGAAGTAATGTTGAAGATACTTTAAGGTAAAGATTTGTACCATAAAGATTTTGAAATCAACAAGTAATTAATTGATAAATTGGCAAAAATGTTCTTGAAATCCTTGGTGAAAGAGAGCATTTGAAGTCCGGCTTAATGCATCCGTGAAAAAAATTATCGTCTCCTTTCCCCAAAGGAGGAGATTTATGCTAGCCTAACAAAGGATTTAGTATTTGATACAAGATCAACTCAAACATTCAATAAGGATTAAGCCTTAGAACAATATCAGTTCAATTAAGAATGACCATCGGTTCACTGAGAACAATATCAGTTCAATTAAGAACAATCATCGGTTCGCTGAGAACAATATCAGTTCAATTAAGAACGATCATCGGTTCGCTAGGAACAATATTAGTTCAATTAAGAACGACCATTGGTTCGCTGAGAATAATATCAGTTCAATTAAAAATGATCATCGGTTTGCTGAGAACAATATCAATTTAATTAAGAACGACCATCGGTTCACTGGGAACAATATCAGTTCAATTAAGAATGATCATTGGTTCACTGTGAACAATATCAGTTCAATTAAGAATGATCATCGGTTCACTGGGAACAATATCAGTTCAATTAAGAATGATCATCGGTTCACTGGGAACAATATCAGTTCAATTAAGAACGATCATCGGTTCACTAGGAACAATATCTGTTCAATTAAGAACAATCATTGGTTCACTGCGAACAATATCAGTTTAATTAAGAACAACCATCGGTTCACTAGGAACAATATCAGTTCAATTAAGAACGACCATCGGTTCACTGAAAACAATATCAGTTCAATTAAGAACGATCATTGGTTCGCTGGGAACAATATCAGTTCAATTAAGAACGATCATCGGTTCACTAAGAACAATATCAGTTTAATTAAGAACGATCATCGGTTCACTGGGAACAATATCAGTTCATTTAAGAACGATCATCGGTTCGCTGGAAACAATATCAGTTCAATAGGGATTCAACCTAAGAATCTGTAAAGAATATTTGATCATTATAGAAAAGTTAGGATTAAAAGGGAAGTCTGAGTTGAAACTCAGATCTTCGGAGCAAAAATAATTCTTGAGGAAAGACCCAAATCGGAACTCGGATCAACAAAGGAAAAATGAACCATCATAGTTAGCTGTATGTGGTCTTATTTTAGGATTATCCCCTTATCCTGAACGAGAAGGGTTGATGTAAATTGAATGCAGATAAATAAGAATGAGTGCAAATGAATGCAAAATTAATGCAAGTGGGTGCATATACATGCAAAATGAGAGATTGGTTTATTCTGCCTGCATACAGAATATTTTGAGGTAAAGATAAATTTTCAAAAAATGCCCCCAATGTAACTAGGGAGGAAGATTTTGAATAAAAGAAAGATAATTGATGAATAAGGTGACAAGCTTCTTGACTGAGAGACATCCTCAAGATCATTCCTCATAAGAGACACATTGTGAAAAGGAAGGAGAAACAAATAAGATGGCGTCAAGCTATTGAAAAGTTTGATGATTTTATTGATGCTTTTAAAATCAAGGAAAGAAAATGGGATTACATTATTCTTTTGAAATAATAAAAGCAAGATGAGAAATGGGAAAGTGCCAGCATTGTCAGCTTCTGGAATGATTATGGAAAAAGCTTAGTCAGGATGACTGGTCCTCCTTTTCATCTTCAACGAGGAGCTTCTTGTCAATGCAGTCTTGAACAATGTTCTTAAGAACGAAGCAATTTTTTGTATCGTGCCCTACTGCTCGATGAAACTTGCAAAATTGTTCTTTGAGTCTGCCCATAATTGCAGGGAGATCAACAACTTTAGGCAAACAGACAATGTCTTTCGCAAGCATATATTCCAGAATACTCTCGAGTGTCTGATTCAGAGAGGTGAATTCTCGATCAGTGCTCCAATCCTTGCGCTTTGGTTTTTCCTGGTCTTTCTCCTTATGCCGAGAGCTAGATTGGAGAGGTTTATCATTGTTGACGTCCTTCCCTTTTTGCCTTTTGAATCTCTCCAAATTGTTACCATGATTATTCTTGTTGCCATTGCTATTATTGAAAGATTTGGCCGAAAAAGTGAAGTGAGCCTTCTTTTTGGCATCTTGACTATTTCTTGCAATGGTAATGCCTTCATAAACCCCATTCACCATTCCCATCTCGAGCCATTCGGCTCGTTCAATGAGTTCAATGAAAGACTTGGAGGGTGTGTATTGAATAGCTCAGCCCTATTGAGGACTTAATTGTCTGACCCTATTATTATTTAATATTTTTAAGTAGTGAATAGATGACCATGTGATGGCGGGAGGTTGCGATGGGGACCGAGCAAGACCTTTCCCATTTTTGGACTTTGTTTTGGATTGCGAGCATTGACAAGTGCTCAAAGACTGATATTTATTTAATTTGAAAAGACTGTCATTATTAATTCAAAGTTGTTGTCGACATTTAATTATTTATGAATGTTTAATTTTAAATTCAAAGTGTATTTGAAAAGGTTATGATGTTGATATTTAATTATTTGTGAATGTTCAATTTTAAAATCAAAGTGTATTTGAAAAGGTTATGATAGAACTGTAATATGACAAAGCTTTTATTTCGTTCGAATTTCCATTATAATTTTATAAAACCATTTAAAAAAAAAAATTTTACATGATTTTTGGGATGTAAATTTTGGGGTGTTACAGTGGTGCTTGCATAGGTTGACTCCTTAGAGCTTAGTTTGTTTAAGACAATGCCATTGATTAGACATTGCATTTAATTGCATATTTAAAAAAATCAATATTTTTTGGGTTAAAATTTTGGGGTGTTACAAAATGTGCATGTTAGGTATGACTATACATAAGTATATCGTCAAAGAAGACCAACACAAACTCCCTTAACATCAACTTGAATATATCACTCATAATAGCCTGAAACATGGCTGATGCATTGGTCAACCCAAACAGCATCACCATGAACTCATACAACCCCTCATGTGTCTGGAAGGTTGTCTTCTGCTTATTCTCATGGACCATGCACACCTGATAATAATTGAAAAGGAGATCTAGCCTCATAAAGAAGCCTGTGACATGCAACTCATCCAAGAGCTTCTTAATGATGAGGATCAAGAACTTGTCCTTTACCATAATCTAATTAAGAGTCTGATAATCAACACAAAATCTCCAAGAATCATCATTTTTCTTTATCAACAATACAGGTGAGGAAAAGGGACTCACACTAGGTTGTATAATGCCCTGGCTCAACATCTCTCCCATTAATTTTTTAATCTCATATTTCTGGGAGTGAGCATACTTATAGGGCTGAACTGACATGGGTTTTGAACCAACTTTCAGGGGAATACAGTAGTCTGGAGATCTCATAGGTTATAGTCTGTGTGGCTCAGCAAACACATCCGCAAACTCAGCCAAAACTGTGATATAATCAACATGAACGTTTGTATGGATCTTGACCAGTCTAGGTTATACCGCTTGGGTAGTGAGCAAGTAAGTTGCCTAGGTACCTTTCAATAGCTTCAAGGCACCTTTAGGCTGAATTCCCTCCACTGAAAGAGGTCTGATGGCAGCAAGGATGATCTTTGGTCCATTCTTCCAGAAGGTCATCTTCTTGGCCTTGAAATCCCACGCTACTTTCCCAATGTGCGTAACCAATGCATCCCAAGTATAATTTCTAGTCTGTGAATAGGCAAAATGTACAGGTCTACCACAAACTTGGCTCCTTGGAGCTACAAACTCATGTCTAGGCAGACCTCCAAGCATTTAATGTAACACCTTGGATTTCCAAAATAACACTTGGTAAAAAAATCATGGATTTCTTCTTTTTTTTCTTTACAGTGAAATTTAGAAAGGGTCTTTAGCAACAAAAATTGACGATAGTTAGTCATCATTTTAGAAGATGCCAGGCAAGTCACAGGTATGTGTCCAAGCACTTATTTACGTAAACCAAAACAAATTATTTATTACAAACAACATTTCTTGGTAAAGCAGTATTCTATAAAACTGGTTTTATAAATAAAATGTTCAACACAACCTAGAGAAACTCTGAAACTTGATGTTGCCCTGCTCCACATATCACATCGTAGATTCAGTATCTGTATCCCCCATGAAATGGGGTCAGAACCATTACTGGTCTGGCAGGAAAGAATTTTAATTCAAACAAATATAAAGCTTGTAAACATGAGGAGCCTCTTCAGGCCGTAATTGGAAACAACGTAGCTTAAGTCTCTACAACTTAGCATATCAGTAACCCACAAATCAAAGCAAGAGCTCCTCAATCTTAGCTTAGCTGTGCGGATACAACTTGGGTCCTTTGCCCAATTGGTTCATTAGTGTACCGATATCAATACCTTTCACAATATTATGCATGAGTAATAATAACACACATTTATTCATTCATCGCTGAACCTATAACTTATGCATTATTTTGATATTAATCATTCATCCCCTGGGTATGTGGGAGAAGCATGACTTTGACATCAATGCAACGTTCTGCAGGTTTATTATGCTATGTATTTTCTATACTTCAGAGGCCTAATGACCCTATCCATGGTGGGGAAACAGCTTCATAATGAGAGATTCCCACCAGACCGGTTCAGATCCATTCTTCTACTGCAGTAGCAGGGTTCAATCCCTAGATCTTAAGGATAACTCGACTGTTATCATCGCAAAATTTTACTTTTGCAAATCAAACTGACCTTTGAAAAAGATTTTGAAAATAACTTGCCTCCGTTTTTAAAATGCGGGATTATTCCGAAGAATGGGACTCGCCTGTCGGTACGAGATTCAACCGTTCCTGGCGCCTTTACCAGGGGTAATTGAACCAAGGATCAATCAAATGCTTTGCTTTGTTCAACTTGTCTAAACCATATTCTAATTCCTAAATGCACAAAGAATCAGGCGTGTGCTATGAATTTCTAAAAATGCACATTTGAAAACATGATGTTTGCTTCAAAGATTGAAAAATATTTGGAAGATTCTTGGAAAATAAATTCTTTGAAAATTGTGAATTATTTTTTAGATGCTGTATTTGAGAAAGTGAAAATCGATTTCTGAAGAAATATAAGGATTTTGTGAAAATCGATTTTGAGAAATGTGAAATAACTTTGAAAAACTCGATTTCTTTGAATTCAAACTTTGAAATTGAAAATCTAACTTAGAAAATTGAATTTAGAATTTGGGAAATACTTGAAATATCATTGGCAAATCCATATTTTGAGAAAATCGATTTTTGAATAAGACTTAGGAAATTTTTGAGAAAAGTGATTTTTCTGAATTAAAATTGAAATTTGCAAATACATGAATTGAATGAATATGGATTTGAAATACTTGATTTTGAGGAATTGGGAAAAACTCTTTGTATTTTTGAGAAATGCAGTGCATTTTGAAATTAGCCTAAGAGTGTAGGCTGAATGTGGCTAATGTGAAGATCATAAATCTAGATATCCTTCATATTCTGACTATGGCCATAAATACGAATTCTACCAAGTTTATAAACTTCATAAAAGCTAGTGTATGTGTCATTCGTGTAGACCATAGTGAGTTTGAATATGCATGAATCATCATCCATCACACATTAACATTATTTTAAAAAATAAACTATATGCAATGCTGCTTAAGCTAAGCAGGAAATGTAAATTCTTATTCCAAAGTTTAATTTAGTTTACATCACTATTGAAATTTAAATACATGAAAAATAAAGTCTTCAATGTACCTGCAAAACTAGAAAACTTTGTTAGTGATGATATGTTGGCTTTTCTAGATTTATCCAGCAATATCAGGAAATTGCTGGATTTTGGTAGATATAAGCCTTTTTGCCATGATTCCCTTAAATCAAAATGATAAAGTATGAAATAAAATTGAATAAATAAGGAAAATAAGATATGAAATTTCGAAATTGGGGTCAAAATGACCAAAATACCCCTAATAACAAGACTATGGCCTTGAAATTAGGGTTTTCAGAAAGATATTTGGTAAAATGCAAGTTTTGAAATTCAAATGCAAATAAACTAGGCTAAAATATGATATGACATACTTAAACACATGAAAACTAAGGTTAGGGATTTCGAAATTGAGGTCAAATGACCAAATTTCCCCTGATAGCAAGACTATGGCCTTGAAATCAGGGTTTTCTGAAATAGATTTTGGTAAAAACTTGGGTTTTAAGGACTAAATGAAATCAAATTAACATTAAATTTGACCTAAAGTATCCTAATATGATTATGAATATGATTAAACCCTAAAAATATATGCTTATGCACGAAAATCCAAGAATATCACAAAAACTGTGATTTTGGCAGTATTTTTCGATCTTTCAGGAACCCGATTTTGCAATTCAAACCATTCAAGCATCAAACGGATTCTAAAAATCCTAAAAATTGGTACCTACACTTGTTATAACCCTAATTTTGAATTAGAATTATAAAAATATTTTTTTGACATTAAATTAACCCGAAAATTGCATCAAACCCTAAAAATATGCTATTTTTGACCTAGTTCACCAACCAGTTTCAGAGTTAGACCCGAATCATGGGTCAATATTTCATGAAAATCTATGAAATTTTACAGAGACAAAATAGGAAAAAACAGAGATTTCCCAATTTACAGATCGGAAAAATCATCTCCGGTTAGGGAGAAACCCTTCCGGCAATCTGAACTAAAATCTAACAAATCTAACAGGGGTTAAAACAGATACTTTCAATTGATAATTTTGGGATAAATAGAAATACTGATCTAAAATATCTGATATTTTAGCAGTAAATAGTAGACAGAAAAATAACAATACTCACTTTTTACAGATCATGAATCAGATCTGTGGTTTGGGATTTATGAATAACACAAGTCTGATTAGGGTTTTGGTAAACCCTAACGAGTTTTAAATTGAAAATCAGAATCTCTGACAGAGGAAAATACTAAACAGCAATAAAAAATTCTAAACATTTCACAGTAGCTAGATCTAATCAATATGAATCCATGGCACTTTACAGATCTAAAATCGGATATAAGATGAGAAAAATATCATCACAGCAAGTTACCTTCTTGATTTTAACTTCGATTTTAAAGATTTAAAAACCTGATTTGATATCTGATTTTTCTGACAGGGTTCTCGAGGTCCAAAACCTCTGATTTTTTTACATTAGTTCCTTTAGATATGCATGCATCACATATAAAAAAATAAGAAATAAACAACGAATATTTCAATCCGAAACAACATGCTTTTTACTGTTCTAAACTAAAAAACACACAGAAATCTAAGAAACTTAAGAAATCATGCCTTAACTAATGAAAAACAATAAAACAAACCATAAAACAGTAAATAAAAATTATTTCTATGCTGGAAAACGTAAAATAAACATGAATAAACAAATAAATAAAATAAAATCAAGGAATCAATGGCTGGAATTTGATTTCACCCTTAAACACATGGATTTGACCCTTTAAAAGGGTAAATCATGTATTTTATTGGTTAATAATGCAAAGATTCATACTTAAATCACTTTTAATGGATTAAAATCCTTGTAAATCACACAAAACAGGGTTAGATCATCTTCTTGGACCATTCTTGATGGTTCTTGAGGTTGGATCATGGTTGAATCTTCATAAGGAGGAGCATCCAAGGCTAAATCTTGGTTTAAAGCATTAAAAACATTAAATAAAATAAATAAAAGTGAAGAAGTTCATACCTTGGAGTTGCAGCAATGGAGGAATGGCTGGAGAGGAGAGAGAAGCTCCAAGAAACCTCAAAGGTGAATAGTGAAAATCGTCCCCCTCTCTCTTTCTATTTATAAAAAGAAATTAGGTTTAAAAATCAAGTTTTAAAAAAAAACTGGACTCTCTAAGGGGGGGGGGGGATTTTGGGGTGTAGTTACTATCCTACCCCTAGCCTAAATTATCTAAACTAATGCCTAATTAACCCCTAGTCTATCCTAGAAATCCCTCAAATGTGATGCCACTTGGCATCCTTCACATTTGGGTTTTTAAAACACCTTTAAAAACACTAGTTTTAAAAACTAATTTTCAAAATGAGTTTTCAAAATTGTTTTGACTCTTCTAAACTTCTGACACTAACCAAGACACTGACTAACCCTAGTCTAGCCCGGACTTACTCGAATATGGCGCCACCCCGAGTGGGCCCTACTTGAGTTTTTAAAAAAAAAATGATTTTAAAACTTGAAATTGTGAAAGTTTTCAAAAGATTTTCAAAAGTAAGCTTGAAATTAAAAGTTTTGAAATGACATAGGGTTCTAACTGGGTCAAAAACCCCTCTGGATATGGTTCCAACTGAGTGGGCCCACATCAATTTTTGCAAATTTTGAAATAAACACTGAAAATACCTTTGAAAAGAGGTTAAAATTAATAATTGAAATTCAAGATTTTTGAAAATAGAGTCTCAGGCGAACTGGAACTCCAGGTTAGAGTCCTGAACTCTTAGGATTCTGAGATTTTAGATTTTAAAAAGCCAAATGACAGGTTTTTGAAAGATTTTATCAGAAAATGGTGAAACAAGTCAGAAAATACAGTGAGGGTTAGACTCCTAACTCGATCAGAACTCTGACATAGAGTCCTGATCTAACTGGACTCTACAAAATGACCTAATTTTTTTGAAAATGAATGGAAACAAATGAAAAATGGAATAAAAACAGACTTCAAAACAGACTCCTGACTGGACTGGGACTCTGGGACAGAGTCCTGATCGGACTAAAACTCTAGATTTTTTTTGGTATTTTCTGAAAAACAGTTGAAAGAACTTATGAAAACAGTTAAAATAATAACAAATATTGGAATAAACCAGAGTTCTGATTCAACTGAGACTCTGAGAACAGAGTTCTGATTGAACTAGGACTCTTATATTGTTGGATTTTCTGATAAGTAAGTGATGGAATTTAAGCAAAGCTTTTGAAAACCAGTGAAAATGAAGTGAAAAAATCAATTTTGGATAGAATCCTACTTCGATCAGGACTCTGGGGTAGAGTCCTGATTTGATCAGGACTCTGAGATAAAACCTCAGAATTTTAAAATTCTTTGATAAAAGCGCAACAGTTTTGATAGATGAAAAGATTTTTGAAAGATTCTTTCAAAATTTGAAATCAGGATCGGAGTCCTGATCCAACTAGGACTCTCTGAACAGAGTCCTGTTTTGACTAAAACTTTAAGTTTCTGACTCATTTTGAAAGATTTTGAAAGATTTGATTGAAAATGGTTGTGAAAGATTAGAGTTCTAATCCGATTAAAACTCTGAAGAAGAGTCCTGATCCGACTGGACTCTTGAAGAAGAGTCTTGATCCAACTAGGACTCTAAGATTTTGGCCAAAACAGAAGATTTTGGAAGGTTTTCTCCGAAAATAGGTAAAAAGGTAGTGAAAAGTAGAGTTTTGATCCAACTAGGACTCTGGAAAAAGAGTCCTGATCCAATTAGGACTCTAAAAGTTTTGAGATTTTTGATAAATGAAGGAATCCAGAAGCGACACCACCTAAATGGGTCTCATCTGAGAATTAAAATCAATTGAAATTGAGTTTGAAATGAATCCAGATTGTTTTATGAGAAAATACTTCAAAATATAAGGTCCTGGGGGTTGGCAAATGACACAATGTTGATTAAAAACCCAGGTTTTAAAATTGATTTTTGAAAGAAAAGTTTTAAAACTCAAATATGGATTGAATATTTTGAAAACAGGAGTGTTGGATCTCGAAAATGAGATGTAATGACATGCAATGCTATGCTATGCAATGCAATGATATGTTGAATTCATGCAATGATAAGCAATGACACATGAAATGTAAGCACTGGATAAGGGTGAAAATTTGGGGTGTTTACATCGACCTCCTAAGCTCTGAGTGACGGGAGGTCACCTGAACTCTTTTGTCCACAACATCATATAGGTCACTCAAGGTTGTGCTATCACCATCATGCCATGGTGAGCGCAAGTCCTAAAGGGGTTCGACGACATAATCGTTCTTATTAGGACAGCGAGTGTCACATAGGCAATCCAGTGCATTTTTCACCAAGGGAATATATACCCCAAACCCCACTCAGTTTTTTAAAACACAGACTGGTTTTCGTGTGGTTAGAGACTACCGTTATGTTTTATTCATATGCATGCAGGACCTCGCTCTTGGCATCTATAGCCTTCACGAGCGCTTCACCCCTTACGGGTGTACAACCAACTCTGGCACACCGGCCCTTATGAGTGTTGTAGTACTACAATGTTTTGCATGAACGTGTATAGATAATGATTGATTGGATCGACTGCTCGGTGTTTGTAGCCGGACCGAGCATTGGCCTAACAAGGCGCAATGGTTACTCTGGCGCATCGGTCCTTACGAGTACGGTGCCCTTGAAGGCGGAAGTGGAACAAGCCATCTAGGTAGGTTTCTGACAATCGGAGCATCATTATGTCATTCATACTAGCTCAGGTAGGTAATTTGCCAAAATTTTTGCAACACTTCCTTTGTTTGACGGAGAAAGCATGATGTTCCTTTTTGCTATGAAGGGTATCTTGTCAAAAAATTTGGCAGCACATCCTCTGTTTGACGAAGAAAACACTATGCTCATTTAAGCTCGGTGAGCATCTTGTCAGAAATTTTGGCAGCACCTCCTCTGTTTGATGGAGGAAGCACTACGTTCGTTTGAGGATAGATGTGCACCATTGTGTGTACTTTGTATCTTACATAGTTTATTGGAAACTCAGGCCTTAGTTAGGCCATACGCTAGTAACTTAGATGTTTACGTAAAGGCAGTTTTGCATAAATTACTAAACCTTTCCACTAGGGATTTCTATACCAAACAACATCTTGAATAAGGGAGGGTATTTGGAATTGCTTTAGCGATAAGGAGCAATCTCCAATTGTATACTTATTATGCATAACTATATTTAGTAAAAGTGGGAGCCTGTGTACGTAACAGGGCAACGACAATGTAAAAAGTGTAAGCAAGGCCCGGTGGGTGAAACCATGCATCAAGCTAAGTAAATTATGGAAAATATGAGCCTTGGCACCGTTCAGTGCTATGACAAGATGAAATGCATAAGCAAGGTACATATATATTACAGAAAGCAGGAGTCTTGACACTGTTCGGCACGACGACAAGACAAAATGCATAAGCATAGTACATATATATTACAGAAAGTAGAAGCCTTGCTGCCATAGAGCACGATGGCAAGACAAAATGCATAAGCAAAGTATATGTATATTTTTACGTATATATAGTAAATAGTGAATTAGTTGCAAGGATACATGCATGGATACTGAAGCAAGCTTACGATGCCCTAGAGAGCGTAATCCAAGAACTAAGACTCTATGGTACTTAGTTTACTGTAAATATCAAGCGATAGTCGCAAGGCTACACACATGGACACCAAAGCAAGCTTGTGGTGCCCTAGAGGGCATAATCCAAGGATTAGGACCAGATATTATTTTGGAAAGGTGTACAAAAAGAAAAATCCCACCATACACGACATTTATTTCACTAAATAACTTGAAAGAGAGGGATAAAGTTAGTTTGGGATGGCATGCAAACCTACCAAGAATCGATGGTGGTGGCTCAATGCAGTGTTTGAAGCACTCCTAGGTCGTGGCCGACAAGTCCTTTACATCCGGTACGGTAACAACCAAGAGTGTCTCTTGCAGAACTCGACGGTGCGATAAAATGGTGAGGTTTAGACCAAAATCGGATATGACTTAGTTTATGTCCAATTGGGTTCGAACCTACCTTAAGTGGGCTAGGCCAGGCCAGGCCAGATGGGTTGGGCCTAGTCAAGGAAATGGTAGAGTAGGTCAAGCAGTCAGACCCAATTGGGCTCAGCCTATGCTAGGAAGGTTCAAGGTCACTTTAAGTGGGCTTGGTCTAGGCTAAAACCAAGAGAAAGGAGAGAGGGGAGAGACAAGCTAGAGAGAGACTGGGGGATAATTTTTCTAAGGGGGGTCACCTCCTATTTATAGAAAAAGTGGATCTTGGATCCACATGGGGTTCGGTTCTGATCCAGATGGCCCACCTGATCTAGGGTCCAAACTTAATGGCAAAGTAACTAAATGATATCTATGTCCTTATGGAGCCCACAAGATATTTTTAGTGAGATATTTTTGTGGGGCCTGCCAAATATTTTTGTGGGGCCCACATATTTTTGGAGTTTCATCAATATTTTTTGCGAAAAAAATATGAGTACATAATTTTCTTTGTATCGACGAGATAAAGCAGATTGGCTATGCAAAATATCCTTATTTTGTTCAGGGAGAGAGTTATGGCTCCTTGAATGTTTGGGCATATATCTCCAAGGATATATACGTCCTAAGTATAAGTGGCTCGATGAAATTCGTTTGTTTCACATTTCGGGTTAATATGATAGTTTTACATAAAATACCTCTTAGTTTTATTCATAATTTTTACTGAAAAATTACTAATCTTACATTATTACTCGCTTAAAAAAATTGTCCTCAAAATTTTGTTATGAGTACTACGTGAATAGCTCGGGATATTTCTCTAGCATTTTGAATTTGGGTTCCTAGGTGCAATCGTCTATGCCTTGGTGTTGTCATCTCACTTTAACAAGTGGGGTAACCTTTGGTCTAAGTACTTGTTCCCGACGGTCCATGATTTCTATTGGTCTTTCTTCCATAGTCATGTCTTCTCTAATATCAACATCCTCATATTGAATGACGTGAGAAGGGTCATAAATATATTTTCTAAGCATTGACACATGAATACGTTGCGTATTTGAGCATAATGGGGTGGCAATGTTATCCGGTATGTTGTCTTTCGGATTCTGCTCAGAATCTCGAAGGGGCCAACTAATATGGGGCTTAGCTTTCCCTTCTTTCCAAACTAGAAAGCACTTTTGGTTGGAGAGACCTTGACAAAAACCTAGTCTCCAACCAGAAAAGTGAGTTCTCTATGTCGTTGATCTGCGTAGCTTTTCTGTTGATTCTGAGTGGTGAGTAGTTTTTCTCAAATCATGTACACATATTGGGTGTAGTGCTGAAGTACAATAGGCGAGTCTAAGGTTCACTCACCAACTTCACCCCAATAGATTGGTGATCGACAAGGCCTTCCGTATAAGGCTTCGTATGGTGCCATCCCAATGCTAGCGTGATGGGTGTTGTTGTAGGAAAACTCTGCTAATGCTATGAGTAAATCCCATTCTTTTTTTTATTTTAACATACAGGATCACAGTATATCTTCGAGAGTCTATATGATGCGCTCAGATTGCCCATCAGTTTGAGAATAAAATGCCATGTTGAACTTCAGTTTGGTCTCCAAGGCTCTCAGCAGTTGCACCCAAAAGTAAGAGGTAAACTTTTGGTCGCGATCAGAGATAATTGATATCACCACTCTATAGAGTTTAACGATCACTCAAACATAGAGTTCTGCCAATTTTTCTGTGGAGTACTTAGTGTTGATTGGCAGAAAGTAAGCAGACTTGGTGAGTATGCCTACGATCACCCAGATTGAGTCATGTTGTCTCTTAGATCGAGGTAACCTATGATGAAATCCATCGTAATGTCTTCCTATTTCCATTATGAAATTTTGATCTGTTGCATCATATCGTCAGGTCATTGATGTTCTATCTTGACTTGCTGGAAGGTCAAGCACTTCGAGACAAACATAGCCACATCATTCTTTACACTCCTCCACTAGTATTTCCTCTGCAGATCTTTGAACATTTTTGTGCCTCTAAAGTGGATGGTGTATTTGCTACTATGTGCTTCCCAGAGTATTTATTTTCTTAGCTTAGGGTTATTTGGGACCTATAGTCTTTCTTCCATCCATATACCCCCATCTTCTTTTAAGTGGAAGAAAGTGTCATCTTTCATAGCCCTCGCTTTTAGCTCTGTATACTGGTGATCTTTGAATTGTTTGACTATAATGCGAGTGAGGATCTTAGGTTGTATTGTCAGGCTTGACAATTGAATCTTGCCTGGATCTGCCAGAAATGACTTTCAATTGATAAAGTCTTCCATTAACTTCTATTGTCTTGTGAGGATGGCAAAAGTGCCGATCGTCTTGCGGCTAAGGGCATAGACTATGACATTTGTCTTTTTAGGGTGATAGGAAAGCATGAATTCGTAGTCCTTGAGGAATTTCGGCCATAATCTTTTCTGTATATTCAACTTTTTTTAAGAGAAGAGGTACTTAATTCATTTATAACCTAACATGACCTCAAACTTCTCTTCATATAGGCAGTGTCGCCATATTTTAAGTGCGAACACTACAGCGGTAAGCTAAAGGTCATGAGTTGGATAATTTTTCTCATGGATCCTCAGTTGTTGTGATGAGTATGCGATCACCTTTTTGTGTTGCATTAACATACAACCAGACCTATACCCGGGGCATCGGTTTAAGCCATGAAGCCTCCTTGATCAAAAGGTAAGGCAAGGACAAGGGTTGTAATAATCCTTTGTTTTAGAATTTCGAAGTATTCCTTGCATTGGTCGCTCCATCCAAACTTAACTCCCTTCTTCAAAAGCTTTGTCATAGGTAAGGGAATTCAAGAGAAGTCCTGTATAAATTTTTTGTAGTATCCGACAAGGCCCAAAAAGCTATGAACATTGGTGATATTCTCTGGTTGTTTTCAATCCAACACAGCTTCGACTTTTGTGAGATCTACAGTTATTCCATCATTTGAGATTACATGTCCAAGAAACATTACTTTGTCAAGCCAAAATTCATATTTTGAGAATTTGGCGTAAAGTTGATTCTATTGAAAGGTCTTCAAGACAATCCACAAGTTCTCTTGGTGTTGTTTTTTGCTTTCAGAGTAGATGAAGATATCATTGATAAAGATGATGACAAAGGTGTCCAAATAGGACCTAAATACTCGATTCGTCAGGTCTATAAAAGCAGCACACACATTAGTGAGTCTGAAAGGCATCACTACAAACTCATAATGGACATATCTCATTTTTAAGGCCGTCTTGGGTATATCTTCCTCCTTGACTCTGAGTTATTGATACCCAGACCTGAGGTCGATCTTAGAGAATACTTTCTCTTTTCAAAGTTGATTGAATAGATCCTCAATCCGAGGCAATGGATATTTGTTTTTTATGGTTGCCTGGTTGAGCATCCTATAGTCGATGCATAACCGTAACGATACATCCTTCTTCTTTACGAATAATACAGATGCTCCTCACGGTGACTGTATACACCCTAAATTTTCTAGGTCTATCCCGGACACCCCCTTTCACAGATGTCAATTCCCTTTAGCACAGTGTAGGAGTCTAACCCCTAGGTCCATTTCAATTTAGGTGTCATTTCACCCTATTTTTACCAGAGAAATTACCATTTTGCCCGTAGGTAACCTTAGATCCTTGTCAGTTAAACCCAACCAAACTCATTTTAGGCTTAGAAGAACTAGAATGTCAGTTATTTTTAGCTTCCCTAAGCTCACGATGAGTAGATCTCATTCATTTCAGCTAAATTTGGTTCATTTCATGAGAAATGAGCTCATTTCTAGCTTGAATCTAACCCAATTGTTTTAGAGTTAATCAATTATAGTAAATCCTATTCCCTTGTGTATAACTTGAGCTCATTAGGAGTTCAAGTGGTCCAGTTTTAGTTCAAACCTCTTTTCCATATTCTTGGAGTTCATTTTAGCTAGAATTGAGCTAACCCTAGCTAAGATTCAGCTCGTTTAAGCTCCGAAATTAGTTCATCTTAGTACATATGACTTTGATTTTAGCTCAAACCCAATACACTCTCGTTGCTCACTTCACTTTAGAGTGAATTTCTCACCATTTCTCTTAGAATTGTGTCTGTTTTCAATCATCTGGTCTGAGAATCCAGTTAAGATAGTATTTTCTTAGTTCACCTGAGTTCAGAAACCTTAGAATCCAGTTCAACCCAGTTCAAACCTCACTTTTCAAATGTCACTCTTCACCCTACAGGGCAAAATCTTTTCTATTTAGAGTGGCAATTTAGAGCAATTTCCAGTCCGGACTCGAATCAATTCTTTATCTGATATTATATTTATATCTGAGATTCAACTCATGTTTCAATTTGGATATTTGATATCTGATCTGATTTAATGTTGGATCTGATGTCTAAAATCCATTTTCTATTTTGGACCTGGATATTGAGAAACTATGTTTTGATGACACTTAATATGATATGCTGTCATATATGCTTTAATATGATATGATGATATGCCTTCATGAAAAATGTTATATTATGACTAGGATATGATTTGTCATGCATTTAACGAGTATTTGATGCAAGGTTATTTCCCTGAGAAGAATGGAGACAACCTGATCAAGTACAACTATTTGATGGAATCATACTCTCTGAAGAAAAAGCTTGATGGGTCATATATTCTTAAAGATCATCCAAGGAGATCGGCTACTTCAAGATGAAGACTTTTTTTTCTTCTTTAGAGTCATATGTAACAAGACCTTCAGAAGCATGCATATTGCATATTTTATATTACATGCTTTATCATACAAGCCATCTATTTAACAAAAAACTATATCTTCATAAAAGGATACGGTATTTCAAAAAGCACCTTTTTGAAACAAATCATTATACTTTCTTACAAGTATTTATGAAAAAGGTATTTTGACAAGATATAATAGCTCATGATTTAAAAATCATTAATTGTACCTTCTAACATGCATTTATGAAAAAGACAACTTGAAAAGAAATAAAAGCTAATGATTTCAAGTATGAAAGAAAAAGACAATGAATTTAAGTCATAATACATAATCGACTATCATGAGTTAACAAAACAAATATTATTATATACAAAACAATTGTGTTTGAAAAAGACCTTATTTACTTTATACACTCAAGAATGTCGACTTACTTAAAGTCATCATTCTTTCTGTAAGCATTAAAAGCTACCTCAAAAGCATTTGAGAAATGACCATTTATTTATTATTAAAATCCCCACTCAAGAATGTTGACTTACTTAAAGTCATCATTCCTTCTGTAGACATTAAATAACACCTTATAAAGCATTTGAGAAATGACCATTTACAAATAAAGTACTCAACAAAGCATTTATTGTACTTACATACATTTAAGTAAAGAAGTGACGATTTGTAATAAAAATACTAATATACTACAAATCATAATAAAGACAAAACTACATGATAACTTACATTCCAACGTTCAATGTACTACAAATCATTTATTATAAGAATAGACCTTTTACAGATTATATCACTTTTAAAATACTACAACGAATAGTATACCCAAAATGCTACACTTATAGAAAGAAGACTTTTTTCGAAAAAGCAATATAGTACATATATCTTTTTACACAAAGTTGTTTTTGAAATGACTTGACATCTCATATCTAAAAAGGACAATCATTTAAAAAAGGCAACGACTATTTTCTTAAGGCTATATATACACTAACAAAATAGTATTACGAACAAGATATGTGAGCTTACAAAGAGAAAAATTCCTATTCAATATTCGAAAAAGAGAGCCTAGAAAAAGAAAGAGGAAAGAAAAAGAAAAGAAAGAGAAAAAGTCAAGAATAGCTCTTTGACAAAGAGAATCATCTGAGTGAAAAGAACAGAACATTCTGTGAATCTTCAATCGTGCATTCATATCATTCTGAAGGTTCTATAGGAAGTATTGTAACTTTTTGTTATTCATTGTATCCCTTCTCTGTTGAGAGAAGTAGACCTCTGTGAAAGAGGGTGTTTCCCTTCTCTGTTGAGAGAAGTAGACCTCTGGGAAAGAGGGTGTTGTACTATTTATTCGGTAACTCGGATTTTATAGTGAAAGGTTCAAGTGTTTTGCTTGGGGACTGGATGTAGGTCAGTAACTCGACCAAACCAGTATAAATCTTATGTTTTATGTGTTGTGCCTGATTGCCTTTAATTTTTATATTACCGATCTTTTTATATTTCACTATTCACCCCCCCCCCCTCTAGTGGAATTTCACTGGATCTTTTATCCAATTTACTTTATTATCTATATCCAGAGTTCAATCTTGTTTTCTGAACCTGGATCATCTCATCAGATATCCAGGATCCAATCATTTGTTATTCAAGATCCACTTTTTAATTTTATCTTTGATCCAGAATCCACTCAATCCAAGATCCAATTCATTTGTTTATCATGTCAGGATCCATTTTTGGCAAGTATATCACTGATCCAAGATCTGTCTACCATTTTCGGGCATGGATCAGACTCACCGTCTGAGATCCAAATCCATCTGTTATTTGAAGCTTCATATCCAGACCCGGGTTCGAATTTTCCTTTCGATCCAGTCCTTAACCTAGATTCAAAATTGATTGAAAAGGATATTTTAAAACTAGTGTTTCATATTTCAAAATTTGATATTTTAAATATCTGTTTCAAAAATTGTGTGTACCAAATCTAAATCCAAACCTGTCTTTGATTTGGATCTTGGATCCTGAATGAATCTTAGATCCAATCCAACCTAGATGGGCTCACCTAGGTGGATCCACATCTAGAGTTTTCCAGCCCAAAGTTTCTTTTTCTTGTGTTATAATTGCACTTTGGTAAGCATTTTACACCTTTTACTTTCCATGTTGATTTTTAACATTTCTTTTTATTTTAATTTTTATTTAGGCTAAAAGGAAAAATAAAAAATAATTCCAAAGTGGACCCCTCTAAGGAGGTCGATCTCTCCTCCTTTTTCTATTTTTTTTATTATTCTTTTCACTTTTTTTCCAGATTTTCAAGTTTCTAAAATTTTCTAAAAGCTTTCCTTTTTCTTTTTCTTTTTCTTTCTCCTTCCTTTCTTTATTTCTTTCTTCCTTTCCATTTTGTTCTTTTTTATGACAGCACTATAAGAAGGGGTAAGGTTTCACATTAATGGGGGCTCACTAGGGATTTCTTCTTTTTTATTTTCTTTCTTTTGGTTTGCTCTCTCTCTTCCCTTTCCTTCTCCTCTGTATCGCTTTTCCTTTTCTTTCTTTGTTGCAGCAAAGGAGAACCAGCTGGAACTACATTAGTCGGCCACCCCTTTGCCTTCAAAAGATCGATTCTTCATCAAAGCACAACATCTGCCAAGCCATCCAGAAACAGGTAATCTCTATCCTTCTTCTTATTTTATACCTTATTTTATTTTGTTAGTTGATTATAGTTTGCTGCATTTTTTTTACAGCCAAAAGAAGGCTGGAATTCGACTTTTCATAGGCCGAATCCCTTCCTTCAACCGGCTACAAGAAAATACATCCCTTGCATTTACTTTTTTTTTCTTTTATTTAAATTTAGATTAAGTTATTTTTATTTCATTCATATAGAATCAGAATTAGTTTTATTTTATATGCATATTAGATAGTTGATTTTAGTTCCCTTTTGCTAAGTTATACAACTTCTTGCAAATTCTTGATTTTGGTCTCTGTTGGTGTTGTTATTTCAGGTGGCTATTTTCTTTATTTCGAAATGAATTTTTTGTGAGGTGTTCAGTCAAATGTCCACGTGAGTTTGGCCGAATTTTATTAATTTTTAAGGTCTTTTGATTTGTTTTCAAAAATAAAAGTCGAAACCTATTTTCTGCACCGTCAAAACACTGTGCAGAATCTGGGACATCTTGCCAGAGTCATATCTCCCTAACCGAAAGTGATTTTTCAAATCTGTAAAAATGAGTTTCTTTGTTTACATGTCTAGTTTATTCCTGCCAAATTTGGTAATTTTCCATGAAAAATTTGCTATTTTATTTTAGTTTAAAACTGTGATTGGTTACAAAATATCATGTTCTATAACAGATTAGTTTTCTGAGACAGAGCAATGACTTTGTGAAGTCGCTGTGCCCAAACCATAATAGAATTTTAATTTCTATAAATTGGAGTGGTTTTCTGATTTTTTCAAGCAACTTTTCCCACAATTTTGAGAAAAATTGACTCTGTTTATCCTCTGAACCAACTAAATTACATAAACTTGTTGTCTGTTCTCTTTTCTTATTTTATGAATTTTAAAGTCAGCTTCTACACCAATATCTAAAGATCTAGAAAATATTTTTAGATTATGTAAATAAGACATATTCTTAGAACTTGTCTTCAGTCCACAGACTCAATTTGAGCCAAAATTGAGTTTGTTTAGGAGTTTTTTTGCTAAAAAAACCTTGACAGATTTTTCTGCCAGTGTATTTCTGTCAAAAACCTGTTGAAATCTAGCAATATCCACAACCAGAGCCCTAATTCATATTTTCCTTCTATCTTTCCCCAAAATTTTTTATTCTAGGTTGTTCCTAAGGTTGTTAGGAGTAAGTGCACCAATTTTTAAAATTTTAGCTCATTATTTAGCATTTTATTTAGTTGATTTTCCAAAAAACGGTTTTCTATAAAGTCTTAATTATGCTGAAACAGGGGCAATTTTGGCATTTCATTATTTATATTTTCAATTTCGGGCATTGTTTTCATGATTTTTAAAATTTGATTATATTCTTGATCATATCAACTTGTTTTCCAATCAATTTGATAATTTTTGAGTTTGTTTAGTTTCCATATTAGATATATTTCAAAACTTGTTTATAAAACCCTAATTTTTTATTGTTTTGGTAATTAATATAGATTTTTAGGAGTTTTTTAGTGATTTTGCCTTTAATTCTAAAATTTTTATTTTGTAATAAGTTTAGTTTTATAGTCTATTAAATTATGTATTTCACTTAGTTTATTTAAGGATTTTATTTTATTTTATGCATGGAAAAGGCTTATTTCAAGATAATATCCCTCAATTTCTAGATATTATTGGATAAATCCCAAAAAAACTATATTTTTCTACTAACATGTTTGTTGACTTTGCAGGAAATCTCAAGATTTAATTTTCTTTTCTTTCTTCATTTTATTATTCAATTTCTCAATATAAATTGTAATCAAATATAAAAAATAGTGAAAATTTATTTTTCTGTATAGTTTAGATTGCATAAGCATATAGTTTAATTTTTCATTATTAATTGATATGGTTTGTCACGCATATGCACATTTTTTTGAAGTCTATAATGGTGAAACATGAATGGCACATGCACCTTCTTCTAATAATTTAATAAAATTAGTGGAATTTATATTTGTGGCCATAGTCAGAATACGAATAAAATTCAAGTTTATTAACCTCTTTTAAGTTAGAAAAAGCCTAAACACTTGGGCTATTTTTCAAAAATCATTATATATTTCAAAAGGTTTTTAAGATATTTTCTCAAATCCTCCTTTTAGAATTTAATAAGATGTATTTAAAACATATTTGTAGACATAGTCATGGATATGTGACAAATTCATCTTTATTGAATTTTGTAAAGTACAAAAATAAATTTCAAAATGAAGAAAATTTATAAAGGATTTCTTTTCAAAAATTCAAAAGAATATTTGGATAAAATGCATCCATGCATCTTTCAGACTTAGGTTGCATTCATGCATGGGCCTTTAAGATCACACACCCAACCTGTCTAGTCTATTTAAAATCATTTTAAACTCTCAAAAGTTATTTTCAAAATCTTAGGCATGCATAATGTTTTTTTTTTCATTAACACTTTTCAAAACTCATGTCATATGTATGTTTATTTATACATTCTAGGATTTAGAATCATTTCTTAGGCATTTGAACAAACAAGGCATAATTGTTCAATCCTTAGTTCAATTACCCCTGGTTAAGGCGCCAGGAACGGTTGAACCTCGTACCGACATGCGAGTCCCATCTTCCAAGTTTTTTCCATATTTTTCAAAATGGAGGCGAGTTTTCTAAAAATCTTTTCAAAAGGTTAGTTGAAATACAAAGGTGAAATTTTGCATGGATACAGTGACACACTCGGTCAGATGAATCCTTTATCTATCAACTCTTCTAGTTGGCTCTTCAGCTCACAGAGCTCCGTTGGTGCCCTTTTGTAAGGTGACTTTGAAATTGGTGCAGCTTTCAGTAAGGATTGAATTCCAAACTCAAACTCATGTAGCAGAGGGAGTCTTGGCAATTCATCAAAAAATATATCAGGAAATTCATGCACTACCTCCAAGCTCTCAAGAGGCATAGCGGTCTGCTCTTCTACTGAGAGACTTACTAGGAAGGCTACACAACCCTTCCTAGGGTGCTTTTAACACTGATATAACATGTTTCTGTGGGACAAGTCTAGATAACTAGTATTCCAGCTTGGGTAACTTTGGTTAAGACAGTATGACTCTCCCTTCGTTGCATAAAATCTTAGCATGATTTTGGGCTAACCAATTCATGCTCAGAATAACGTCGTACTGCGTTATATCAAGTAGGACAACGCTAGTAGGCAAATGTTTCCATGCTATCTCTATATCCAGTGGGATTTAATCATTTTATCTACTGGTTCTACCAAGGTATAAAGTTGTTCTATGAAATCATCGGAGATAAAAGTATGTGTAGCTCCACAATCAAACAAGATGTAAGCGGCATGTCCATTAACATGTATGGTGCCCTCAATCAGGTCACCATTCACAACTTGCTCAGTGGTTACAACATATACATGACTTGCCACAGGTCTTTGTTCTATTCTCGATGGTAGCGATCGTTGGAATAGAGGACGTTGCTACTCTTGTTGGGAGGGTTCAGCTGGTCCGGTATTCCTCTATTGTTCATCTGAGGCTTTTTGGGGGCAGTTCCTCACATAGTGGCCTATCTTGCCGCAATGGAGAAAACCACTTGTGTCACGAGGACATGGTTTTTCAAGGTGGATCGAGCGACACTTTTGGCAGCCAAAGTTGAACTACTAGTCAGAATGGACCACTTCTTGTCTTGGTAGTGGTTTCATGACCAACGAAGCAAAGTTCTTTCTTTGGAACTCCCTCTTATGAAAACGCGGTCGCGATTCCTGTCCACTTGAGAACGTCCTCTTATTGTTCCCATTTCTTGCTACTGGCCTCTTTCTTGCAATCCCCTTCGATCGTTTTCGGTCTGTATTAATCCTTGAAGTTGCCACCACAACAACTTGGAATGTCTGGGGCATGCTAGTTATCACCCAAGATCGCAACCCTTCCCACAACCCATTGATATATTTGTCGGGCCTCTTTTGTTCAGTCTTGAATAACCTAGAGCAGTACCGTTTAAGGTTTTAGAACTTGGTAGTATAGTCGATGAGACTCATACCACCCTATTATAGTTTCAAGAACTCCATCTTCTTCCTGTTTTAGGAGTGTATCAGAAAGTAGTTATCCAGGAAGGCTCTTCAAAAGTCACCCCAAGGGATGACCTCATACTCTGAAAACTGGATAATCTTAGTGGTATCTCACCACTTTTGTGCATTGTCCTTCAATCAGTACATGCCAAAATTTGTTTTTCTCTTCTCGCACTCCCAACACTAGGAACACATGTTTTGTCTCTTTGATCAAACTTTTCGTAAGTTCTAGATCAACTCTACCAGTGAAGATCGGTGGGTCTAGCTTGAGAAACTTCTCGTAAGTAATTCTTCCAGTGTTCTCATTGCGAGGTGGGGCTGGTTTCGACCTCCTCTCATGAAAGGCAATAACCAAGTTGTTTAGGTTTTCTCGTAGAAATCTCTGAGGGTGAGACTCCTCGCTCAACGCAGTTCTCCTTGTCATAGGAGTCATTTATCTATTCACGTACAATTAATATGATTGAGTTTTTTATCGTATATAGAAAAGTAAAAATTTACTTGTATATATACATTATAGCACAAACAAGCACATATTGCCATAATTACAAGGGTCACGCCTCACTCACTAACATAGGCGAAGAAAACCTCACACGTGAGTCCACTGACTCAAAACACGACCAATTTCTAAGAACTAGGTTTCTTCTTTGACATAAACTGTCTCAGATAGGCCTATTTATTGCCACAACACCTTGGCTTGGGCGCAATTGGAGTGTGCTCAGGCGGTATTTTTGCACTCTTAGGTGAAGCCAGAGGGTAGACCAGTGATGCCTATCCATTCTGAGGCATGGTAGAATGACAACTTGAAGAGTCTGAGATTACTATCAATGAATAGAAGGAGTTGTATCTCTCATTTGGGCCATCCAAGCCAGGGGTAGGTGTTTCCGGATGATAGCTCGATGAACAATAAAATATAGTAGGGAAAAGCCAATCATTGCCTTCCAGTCTTGGTGATCCTACTGAGGTCGATGGGATACTACTACTCCTTACACAAGAGTGATGGGGTCTATTGATGCTTGAGGTCTCGTCTTTATGACCATGCGCTGCCCGTCGACCCATGTCAATGATATGCTTCCTTTAACATTCGTTGGCGGAATGCTCTTCTTCTCAACAGAACTAGCAGTTCTGGACTTTGAATGTACATAATCATTCAGAGTGCATGATGTGGCATCGATAACAATACCCTCTTGGGTCGTGAGTTGTCATCTATATTTGACAAAAGTTTTACAAGATCAGAAACTTGGAAGTAATACTTACAATGTGATATTGCAAACATGACGGATCTCAAACTAGGTTCCTCAGACTTAGGCTCTAATACCAATTTGGTAATGCCCCAGATTTTCAAAATAACACTTTGTCAAAAAATCACGGATTTTTTTTTGCAATGGAATTTAGAAAGGGTTTTTAGAAATAGACGATAGTTAGTCATCAATTTTAGAAGATGCCCTTCAAGTCACAGATATGTGGCCAAGCACTCGTTGACCACCAAAGTATTCTATTTACGCAAACCAAAACAAGTTATTTATTATAAAAAAAATTGCTTAGTAAAACAATATTCTCTAAAACTGATTTTATAAATGAAATGTTCAACACAGTCTAAAGAAACCCTGAAGCTTGATACGCCCTGCTCTGCATATCAAATTACAGGTTCAGTACCTATATCTCCCATAAAATGGGGTCACAACCATCGTTGGTCTGGTAGGAAAGCATTCCAATTCAAATAAGTATAAAGCTTGTAAACATGAGAAACCTCTTTAGGTTGTAATTGGAATCAACATAGCTCAAGTCTCCATGACTTAGCATATCAGTATCCTACGAATCAAAGTAAGAACTCCATGAGCTTAGCTTAGTCGTGCATATTCAACTTGGGTCCTTTGCCCGATCGATCCAGTAGTGTACCGATATCAATGCCTTACACAAGGTTATGTATAAGTAATAATAATACACATTCATTTATTCATCTATTCATCGTTGAACCTATAACTAATGCATTATTTTGATATTAACCATTCACCCCCTGGTATGCGGGAGAAGCATGTCTTCGACATCAACGCGATATTTTGGGGGTTTATTATGCTATGTATTTTGTATACCCTAGAGGCCTGATGACCTTGTCCATGGTGGGGCAGCATTTTTCATACTGCGAGACTCCCACCAAGCTGATTCAGATCAATCCTTCTACTGCAGTAGCGGGGTTCAATCCCTAGATCTTAAGGATAATGCGACATCCTAACTTTTGAGTGTCAGGAGGTCACCTGAACTCTTTGGTTCATAACATTATATAGGTCACTCGAGGTGGTGCCATCACCGTCATGCCACAGTGAGCGCAAGTCCTAAAGGGGTTCGATGGGACCACTTAGTTTTTCAAAGCACAGGTCGGTTCTCATGTGGTTAGGGACTACCATTATGTTTTATTCATATGCATGCAAGACCTCACTCTTGGCATTTAAGGCCTTCATGAGCGCTTCACCCTTTGCGAATCAACAACCAACTTCGACACACCGGCTCTAACGAGTGTTGTAGAAGTACAGTGTTTTGCATGAACATGCATAGACAATGATTGTTTGGATCGATTGCTTAGCGTGTGTAGCCGCATCAAGCATTGGCATAACAAGGCGCAATGACTACTCTGTCACATCAACCCTTACGAGTATGATGCCCTTGAAGGCAGAAGTAAAATGAGCTATCCAGGTAGGGTTCCAATAATGTGGGCATCATTGTGCCATTTATACTAGCTTAGGCAGGTAATTTGTCAAAAAATTCAGCAACACTTCCTCTATTTGTCGGAGAAAGCGTGACGTTTCTTTTTGTTATGGATGGTATCTTGTCAAAATTTTTGACAGCACCTCCTCTGTGAGCATCTTGTCAAAAATTTTGGCAACACCTCCTCTCTTTGATGGTGAAAGCGCTATGTTCATTCGAAGATAGATGCACACCGTTGTGCGTACTTTGCATCTTCCATGGTTTATTGAAAACCCAGGCCTTAGTTAGGCCATATGCTAGTGACTTAGATGTTTATGTAAAAGCAGTTTTGCATAAATTATGAAACCTTTTCAATAGGGCTTTCTTTTCCAAACAATATCTTGAACGAGGGAGGGTATTTAGAATTGCTTTGGCGATAGAGAACAATCTCCATTTGTACGCTTATTATATGCAACTATATTTAGTAAAAGTGGGAGCCTATGTATGTAACAACACGACAGAAATGCAAAAAGCATAAGCAAGGTCCGGTGGCTAAAACCATGCATTGGGCTAAGTAAATTGCGGAAAGTAGTAGCCTTGGCACCGTTCAGCACGATGACAAGATGAAATTCATAAGTGAAGTACATATATATTATGGAAAGCAGGATCCTTAGCACCGTTCAACAGGATGGCAAGACAAAATGCATAAGCAAAACACATATATATTGTGGAAAGCAAGTGCATTGGCACCATACAGTGCGACGGCAAGACAAAATGCATAAGCAAAGTATATGCATATTTTTATGTATATATTGTAAGTACAGTGCGACAAGAGAGAGTTATGGATCCTTGACTATTTGAGCATATATCCCCGATGATATATATGTCATAAGTATAATTGGCTCGATGAAATTTATTTATTTCTTATTCTGGGTTAATATGATAGTTTTACATAAAATACATCTTAGTTTTATTCAAAAAATTTACTGAAAATTTGTAGGTCTTGCACTTAAGATGTAACCCATTGTTGACCATCAGATAAAAAACTGAATGCTCTTTGAATTTGCATCTGATCTCCCAGACAACACCCTCTTGGGTGAAGTTTTGGGTGCTCTTGATGTCGATGAACACATTCACCTCATGAGTGCTCAAGTGACCATTGACTCAATGGAATTGGGTATGGTGACACTCGAGAGAGCTTGGAACGAGATACCATCAGATGGCTTTTCCTCAATATCATTATTCTCTTTATCAGACGGGTCAAGCAGATTATTATCTCAAAATTAAATTCCACTACTTGGAAGATGTGGTAGCGCTTGCAAGTGTGGCCCTTGAACCACTTTTCGTTGTAGTTGAAACATAACCCCTTATTGATCCCCTCTTCACTTTGAGTGCATGTAATTGCCTCAACCTTAGGGCCTGACATCACCCCTTTGGCTGGTGCCACCTTCGGTTGGCCAACCAATGTCCTGTCATGCACATCGATAGGCCTGTTTGGCTTTTGAAAAGTCTGAAGCCTCTTCTACTTTTCCTCCTAGAGTTTTGGCTGCTTTGTAGGCCTCTTCAAGAATTTGAACAGTTGCAACTAGGATATCAACACGAAGATCCTCTTGTAGTCCACCAATATAAGATTCCAACAAGGTCTCATCATCTACTAGTCACAAAAGAGTATAAAGGTTTTCGAACTCGGCCTGATACTCCTCCAAGCTACCCCCTGTTTTAAGTTTTTGAGCTCCACATGGTGATTCACTAAAACTGTGGGTCCGAACTGCTTCATAATTTGCTCTATAAAGTCCTCTCAAGATGGCTTGTCGTATTCATTGTCTAACCACTCATATCAGCGTAGTGTGCCACCCTCAAGACAGGTGAATGCCTCAAAAACATGCTTCAACTGGCATGTTATGATAGGTAAAGGAGTGCTTGAGTTTAAAGATTCACTCATGCATGTGCTCTCCCTGCCTCAATGTTGAACATTTGGTGGTTCGTCCAAAACAAACTCATTCTGGTGTTCAAAATGGCCACCCTAAAATTGGCTCCCTGGTCTGAGTCGTGCTTTGGAGTGTGGAGGTTCTCCATTCAATTGACTAAGGTTAAGACAACCCTCTCGATGTGCTCAAGCATGATTTTGTGGTCTTTTGACACTGCCAAAAAAGTTTGACATGTGTTTGATAAAAAAAGTGTTCAAGTCTATTTTGCATGCTTGTGAGCTTTCTTGCTCTTTTCATCCCACGAGGGTTGTTGTGTATCTATAAGAGAAACTTTACTCTAATACCAACTTGTTGAGCCCTAGATATGGTAGAATCGGTTTGAAGCTTGGACTAGAAGCGAGTCTCAGGCTAGCAACATACAGCTACTCTAGTCTAAGCCTGACAGAAGCAAGAAAATTGTGCATGTGGTTCTTAGACCTCCGCAGTTGGGATAGACGTGTTGAGCATGCCGACCCCTACTGGACACGATGGAGTAGGCCTAAGGTAACTGTGATGTAGGACTTAGGTGGTTTTGGGAAAGGACCTAAGGAAACCGAGAAATTGAGTAGGCTGAAAATGGCTTATAAGACTAATTAAGAAAGGGTTTTTATTTAGATTTGGTATGGACTGAACCAAAGGCTTGTTGGATACCTAGGGACATGTGTCAAGGTTTAGATAGACTTCTAGAACTCAAGAATCAGTAAAATAGGTCACTAGGGGGCTGGCATAATCAAACACCGAAAACAACATTTTTGCAGTTAATCAAGTAACTGCGATTTTGGTTCTAAGGCTATAAAAAACAAGATAAGCTTTTGAGAGGGTAGTGCAACATAAACACAACTAATAGTCTTCTTAAGCCCATTCAAACAACTTTCTAAGACAATGTAGCTTTATTGAATCTCTTAAAGAAAAACATGAAGGGTTTAGGCTCTTTTGCTCAAGTTGGATCCACCACCATACAAATTGTGTCAGGTGAGATCAAAGAGAGAAGAGAAGAAAATGTCAGAGAAGGAAGTGACATCAAAGGGAAATGAGAGAGAAAGGAGAGAGAGGAGGAGGAGAGAGAGAAAGAGGAGGGGGCGACTATGCCTTGGAGGAAACTTTAATTCAATATTCAATGCTCCATATGACTTTCTAAGGACTCCTTATATAGGAAGAGTCAGGGTTGAGTTCTAATGACATAAAACCTCATCTATTTAGAAAAGTCAAAAAACAAACTAGACTAAGGTTCCTACTTAGCTAAGGACTCCTCACAAGAACAAACAAAATAAAAGACTCATCCATAATTAATTAACTTAATTAACAATAATTAAATTTATCACTAGGAGACGTCCCATAGGTTTCTCTAGGATTACACGCCCCCTAGGTGGATCCCACTCCTTAATTATCATGACTTCTAGGCTTGACACATGTTCGACTTCTCCTTCTCTTGACTTGAAATATGGATCTTTGACTTGTTCCCTAATTAGAGAAGTCATGTCAGCTGCCACGTTATCAACCTAGGACCCATACTGTGCTGGTCGACCCCTAAAAGGTTCTGGAGGTGGCATCTGGATCTTGGGCATTGGATTTGGATCTACTACCATTTTTTAAACTGTAACACGTTCGCAAATGTGTGAAGACATTCACATGTGAATGTCAGGACATTCACAAATGTGAGAGTTTAGTTAAAAAATGTGTGCACATTTTAGGGGCCTTTGCAACTCATGGTTACAAATGTTTCCAATATGTGCGAGCCTTCTTTTAATAAAATCACATAAGGGGCACAAGCAGGAGGACATTTACAAATGTATAGGAGAAATTTACATATTTAGAAGAAAATTCGCATAATGAAAATTCATATATTTGAATATTTGGAAGAAAGTTTGCATATATAAAGGAAATTCACTAGTGCAAAGTGCAAAAGGTCTTTTTATAGCCACAACTTTTTAAAAATTATAAAATATTTTGAAAAAGGCATCATTTTTGTCATATATTACAATCAATTTTCGTCTTGCAGAAATCAACATTTTTAACTGGCTACATTCTCCCCCTCTCACGCCCTGCAAGATTAGATCACATTGATATAGCCCTTTTAAGATTTGGTCCATATGTAAGGCCTAGATTTGGATCCCTTAGCTAGAGAAGTTCTAATTTGACAACTTAAGTTACCTCATGAAGGGTAACCTTCGTACATTCAGATTTGGCATAATTGGAGTTAGATCCACAACTAGACCCGATTGAATAGATTCTAATTTAGAGTTCATATTAATCCAAATCCTACGCTGGGTTCCATTTCAAACAACACTTTTTAACGCATCAGGCGTAACGAGGTGTTGTCGAAAAATATAAGCAAGGCATAAAGCTCAAGGCACAAGGAGGAATATGCCACTATCGTTTGAGGTGGAAAGTTAAAAAATGATTAAAAAAATAGAAATTAAGAAAACAATTTTTTTTATCTATATTAGCTAGAGAAGTTCTAATTTGACAAGTTACCTCATGAAGGGTAACCTACAAACATCTAGATTTGGCATAATTGGACCTGGATCCACAACTAGACCCGATTGAATAGATTCTAATTTAGAGTTCATATTAATCCAAAATACTACTCTAGATTCCATTTCAGGCAACATTTTTTAAGGCATCAGGTGTAACGAGGATGGCAGTGGACTGGGAAAAAAAGGCCCCGCCTCGCCTCGCCCTTTTGAACCGAGGATGGAAGCAGGGATGAAGGTTAAAATCAAAACATGTGCGGAGATGGAGATGGAGGTGGAGATAGACTTACGCTTTCCTCCGCCCCACTCCACCCGTCTCTGATCCCTGTTAGTAAAATAACTAAAATACCTTTAGGAATGGCAATGGATCGAGAAGAAAGAAGATCTCGCCCCGCCTTGCCCCATTTGGACCGGGGATGGTGGACATGAAACGGGGATAGAGGCGCAGATGGTGGTTAAAATTAAAACTCGTGTGGGGATGAAGGCCGGAATAGAGGGCAAAGTTTTGAGATAGAGCGGAGGTGGAGACCTTTCCCCCGCCTCCGCCTTGATCCACTGCCATCGCTAGTAACGAGGTGTTGTAGAAAAATATAAGCAAAGCATAATGCTCAAGGCACAATGAGGAATAAGCCACTGTCCTTTGAGGTGGAAAGTTAAAAAATGATTGAAAAAAATGTAGAAATTAATAAAAAGATTTTTTATCTATACAATATAAAAACTAAAATATATTTGCTACAGTAACTAATTGTATGTACAAATTGACTTGGTCAACCTATTTTATTCATTTTCCGTGTATATGACCCAGTAAATGTGTTCTACATGCTTCATTTAGTGAGAATGAACAATTGGATCCCTAGAACCCAACGTGTGTATAGGTTTTTGTAGCAATGTGAAAAACCAATGATCGTAAATGCACCAAATTTGATAACTTAAAGCATATTTTTCATCTACACAACATGATCCATGAGTCGATTCTATCGATTCTATCAAATCAACCATGTGAATGCATCTACTACATCGGATTGAGTTAACATAACTACAGCTATGAGATTGTAGATCAATCATACATACACCACCATGGAGGTGGAATCCCATGTGGTAAACGGGGTCCAGTTCCAAGCTGAAGGCCCAGGTTCGAATCCCTCTGCCACATGGGGCTTAAGAGATATCTGGTAGGGGTCTGCCTAATTAACCCCAGCTTGCCTTTCAAAAAAAAAAATTATACATGCACTCATTTGTAACAAATATAAGTGCAAATAGTGACACAAACACCATTATACTCCCATTTCTAAATGTTTTTAAAAATCAAATACTGATAAAAGTTTGAATTTCTTGTACTCTATTGTCAACATAATGAGTAAACAAATATACGTTACCATTTAATTTTTACCATTTAATTTTTACGTGAAACTTTGACCTATTATTAGTGAATCTCGATGACACAGTAACACGATTGATAGTGTAAGAGCTTAGATAAACTTTTGTTA
The DNA here is from genome assembly GCF_984573655.1 of Nuphar pumila. Classification (NCBI taxonomy): domain Eukaryota; kingdom Viridiplantae; phylum Streptophyta; class Magnoliopsida; order Nymphaeales; family Nymphaeaceae; genus Nuphar; species Nuphar pumila. Next base: position 29,663,826 of record NC_143251.1, read on the forward strand.
TTTATCGTTGGTACACTATTTACATTTACTTATTCTGATGCTTTCTACTCTTATTTTAAATATTTTAATTGTATGAGATCATAAAGCCAAATGGCTATACTCTTTTATACAATCATAGTGAAAATATTAAGAAATTCTATCATTTGCCACTCAACAATACTTGAGATGAAATAGATATTTATTAGGATTATGCTTAACTTTTTTTCTACACTAGTTTGTAAATTGTGCTTATGTAGCTTACTTTTCCTATATAATGTGAAGTATCAATGAATGCAAAAATTATATTGAAGTTCTTTTTTATCATTTCATATTTGTACTTGACAAGTTTTTTTATTTGTTGAAAACATTTGAATATAATTAAATATGACTGTAACTTTTATTTTACGAGAAATTTTTTAATGGCTTTATTTTTTTATCTATCAACTAGCTTCTCAAGAACGGACACTCTAAACCATGGTTTCACGTGACCGGTAAAAAGTGGTGTTTGATTCAAGAGGGCAGTTTGGCCTATGTTTGGATCAAAGTGTATTTTAATCAAGGGATAAGATTTGTTCAAACCACAGTCAAAAGAATTTGACCAAGGATTGACTGAGTCACTCTGCAGGTGCAGCAGAGGGGACACTGCCGTATGGTGTCAGCCCTGCAACCCGTAGTACCCAGAAATCATATTTCCACAACAAAACAAAAGAAAGCCCACCGTCCAATCAAACAGCTGCCCCCACACCCCCACATCCAAAAATACCTAAAATGTCCCTATAGACTCTTCTTTGATTGGCCAAGCCAAGGTTTTTTGTAATGTTTTTTTTTTCCTTTCTTGCCTTTGCGATTATATGCCCTGCGTGCTTTGGGTCCCCCCTATCTGTCCCTCACATTGGCAACAACAGCATCCTTTTTAAGGCGACTTCCGCTTTTCCAGCAACCAAAGAAAAGGTCGGGTTTGGATCGGACCAAGGTGGAACAAGAATTGGATCTGGTTTTCAGATATGATATTGGGTTTGGAGCTGAGTTTAATGGGGTTCACTATAAAAAGAACCACACTCAGACCCGATAAAAACTACATGAACCATACCCGGTAAAACCATATTTTTTATCATTTTTACATTGAAAATGTGTGGGTCTTAATCAGAACTTGGGTCGAGTCCAGGTCTGGTATAAAATTTCACAAACTATACATGGGTTCATGTATTAATGGGGTCTTATTATTTATCGCCATAACCGAATCCTATAGGATTTGGTTCGGATGGGTCCAGGTAAATCCAACCCGTTGACACTCCTATTTCCGAGCGAAGGCATTGATGCTCAAGCATAACGCTCAACTTATTAAGCCTAGGCTAGGCAGCTGTAAGTCCCGTACAAACCGGTTAATTTTTAAGCTCATCTTCAGCATTATGAAGATGAGGTCATGTTGGTAATTTCAAAAAACGTCTTTATGACAGCGCATACGTGCTCAGATCTTTGGTCAAATTTCTCCAATCAGGATATGCCACCAAAAAGAATTCCTTGGAAATTTGTAAAGACAAAATTGATATATTAAATAGAATAATTCACATACATAAAACATTCAGCTGGATTGTATGGCATATTTCTTTCTTTTTTTTTTTAAGGCAAGCTGGGGCGTTAGGCAGACCCCAACCAGTTATTCAACGATACCATGAGATTTGAACTTGCAACGTCCCAATACAAAGAGACGTGCACTAGCTGCTCCTACCAAACAAGCGGAGCCCCCGTTGGCGGTACGGCATATCTTGTTAAAAAGGAAAAGTGAACAAATCAACAAGGTTAACGTTCTTGCCGGCTCTATGAAATATATAATATAGGATGACGTTACGTTGATGCAGTCTTGTCTTCGGTTCCACCCAGTCAACTTGATTAGTTCGTTTTCATATATATACATAATTTAACGCAAATATTGCAATGCTCTTGAAATAAAAAGTTCACACGGAAAGAAGGAAAAGAAAAAGACAAAAATAGCATTACAAAAGGTAGAAAAGAAAGACCAGTTTTTAAATTCTTACATTGAACTTGTGTTGATAATCATTTCCAACACGCAGTAACTGTAAAACACCAACCCTAGAAACGAAAAGGAGAACAAAGATCATATCTCGGCTCCTACAGGTCCAGTAGCAATCTTTCCCACACAAAATTTGCATAAAAGTCTCCACCAAATATAATAAAGAAAACGAGAAGAAAAGTTTTCCTTTTTCTTTTCATATTTTTCCAATCTCTCGAAAGAATCAAAAGCTTTCAATGATAATAGTACAAACATCTGAAAGCCTCGCAGCAAGAGATCATGATTCAGTGGCGACATAACCCCAAAAATTGAAAAAAATAAATAAATCTTCTTACAGTCGACAATCAATAATAATATTCATAGCAGTAACAAGAACAAGAAAAACAAGCAACGATAAACGATTTCTATTCAAGTTCCATTGTTTCTTTCGGAGACCATGGAATGTATTGCACTTGAAAGATTATTAACGGCAGAGATCAGCCCGGCGAACCCCTGTCTGTTCATCTCCGTTCTGCTCTCTTCCATCTGCAGCTTCCTTTCCTCCGTATCAAGAAACGCTCTGTGCCTCTTATCCTTCTTCTCTTCACAATCAAGGAGACTTCGCGACAAAACTAAGGCACTCTGAAGGATGCTTGACCCCAGGTTTCTCACTTCCCTTCTCTTCAAATCCGAGCTCCCTTCCGTCTCCGACGAATCCGTCATCTCCTCCACTAGCATTTACAATTACAAAGCTCCCATGAGATTCGAACTCATGACCCCATGATTATGACAATGCAACCTAACCATTCAGCTGTCTCATTCAACCCCTAAACTTTTGATAACTCAATAAATAACTAAATATATTTATTCCGCAAAAACTAATCAGAGATGCATAAAAATCTATTGGTTGATGGTTTAGATCAAAGGCCGGCAATAGTCACCAGTTAAGGAGCTCCCAACACGGGGGGAACGGAACGTCTAGCTCATAAATTTGGCCATGTGTCACCGTAATGCAATGCTAGCCCAAGCACACAGGGGAAGGCAATAAAGTATTGATTATAATGCAATGGAACACATTTGTTGCAATAAAGTAATGATCATAATGCAATGGACCCCCCCAACATGGGAAAGTATCTCTGGTTCATAAACCTGGCCATGATTTCACATACTGCCACGCTAACCTTGACTCGTCGTGGCGCAATGAAGTATTGATTATAATGCAAGCGTTGGAGGAAGATAATATTTTGATCCTGGATCGAGAAAGATCTCATTGGGGATAAAAAAGGAGCTTGGTTTCCGTCGAACAAAAATGATAATGGTACGTGACACCAAAATTATTAATCATGATACCTCACGAGAAAGAAGGAATATCAGATTCTCGCGACAAGAGATTATGACCCAAACGGGCACGAAATCACTGGAAGTTACCAAGAAAATTGATGATCGTATTCTTTATAGGGAAATTGATCTAACATTAAGGGCGGGCACGAACTCATGGTCAGAATGGCTTAAAAGTGCTATGTGGTACCGCTCACTTTAATTATATTTAGGGAAGTAAATGGTTCCGATTCGGGTAGGATCGAGGCATTACCAACTCTGACTTAATCTGGTTTTGGCTTAATAGCGTTTCGGAGTGGGGATAGAAAAGATAAAACAAAACCCCAATTAAACTAGCTCAAAACCCGGTATTTATGCTTAATCGGGTGGGGGGGGGCTTTAGTTGGATTTGGGTTTTAGTCGGATTCAGGTCTCGGGTTTGAATGCAAAACATAATACCAAACCCAGATACAATTATTAATAGGATCCAGATTTGGCTACCAAACCTGCCTAATGGAATCGGATTCAGGTCGGGTATCGCCGGACCGTTTACATCCCTAATTATATTATAGCTTATTGTTTATAGGAAAATAATTACTATGATAACGCTATCTTCAAATCAAACAATTATCGTAATCACATTAATGTGTATATATGTATAGATACACACATTAAAGACAATCTTATTATAAGAATGGAGAAGCCGAAAACGGACAAAGATAACGTGAGAATCACAAGGAGGAGAAAAAAGCAGGAAGAAATCACTTTAAAAAAATGCCGTAATTTTGAGTTTCCGGCGATTACACGATCATGGGTTTGCCCTAGGCATGAAGCTAGGTTTTGGCCAGCATCGAATCGAAGGGCTCCATGATCAAAGAACAGACTGATTTGTGTCGCATATTCACGATCCCATGGTATTTCATTCACCAGCTGGGATACTTTTGTCGTTCTCGAAGGCAATTAGGGACATTTATGGCATCCAGTAAATGACCACCGGTTCTGCAACTTCTTGAATCAAAGTCATTAAAAGAAGAAAGTGCAGGGTGAGCACTTTTCTCATCACCAAATGACGAAAAAGTCCCTAACGCAAACACCCTTGACTCCTGGACGCAAGGGTTATATCTGTAATAGGTAAGGTCAGGAATGATATTTCCAGAAGAGCCATCCATCATCCATGCAGGAAGCGGCGTCGGTGATGGAGGGGGCAGTACCTTCTTCCACTTAAAATGACCAACATAACCCCAAGCTTCAGAGCAACTGCCGGCTTAACAAAATACCAATCAACCTAAGCCGTGACAATCTCACGCTGGTTACCAATTCTAGAAATAAGTAAGGCAAAACCCGTCGATTGATCATTTCAGTGGGGCGCAGAGCTGCTGCGCCAACACTCTCGACTGACCAGGACAAGCTCGTCATTTTTAATCATGTAGTCGTAAGGTCATTTTCCAAAATCAGAAAGTCACAACAGGCAGAGAGAGAGAGAGAGAGTAAACCTGAGATTTGTGGTTGTGGAGGTGGTGGCGGGGGAGGCGGAGGCGGAGGCGGAGGAGGGGATGGAGGTGGCGGTAACGGAGGAGGAGAACCAGCACCACCACCACCATACATCTGGTGGTGTTGCGTGGTGGGTGGCGGCACAAACCTCGGTCGGTACTTCTTGTTGACGACCTCGTGGAGGGCCTCGAACACCTCGGATGCCATATTGGAGGGGAGATTCTTCTCCTTCCTCTCATGCTTCTCCATCTGCCAGTATGATGCCCTCCCCGCGATCGGACGGATCTCGTACTCCCTCACCTTCTTGTAGTCCCTCAGGAGATTGTCCCACTTGTCGTTGCACTGGTTCTGGCTGCGCATACACCCGTTGCTCCAGCAGTAGTTTTCCACCCACTTCCACCTGAGCTCCGCCGTCTTGCTCCTCTCTCTCTCCGCGCCCTTCATCCGACGCTCGTCGTCCATCTTCTTCGCCGTTATCAGCACCATCGTCTCGTGGATGGTCCAGTTCCCCTTGCGATATTCCCGGGCTCCAGACGACGATGAAGGGGTGGAGCTTGTCGTGGTGGTGGTGGCGCCACCACCGGCCAACGAAGACGGCGGTTGTTCCTCCACCAGAATTAACGCCGTGCTCGGGATCGGGTCGCCCATCTATCTCTTTCTCCCCCTCTCTCATGTGAGAATTTTGGACGGTGGGTTTGAACGGGGTTATTTAGAAACTTTTGTCATATTTTTGTTCGACTGGTTTCGTATGATTACAGATTATCATTGATGTTTTTTTTTTTCCATTTTGCCTGTGAAAGACTTTTTCAGCCAGCCATTTTCAAAGAAATCGCGTATTTCTCCCCGAGTTTATTCTCTGGACCATCTTGTCCTCCATATCTGGATCTCGGTCGTTTACTGAAATGGTTCGAGCTGCCGTCTCAGCTCGGGTCTTGATCAATCCCCGAAATCTCGAGATTGGCCTTGTGAATTTGTGACAATGACGTATATGTTCCTGAGAGTCGGAAGTAGGGATGGCAGTGGACCGGGGGAAAGCGGGGCCCCGCCCGCCTCGCCCGGTTTGGACTGGGGATGAAGGGTATGAAACGGGGATGGAGGCGGGGACGAAGGTTAAAATCCATCCCCGTCCGGGGGTGGAGGCGGGGATGGATTGGCACGTTCCCCCGCCCCGCCCCGGCCCCGGCCCATCCCGGCCCATCCCGGCCCATCCCCGTCCCAGCCCCGCCCCGCCCTGCCCTATCCCCGTCCCGGCCCCGCCCCATTCCCGCCCCCAACCCTTTATATTTTTACTGTTTACTAACCCTAACTCCCTTCCCTAATTTCCTAACCCTGGAGCCGTCGAGCCGGGTCGTCGCCTCTTCCCCTTTCCCATCCGCATTATCATTGTAGTCGGGCCATCGCCGACCACCGTTGGCCGTCGCAGGGGAGGCCTCCACCCTCATACTCAGCCTCCTCTGCAAGCTCGACGGGAGGGCGGAGCTCTACCGAGATGTACCCAACGAGGTTGTGGCGGCCATGGCGGAGATGCCGGTGGTGATCGATGCTGAAAGCGCGAGGTGGGCTTTCAGGCGGTTCAACTCTGCCTTCGAGGAGGTATACCGGGCGCAAACTGCGTCGATCGTGGTGGAGGACATGAAACGGGGATGAAGGCGGAAACGGGGACGGGGACGGGGCGGGGGTGGAGGACATGAAACAGGGATGAAGGCGGGGGTGGAGGATAAAATCCATCCCTGTCGCGGAGGCGGGGCGGGGGTGGAAACCTTGTCCCCCGCCCCGCCCCGCCCCACTGCCATCCCTAGTCGGAAGGCGTTAAGCTTGACTGGATTTGGACTTATTTGGACCATATTGAGTCACCTGAAAATCGGTTCACTAAATTAAGCGATTTTTCAAGAAATGATAAGATTCGACTGAATCGAATCAGATCTTTTTTTAGTGAATAATTTCAAAAGATTATTTCCTAATTCAATTTTACTTTTTATAAAAATATAATATTGAAAAACATGTAAGGGGATCGATCAGGGGTAGAATCGGCTCAATTCGGATTGATTCCTGCCGATTCTACAAAATCAGCCAACTTTTCAAGAGGTCCGAAGCAACTTTCGATAAATATAAATTTGAAAAACATCTAAGCAGATCGTTTGGGACAATATTGTACATTTGTAATTAAGCTGCCTCCCAAATAGGCACATGCTCCTGAAATATTGAGCTAGTGGTTTCTATTTGCTTTGGAGGAATGCCGAATGATAGGGGTACTTTAGACATATTGTAATAGAAAAAATACGTTTAGAGATGCCGGATGGCGGAGTCTGATCTGATTGGCATCGGCCTTCGACTTTAGGGATATTTATGTCATAGATGGAATTGTCATATAAATTCAGGCATTTGACGCTTGCAAAGCGTCACAAAACAAGCTTGACGTACACAAAACCGTCAGATTCGGCCATTTCAACAAAGGCGTACGGAATAGCTAAAAAATGACCAATTTTCAGTTCTCACATTTTCAAGATCATACAAAATTATTATTTTTAATTCAGATTCATACTTAAAAGATTTGATAATTTAAATGCATACCTATGTTTATAAAAAACATAGCTATGGAGATAGTGGTGGCAAAACCTGACACGACCCGCCAACCCGCCGCCTCTTAGGCGGGTTCAGGTTGGGCTTAAGCCAACCCGTTTAATAAACGGGTCGACCCGTGTAACCCGTTTATTAAACGGGTCGGGTTCGGGTTGGGGGTATGCCAACCCGGCTGACCCATTTAATAAACGGGTTAGGCGGGCGGGTCAACCCGTCAACCCGACCCGACAACCTGACCCGTGAACCTGAGAACCCGTTTACCCGACCCAACCCATTTATTAAATGGGTTGGTGGGTCGTGTCGGGTTACCCATTTATTAAACGGGCCGGGTTCGTGTTTGCCACAGCCGACCCGTTTAATAAACGGGTCGGGTTCGGGTTGAGGTATGCTGACCCGCCAACCCGACACGATTGCCACCCCTATATGGAGATGCACAACGAACCTAGCAGGCTCCAGCTCGACTCGGGCTCAGTTTGATTAAGCTCGGCCTGAAGCTCGTTCATGTTTTAAATGAGTAGCAAGCCGAGCTTGATCAGCCTACAAAACTCGATAAAGCCGATAAGGCTTGAATACAAGTATATATATATATATAATATGTTTGCAAAAATACCGGTTGTTAGGCTGTTAGGTTTTTATCAAAAGGTTTGTAATTCAAATATTGTTGTTCACTTTTTCTGCTGTTAAAATAGAGTACTTTTAGTCCATATATATTATTTTAGAAATTGTATGCTTTGGCTTAGTGGTGGGTTACTTGAGATAGGTCAGGGTTTGAAATCCACCTTCAAAAATATTTTTAAAGGATGATTTTTTTTTTGAATGCCTTGAAGCTTGGCTCAACTCGAGCTCGGAATCGAACCAAGTCCGGACAAAGCCATTCAGGCTCGGCTCTGAGCTCGAGCCAAGCTTGGACAGAAATATTTTGAACGACCTGAGTTCGAACAGCCCAGGCTCGACTCATGTGCATCTCTACCTATGGTTAATTCCTAACTTGTTCTTTCTAATTTTTAATTGTATCCATGATCTTACGCTTGAAGGAAGATCGGTGAGGGTAAAGTGGACAAATAAAACCAATATAAGTTTAATAAGTTTTTGTTTTTATTGTTTTTAGAAAGGCAAGCTAGCGCTAGTCAGACCCCTACCAGTTTATTAGAGAAGTGAGGGATTTTGTATAACGATATACAACAAAAAGCTATGCATCATTAAGAATCGGGTGGCAGTCCAAAGGTCGGCCCCTCAAAAAATGTTCTTCAAAATTGCTCACTTGCAAGCGTACATGCTATAGAATTGATGAGCTTTGTTGTCATCCTCAATTGAAATCCGTCCTAACTGTACGGAAACTCCATCAAGCTAGATGGAACACGTTTACCAACCTTCACTAAGACAAAAAGCCTATAGCGACGACTCTAATAAATCAATTAAATGGCTAAAGCCTCACTATATAAGTAGCCTCACTATATAAGTAATAGTGATGACTTAGTGCCCAACACTATAAGTTCTGTTACTATTATTTATAGTGACTACTTGGAGCTGTCACTAATCTCTTGTTTGACAATCACTATAGGTCACAATTGTCTTCATGAATATTGGTGATGACTTCATCGTCACAAATACATGTTAATGGTGATCGCTTAAGTTGTCACTATTTATGTCTCTAATCCTTTGTTAGGCACTTAAAGTGACAGGCAAAACTATCACTTCAAAATAAATTCGTGGATTCAAAATACGTCAGAGCAACATCTTCCTTTTACAAATCATCAAAATCATTTATGAATCTTGAGATCTGGCTAAAATATTGGAGAATTAATTTTGGAAACAGAAAATTAAATTTTAGCAGACAAAGTGTCTATAATTTATGTGTTTCAGAGGCTAAACCAACTCAATTTCTCCTAAATTTATGGGAGAAGTTGCTCAACACAATCAAGAAACAACTCTAATTACAGAAATTGAAAATCAATCCTGGTTTGAAAATGGTGACTTTGGGAAGTCACAGTTTCATCTCAGGAAGTGGACTTATTACAAAACTTGAAGTTTTGTAATCAATCTCGGTTTTTAGCTGAATTGAAATAGAAAATGAGCATGGAAATTTATAATAACTAACTGGGACAAACTATACACAAAATGAAAGAAAACCCTTTTTACAGATTTTGAAAATGATCTCTCATTAGGGAGAGCTAATCTAAATAAGATGAGGCAAGATCTAAGGAATACTCAATGATGCAAAATGTTAGGTTCTCGTCATCGACCAAAATTAAATATAAAATATACATAGAAATTGCTAAAAAATTACAGAGATAAACTAAAATGCAGAGAAAAAGAGTTCATTTTATAGATCTAAAAAAGAATCTCCCATTATGGAGATCTGATCCAAACAAATTGGCTCAAACTCTGAGCAAAGCCTGACAAAAAAAATGATAGGGTTCTGATCTTTTATCAGAACAAAATATGAAATGATGATAAAAATTTATGAAAATTGGCATGCATAAACTAGACATTCTAAGAAAGAAATTACTTTTTACAGATCTAAAAAATGATCTCTTATTGAGGAGATATGACTACAACAAGTCAATCCTGGGTTTGAGCAATGCTTGAGATTACAAAAAGACAGAGTCTTAGTTTTAAATGCAAAAGAAATAAAAAGATCATAGAAATTGCTGAAATTTTGCAGGGATGAACTACATATGCAGATGAAGAAAATCCCTTTTATAGATTTGGAAAATGATCTCCCATTAGGGAGATATAACTTTGACAAAATGAACTAAAATCTGATCCATTAAAATGACACAGAGTGATAGGGTTGTGATTTTTGATTAAAATTAGGTATGAAATGACCATAGAAATTGCTAAAAAATGGCATAAAGAAACTAGATTCAATGTTGAAGACACCACATTTTACAGATTGGAAAGATCATCTCCGGTTAGGGAGAAATCACTCTGAAAAGTTGGTCCAAATTCTGCTAAAACCCTGACAGTGCAGAATGACAGGATCCGAATCCCGATTTTTTTAGTGGGCGCATAGATCTCCAAAAATCATGAAAATTTCACAGATTCAAGTGGATACAATCATGAATCACCCATAAAAAATCAAATTTAAAATGCAAGAAAAAAACATCCAAAATTAAGATGCTAAAATGAGGCCAGAATCAAAATGCATAGAAAATAGAAAAGAGAATGAATGCATGCAATCTATCAAAGTATAAAATAAAAAATTAAACATAGATGATGCATTTTTGAATTTTGAAAGAAAGAAAACAGTAAAGTATCATCAAATACAGAATTAACAAAGTAAAAATTAAAAAAAATAAGGCAAGGATTGATTTAATATTGCCAATTGAAGAGGAATTTGATCTATGGAAGATCAAATTTCATCTTCTTGATGGCTTTTGATAAAAATGGAAATTACAAAATGTAGATCAAATAAAGCAAAGAAGGAGTGAAATTAGAGGAAGAGGCATATCTTGCTTCAAATGAGGAAGAGTGAGAGGAGAAGCTCCAAGGGTGGCGCCAATCCCAAGAGAGGATAAGAGAGAGGGAGAGAGAGAATTCCAACTTTCATGGGAATTCTCTCTTTTTTTAAGTTGTGAAAATCGACCCCCCTAGGGGGTCTATTTATAGGACAAACTAAGGGTATTTTAGGCATAAAAAGAATGGGGTTTGTTAGGCTTATGGATGATGTGGCAAGGGTTCTAGAGAGCCCTTGCCACATGGCATTCAAAGGGCTCCCCGATGTGGATATTTTTGAAAAGTTTAAATGGGCAAAGTGGGTAGTTTGAGAAATTTTTTACACATGGCACCACTTTACAAGTGGGTGCCCATGTGGGTTTTTAAAAATAAAGGGGAGGTTAAAATGGGTTTTAGAAACAAAGGTTTTTAACAAAGAAGATAGGTTTTAAAATGAAAATTGATTTTAAATTGAAAAATGCCAAGTGGCGCCCCCTTTGAAATATATATATATATATATATATATATATATATATATATATATATATATATATATATATATATATATTAAAACTAAATACAAAAGGGTCTTAAAAAAATGAAATGAAATGGTGAGAAATAAAGAGGATTTGAAATTGAATTAATGGATTCGAATTGGATCTAAGATCCATTTCAATTTTTGAAATCCAAATTGAGTTAAAAATTGTATCCAGATTAATTTTCAAATGTTTTTGCAAAAACTAATGAATTTGGGTTTTAAAATTTAAAGATTTGATTTTGAAAATTGAATAAAAATTAGATTTTGAATTTGGATCTGGATCCAAAATTTTGAATAAAATAGATCTGGATCTTAATTGAGGATAAAAATAAAGAAAATTGGTTTAAAATGGTAATCGAACCCTGAACATGGATTAAAAAAATGAATTTGAAATGAAAAATCTAGGCTTATGATGAAATTTGGATTTGGATATTAGATCAAGCCTGGAAATAGAATTGGATTTGGAGCAGAATCCAAGAAGTGAAATTGAATCTGAGATGTTAGATGAATCTAAGTTCGAATTCAAAAATTGATTCAATTGTCCTTCTAAATGGATCAGAAGGTAGATTCAGATAAAAATGGATCTGAAATTGAATCCCAGATATCCAATGAGATATTCTGGGTTCAAAAAGTAAATTAGACTCTGGATATGGATTATATAATGAATTAGGTAAAAATCCAGGTCCGGGATGAAAAATGGACATCAGATCCAATATTGGATCCAGTATCTGATTTGAAATGTGGATTGGACCTCAGATATTGATAAAATATAAGATAAAGAAATTGATTCGAGTTTGAATTGGGACTTGTCCCAGTTTGAAAGTTGATAGAAATGATGTTTTGAAGAAAATATTATTTTTTTGTTTTTGCCCTGCAGGGGTAGAAAACACGGTATTGAACTAGTCTGAACTGACTTGAACTGGATAGAATAAGAATGAACTGAATTGGAAGTCAGTTATACTTAGGTGAACTAAATTCAGAGCTAAAAGACTAGCTCATTCGACTAGGGTTAGCTCAATTTGGACTGAATTGAGCTCAAGCGAATTGAAATGAGGGTTACCGAATGTGAAAAGTGATTTTGAACTGGAACCAAACCATTTAAACTTCTGATGAACTCATATTAGACTCATGAGAATAGATTCTACTGGGTTTAACTGACTCGGGGACAGTTTGGCCAAAAATCGAGCTAAAAACAAGCTTATTTTGCCTGAAATAAACTAAATTTAGCCAAAATAAACTGACACAGCTCATCGTGAGCTCAGTGGAGCTAGAAATAACTGATATTCTAACTTCTCCAAACTTAAGATGAGTTTGACTGAGTCTGACTAACGAAGGGCTAAGGGTGACTTAGGGGTAAAGTGGTAATTTTATTGACAAAAATGGGGGTAAACTGACCTCTAGACTGGGGTAAACCTAGAGGTGAGACTCTACATTGTCCTACAGGGGTTTGGCATCTGTGAAAGGAGATATCCAGAATGGACCTGAAAATTTTGGGGTGTTTACAACATACCACCTGCTTTGGGTTTGCATCAATTGGTCACCCGTCTTAAAATACCTGAGAATAATATACCCTTGAAATGCTTTGATTGTCTGCAATGGTCATCTCCCACATACAAGGGTGGATGGTTAATATCGAAACAAAGACCTTTGAATCACACAATTTGATATAAAAATATGTCATAATAAAGTAAACAATTATGTTCTTTTCTGTATGTTTACTGTGAAGCATGCACTTTTCTGTGGAATATTTCTATGCAAAGCAGTTGGTAAACTGTGATATCTGATTTGCATAAATAGATATGAGTTGTCCGCATACGTTTAATATTTTGAGTTTACCTAGAATTGGTATATATTTACCAGACTGTCATAAGTCTAAAACTTTAATAGAGTTTTTCAGGTTCAACTCATAATGAACAGTGACTGCCATAGGACCGGAGCGACATCGAGGACCAGCACTCTCCAAGGGATCTAGGAACCAGCTTGGGATGTTATTTGTATTATTTTGTTCTCAATTTTTGTTTTAAATAATATATTTTGATGATGTATCTATAAATAATATTTGGGGTTTGTTTTACTCTAATATGCTTGATGTTGGTTCACCCCTGTGACCTGCCCAGAATTGTGAAACCCCAATAGCGACAACAAAAACATCATTTTTCATTGTCTACATTCGAAAATATTTTTTTTCAAATTTTTTGGGCTTTAAATTTTTGGGCGTCATAGAGTTGGTATCAGAGTCCTGGACTGGAAAGTGTGGTTTGAGATCTGCCTTGCTTCTAATATCACTATAAGTATTTTAAAATCGTTATTATTGATACTAATATTATTTGTCTTAGTATAATTTTAAAAACTATTTTTAATAGATGTCTTATAACGACAAGATTGACGCTATCAACACCTTGACTGATGTTGTTGAGCATCAACAAATAGCTATACACCACACGGGACAACAAATCCAAGGGTTAGTTCACGGAAACTTTGACCCCCAGTTGGGTGAATGTTATAGGTACCACCAGGTGCACATAGCACAACTTTGTCCTTTGAACTTCGAAGACTACTGATTCTGTGGGGATTTGAGGCATACTATTCAAGAATGTCAAATCAAATGGTGTGTCATGACATGAGACAACAAGTGGGTCACGACCTCCCTGAAGGGGGCCTCATTCATCCAGGATTCCCATTCAACAAGTCAAGACCTCCCTGACAAGACTTCTCACATCAATGGTCCCCACTACCCACCTGAGCCGATAGAAATTTCTTTGGACTCATGTTAACACATAGACATTCTATACTCTAGCTTCGCCTACCTATAATCCAATTGCATTTGCCTACCCTTCTGATTCAGTGATCTACACACTGATAGCCCCTGTTTATAGTCTAGCTTCATCTGACTCTCCTCAAGAATTGTCGAAATATATATTGGCAATACCTGTATACCCTCCTCCAATCCCAAGGTGCACGGGAAATATGAGAGAATATATGAAACAATTCTCTAAACACCCATAAGAGGAGTATAGGAATGACTGTATTGGACTCAGTTTGTTGAACTCCAAATAGATAGCTAGCTTTTGATGTCTCCAACCAGCCTTGCTGGTATGTTTTATATAAATTTCTATTTATGAATGCTATCTTATGTTGTTTTGCGCATATCTGTTGCACCTCTTGATCTAGTCATTATAATAGGATGACTTGCCGAGCTAGAAAAAATTTAACTCTAACTGAAGAATGGAATGATCAGAGATGGTTCATCATAAAGACCCTCCATAATCTGGCTAATGCGATTAGAGACCAGACGCAAGCCAGACAAGTTCCAGTTGCATCTATAAAGGCATGCCAAAATCCTAGAGGGATCACGTATGAGAAAATTTTAAAGTTGGATCCCCTGACTTTTGCAGGAAAGACAAATCTCGAGACCATCGAAGCATGGATCTAAGAGATCGAGAAGACTTTCCGTGTGTTGGCCATCCTCAAAGATTGGAAAGTAGATTTTGAGGCCTATCGTTTGCATGATAACGTTGAGCGTTGGTGGGCAACCACCTTAGAAGTCAAGTTCAATAACAAGTTTGTCTTGTGGGACCAATTTGTCATAATTTTCAATGCCTTTTACTTCCCTATGCATGATAGGAGCCGCAAGATGCGTGAGTTCCTTGAACTGCAGGACTAACCTTGATAGAGTATATCCTGAGGTTGAGGAACCTAGAGAAGTATTGTTCCCATATTTTCACCACCGAAAAGGATAGGGCAATAAAGTTTGCCCGAGGATTGAAACTGGTCCTTCAAGCCAAAGTACTCACTCGCGGGCCAAAGACATTGGACAAGATCATTGAAGTGGCCACTTTGCTCCAAGAAGACTGGGAGGATTCACAGAAGCACTAGTCGAACAAGGCACTACCATCATTTAGAGGCCAAAAGAGCTGACCCAAGAAGAAGAAATTCGAAGGGAAGAAGTCCACTCCTCCTGGAAAGAGGCATAGGCTAATATAGAATGGACTTTTATTAATATGTGAATGTTAAAATTTAAGTTGATATTTTGAATGGTATGATGGTTTTGTAACTCGCCCAAACCTTTTATTCAATTTTCAAATTTTCATTTTGATTCTAAAACCATTAAAAAAAATCTGTAATCTTTGGGATAAAAATTTAGAGCATTATATACATGTATAGATTTAGGTTTGCATGATCGATAGACTTTTCATGTTAGAAAATGGTGTTTTTAAAGGTATATTTGCATATTAAGTGGGTATGCTGAAAGTGTAATCCTGAATGTGTTTCCTCATAGAATTGCATGTTAAAATTGTGTATTTCACGTTATGCAAAGTAAATTCAAGATTTTTTGTTGGAAAAAATATTATTCGAAAACTGGGATTTTTGAGTTAACCCTCTATATTTTGAGTTGACCCTCTATATTTTGATTAGAGCTTCTGTATTTTGAGTTGACCCTCTGTTTCTAAAGAGTTGAACCCTGATTTAAAAGAGTTGACCCCCAATTTAAAAGAGTCAACCCCTGATTTAAAAGAATCAACACTTCATTCACAAGAGTTGGCCCCTGATTTAAAAGTGTAATGCCTAAGACATCTTTCTTAGGCTCCAGTAACTCAAACTGACCCTCACCTTGGCTCAAACCCACTTTTAGACCTTCTTGACCCAAATCGGATATAGTTAACTCAATCCATTTTATATGTTGAGATTTACAAAATTTAGCCTAACTTCCTTAGGTCATATCTCTTTTACCAGAATGAGTTTAGTTCTCAAATTTAAACTCTAACTCAATACATATAACCCCATCCTACCATCTAAAAATCATTCCTAAACCCTCAACCAATTAGGAGAACCACTCTATTCACCAAAACCCATCAAAATAGAAAACCAGACCCATGCAGATTTCATGTAGTTTTATCACAAACTCATAAATTCTCAACTGAGTGGAGTTTGACCCTATGAGCAATGTCTTCCCCCATGTGTCTCCTAGCTACCCTCCAAATTTGAGTCATTTTTGTTTAGCCAATTAGGAGAAATCATGTTTTTCCTAAAGTCTATCAAAAATTTTATAACATGTTTTTTTACCTAAACTCTGTTTTGATTTAACTGACCTAACTGAGCCTAGTTTCAAACCTAGTTTCTCCTTGGGCCCACTCAAAACATAACAAAGCCCTACGTAAATGCTCATAATTATGAAAAATTTTATGGGTAAATCAGGGTTAAAAAATTGAGGGTGTTACAAATTGATTCAATCTAAATTAGGTTTTTAGTGAATAAATAATGATGAATGCATCTCCTGGTTAAGCAAAACAAATATGCAACTATATTTTTCAGAAGCATTTAAGACATCTTAGAATATAATCATTAAGGGTATGTTTGGATGATGCTTAAAACTTGGTTAAAAATTATGTGTTGGGCTTCAACTAGGTTTTCACATCCAAACCCCAATTTTGGAGTGTTTAGAAGACATTTTCAAAATTAGGTTTTGGAGCAAATCCAATCACCCCCAAAATTGGTGCTACAAGTCGACCTCGTAGGCACTGTTGGGCATACTGGTAAAAGAGGGCACCCAGTGTTTGGGGCCGATGTGTGTGCATAGTCTCGATGTGAATGAACATTGTGGTGTGCAGTGTTTGTTGTTAGGCAGCATCATTGGCATAATCGATCATGCAAGTGACAGAGAACACTCAATGTTTAGGTAGGCAACAAGTGCATTTGGCAGAAGATGTGTGTGCATTGGTTGATGTTGTGAGGGTCAGAATGTGGCAAGGGCAGTGTGAAACACCATTGAGTGAAAATGCATTGGGTGTAGTAGTGAGTGGTACACGGACTATTGGTGACATGTGATGGTAGCATGGCATGTGATGGGCAATGATCTCGATGTTGGTGCTATGACTCATTACAACATAATTATGGTGTGTTGTTTTGCATTATGTTAGATCAACGAGCTAGAGGATGTCTTTGTAGATTTCGTTAAGTACCTCTCAACTCAGGATAAGGCAATCCCATGTGTAGTGTTTGGTACACACTGGGTTGCAAGTGAGTTAGGGCTAATTCTCCTAAAAATTGGGTTGTTGTTTTGCAAACAGTTCGCAAAGAAATGAGTCCCTTCAAACTCTCCCTGGAAAAAGGGTTTCTGCGAACGATAACAATGATTGCATGCGAAAAGAACGAGCTCCCTCGAACTCTCCCTAGAAAAAGGGTCCTTCGCAAGAGAAAAAGATGATTGATTTTTGATAAAATTGTTACCCGAGGGTTGGAAAATGATTGACATTGGTAAAATGCAACCTGAAGGTTTGAAAATGATTGGTCGACCCGGAGGTTTGTTGGTAAAAAATTGTCATTGAGCACGAGATTGAACCATTATAGAGCACTGTGTTACTTCTATGAATGGTTTTCAGGATTATCCCTTATCCTGAATGGGAATGAAGAACCTGAGTCGAAACTTGGACCTTCAAAAGAAAAATTAGTCCAACTAGAACATTGGATCTAAAAGGGAAATTCGAGTCGGAACCCGAAATTTCAAAAGAAGAGACTTAAAAGGAAAACCCAAGTTTGGAACTCAAATTTTCAAAGAAACGATTGATCCAACTCGAGCATTGGATCCAAAAAAAAGTCTGAGTCAGAACTCGAAACTTCAAAAATAAAAGATAAAAGGGAAAACCCGAGTTTGGAACTCGAATTTTCAAAGGAAAATTTTGGTCCAACACGAGCATTGGATCCAAAAGGAAGTTTGAGTCGGAACTCGGAACTTCAAAAGAAAGAGATAAAAAGGAAAACTCGAATTTATAACTCGAATTTTCAAAAGAAACAATTGGTCCAACACGAGCATTAGATCCAAAAGGAAGTCCGAGTCGGAACCCGAAACTTTAAAAGAAAGAGATAAAAAGAAAAACCCGAGTTTGAAACTCAAATTTTCAAAGGAAAAATTTGGTCCAACACGAGCATTGGATCCAAAAGGAAGTCTAAGTCGAAACTCAGAACTTCAAAATAAAGAGATAAAAAGGAAAACCCACGTTTAAAACTCAAATTTTCAAAAGAAACGATTGGTCCAACACGAGCATTGGATCCAAAAGAAAGTCTGAGTTGGAACCCAGAACATCAAAAGAAAGAGATAAAAGGGAAAACTCGAGTTTGGAACTGGAATTTTCAAAGGAAAATTTTGGTCCAACATGAGCATTGGATCCAAAAGAAAGTCCGAGTCGGAACTTAGAAGTTCAATATAAATAGATAAAAAGGAAAACCTGAGTTTAGAACTCAAATTTTCAAAAGAAACGATTGGTCCAACTTGAGCATTGGATCCAAAAGGAAGTCCGAGTTGGAACTCAAAACTTCAAAAATAAAAGATAAAAGGGAAACCCCGAGTTTCGAACTCAATTTTTCAAAGGAAAATTTTGGTCCAACACGAGCATTGGATCCAAAAGGAAGTCCGAGTCGAAACTCAAAACTTCAAAAGAAAGAGATAAAAAGGAAAACCCGAGTTTGGAACTTGATTTTTCAAAGAAACGATTGGTCCAACTTGAGCATTGGATCCAAAGGGAAGTCCGAGTCAGAACTCATAACTTCAAAAATAAAAGATAAAAAAGGAAACTCGAGTCAGAACTTAGATCTTTAAAAGAAAAAAATAAAATGAAGAAAGACCCAAGTCGGAACCCGAATCTTTAAAAGAAAATAAATTGAAGGAAAACCTGAGTTGAAACTTAGATTTTTCAAAAGGAAAAATAATTCTAACTGGAAGTCGGACTTGAGAGGGATCGACAAAAGTTATGAATTGATTTCGACGATAATGAATTTTCCAAAGATGAGAGATTCATTCAAAATTCTTGACCCAAGATGGTCTAAGATTTGAATTATTTTATGATGGTTTCAGGATTATCCCTTATCCTGAATGGGAATTGAATAAAATTTGATGAGAATTGAGAAAATCATGGAAAATGTTTCAGGTTTACCCCTTAACATGAAAGGGAATTGAAGGAGATACCTCGAAGGACGAGGTTCAGGTTTATCTCTTAACCTGAAGGGGGGATTGGAATAAAAAGAATTGACAAAAATTGATAAAATGTTGATGAAGAATCAATAAAAATTGATAAAGAATAAAAATTGATAAAAAAATTGATAGAAATTGATAAAGAATCAATAAGAATTGATAAAAATTAATGAATAATAAAATTGATAAAAATTGATAAAGATTGACGAAAGTCTGGTGAAAATTGATAAAATTGGTGGAAATTTGATGATGCTTGAAAGATGATGAAAGATTTCAGAATTATCCCTTATCCTGAATGGGAAGAGATACCTTGTTAGAAGGAGGTTCAGGTTTATTTCTTAACCTGAAAGGGAAATGAAGATTGATGAGAAATATTAGAAAAAATAAAAAATGATTCAGGTTTATCCCTTAACCTGAGAGGGAAGAAGGATTGAAATACCTCGTTAAAAGGAGGCATCAGGTTTATCCCTTAACCTAAAAGGGAATTGAAGATATGAATGATAAAAAGATTTTATTTGATTCTGCTTGCATACAGGGTTTCTAAAAAAATGAATTTTTATAAAATAATAAAAATAAATGCTCCAGTATAACGGGGAAGGAAAAATAATATTTGAAAAGGGCTATTTAAAAAAAATATGAGAACTTACAAATAGGATGTTTAGAAAAAAGAAATTTTGAGAGAAATTTTGACAAAAGAAGGAATCAGGTTGACAAAAAGATATCCCATTACTAGGGATTGGGTCGTCACAGAAAATTGCGACAATCGCATTGTTTCTCTGTGAGATAGAATAAACAATTTAGAATATGAACAAATGCTATTTCGAAAAGGACATCTCTTGACAAAAGAGATTTTACTGTGAAAAGGCAAAGAATAGAATCAGAAGATACACTAAAAGATAGGAAGAAAAAGGTTTGAAAATAGATGGCAAGATTTGAAATTTGAAAAATTGCAGGCAGGATCAAAAGAATTGAATAAATCAAAAGAAGAAAAGAAAAATACACCTGGACTTTTGAAAAATAGAACAAGACTTCGAAACATATATCTAGGGTTTCAGAAAATAATTTTGAAGAAATATGGAAAGAGAAATATATACCTACATTTTGAGAAATACAGGAAAATCTTAAAAAGAATATCTAGGATTTAAAAATTATTCTATAGGAATAAAGAAAAGGAAAATATATATCTAGATTTTGAGAAACACAAGGAGATCTTTTAAAAAAATGTCCAGGATTTAAGAAAATTATGAAAAAATAAAGAAAGAGAAATATATAACCTGGATTTGAGAAATAGAGAAAAATTTGGAATAAATATCCAAGGTTTTAAAAATGTGAAGTAAATGAGGATTTACAAGATAACATCCACAAAAAAAGCAAAAACTATACAAGCAATGATGCACAGACAACACTCCCTAAAAGCTGACTCTAAATGCAATATTTGAAAAGGCTGGTAGAACCTTAATCCTAACTCTAAGGTTTTAATTATCTGACTCCAATCAAGATATGTCAATATACTCAGACCGAAGCTTGAAGTACGTGGCATAGAAATTTCCTCGGTTCTAAGGTAAGGTTTTCTCAACATCCTTGAACGTCTATCGATATACTTCGGACTATGGCCCTTAGTACGTGGTACAGGGGTGTTAACCCAAATAAGTGGTCCAGTTGTGAGGCTTTCTCCCGAACTATGGTTCAATGAGACAACCCAGTGACGTGAAGACCGAGACAATATAGGTAGGGATGTTTTTGAAAATATGTTTAACATGCAAGAAACCAGATGTTTATAATGCAAAGTCCTAAAGAGATAGAATTTTGAAAATCAGAAGAAGCATACATTTGCATACATTATTTGTATTCAATCTCTAGAATTGAGGAGAGTTGTATTTCAGACCTAAGTCTAAGTGAGCATGCATAGATCTCCTCAATATGGTCCTACCAAACCATACTTAAATCCTATATGCTTTTATGTCAGCTTAGGACAGAGTCTAGGCTCCTAAGGTTTGCATGGAAAATGAAGCTGACATTTAAGGAATAATGACTTAGATAATATCAAAGCAAAGCAAAGGCATAAATCCGACCTGACGAAGACAGAGTCCCATCACAGACGCCAAAACTGTGATCATTGCAAAATTTTTCCTCTTTTCCTTTTTCTCTTTTTCTCTTTCCTTTCTGTCTCTTTTTTCTTTTTGAAGGGGATAAAAGAAAGAAAGAAGAGAGAAGAGAAAGAAAGAAAGAAGAGAGGAAATCTTTTACAAGGTCTCACTTGACCTTTATTTTAAAAAGATTTTGAAATTACTCGCCTCTATTTTTTAAAAATTTGCGGAAAAAATAGAGAGATGTGATTCACTCGTTGGTACAAGGTTCAACTGTTCCTGGCGCCTTTACTAGGGGTAATTGAACCAAGGATCGAATAAATGTCTTTTGCTTTGCCTAAATATTGTCTAAATAAATATTTTAGAATCTTAAATGCACAAAGAATCATGCTTGTGTAATGAAAATGCAAAGATGTATGCTTTTGAGAAAATGGTTCAAAAATTTTAGTTTTTCCAAGTGATTTTGAAATAGGTTTTTGAAATTAGGACTGAATTAGAGAAAATCGATTTTGAGACTTAGAGACAATTTCAAAACTTGATTTTAAATTTCAAAGTGAATTGAATTTGGGAATCAAACTCATAATTTAGATAGAACTTAGAGGTTTTGGAGTTTGAAATAGAAATGGGGAATAAGACTTGAATTCAAACTTGAAATTTGAAATGAGAAGAGAATTTCAAAGTTGAATTGAACTTTTTGAACTTGGAAAAGAATTTGAAAATTGAATTTTGAATTTTGAATTTTGAAATAAGATAGAATTGAGAATAAAAAGATGAATTTGAATTTATAAATAAGAATTGAAAATGATTTTAGAAATGAGAAATACATTTAAAATTTTATATCAGAGATCACTTGGAATTTGGAAGATAATTTGAAAAAATGATTTGAAATGCAATTCTATCCTGATTGATGAATGACTTTAAAGAATTTAAAATTTTGAATTGAAAGGCATATTTCATTCTTTAGGAGAATTGAAATAAGATTAGAATTATAATACATTCGTGACTATGGCCACAGATGTATTATAATATAATCTATATTTGAGTTCTGATAAAGAATAAAATAAATTTTTGGTGCCTTTATAGGATTTGAAATGAGATTAACCTTCAATATATCCTTTCTATGGCCGTGAATATATCTTAAATTAACTTACATGTCAAATTCTGACAAAAGAAAAAAAAAATTAGAAAAATATGATGCTTTTCAAAAGAGACCTAAGTGTGGATCAAATGTTATTCCATAAAAGATAAAAATCTTAAGTATTGTTCACATTTTGACTATGTCCATAAGTGTGAATCATTTACTTAGGACTAATTACCTCTTATTAGAATGGTGCACATGTCATTCATGTTTCATCATTGTGGATTTTTGAAAATGAAAGTAAAAATGAGATGAAAACATGCAATTATGAGAATTTACATGCTTATACATTCTATTCTAACACTGAAAAGTAAAGTTCTCATTAATATCTAGCTATTACAACCTTTAAATTGAAATTGAAATTGAAATTACAGTAGTCCTTAATTTAGGAAAGAAAAGTAGCATTTTCCATGTATTTTTTGCAAAAAGTGGGTTAGTACGAATATAAAGAGAGATGACAATTGTTACGACAATGAAACCATACATGATACTTCAAGTACAAGGTTTTGATGATGAGCAAGTGGAATCAACTGCATTTCAGCTAAGGCTATGAAGAAATTGAAGAATTCGATGAAGAATCTTTGAAGACTAGTGTGCAAATGTTTAAATCATTAAAAGTCTTAGATTCTTGTAAGAGCCTTACTTAGAGTGCATATTTAGGTTGCATTTCACCTTAAAAGTCTTTAGAAAATCTTTTCTAAAAGAACCCCTCATGAAAATCTTTTTCAAAAACTCTTTTCTTAAATTTTTATGTGTATTAGTCGACCAATAGACTTACCAGTCGACTAATCCTTTCGCGCCATATTTTCTAAAAAGTCATTTTTGTCAAATTAGTCGACCGAAGGTTTTATCAGTCGACTGGACAGAATGTCTGTTTTCTGGAAAATTAGCAGCAGTCGACTAATGGTTTTATCAGTCGACTGAACAGAACATGTGTTTTCTGAAAATTTAGCAGCAGTCGATTAATGTTTTTATCAGTCGACCGAACAGAATGTTTATTTTTCAGAAGATTTTAGCAGCAGTTGACTGAAAGGTTTTTCAGTCTACTGATGATATTATCAGTTGATTATTTTTTCTCTAGTCGACTAAGTTTCAAAAGTTCATATTTTTAAACGGCTCGATTAACAAATCAGTCGACCGACGATAACTGTCAGTCTACTAATAACTAACTATTAGTCGACTAACTGATGTTTGAGTCGACTAATTTTGTCATTTTCCTGAAACTTCAAAAAGGCGTGTCTTTTCATTTTTCAAACGTTTTGATCGTTCAAAATGGATGGTATTGACACCCTTTCATACTCTCAACATATGAAATCTTTCAACTATAAATATGAGTGCATTTTACACTCAAAACAACAAGAATTCAATCGATTTGAATAATTTACTTCTTGCTTTTCACTCCTATTCATTCAAGTATTTGTTTTCTCACTCACTTGATATTTTCACTTTAGTTTTTCACTCAAATCCCTTTGAGAGATAGTGAATTCGCGAGTAGAGTATTTCAACAACCTCGAAAGCCAATTGCATCTCATTTGCATTCAAAAGAAAGGCTCATAGGTTGTATTGTAAGTTGTTATTTATTTTCTGTAAAAAGGACTCCTTGGTTTAAAGGAGTTGTTTGCTTTCAGTAGGATTGTTACTGAAAGTGGGACCGGTTTTGGTCTGTATGATCTTGTAGTTAACAAGATTGATAGTGGAAATCTCAAGCGGGTTTTGCTTGGAGACTGGATGTAGGTCGGGATAGACCGAACCAGGATAAAATCTTGTGTTCTTTGTGTGTTTGCTTTTCAAATTGCAAAATCCTTCTATATTCCGCAGACAATTTTTAAAAGCACTATTGACCCCCCTCTAGTGCTCGTTGCCTCGATCCTAGTACACTTTCATTTGGTATCAGAGCAGGTTTGCTATTACTTTGATTTGATCATCATCTAGCATGGCAACTACAACATCTCAGCACAAAGAAGGATGCTCCTATGTTCGTCCTCCTCTCTTTGACGGAACAAGCTATGGTTACTGGAAAGTAAGAATGACAATATTCTTGCAATCCATGGATCTAGATATTTGGAGAGTTGTTTCAGAAAAGTACCAAACTCCATCAATTGATTTCAGCCGATGGACCGATGAAGAAAAGAAGACTGCTTCACTTAATGCAAAGGCAATGAATGCATTATATTGTGGCGTTGACAAGGTAGAGTTTAATCGCATCTCTCAATGCTCTACAACAAATGAAATCTGGCATACCCTTCTCGTGACACACGAAGGTACATCAAAGGTAAATGAATCTAAAATTGCTTCTTTAGTTCATAAATTTGAATTGTTCAAAATGAAGAAAAATGAATCTATATCGGACATGGTAACTAGAATGACCGATATAACTAACACTTTGAAATCCCTTGGAAAAGAATATTCACAAGTGGATTTAGTGAGAAAGATCCTAAGGTGTTTAACTCCTGAATGGGAGAGAAAAACCACTGCTATTGAAGAAGCGAATGATCTTAACACACTCACTCTTGAAGATTTGGTTGGTAACCTTATGGCATATGATGTCCAACTTCAAGACAGATAAGAAGAAGAGCCCAAAAAGAAATCTCTTGCTTTTAAGGCTACTTCTGACTCAGAAAATTCAGAAGAAAATTAAGATATTTCCCTCATCACAAGGCAATTTAGAAGATTCATAAAAAATGGTAGATTTCAAATAAAGGTAAAGAAAGCAGACTCTTCAAATCCCAATGAAGTCAAGTGTTTTAACTGCAAAAAGACAGGACATATCAGGAAAGATTGTCCTCTTCTCAAAATCAAGCCCAAGGACCAATTCAAGAAGAAAAAGGCATTTCAAGCATATTGGGATGATAGTGACTCCTCTTCCGATGAAGAAATAAATGAAGAAGTCGCCAACATGTGTTTTGTAGCACAAGAAGATTCGGTAAGTCAATTTGACTATGATGAATTATTTGAAGCATTTAATGATTTATATGCTAAATATAAGAGTCTAAGTTCTAAAAATAAAGAGTTAAAAACTGAAAATTTAACTCTTGGCTTTCAAAATAAAGTGTTACTTCAAGAAATAGAAGATCTCAAGAAAGAAAACTCTTGCCAAGCATTTGAGATAAAAGAAGTTGGAGTTAGAACCAATCTCTTACAAAAAAAAATATCTAGTCTAAAAGAAAAATCAAATGATCTTCTTTCCATAGTGACCAAATTCACAAATGGTCAAGAGAATCTAGAAAAACTTCTTGGTTCTCAAAGATGTTCGGTTAATAAAATCGGATTGGGATATAGCTTCTTTGATACTCAAAATAGACCAAACTATGTGGTGAAAAATCAAAGACATTATTCTCAACCTTTTAAAACTAAACTTTCTAGTTCTAATAGAAATGCATTAAATCATGGAAACTATAATGCTTATAAGCCTAGACATGATAAATCCTTTTATAGAAAGAATATTTATTATCAAAGGAAACCAAAATCCAAATGGATATGGGTTCCTAAGACTAACTCTCATGGACCCGAAAATAGAAAGGGGTCAAATGCTCTGTTTTCTAATTTTGTTGTAGGTACACAACATAAGGAGCAAATGGATATTGGACAACGGTTGTTATAAACATATGACTGGAAGGCCGGAGTTATTTTCCACCCTCAAAAATAAGGATGGAGGAACCGTCACCTTTGGTGACAATAACAAGGGAAAAGTAATAGGTATTGGTAATATTGGTAATCCAAAATTTCACTTGATAGAAAATGTTCTTTTAGTAGATGGTTTAATGCATAATTTATTATCTATTAGTCAATTATGTGATAAAGGTTTTCATGTTTCTTTTGAAAATAATTTATGCTTAATTTCTGATTTTCAATCTAAAAAGATCATTTTTAAAGGTAAAAGAAGGAACAATGTGTATGAACTATATCTAGATGAATTACCCACTTTTAATGAAAAATGTCTTATTGTTTCAAATGAAATTCAATGGTTATGGCACAAGAGACTTGGACATGTTAACTTTAAAATTATTTCAAAGTTATCCAAGAATGATCTTGTAAGAGGCCTACCTAGAATACCATATAAGAAAGATCACTTATGTGATGCTTGCCAAAGGGGTAAACAAATCAAGAGTTCTTTTAAAGCAAAAGATATAGTTTCAACAAAACGTCCTCTTGAACTTTTACATTTAGATCTATTTGGACCATCTAGAATTCAAAGTTTGAATGGTAGCAAGTATGCTTTTGTTATAGTATATGATTATTCTTGGTTTACATGGGTGATTTTTCTAAAAAGCAAAAATGATGCTTTTTCGAAATTTTCTAAACTTTGTAGAAGAATTACAAATGAAAAATCTACATCAATAATTAAAATTCGTAGTGATCATGGTGGTAAATTTGAAAATGAATCTTTTCTAAAGTTTTGTGACTTACATGGTATATCTCACAACTTTGCTTTTCCTAGAGCGGCTCCACAAAATGGAGTTGTTGAAAGAAAGAATAGAACTTTGCAAGAATGTGCTAGAACCATGCTTCAAGATAAAATTTACCAAAATACTTTTGGGCTGAAGCAATAAATACAGCATGTTATGTTTTAAACCGTGTTCTTATTCGACCAATTTTAAATAAAACATGTTTTAAATTGTATTATGATCGTATACCAAAGATCTCATATTTCAAAATTTTTGGTAGTAAATGTTTCTTGTTAAATACCAAAGATAATCTTGATAAGTTTGATTCAAAATCAGATGAATCAATATTTCTTGGATATTCTTCTAGAAGTAAAGCTTATCGTATTTTCAATAAAAAAACATCTTGTATTGAAGAATCTTTACATGTTGCATTTGATGAGAATTGTGAGCAGATTATACCTCTAAGCGAAGGAGAAGAAGTAATACTTCAAGAAGAACCCTTGATAGAGAGTACTTCTCAAGAAAATATTCCTCTTCAACCGGTTTGGAAAGAAGTTCCTAATCATCCACATGAACAAGTTATTGGTGAAATAAAGAGTGGTGTCCAAACTAGAAGGCAATTAGAAAAATATATTGCAAATGTTGCTTTCATATCTAAATTAGAACCAAAGAATATCAATGAAGCTTGTGATGATGAATTTTGGCTTTTGACCATGTCTGAAGAACTTAACCAATTTACTAGAAATGATGTTTGGGATCTAGTTGATAGACCAAAGGATCATCCAGTAATTGGAACAAGATGGGTCTTCCGAAATAAGCTGGATGAAAATGGTGAAGTCATTTGTAACAAAGCAAGGCTATAATCAAGAAGAAAGCATAGATTTTGATGAAACCTATGCACCAGTGGCTTGATTAGAGTCAATTCGAATGATGCTTGCTTTTGCTAGTTACATGAACTTCAAGTTATATCAAATTGATGTTAAGAGTGCATTCTTAAATGGACACATCAATGAAGAAGTTTATGTAGAGCAACCTCCAGGCTTTGAAAATGAGAAATATCCAGAAAAAGTCTACTCAAACAAGCACCAAGAAAGTGGTATGAAAGACTACGAAATTTTCTAGAACAATCTGGTTTTTCCATTGGTCGGGTAGACTCCACTTTATTTATTAAAAATCTTAATTCAGATATTCTTATTGTGCAAATTTATGTTGATGACATAATATTTGGTTCTACTAATGATTCTCTTTGTCAAGAATTTGCTAAAGCTATGCAGGAAGAGTTTGAAATGAGCTTGATGGGCGAATTAAATTACTTCCTTGGACTTCAAATAAAGCAAACTGAAGAAGGAATCTTCATCAATCAGGCTAAGTATACAAAAGAACTTCTCAAGAGATTTGGGATGGACTTACCGAAATCAAGAAAGAATTCTATGAGTACAACTACTTCTCTTGATAAAGATGAAAATGGTAAAAGTGTAGATACTAAGCTCTACAGAGGTATGATCGGATCTCTATTATACTTAATTGTTAGTCGACCGATAAAAATTTAGTCGACTGATGCTTTTAAATTTTTAGAATGTATCGCACCATATTAGTCGACCGATATATTTCTAGTCGACTGATGTTTTTAGAATGAGTCGCACATTCTTAGTCGACCGATAAAGTTTTAGTTGACTAAAATTTTTTTTAAAATTTTTAAATGAAGGGACCCGATACCCCTTGGATTTTTTTTTTTAAAAAAACTCGTCTTTTTAAAATAAGCATCGTTTCATTTTCACACCTTTTCATTTTTTATTTTAAAAGAATGAAACCCTTAAAACGAAAACCATCTTTCACTTTTGCCTCTCTCTCTTCCGAAAAACCCTGGGAGTGTCGTTCGGAGTGTCGTTCTATCTTCGCCGGGATTTTCTTGTCGTGACAGGGAGACGCCGGAATCTTCTGGCCGTGATCTTAAAACGTCGGACTCCTCTTGCAGTAACTGGCGCATCTTCAAAACATGCCGGAACCCTCTTGCCGTGACAGTGTATTTTCTGTCATTGCTGGAATCCCCTTGTGGCCGACTTCACACTCGCCGTCAGCCATCGTGTCCTCCTCTGTTTCTGTTTCACAACGCCGAACAACGTTCTCCTTCTGCCGGAAATCGTTTGGAAGCCGACATTTTTTTTGGTAACTTTGTTTTTAACCATGCCTCGTACGAAGTCTGCATCTGCAAAAGGTTAAGGTTTTCCTCCTTCTACACCTTCTTCAAGATATGGATTTTCACTCAGATTACTCCGAAATCCTCTTTTATATGATACTTTTGGATCAATTTCTGCACTACCTATTTTACCAGGCTGAAATGTATTGTTTCCTCGTTACAACATAAGAGAATTATTTCTAGGTATTTTACATCTTTTTGATGCCTGTGCAGACACTCTTCATTATCCTTTTCTGATTCACTTTTGATTATTTTGGCTTAATTTACAGAATTGTTACTTTTTTATTATTTTGGCCACGACCAATGTGTATTTTACAAATTTGTGGAAACAAAAACCATTTCTTCCTTATGGATGTCTTCTAACTCGTATTTTAAGACATTTTAAAGTTCCCTTAACAAATGAAAAATATATTAAGCAAAAAGAGTTCTTTGATCAAACAATTTTTAAAAGAATAAAAATTAAATATCTCCTTTAAATGTTGATCAAACTGAACCATCTGATCCTACTGAACCATCAATTTCTGAACCTTCACCTTCTGCGACACCTTCATCTCATGCAAAAAGAAAGAAATTTTCGACAAATCAAGACAATGATGAAGTTATGCAGAGACTGGAAGCTTTGGAGCTGCATCAACACACTTTTCGTGAAGATGTGACTCAACAACTATCTTTGATTCAGAAAGAGATTACTTCAATCAAGGATTTGCTCAACTCACTTTTCTGAACTTTGTTGTCTAAACTTTCATACTTTATGGGTTGTAATATTTTAAACTTGTATCGCTATTTTGCTTATGCTATTTCTGCCCTTACTCTTTTTGATTCTGACAAAGGGGGAGAAAAAGATAAAAGATAGCATTAAATTGAATTTGCAGGAGATCTTGCAAGAGAAAAATCTCATATGGAGAAAAAGATAAAATGCATGAAGTAATGATGAATGGAAATGCAAGCCAATCAATATGTGATATATGTGCTTTGAAAGTACTAACTTTTAATGTTTTGCAGCATATTGATAGGGGGAGTAAAATCTCCATCTATGCATCTAAATGCTTCATCTTTGATTAAGTTTGTCATCATCAAAAAGGGGGAGATTGTTACGACAATGAAGCCATACATGATACTTCAAGTACAAGGTTTTGATGATGAGCAAGTGGAATCAACTGCATTTCAGCTAAGGCTATGAAGAAATTGAAGAATTCGATGAAGAATCTTTGAAGACTAGTGTGCAAATGTTTAAATCATTAAAAGTCTTAAATTCTTGTAAGAGCCTTACTTAGAGTGCATATTTAGGTTGCATTTCACCTTAAAAGTCTTTAGAAAATCTTTTCTAAAAGAACCCCTCATGTAAATCTTTTTCGAAAACTCTTTTCTTAAATTTTCATGTTTATTAGTCGACCAATAGACTTACCAGTCGACTAATCCTTTTGCGCCATATTTTCTAAAAAGTCATTTTTGTCAAATTAGTCGACCGAAGGTTTTATCAGTCGACTGGACAGAATGTTTGTTTTATGAAAAATTAGCAGCAGTCGACTAATGGTTTTATCAGTCGACTGAACAGAACATGTGTTTTTTGAAAATTTAGCAACAATCGACTAATGCTTTTATCAGTCGACCGAACAGAATGTTTGTTTTTCAGAAGATTTTAGCAGCAGTCGACTGAAAGGTTTTTCAGTCTACTGATGATATTATCAGTCGACTAATTTTTCTCTAGTCAACTAAGTTTCAAAAGTTCAGATTTTCAAACGGCTCGATTAATAGATCACTCGACCACGATAACTGTCAGTCTACTAATAACTAACTATTAGTCGACTAACTGATGTTTTAGTCGACTAATTTTGCTGTTTTCCTGAAACTTCAAAAAGGCGTGTCTTTTCATTTTTCAAACGTTTTGATCATTCAAAATGGATGGTTTTGACACCCTTTCATACTCTCAACGTATGGAATCTTTCAACTTTAAATATGAGTGCATTTTACACTCAAAACAACAAGAATTCAATCGATTTGAATCATTTACTTCTTGCTTTTCACTCCTATTCATTCAAGTATTTGTTTTCTCACTCACTTGATATTTTCACTTTAGTTTTTCACTCAAATCCCTTTGAGAGATAGTGAATTCGTGAGTAGAGTATTTCAACAACCTCAAAAGCCAATTGCATCTCATTTGCATTCAAAAGAAAGGCTCATAGGTTGTATTGTAAGTTGTTATTTATTTTCTGTGAAAATGACTCCTTGGTTTAAAGGAGTTGTTTGCTTTCAGTAGGGTTGTTACTGAAAGTGGGACTGGTTTTGGTCTGTGTGATCTTGTAGTTAACAAGGTTGATAGTGGAAATCTCAAGCGGGTTTTGCTTGGGGACTGGATGTAGGTCGGGATAGACCGAACCAGGATAAAATCTTGTGTTCTTTGTGTGTTTGCTTTTCAAATTGCAAAATCCTTCTATATTCCGCAGACAATTTTTAAAAGCACTATTCACCCCCCCCTCTAGTGCTTGTTGCCTCGATCCTAGTACACTTTCAATAATATCCCATGAGATCAAGAAGGCAAATGATGAAATGGATTTAAGATGCATATGAGATGCATATGGCTAAGTGCATGTATATGAGAATGGATCTGCCTAAATGTATATGAGAATGTATATAAAAAGGGTATACATGAAGGCATATATGTACATATGTTCCTATGACTGAAAATCTATATAAGACTTAAATGCATGTGTACTATACATATATAATATGTAATACCTGTGCCTAAGGGTAACTTGAAGTGCAGGTGATGCGGGTTTATGGAGGTGCAATGCAGCTCACACTGGGTGACAATCTATTGACAGGAGAGTGAGAAAGTTGCAGCAGTAATGCAAAGATATGTTGTGAAATGTGATGAAGGAAGTGAGTGTTGACATGCTAAGGTAGCAGGGAAGAGGGTGACAGATAGTGTATGGGGTTGTAGTCAGTGGTAGTGACAACAAACATGATAAAGGTATGGAGTTGAGGACATGCAGGGAATATGTTGTTATCAGGTGAGGTGTTAATGGGATGTGTTGCTACAGTGGCAGCAATGGGTGGAGCCTTTCAGTAGTAGGCTGATATGGTGAAAGCATGTGGGTGATGTGGCATATGCAGGGAAATAGTGCTGGTGAAGGCTATGCAAATAAGAGGGGAGATGGTGTTGTGCATTTGATGGAATGTTGGGCAACAGGTGGTACAAAGGTGGAATGGAGAGGCAATGTGTCATGGCAAATTGATGTTGTGGAGACAGCAACAGTAAAATAACAATGGGTGTAATGTTGTGAATGGGGATATAGTGATGTGGTTGTTGTATGATAGAAATAGGCTGGAGGAGCGTAGTGTGGAAAGTGGAAAGTGTATATATAAAGGTGAGTGAATGTACTGTAGGTAAATATGTTGTGTGATAATGAATGAAGCAGTAGAAACAGACGTGGCTAGGTGCTATTGTGATTGTTACAACAGGTGTTGTGTGTAAGATGGTACTGTGAGCATAATAGTGCTTGTAGGATGATACTGTATATAAGTGAGATAGTGGAGTATTAGTGAGATAGTGGTGGTGTGAGGGGACCTGGCAAGTGAAGACAGGTGGATGTTGTGTTGATGCAGTGCGTCAACAAATGCATATATGATAAAATGGGGATTGTTGTAATGAAAAATATAAATTACTGTGGTGAAATGGGAATTGAATCAACAAATGTAGATGTACTAAAATGTGAACAAAATATGAATTGTTGTAGTAAAGAAACCAACACACATGGTAAATAGGGGAATACACACCTGTGAATATTTTCTTTCTAGGAGGGGTGCAACCAGACCAAAGTGAAGGTATGCAGAGGTGAATGAGAATGTGGTAAAGTGTTGAAGTGAAGATATGATATCACTGATGAGGAAGATGCACCAATGGTTGTTGGTAAATGGTGCAAAACACAATGAGGAGGTGCAGAGCGCCTTGGTTCCACAATGAACTGTATCATCCAACTTTCCTTCATCTAATGCAGCCTATTTTTCCAAAAGGGCTTTGGTTTATCCGTTGCATAATATCCAGAAACCATCTCTGATCCCCACCTTGTGGCAGAGTACTCATTTTAAAACATCTACATGATCTTTCATTGGTACTCGTAACAAGAAGTCTAGACATCTAGCTATTTGCTCCAGCCAGGTCAGTCAGATGCTTGACAACAACAATGTCAATTTGTAGAATGTGCTTGAAGGCTTGAGTAACCACTTCATGAAATGCAAAGTGATCGTGTGTGGTTTAATAGTGTTATGCATTGGGATGCTGTGGATGATGGTGACAAGGTGTGTAGAGAAAGATGAAATAATGACAATGTACAACATGTTGCGAGGGAAGTATATGCAATGCAATGGAAATAAAAAACACTGGATGTAGAGATGTAAGGTTGGAAGAATATGTATACAATGTGGATATTTCGAACAGAAGAACTGCAGCTTGATCTGGAGGTAATTGCCAGCAAATACCAATGGATGTAGTCATAGGAAATGGCAAGGGTAAATACTGAGTATAGAAACTAATCAATGGTAGCATGCAGGGGGTTTGGTTTGTGGTGAAGGTGTGAATGCTTAATCACACAGAAACAGATGCAACTTGTGTATAATGACTACCTAATCTGAATGTTAATACAAGAAAGCAGAGCAACACCACTAGCCCATAAAAAAAAGGGAAATCAGAATATGGTGACAAGAGGTCTTACTGCAGATCCAAAGGTGGGCAAATTTATTTAGCAAAATGTAATCAGGTGGCTTCTCTAGCAAACAACATTCATCTCATGTTTAAAAGTACAAAGCTCTCCAAGTATCCAACTGATTCATGAATTGAGGCTAGATCTTGACAAGGGTCAAGGACCAACTTCAGTGGTCATGGCGTGACAAGGAGGTAGGAATTTCCTTGAGATCAAAACAATTAGATAGACCAAGGATTTTCAGCCTTTCTTGAAAGCCTGAAGGGCCTGTTTATTCATCATTTACTGAGTCCTGTCACTGTCAGATGAATTAAGGATAGCAAGCTCACCACAGTCATCAATCAGGACAATTGAAAAGAAGGTCTAAAATAATCAAATCTGGTGTTAATTGCACCATGGTGGGTATGATCATTAGACATCAACAACAATACTTACATCAGCAACGATATCTGCAATATGGTGATCAACTCTTAATTGATGTATAGCCATAAGCTTAACATGGCAAATGATCCTTATTAACCACACAGTAATTGAACACCCATTCCATCATGCTGATAGATATTACAATATAATTGCTTATCAAGACAAGAAAAAGAAAAGAAAATGGAACCAAGATGACATAGATGGATACCATCGAATCTCATCACCAGTTTCAACTAAGAGCAAACATTAATCAAGTAAGTACATCCTAACTCTATTTAATACAGATAGTGGAGACAGGACTTCAATAGATGTAGATGCCTATGGTGGGACAATGAAATGATAAGCAAAGTGCAGAGTGCGTTGCATTAAGGAAACTCAAAACGCAAAGGTAGCGAGCAAAATGAATAATAACAGGTAAAATATAAGATTAATTGAAGATTATTGCGGAGTAAACCCGATCAGATACTGGATCAGATCAGATGTTACTTCGAAAGCCATTGAGTTGAAAAGAAAACTGTTACAGATAAGTAAATGAAAAAAATAAGATGCATAATGAAAGAATGTGGATGATAGGAGTATTAACACAATCCAAATATACCGAAATCAAAGAAATTCAGACAAAATTAAAAGGAGAGGAGATGTTGGAGTAAAACTCTGATGATATTGTAGGGTGTAGGTTGGTGGTGCCATAGGCAAACCAACACTATAGCATTTGCATTAATGGAGGCCAAAACAGAGAAATCAAAATAAAACCAGAAGTAACAAAGGGAAAAAGAAATACTTACTGGATTGCTGATGAT
Organism: Nuphar pumila; assembly: GCF_984573655.1. NCBI lineage: Eukaryota > Viridiplantae > Streptophyta > Magnoliopsida > Nymphaeales > Nymphaeaceae > Nuphar > Nuphar pumila. The sequence goes on from NC_143251.1 coordinate 29,698,876, forward strand.
GATGCAAATATAAGTATGAACAGGAAATCAAGACACGAACAAATCATTGAAATTAAAAAGAAAAATGAAAATAAGAAATCGAATATCACAAGGGAGATCAAAACATAAACAAGAAATCAAAAATTAGAAGAGAAATTAAGCTACAAATGGGAAATTGAAAATCATAAGGGAAATCAAAACTGAAAAGGAGAAAGTAAAACAGACTCAGATGCAGATTGAAATTCAAATCCCAGGTGAATCGGTGATGCCATTGTGAGGCATCGCCGGTTACCAGCATGTAAGGCAATGCACCAAAAATAAAACCGAGAGTCTAACGTAAATTGGAAATCGAAATGAGCATAGGAAATTAAAATACAGATAAGAAAATGAAAACAAAAACAAAAAATCGAATGTAAGTAGACATTCAAAATATGCGAAAAAGAAATTCATAAAGAAACTACAAAAGGGAAGAAGGAGAAAAAAAATGTAGGAATGTATTCATTCCGTTGATATCGCAATATGCAAGTCGATCTTGCTATATGCAGATCGACCCTGCAAATCATGCATTCAGTGAGTAGAAATTGAAAGCAAAATGAAGATAATGGATATTATGTGAGGACCAAAAAATAAAAATAAATAAAAAAATGCTTGAAATGGTGATTTTACAGAGGAACCGAGGGGGAGCTCTTACCTTGGATTAATAGAGGTTGAAATCGAAGGAGTGAATCCTCTATACGTGCAGCTGGGGGGTCGTTCCTTCAGTCGATGGAGAAAGATCAGAAAAAGAAATAATAAGAAGAAGAAGGAGAAAGGGGAAGAAGGCAATCGATTAGAGAGGGAGAAGGGAATGCTGAGGTGAAGAGGTGATCGAGAAGAGGAAATGCTGGGGTGAAAATGGATGATGAAGGATGCCCCCCTGTGGTCTCTCTTTATAACGAGAGACCGTTAGACATTTTACAAATTGGGTCCCCTTTATTTCTGAATTTTTTTCACAATAGTGGTTCCTTTTAAAAGATTTCTTAAAAGAGGCTTTTAACCACGAAAATGTTTTCAAAAGGGGGGTTTCTAGGCTATTTTTCGTATTTTCTTTTTTTTTTCCTTTTTTTTCTTTTCTTTGTGTTTTTCATATTTTTTTGTGTTTTTGAAAGAAGATTTTCTAAAACTATGGGAAAAATAAAAGGTTTTTGAAATATTTTTATAAAACTTGAAATTTTTACAAAAGAGGGGTTTTCTGAGAATACAGGGTTAATCTTCAAAAATTTCTTTAGAAAACAGGTCTGGATCTTAGTTTTTGAACGAAATTTGGGTTTGGATCTTAAATTGAGATTGGATTCAGATAAAACCTCTGAGGAAATACAAAGAATTGAATTTTTTTAATTTTTTGAAGAATAAGAGATTCAGACTCAGAATCAGATTCAGATATCAGATATGGGTCCGAGATTGGACCAGAAATGAAAATTGAATCTGGATTCTAGTGAATTTAAGAAAATGAATGGATTTTTTATCAGAAGTTGACCCAATTATTCAGAAGATGTGGGTCAGAAGCAAAAAGGGATTTTTTGCAATTTTTTGAAAATTTTGGGGTGTTCACAATGGTGCAGAGAGTCATGGTTTGGTCTACGTCATTGTGCATGAGGTGATGCATATGGCCGAACATTCATTTAGGCAGCTACACATGAGGTGATGTGCAATGTGCAATGCTAATGATCATTTTGGTAGTCACACATGGGGTGATGTGCAGGGCTTAGGGTTATTAGGCTAGCCAGGTTGGGTTCACCTGGCTCCGCATGAGCTTGCAAAAAATGGCCTATGACAATTGGTATTAGAGGCATGATCAAACAACATTGTTAATGGTTGAGTGATAGGCTACTTTCTTTGTGAGGCAAGTCATATGAGTATTGGCCAAGCTTGCAGTGAAGTTGTGGGAAGTTGTTTTGGTTCAGTATGGATATCAAAATGGTGATGCTTTTGAGGGTGTTTTCAATGGTTGGATGGGTGTTCTGGAGGCAAGCATGGTATGGGACACATTGTGCATTTATGGGACACTGGTGATATTCTACCACATAGGAATTCAATAAGCTATTTTTGACACAAGGAAAAGAGACCATTTGTTCTAGCTATGCTTGTGAAGCAATATGCGAGTGGTTTCGTGATTGGGGGTACTTGTCACCACACATTAGTTGTAGACATGCCATTGGGTTGAAAGTGTTTGTGTGCAACAATGTTGGGTGAGTTGCAGAGATAGTTGACTTTTATATGTTGAGGGTTCACACTTGTGTGATGCAGTGGAGTGCCCTGAGGCTGAGGCAACCTGTGTTGGCACTCTTGTGGTGTTCAAAGGACCTGAGACAGAGATGTTTGACCATATCTTTGCAAGTGTTCGTTGGGATGGTCTCAGAGTCTCCTTGGCAGCGAAAGGCCAGAGATGATGGAACTCAATAGTGGGACAAAGTCCCTGAATGACTTTTTTCCCTTGGTGAGGCATGGGTAGCCACAAGAATTTGGAGGGATAACTTAAGTTATGGGTGAACGGGGTGCCCAAGTGGGATGATGGTGATGCCTCTTATGGAAGAGGTATGGTTGGATTTAGGCCCAGTATGAGGCAGCCAAAGATGGGTTAAAGGCTCGAGCGTCTAAGCTGAATCATAAGTTGAGTTTAAGAAAATTTGGCAAAAGATGTGACCCCTCTTCCACATGGTTCAGACTTTTAAGGGATGTCGAAGAGTTGGGTGGGGGAGAACAATGTAGACCAACTTTATAGCATAACCAAGCATGCACACGATATGAGATGTAGCAGTGTTTGGGCATACACATGCATGGTATGGGACATGTTTGTGGCATGCATGTGTTGTAGAGTTGGGAAAATGACAAAGAGGTGACAAAGTACCATAAAAGTGAGTCAATCTTTGGATAATGGAATGAGTGTAGAGGTGTCAAGAGTCTGGCAAGGCAGATAAGGTGCAAAGTGTGATAGTGTGCAAGGTCAGTGTACAATGACTCCTTCGAGAAATTGTACCCTCTCAACCAAAAAAATTCACAAAACATATCAAAGTAAAGAGCAAACAATGGTTTTGTTGGATAAAAAGCCCTTAGGCGACAACAATGGGCTGCGATAAATCGGTGGACCATTGTCGAAATGGCTTGAGGTGTGTCGTGGTATGGGACAAGGCGTATTGAGTGTTATGATAATAGTGGGGTGAAGCCAAGAGAATGTGCCACAAGATGAAAATCCAAGTGCATGAGAGTGTCACTGATTGATATTTGAGTAGGCGTGAGGCATGCCCAAGGATTTGGGATACCTCAAGTTTTGAGGATGGTTGCGCATTTCAACAAGGAAATTCTTGTGAGGAAGCAACTTGCGAAAGAGGTAACTTGACAGGTGTGTAGGAAGGCGCAACATGTTGACAGATCTTCACCGAGGAGCTTGTACTAATGATAAACTTTGGTTGAGCGCCCTAGGACAGGAGGCCCATTATGTTGAGGGTAGTGCAAAGCAGATTTTTCAGTTGTCGCTCATTTGTTGGCTCTCGAGGCAAACTAGAGAACCCTGAGGAGTGACGTGTAGGCATATTCTATGTTGAGGATACTTGCTGAGTGAAAGTGACTAAGATAAGTAAAAGATTGATGAGGGCTTACAAGGGAAGTTGATGAAAAAAAACTCTCAAAAATGACTTCATGTTATGGCAATCAATGTGTGGGTCACGTGTGTTGAGTGTTAGTAGAGTCGGGGCAAAGGGTGCACCCAAGGTTGAGAAGATGTTGGTTGCATGCGAGGGGAGCGTGTGTGCAAGTTTGGCATCAATTTTATAGTGAGATATTTGGGAGTGAAATATGGGGTTGTAGAGGGATGAGGTGAAAGAAGACCAAAGAGAATCATACAAAGGAAAATTGGCAATTTGAATGGACCTTGTTCATCTTAGCACAAACTTCAATGAGGATATCAAATTTTTGGGTGGGAAAGTGTGTTACAATTCAACCTCATAGGCAATATTGGACATGTGGCTGAAAGAGGGCACTTGGTGTTTGGAGTCAATGTGTATGCATAATCTCAGTGCAAACAAACGTTATCGTGTGCAGTGGGTATTGCAATGCAGCATCATTAGCATAACCAATCGTGTGGGTGATAGATGATACTCGATGTTCGGGTAGGTGACATATGTGTTTGGCAGAAAATATGTGTGTGTTGTTTGGTGTTTCAATGGTCAAATGTGGAAAAGGCAATGTGAAACACCATTTAGTGAAAAATACATCCGGCATAATAGTGAGAGGTATGCATTGGGCTATTAGTGACGTGCGGTGGTAGCATGACATGCGATAGACAATGGTATTTGCATTGGTGTGATGATGATATAAATATGGCATGTTGTTCTGCATTGTGTTGTGCCAATGAACTAGGGGATGCCTTTGAAGATTTGGTTAAGTATATCTCAACTCGAGATAAGACAATCCTATGGATATCATATGTATGTGTGGGTGTGGGTGTGGGTGTGGGTGTGAGTGTGAGTTAGGGCTAATTCTCCTTAGGGATCAAATTAAGTGATCCCAACTATGCATGGTGACATGGAGCCAGACAAGTGAGTTCTTAGGCATCAGTTTCTTAGGCATCAGTGAGTGATTTGGGTAGGACAGATCGCTAAGACATATAACTATCAACCGACCACGAGGCGGGAGGTTAGCAACAACCTTTCCTCAGTCATGGAGTACACATAGGTTTCCTAGGTAATGCTTTCAAGAGGCTGTGCTGCAACATGAGTAGCTTGATGTTGTTGGATTTGGTTATTGGTTCGGAGGGGTGTGAGGGTTGCCCCATTTTTTAAACTTAAATGCCAACTGCTTCTGCATATTCATGAAGCGCACTGAGGTGCCCATGCATTAGATGGTGGGTGATGGTATGGTTTGGTCTAGCATGAAGTGGTGTAGGGTTGAACATTCGTCTAGGCAGCTGTGCATGGGGTGATGTGTAGTGCCAATGATTATTTATAGTCGCACATGAGTGATGTGTGAAACCTAGGACCTTTAGGCTAACCAGGTTGGGTTCGTTAGTTGGAGCATGAGCTCATGAGAAATTGGCCCACGACACCTGGTTTATCATGGTCCTTTTTCCACTACTAATGCCACCCCTTCACTCCACATCCTCGTTCTACCACCACAATCCAACAACACAAAACAATCATTTTCTATCGGTGGTCAGCCGAAAATGGTGGACTTGATACCACCCATGCCAAGTGGTACCAGGTTGACCATGGCTAGATTTTTTTTAAAATTGACTTTGCGGCCAGTTTGACCATTTTTGGCTGGAAAATGGTTGGGCTGGTGCCTCTTGGCTAGGTGACAATAGCCTGAGCAATTTTCGCCAGTGGTTAGCCAAAAAATGGCCATTTTATTTTGATCACTTTTTAAATATTTGTCTCATTTTTTGGCATTTCCAACCATTTTCTGGCCCGTGGCTAGTCCGGTGCGTGTGGGCCAAGGAGGCACCAAGCCCGACCATTTTTCAGTTGGTAGCTGGTTGAAAATGATTGGTGTATTTTTTTACATTATTTATTTTATTTTCTAGCCATTTTCTAGCCTGCCACTGACCAAAAAATGGTCGACCTGGTGCCTCTTGGCCAGGGCAGCACCAGTTCAGCCATTTCCCAACCAGTGTGGTTGGCTGGAAAATGTTGACATTTTTGTTTTTGTTTTTTATGTTTTTATTTTTATATATTTCTGTCCAGCCATTGGTCCAAAAAATGGCTGAATTGGTGTCTCCCCACCCGGGCCACACCAGTCCACCCATTTTCCGACTGGTGGTTGGCATACTTTTATTTTATGCTTTTAGTTTTTATTATTTTTTAAAAAAATTGGTATTTCAGGTCAACCACCAGCCGGAATGCGGCTGAGTTGGTGCCTCTCGACCAGGGCGACACAAACCCAACCATTTTTTGGCTGGTGGCTGCACTGGCTGGCAGAAAAATGGCTACCCATTTTTTTTTTTGAGTTTTGGGACGCAAAACCTAGTTTTTTATTGCTTTGGGTCACAACATCAACAAAACTTGGTTTTTGGCAAACCCAGTTTGAACTTTAAAAGCAAAACCAAGTTTTTTTTAATGATGAGGATTCCTCGTCGAAGTGAGGAAAACCCCTAACTAGGGTCCCACGATCACTTTGCTTTAAGTGGCCCACCTCTAAAAACTTCAGACATGAAGGTTTGATCTTGTGTCTTCATCTCATCACCATCACAACTATATCTTTTAACCCTGCTAGTTTTTAAGAACCTGGTTTTGCCTCTTGTCGTCCAAATGGATTTAAACAGTGCCGGGGAGTTAGCTTAGTGGGGTGGGGCCTTGGCTATTAGACGGGCAGTCAAGGTTCGATTTTCATAGGCGTCACCTATCTGTACAAGCTAATGAGTAGTATAGGCCTGAGGGCAAGAGTCCAATCATCAGAGTTTTACGACTACAGGCAGGCTGAACCAGAGGACCAAGTCTTCATGCTGGGTGCGGTTTATTCCGGTTATAAATTCAAAAATAAAAAAACGGAGCCTAAGAGTTCCATGTGTTGTTTTTTTTACCGACGAAGTTCCCTTGCGAAGCAGGTAATCTCAGGGTAGGGTCACCGAGACCTAAGACCTTACTACCAGTGAAAGGCACTTATACATGTGTTGATTTATTAAGAATTAACCCTTAATCGCGTTTTTTGATAGTTTTATAGACAGCCCCGTTTTCATCCCTGACGTGCCCGTCGCGCTTTCTCTCTCTCTCTCTCTCTCTCTGAAATTGGACGGCTTTAATGTCGAGAAGAATACCTCTGAGTTTCATTCTAAGAATTAATGGAGTATTTCAGTCACCCTTCTTCTACCACCACCACGCCAATCCGTCCTGCAACGCTAGCTCGGTAATGCCCATTTCATCCTCCTTCTCCTCTTTGTTTCATTATAACGCATGCCGTCTTCTCCCTTACCCTTTCCGATTCTCTATGGATCCGCACTATTGCGGGTTGAATCCCCTTATTTCTCATGGAACACGTCAATGTTGCACCGGTTTTCCAAACCCGAATGAGCTATCTACGACGCTAGGGTTTTCAGAAGGTGGGGACCCTCCCGCGATCACAAAGTCTCTCCAATTTTCTAGAGACGTTGAGTTGGTATCTCGCATTTTGATCGAACACCACAACCCATATCACACAATGGAAGCTTCGCTTCAGCTGAATGGGATTCGGTTGTCCTCCTCTCTGGTCCATCAAGTTCTCCTGAGGCTGAAGAACGTGTCGAAAATCGCTCTCGGGTTCTTTTCTTGGGCCAAACAACAAGCGGATTATCGCCACAATGTCGACTGCTACAATCTCATGATTGATATCTTGGGTAAGGTTCGCCAATTCGATGTCATTTGGCAATTGATTATAGAAATGGACCAACAAAAGATTCGGCCTACGGACACGACGTTCTACATCCTCATTAGGAGATACATAGCGGCGGGTTTCACCCGTCAAGCGATTCGGGCTTTTGATGATATGGAGGGGTTTATTGAGAGCGAGACCAATGGCTGCCATTTCGTGTTTCTTTTAGATACATTGTGCAAGTATGGCCATGTTAAGATAGCAACAGAAGTTTTCAATAAGCGGAAGTTTCAGTTCGACCCTGATGCGAAGCTGTACACGGTTTTGGTATACGGATGGTCCAAGTTTAACAAGCAAGAGATGGCAAAGAGGTTCTTCAATGAAATGATCGATCGCGGGATTGAACCTAACGCGGTAACGTACAATGTTCTGCTGAATGGGATTTGTCGAAGGGCGAGATTACAACCTGAGCCTCTCTTCGACAAAACGATAGAGGAGGCCCAGATGCTATTTGAACAGATGAAGATTAGAGGAATTGAGCCTGATGCTACTAGCTACTCTATTGTTCTTCATGTTTATAGCCGGGCGCATAAGCCAAATCTCTCGCTATTGAAATTAAGGGAGATGAAAGAGAAAGGGATCAGCCCCACAGTTGCTACATATACTTCAGTTATTAAGTGTCTGTGTTCCTCTGGAAGAATTGGTAATGCAGAAGAATTGCTCGATGAGATGATCTCAAATGGAGTGTGTCCAGCAGCTGAAGCATACAATTGTTTCTTTAAGGAATATCGAGGGAGGAATGATGTCGATAATGCGTTGAGATTGTACAGAAAAATGAAGGATACTACCTCCTTGAGCTCACCAAGCATTCATACTTACAACATATTGATTGGAATGTTTTCCAAGTTAAGTCGGATGGAAATTGTTGGTGAATTGTGGGCTAGCATGACGGAGAGTGGTGTTGGACCTGATTTAGACTCTTACACATGCTTAATCCATAATTTGTGTGAAAAGAAGAAATGGAGAGATGCATGCCAATTTTTTGTTGAGATGATAGAGAAGGGTTTTCTTCCACAGAAGGTTACATTTGAAACACTCTATCGTGGACTTATACAGTCAGATATGCTGAGGACCTGGAGAAGATTGAAGAAAAGGCTTGACCAAGAGTCGGTTAAATTTAGTTCTGAGTATGAAAATTACCATTTTAAGCCATACAGGAGATAAATGCAATCAAGAACTTCCTGATGGCTGAAATGGAATAACTGAAGTCCAGACACATGGTTCGCTTTGTGTGCTAGTGAGTGGTTCAATCTCTCTTGCAGCTTTTATTGCTGCTAATAGAATATCCATTCGAAAAGCAGTTTCATGCACAAATATTTTTGTTTTTAATGCCAAATTGCTGAACTTTATCCCAGTGCACTATATGGATTGCTTCAACTAGTACAAATTTTTGCAGTCATAAGATGCCCCTGCCAAGAAGCTCGAAGCCAGTGTCCAGGTTTTCTCCAAAGACATTACATGGGGTTGGGGCCTATAACCATGCACAATGATTTTCTCATGGCTCCTATCGCTAAGTATAGTTCAAATTGCAATCTGCAACTGAAGGGTCTCCACTTGACTAATTGTTTGTGTGATATGCTGTCATACGGAGGAAACAGAGGTGCACTTATTCTGGACATGCTCCTTCTTTCAAAGGAATTTTCAGTCTCACTTGGCTGGACTCAAACTTCCATGTCCGACGTGAGGCCCCCAACACAACAAATATTGATAGACCCTGACCACTTCAGGAAATCAAAAAAATGGTTAATGGTATGTAAATGGTGGGTGCAAGATGTGTGGTGGCTGGTGTGGCTTCAAAGAAACAGTCAAATTTTTTAAAGACTCGTATTCTGGTGAGATGGCCCTTCATTGCAGAATTCAGTCAGGAATGCGTTTTTGCGCTGCTATGGTCTGGGAAGGAACTGATTTTTCTTGGATTGGAAAGGCCAGGCTTGGTCATACTCGGGCGGATTGATTTGGTTTTTCTTACTGACAATAGTTCTGTCCTCTAGCATCTGATCGCTGTTACTTTGTTCTATGTTTTCTACTTGGAAGGGTGATTGCTCGTTACCTTCATCTGTAAAAAGTCGAGATATGCCCTATCATTTCAATTTGAAGTAAATGAAAATTTTCTTTTCTCCTCAAAAAAAAGAAAAAAAAAACGTGCTTCAAAGAAGCTTACAAAGTAGACAGAGTCTTCATAGAAGAGGTAAAAGCCATGTTTCGGATCTTGATCTTTTTCCTCTCTCTGATTTTTTCCCAAAAGAATTTGGATTCACACCCATTTAAATATATTATTTTCCATAACTGAATTTAAAATAGTTCATGATGAGCATTTGTGCGTACTTGTTTGGCATGTATACTATGAATTTTGGAAGCCATTGTATATGGTGTTTTCTTAATATCTGCATGTATTCTTCTTTCGTATTCCATTGTTTCATCCCTTAATGTCTTCATATCTGAGATGACCTGTGCTGGATCACCAAGAAAAGATTCCATGAATGATCAGAAAGACCTGCCTTTGAACTTTTCCAAGATGGCTTGTGATTCCTTCAATTAAACCTTAGTAGGTCCTCAAAGAATAAATCCAAGAGATAACCAGTTACCCAACTGTGAATTGGCATCACTAAGCTTTACGTCGCTCGAGTTTGAAAGATAAAAAAAGATGGATGAGTTATGACAACGAAATTTAAGTTGTCACTCCCCTCACACACACAAAAAAAATGATCAAACAAACATACAAGAAATAAAAGATACCTCCCTCTTAAAGGAGGGTCAAGACCATAAGGTGAAAGGGAATTACATTAAAAAAAAAAAAGAACACTATTTTCAGTGGTGGAGAATTTAGTCAAGTCAAACTTGATCTATCAACGTTTTTTTTCCAGTAAATGTAAGTCATGTTTGCCCCAAAATTTTAGGTTGAAATTTTAAACTATCTCTACCTCAGTTATTTACTTGCATTCTAATCAACACACCAGTATGCCGAATACAAAAGTTAAAAAACAAAACTTGAGATACAAAAGAAAAAGCATTGAAATAACAAGGAGGTCCCTCATTTAATTTACCCATGCCACACCCTCATCTCTCTCTCTCTCTCCAATGATGTAGCCAATGAACATTTAGGCTATTTCTCCAAAAAAAAAATTAAGATTTTTATATTGCTGCTCGCGGGTATTTAACTCTCTCAAGCTCTGCATTATGAAGAATCACCAACCCTCTCTCTCTCTCTCTCCTTGCTTTGGGTATGCTTATTAAGGTTCCTGTTTTGCAACCAGCACCCAATTTCTATTGGAAAATGGTGAAGCATGAAGGGTGCTTGTAAAGTATCATTGGTGTTGAACATTTCTTTCTCCCCTGGCTAGAAGGGAAAGAAAATGAAATGGTATTTTTTCTTTGGAGCTCTTTCTTTTCTGATTTATGAGCCATGGGAGTTTAATGGCTCCACTCGTGGATTCAATAAGTCTCTCTCTCTCTCTCTCTCTCTCTCTCTCTCTCTCTCTCTCTCTCTTGTTGGATTTTTCTATTTGTTAGTTTCACATATAACATGGATTTGAAGGGTATGATATACTCCCATTTTTATTTTCTTGGAGCTTTTCTTTGATTTTCATGTTATTTATAACTTATTGATGATTTTTGTCATATGCCTTAAGGATGGTTTTAAGGAAAGGTGGTAGCAGGCTGTAGGATTCCCTTTGCTGACCTCTTTTAGTTTTGGCAAGTTCCTCTTCTATGTTTAAGTTGGTGATTATGTATAAGCTATGAATTTAATGATTATTACTGGATATATGATATTTGAGTGACTGCATTATTAATTAAGAATAGTGGGTGTAAAAAAATTCACCTGTTCTCCACTTTTTGCTTTCAGGTACTTGGAACTAGATGTTGTTTGCATACATTACTAAGATTGCTTTCAGGAATTTGATAAGTTTAGGAGGTTAAGTGCCTGACGCTGGTGTTGGAGCCATTTATCAGCTCCAATTGGATGTCTGAGTACTGATTCTTCTTTGTGCTAAATCACCAGGTTGATTGAGTCATCCAAGTGACGTTGACTAGGTTGGGTTTCAATTGTTTGGTAACTTGTTTTGATGATGGTTTTTACACATCACCATGCATCTTCTTTGGTTTAGATGGTTATATGTATTCGACGCATTTCAACCCAAATTTGTATCCTTAAGAATGGGATGTACTAATATTCTTGTGGGTGTCTTTTTATTTGCAGCCATTGTGAATTGCATGATACTGGCTATACTTTCCATGTCAAGAATGGCTGTGTTATTTGGCTTGGTAATGTTGTTTAAGGATTTTGAGTGTGTATATGTCTTTGAGTCTGGGTGGTTTGTGTGAGTGGTAGTGTGTAGGCATGTTTCTTTGCTTGCAGGTATATGGAGCTCGAGAGCAAGCTTTTCATGCTTGTGTTGTTGCACACTTTCAGTTGGCGAAGAAGCTTCCTCGTTTCCTCTTCCAGGATCAGCCTCTCCTATCAATCTGAGGAATTCATGCATCATCTTGGTTTAGTATGACAAGCAGCCTAGGTACTCTGTTCTGCCCTGTTTCTGAATTCCACGGGTTTCTATTAGTTGCCCAGCCAATGCCATCTTTTTTGTTCTGCATGTTTTATGGTGCCTTCAGTCTCACTGTGGTCCTTGACAGCATTGCTGATCCTTGAACTGTTTAGTTTAAGACTGCCTCAGTGATGCAGTGAACAGGAGGATCACCCCTGAGCCCCGCAAATTCAATACCCTAGCTAAAACTTTAATTATCTACGAAAGCAAGAATGAATGACGAATGACAGAAATTGCAAGAAAAATCACTAAAAAACTCTCATAATTCATCATCAAGCTCCTTTCTCCTCCTTTACAATAAATATATATAGCAAACCTAAAGAAAATCCTAGAAACCCTAATCCTAATACAGATCTGAGATAGATTTAGCTGATGGCTTGATGGCTTTAGCTGTAAGACTGCAGATGCTTGATGGCTGTTGTTACTTCAGTACAGCAGTTTTGAATTTCAGTGTTCAAAGGTTCCAATAATCTATCCTACAAAAGCATTTCAGTTATTTGGATGTTATGCTGATGACATAGCACAGTGAATTTTAGTTACAACACACAAAGTTGTAAGAGCTTTATTTCCTACTGGAATTGTTGTACTCACATAAAATTTTCTCAGAATTAGAGCATGTTGCTGCTACACACCAAGAGTTGGAAGAAAACAGAAGAGTTGTGAGCGCACTCTTTTTTTCATTTCTTTTTTTGTGTTGCTTTGTAAATCAAATCTTTTGTTTTCTGGTTGTTTCTTTTTATCTTTGATGAGTGGTATTTATCACCCAGTAGTTTGTTTATTGCACTGAATTCTTCCCATTTTAATAAATATTTAATTGTTCAATAAGAAAAACATCTTTTGGTTCCCATTGTTTATGATTGGTTGCTTTGTTTATAATGAATACTTCCGTTTGTTTTGCCTTTTTATAGGCATGAGGAATTATTATACTATTGTTCATTTGTTGTGCTGCAAAGTCATGGTGATAGTAGGAAATAATAGAAAATTGTTGGGAACAGATAGGATAATGTCCAACTTCATGATTTTAGTATTTGTTTGGACTTTTTTATTATTTATTATTTGGTGTCTGGGTATTAGGCTCTAGCTTAATTCCAAGGCAAATTCATGGATCAAGGATATGATATGGGATTCTAGAAAGTTATTTGGGACTTGTATTTTTTTTGCATTTCATGTTAAAATGACTGATATAACAAATGAAATTTAGAGTGGTTGATATATTTTTCTTCTTATTTTTCAAGGCACTCGCCATTCTACTCTATCTCTCTCATCCCATTCTACTTTCTTCTGATATACAGGGGTGGTTGATAAATTTAGAGTGGACTTGTATTAAAAATTTAAATAAAAAATGTCTATAAATAATTTTTTTCCTTGCATTCAAAAATTCTAGTAGAAACAAACTTGATACTCCTTTATAATGTAATAAAAATGTGCTTCTATGTAAGTTAGCATGTGTTTCTTAAGTAATTAAGATGATTTCTTAAACGAAAAATGATTGTACTGTATGTCCAAAAGTGATGTGTTTCTTGAAAAAACCTATAATTTTTTAAAAATCCATCCCGATGTTCAAAATTGCAAATGTTCGGCTTTAAAAGGATCATTTTAACCTTTGCATAGCGGACCTCTAGAGGTTTGTGCAATATATCGGTTCGCTCATCGATTATCGCCAACACTCAAATATAGATTTATGTGTGTTTTTTTTTGCGGACCTCATGAAGTTTGCATAACCAAAATTACGAACCTCCTATTAAACTGAAACCTCAAGACATCACAAATATTATATTAAATTTGCATATATAACATGAAATTCGCTAGATATAGTCCTCACCTTATGTTGGTATATTATAACTTTGCAAATATTATACTAAACTCATATATATATATAGTACAAAGTTCACATTACCCATATATGTGAACTTTTTGTTTGAAGCATCGCAAACTAACTTTGCATGTATAGTACGAAGTTCAATTTAGAAATGTGTAGATTTTCATTAAGCAATTCAAGTAGATCCACAAATATTTTTAGCACGCGAATTTTCTTACATTCGCATGTGTGTTGAATCATGTAAAGTTGCTTTTGTTTAATTTTTTTTCTCATTTGTTTTTGGAAGAACGCTAACTTTTTTTCTCTGAAACCCTTAACAATTTTTTTCTCTCCTTTCGGTGATTCTTGTGAAATGTTTTTGCTGCATTTCGATGAGGTTTCGGTATCCTTTGTATTGACTTCTCAGGTTAGGTCGAAAGGTGAACATTTAATAGCCCTATGTATATTTATGTTTAGTTTTATATGTTTTGATACGTTTTCTTGTGTTTGATTTAATATTTGCTACTAGATTTATCATTTATGATTATATATATATATATATATATATATTTGCTTATGTTGTAGATTATTTATGTTTGTTTACTTGTCCTTTAGTTAATATTCAATATTTTTTTATTGGTGTAATGGGGCTAGAGTTTACTATGCACAAGTGCACAAGCATTGAATAGAGGTTTTAAGAGTTGTTGTAGGTAGTTATTTGATTTAATGTATGAAGTCTATATATATATTTTTGCTTATGTTGTAGATGATTTATGTTTGTTTACTCGTCCTTTAGTTAATATTCAATATTTTTTTATTGGTGTAATGGGGCTAGGGTTTATAGAGGTTTTAAGAGTTGTTGTAGGTAGTTATTTAATTTAATGTATGAAGTCTATATGAATGATTTTTTCTTACATGCTATTTTCAATAGATGTATAATATGTCATGTGGTTGTGGTAGGTACTTAATGATGACTTTTGGAAGGGTTAGATTATACTACCATAGCATTGATCACCTTACTTGGACATCTATAATGGTCTAAAAAATAATAGCTATAAGAAAATTATGGTTTTGATGTCTCGTAAAACTGAATATGCGGATAGTTTTTCTTCAAACCTAGATAGCCAACATATATGGATGGATGTGTTGGACGATGATGTAGAATCAATGTTCTTTAGTGGTGGTGTTTACTTAGTGGCTTGCAAAGCCAAAAAAAGTTGTTGCTTGCGAATGAAATTATGAGAATCTTTTGAAAAATATCCATCTATTTTAAGCACCATCGATCGAGCTCAGTTCTTTGGCAAACATCCAATTGTCCCAAATAGTGAACAATATTGATGTCCCAAACATTGAGCTTAGGCATGTGGAGGGCATGCAGTTGGTTGAACCAATTAGGGATATAGATTTTTGACGTGTAGGCAATAAAAAACTTTCACAAACAATTGATGTTGAATCACGTGAGTCAAATTAGTGCCAATGATTGGTCACAGTGGTGTGGACGACATCCAGCCTTTCAGGGCAGATGACAAAGCTAGGTACAAGTTGTTGGACTTTGTAATTTATGCTTGAGATGTATGTATGATAGTGAATGCTATATTTTTATGGTTAATCTTAAAAGTTGAAAATACAGGATTGTTGCATGCATGAAAACAAAAAAATTGATATATACGATGAATTTTGTTTTAGTTTATGCAATCAAACAATCAATTAGCAATGATGACGTAGACAATAGAGAATCAAACAATATCGATGATGATAACTATACAATGTCTGCTAAGTCATACTCAAGAACAATAAGAGATGACCAAGACACTCATGACATTGGACAAATAATGGCAGTTGAAAACATTACACAAATGGCAATTAAGAAGTCAAACCCTTGGTATAGTTGCATAAGTTATATAAGCATTTATTGGACAATAGAACTGTTTTATGTTTTTACATTAATGAGACGTAGTTGAAAATATTCTCGTTCAATGAATTCTCATACAATGAAGAACAATTAAAAACCACTGAAGTGGAAGCATCTCAGTTGTATGACGAGTTATGTAACAAAAATTTTAATGATTATGAATATTTCTACTGCTATATGAGCATTTGTTATGCAGTAGAATAGTTTTATGTTTTTACACTAATGAGACGTGGTTGAGTAGTGTAATATCTCGTAATTTTTCATGATTTTTAAGCCTAAAAATATAATTTTTAATTAAATATTTATATTTAATTTGATAAAATCATAGAAAATATTCAAATATGAGATGACGTCAACATGGGTATGGACTTGGTACTGAGCCCACTGACAAGATTTGAATATGTTAAGTAAAATTTGTGAAATTAATTGTTTTTAACCTTTAAATTCGAGTGAAATTTGGCTTAAAATTAGGTTAAATTAAGGCAAAATTTGAAAGCGAAATTGAGCTAAGAGCCTAAGACCTTGTTAGATCCGTCTCGGAATATAGGTCTCATAGGAGATCTGTTTTCTCGAAAACATATCTCAATTGGTTTAAAAAATGCAATTTTCTAAATGATCAGTGTCTATTTTTCGGTCTTTTTTGGTTTGGATTGGACTAGACCCACTCAATTGGATCTATGTTAATATTGGATCTAGACCTAGTTCAAGATCCATATTGACGAAGACCCAGTCTGGGTTGAGATCCAATTGGATTTTAGATATAGATTTGAATATGGGTCCAACCTGGATCCATAATTCATCCATGCTATTTTTAAACTAAAATGAATTTAAAGTTTAAAAAACAACTACTTTAAATTAAAGACTAAGGATACTCTACCCCATGTGGCCTTTTAGAAGGGGGCATCTCTCATAGAATGAAGAAGAAGAGCTTCTTCAACGTATTTCCTCCTTCCTCAAGTTTTTTTTTCTATTCTTTGAATTAAGGTACGGGTTTTTCTCTAAATTTGTATGGAAAGGGAGTAGTGTAGGTTGATTCAAGCATAAGTTTAAAGAGAAATAAAGAAATCTCATAATATATATATGTGTGTGTGTGTGTGTGTGTGTGTTTATCAGCTATGTGGATGAATCTGATAAGATATG
Source organism: Nuphar pumila (assembly GCF_984573655.1). Classification (NCBI taxonomy): domain Eukaryota; kingdom Viridiplantae; phylum Streptophyta; class Magnoliopsida; order Nymphaeales; family Nymphaeaceae; genus Nuphar; species Nuphar pumila. Next base: position 29,715,623 of record NC_143251.1, read on the forward strand.
ACGTTTATTTTCAATCTGCCAATTTCATGAATCTGATCAGATATGAAGTTATTTTCAATCTGCTGATTTCATGAATTTAATCAGATATGAAGTTATTTTTAGTATGTTGATTTCATGAATCTGATTAGATATGAAGTTATTTTCAATCTGTCGATTTCATGAATTTGATCAGATATGAAGTTATTTTAAATTTGTCAATTTCATGAATCTGATAAGATATGAAGTTATTTGCAATCTACCGATTTCATAAATTTGATCAGATATGAAGTTATTTTCAGTTTGGGGATTTTATGAGCATGAATCAAATAATATTTATTTTTTTCAGGCTGATGATTAATTTATGAATCTTATATATATATATATATATATATATATATATATATATATATATATATATATATATATATATATATATATATATATATCAGATCTTGTGTTGGAGTCTGATTTCATATATGTATCCTTGCACTTAGTGATTTTGCACCAGAATCTGATTCATAACATATGTATTTCGCTGTTCATCGATCATGTGCATGAACCTAATGCATACATATGTAATTTTCTTATCATTGATCATGCGCATGAACCTGAGCATATAGATGTAGTTACAGTTAGTTGATCGTGCGCATGAACCTGAGCATGAACATGTATTTTTTTTTTCAGTTAGTCGACCATGTACATAAATCTAAGCATGAACATGCATTTTTTCGGTTAGTTGACCTTGTACATAATTCTGAGCATGAATATGTATTTTCTCAGACAGTCGGTCATGTACACGAATATGATATGAAACACATGTTTTGATGACAACTGATCATGTACATGAAACTAATCATAATATATTTTTGTTTGTTATTCATGTACATGAATTTGATCAGAATTTACTTAGATTACTGACTGCAAATCCGGTATATGAATCTGATCGTGAGTAACTGACATTTCTATCAGCCGATCGGGTTCATGAATCTGATAATGGGTAGCTAAATTTAGGTTTGTCGATCATGTACATAAAGCTGATTATATGCAGTTTGTAGTTAGCAGATTATGTACATGAATCTGATCAGAATATCAGTGCATATTCTGCCAACCGATCATGTACATGAAGTTGATCATATGTAGTTTGCAGTCAATTGATCATGTACATGAATCTGATTAGAATATAAGTACATATCCTGTCAGCCGATCAAATCTGATAAAGAATATATGTGTTTACAGTTAGTGGATTAGATCTGATCATAAATCGATAGTTAGCATAAACCTGATACTAAAGAGATCAGTTTGCAATTTACTATCATAAGCATGAATTTGATTATAAATAGATGTTTGCATGATTGTTGATCATATGCATAAATTTGATCTTGTGTATATTGTTTGCATGTTTGCTTATTATATGCATAAAGTGGTATGCAATCTTTCTACATGCATGTGTATGTGCTTGATCAAATACACATTCTTTGTGTTGTGAATGTGCATTGTGAACATAAATTTGTGAAACTGTGTGTGTTTTATGTTCATTAAAATTTTGCAATGACATAAAACACTTTTTGAAATTATGTTAGTGCTTGTGTGAACCACAGTGAGCCTATGTAGGCTAAGAGCATGTGTTGCTCCAGTGCTACTAAAGTGTTTGTGTATTGTAAAATGATTTATGAAAATTACTGGTTTTTCAAAATTAATTACAATGTTGAATTTTTTGGGCTAGGGTCTGAAATTGTTATTACATGAGATTTGCATAACTATTCTTGTATAAAGAACTTGAAATTGATTAAAATTGTAAAAGAGACCAAAACATTGTAATAATGCTCTTCCTTGATGTCCCTTCTACAGTATGGGGATCTTGGATAACGGTCATAGGGGACCTTGAGAATACTAAAACTTTGTGTGCAATTGTATCCCCAAGAACCCGATGTGAGGTTTATATTTTCGACCACAATTTTAGGGAGCTTTTCATCACTTTGCCTAGGGGTAGTATTATTGATTCAGTTGTAGTTATTGGTATACCAAGAAAGTGACGTCAATGGTTAAGAATTTTCTTTGATGTCCCTGCATTAGGTGATGATTTCTAATGTTTCGATAGAAGGTGAGGATTTCTGATATTAGTCGAGGAATAAGCGTGGAACCAAGTAAATAAAATACAAATTGTGTGTTGATGATGCATGAAATATATATCATTTTTATACATTATTCATGCATTTTTATGTATTTTGATGGATAAAAACTCATGTATTTGTATATTTAGGTGCAAAAAAGTCATGATTCAAATTGCACTCGAATCCGAGTTAAAATGAAGAAAATGAAACATTTTTAGGGTAATTAGAGCGAACACCAAGGTAAATTGAATCCAGATCCAGTTCAAAAGTGAAATATTGGATCATAGACTAAATTCAAAACCAAAATATTCATAAACCCACGTGCAATTCATGAACATTTTCTAAAAATACCCTCCTTATCAAGCATTTAGGTAGGTAGTTGTAATTAGTAAATAGGTTTAACATGAAGTTAAAATTTATTTTGTCTTTAGGTAGCTTTTAGAATTAAAAAATATTTTAGTGACTTAAATAGCTGCAAACCCTAAGTGTTTGACGTTTTTGTGTCTTGGTGAAGCCACCACTCTCTCTCTCGCTTTCTCTCTCTCACTCTCTCCCTTTTTCTACGAATTTTCTTCTTCTTCCCTCTTTTCTAAAAATCGTGTTTGCTCTCTTTCTTCTTCTTTTTCTATTTTCTTTCATTTGTTTCTTCTTGTGTGTGTGTTGCAATTTGTTTTGCAGGTGTTGCAGATTTTTTGGAGAGCTTCTAACTCGGATTCAACGTGCCGTCTACCACTACCGAGGATCGGTCGTGCTCTCTCTTCAACTTATCCTCTTGCTTCTCTTCCACCATCAACCTCCCTCTCCGTAACTCGGCTCTCGGATGCTTGCAGCAATGGAAGATATTATGCAGACCACTAAGACATGAAAAGGTGTTGCTTCACACATTAACAAATCGTGTTCTCCCCCAACTCATCAGACGAACTTAGAGGTAAGTCTTCGCACCATTTTTTTCTAGTTAGAAGTGTGTTGGGTCGTGTCGTAAGTTCAATTGTGGGTCTGTCATTTTAGTCATTTTTTTCTGTCCAAATTTATTTTAATTACAGTTTAAAATCATCTTTTGATCGAGTTCTTGCTTGAGCAAGAACCGATCTTGGTCTTGCATCTTCTAATCAACCAATTGAATTACACGATTTCAATCTTTAAGATACAATCGGTTGAATATTGTATATAGCGTAAATATTTTTATTTGTAATTTTTATTTTTATTTTAGCTAATTACATTCTGATTTTTTTTATAGCTTAATAGATTGGTCGTGATCTAGTTGCAGCTAGATCCGACCATTAACAATTGGTGTCATCATGTTTGGATTAGGATTATCCAGTTAGGGTTGAGTTAGTATTAATTTAAGAGTTATTTTTAATGTTAATTTTAGTAAGTTTAATTCTAATTTTTAATAGTATTTTAACAATAGGTAGCAATAGTTTAATTAGGTTTTATTTTATTAATCATTTAAGTTAATAATAGGTACTTAATGTATTAGATGATGTTAGGTGGTTTAGGGTTAGTCAAATAGAGTAATTTTCCTTACATTGATTTTTGTCATTAAATTTTTTTTAATCAAGTTAGGTTAGGTTAGGTTAATTAGATTTAGGTCAACGTATTTTGTTTGTAATTAAGTCATGAGGTTAGCATATATATTTTTGCATCTCATTTTTAGTAAGATTTGACTTTGAATTAGGGTTTTGAAAATCATGTAGTGTATTAATTTAGATTAGTAAATTGTGTTTCCTTTAGTCTCAATTTAATTTTCATTTTTAATTCTTAGGTTAGACTCTTATTTTGAATTGAATATAGTAATTTCCCTATTTCACTGGATTTGTTTTAATTAGGGTTTAGTGATTAGGATTTTCTCGGAAATCATTTGGTAGGTTAATTTAGGTAAGTTAATTGTTTTTTCCTTGAAATTTTGAATTAATTTTCCTTTTAAATGCTTAAGATAATTTCCATTCTTTTTATTGTTTGGTCTAATTAGAGTAATTCATTCTCTTTGGTAAGCAAATTAATAGTAGCTCTAATAAGTGTAGACGTTTTTCAAATCTTGCTTTTCAATGCTTTCCTTTCTTATTTCTTGAATCATTTTAGTAATTTATTTATTTTTAGTAATTACTCAATGATTTTTTTTTACTTAGCTATTTAAGTAAGTTTCAATATTTTTTTGTTAAGGTAATTAAGTCTCAGTGGGGTCCACTAAGGGGCGTGAGCAATCAAATCTTAATCCAATCAATAACTGCCCCTTGTGCCCTAATTAGCTTTAGTTAACTTTATTTAGTTTTAAATTGTTTTAAGTAAGCTAGCTTAGTTTTAAATTTAGTCTTTAAATCCAAGTTAAGTAGTTTATTTTATGTAAGTACATTAGGTAGTTTACTTTTATTGTTTTAAATTAATTTAATTCATTGCTTGATGCCAATTAGTAGTTACATGTTTTTGTAATTAATTAGTTGAGTAGTGCGTAGTCTTTCTTGTATTTACTTAAGTTAATTTAATTTCGCGTATTATAGTTAGGTTTTGATTTTATGTCATTTATATTCCTTAGTGTTCTTGTTTTGTAGTATTTAATTCTTGTTTAGTTTAGTTAAGTAAGGTAGTTTATCTAGAATTATTGATTAATGCTTTGATTTGTTAGTGTAATGGTAGGTTCGTGCACTTTTTGTTCTTTTTAACAGTAATTAAGTTTTGATTAATTTCTTTTGTTTTTAGATTTTTAGTTAATTAATTAGTCAAGCAAAGCCAAAATAGTAAACTCTGCAGAATTCAAATTGTCAGTCAACTTCGGGTCGTTATTTTATGTATGTTTTCAACAAGTTTTGACCTTAAATTTTTATACTGATTTTATCGACATGTATATTGTATTTCTGCCAAATTTCATAATTTTTCATGTTGATTTGGTTGGGTAATTAATTTGAATTCGAAAACTGGTTATGCAGAAATTACTGTTTTGCTTCATTGATGTCAAAAGGGCATTTTTGTAAATTCAAAAATCATTTTCTTTGGATTTTGAAAGAATTTGTAAACTCTGTAAATTGGGTCTGGTCCCTGAGTGTTTCCAGAATGTCTGTAAAAATTCATGGTTATCTGACTTCGTTTACATTTTCAAAATCCTGATCTCTCATAATTTGTCCTAAAGTGTCCTGATTGATTAGTAGTTAGGATAGTTTAGTAATTTCATTTAGAATTAGGTTTTAATTTTAATTTTGTTAATTTTCTGATTATTTTCAGTTAAGAGTAGGTTTTGTTATTTTATTAGAAGTTAATAAATTACTTTAAAATAATTTAGTTAATTATTTAGTCAATTACTTAATTGTTTGATTCATTAGCTTTTGTAGTGTAGTTGTAATTTCTTTAGTATTAGCATTAGTTTAATTGTGTTCTATTAATTGTTTTTTCCTATTTTCTTAGTTAGATAATTAGTTGTTGATTATTTCATTAAGTTGTTTATTTATTTCTTAATCTTGTTTAGTGTTAAGTAGATTAGGTACTAACCTTGTTCTTTGAGTCTACTTAGCTTAGGTTATTTTGCAGGTTCGAATGCAGAAGGAGGGAGGGTAGTGAAGGTTGATTCTGTGGCTTCTTCACCTTGTGGCTTCTTCACCTGACATCAGAGTCCCAGAGTTTAGATTGGGATTTTATTATTTGTTATTTATGAACTTGTAGTCATTGTAATTCTTTTATTTGTGAGATATTAATTTTGTGGCTTCTTCACCTGACATCAGAGTCCCACAGTTTAGATTGGGATTTTATTATTTGTTATTTATGAACTTGTAGTCATTGTAATTCTTTTATTTGTGAGATATTAATAAAGTGAATAATTCAAGTGAATTGTGCATTGCCTTATTCCGTTCCCTGAGTTCGACCTGGTCTTATCACTAGTGTAAGTTGGTTTATTTTTATTATTTGGTGTACAGTTTATACGAGAGTTTAATCAAAATTATTGTTTTGAAAATTATTTTTATAAAAGTTACATCATGTGTTAAGCTAAAAGTGGAAACTACCTTGAAGCTTAGGGATTTTACTCATTTTGAGTATTCTTGGGTTTTAAGGAAAAGTGAAAATTTAAATTTGTGTGCATTTAATAGGGGCATATATGCAAAAACAATTCTGATAAATAACTGTAGAAGTTATGCATGCATCTTTTGTTGTTCATCATTAGTTTCATGCATTTTTTAATATTTTGATAGAAGGTGAGAATTTCTGATATTGGTTGAGAAACAAGTGTGAAACCAAGTAAATAAAATACAAATTGTGTGTTAAGCTGTAACTGAGAACTACCTTGAAGCTCGAGAATTTTGCCCATTTTGAGTATCTTTGGGTTTTAAGGAAAGTGAAAATTTAAATTTGTGTGCATTTAATAGGGACATGCATGCAAACACAACTTTGGTAAATAACTTCAGAAGTTATTGATGCATGTGCATTGAATCATGTATCTTTTACTGTTTATCATTAGTTTCATGTATTTATGAATATTTCATTTGACATGATATTGTCGAATGCATGAATGGTAAGTTATTCTAGTAAATTGTTGCTTGTGATTTCCTATTAAATTTGTGCATAAGTTAATTTATGTTATTTTCTTTACTGTTGGATTTTTAGAGGAATTCGTACAAGGACTTCGATTCTTACCCGTTTTCTAAAATTGTTTTTCAGGCATAGATGCTCAGTGACGCGTAGGACTGGCTGGAGGACCCGAGGTTTGTGATTTGGTGGCTTGGGTTCTGACTTGTGTGCGAGATGTAATTGAGTCGATTTTATTTTGGACTTTTGACTTATTAATTTAATTATATAAAGTTCAATTTATTATTTTGAATTGACTCTATTCATGGAATGGTTTGTGACATGGATATATTAAATCTGTGATGTACCCCGGGTCCTTGGAAGGTTTTCCACAATTGTTTAAAAAAAATCACTATTTTTCGATGGTCAGTTGGGGTCATTACAAAGTTGATATCAAAGCTATTCAGAACCATCACTATATGTGTCATTAACTCGTACTTAAGAAGCAGTTTTTACGTCACTGGTAAGAGCTATCTTGTAAAAAAAAAATTCTTACTGTTTTGAAATCTTGAACTTTATATTTTTTATAGAAAGAATAATTATATTTAAATAAATATGTTGTGATTAAAATTTTGTCTTTGATATGATTGTGATTATGTACTGGGATCAATCTTAAGGGAGTAGGCTTGATTCAAGGGTGTAAAATTTACTAATAATTTTTGGTTAAATTTGTTTTATAGATTTATGCTCGTGGTCGCACTAGTGATCCCGTGAACTGGCAGGATCTCAAGGATTTCTTGACAAACATACTCAATAGTCTGATCGAGAATGTGACTATGCACATCCAAGCGTAGACTGCGACGTGTGTGCATTCTGCATCAGTTGTCACTGCTAATACTGGTGCAATCATATACGAGAAGTTCCTGAAGTTGGATTCTCCAACTTTCTCTGGGAAAGGCTGACCCTAAAGTTGTTGAGAGTTAGGTAAGGGAGACTGACTGCACATTTTGTGTCCTACTTGTGCCTAAGGACCGATAGACTGACTTTGGCATGTACCGTCTGAAGGAAGATGCCAAGAAGTGATGAAACACCCTATATTCGGTGAAGTACGCAATGGTCGAGAACATCCCCTAGGAGACCTTCAGAGAGAAGTTCTTGCAGGCATATTTTCTCTCTTTCGCTAGGGAAAGGATGCAAGAGTAGTTTCTCGAGCTAACGCAAGAGAACATGAGTTTGGTGGACTACACTACAAAGTTCAAGAGCTTGGAGCGATACTGCCCCAACCTTTTCATCGATGATAAGGCTAGGGCAGCCAAGTACTTGTGAGGTCTCAAGTACGGGCTTCATGTTCGCGTTATCACTAGTCGTCCTACGATGCTCAGTGATGCCATTGAGTCAGCTTCTATCCTGAATGAGGAGTGAGAGCGATTTAAGGGTGGACAACTGAAGAAGGGTGGCAATGACAATGGTGGAGCACAAAAGAATCCATATGTGGGTGGCAAGACGTAGGAAGGTGAATAGAAAGATATAGAAGACCCAATAGAGTTGTCCCCAGCAGTAGGGGAAGACCTAGTCGACATGCAGGAGGTGCAACAAGAGTCATCCTCTGGGCTATTGTCCTCTCTTCAAGGGGGTCTGCTACCAGTGTCAGCAACCCGAACATGTCACGCAGTACTGCCCGAATAAGCTAGTATCCCAGGGCAGTCAGCAATAGCAAACACAGTAGCAACAGAGACCTCAACAGTTGTAGGCACAAAGGAAGATGAATGGGCGAGCGTACTCTACCATGACCACAGAGCAGAATGATCAGACAGGCCTGATCGAAGGTATTATCGTTGTTGCTGACCATCTTGAACGTGTTATGTTTGATTCGAGGGCAATTCATTCCTTTATATCATCTTCTTTTGTTGGATTGCTTGACCTTATACCATCTAGCCTAGAGAAGGCGCTAGATGTTATGTCTTCAATGGGCGTGTCCACTTGATGTTGGGAGTATCCTCCTGCAGCTCGAGTAGTCATCGAGGGACACGAGTTGTCTGCCAACCTTGTCATACTGAAAATGACATTTACGATGTCATTCTAGGCATGAACTGGTTTTCTCGGTATAATGTGACTCTTCAGTGTCGGGGTAAGGTCTTCTTGGAGCGCCTCGATTTGTCAGTGGAGTACATTTTATAAAAGTTATTTTATAAAGATATTTTCAAGAAAACATTTTGTATAAACTAAATACCAAATAATAGAAACCGGTTCACACTAGGGTAAGATCTGGGTCGAACTCAGGGAACAAGACACAAAATTTGTATTCCAAACAAAGCACTTCTTTATTGCCTGAAAAAATAAAATAAAAATAAATGAAAGTGCAGCAAGCAAATACTTAAAATCCTATTACAAAGTATCGAGTAGAAGGGAAATTAATACAACTCAGTGAATGCGGCCTAAGGCCCTACTTAACTAGAAATAAAATAAAAACAACAAAAAAACAAAAAGGAGACACCTCTGCTCGTGCACTATGATCTGTATCTATAGGTGTTGATCTTCGTGCGTCCACTTAGAAACCACCCACCTAGCCCACGGCAGCCACCTGCAAAAAAAAACAAATAAAAAAAACACACAAAACACCAACTCCACACGACTAGGTTAGTTAAAGAAAAACACAAAAAACAATTAAAACTAAAAGAAAATAACTGAAATTCTAAACATAGATCTCAACGTGATTTTGTCGGGTTTTGGTCTAGAACAGAGTGTCCTCTATTCCAGGACACGACACTACCACAGAAATTCACAAAACAAAAAAATAAACAAATGCTAAAGCAACGATTTGGTCCTATGCGATTTCGAAGAATCGTCCTGGACAAATTCTTGTAATTCTGACGAACGAATGAGTAAATTGTGTCGAATCCTTTTGAAATTTTACAGATTCGTTCCTGTCACACTAAAGAATCCGACACAGTTTATGGAGTTAAAAAACTCTACACAAAACTCACAAAACAATTATGCTAAACAGAAAAAAATGCATAGGACCAAATCGTATATCTATGACTATGGCCACAAATATATCTTAAGTTCACACTTGCTACTGTTATGCGTGCTTGCACTTCTATTTGGACATTCGAGAAGGGAATACGTATTCTAATTAGGCAAGGCAAAAGGCATTGATTCGATTACCCCTGGTAAAGGCGCTATGAACGGTTGAACCTCGTACCGACGAGCGAATCCCGTCTCTCCATCTTTCCCGCAAAATTTCAAAAATGGAGGCGAGTTAAATTTTAAAACATTCTTTTTCACATAAACGTCAAGTGAGACCTTGGAAAAGAGTTCCCTTCCTTCTCTCTTTTTCTTTCTTTTCTTTCTTTTTCTTCTCAAAAAGGGAAAAAGGCAGAAAGGAAAAAAAGGAAAGAGAAAAAGAAAAAGGAAAATTTTTTTCAACGATCACAGGAGTGGGGACCGAGATGGGACTCATCTTCGTTCTGTCGAATTAAATGCCTTTGCCTTGCTTAAAATCGTCTAAATCATTATTCTACAAATGTCAGCTCTATTTTTCCTGCAAACCTCAGGAGCCTAGACTCTGTCCCAGCTGACATAATGTATGTAGGATTAAGTATGGTTTGGTAGGACCATATTAAGAAGATTTATGCATGCTCACTTAGACTTAGGTCTGAAATACAACTCTCTTCAATCTAGGGATTGAATGAAAATAATGTATGCAAGTTTGTGCTTCTTATGATTTTCAAAATTCTATCTCTTTAGGACTTTGCATTAGAGCCATCTGATTTCTTGCATGTTAAGCATATTTTCAAAACATTTCCACCTATATTGTTCTGATTTTCACGTTGCTGGGCTATCTCACTAAACCATAGTTTGGGAAAAAGCCCCACAACTGGACCAGTTATTTGGGTTAACACCCCTCTGCCACGTACTAAGGGCCATAGTCCAAAGTATATTGGCAGGCGCTCAAGGATATTGGGAAAACCATTACCTTAGAACTGGAGAAATTTCTATGCCACGTATTTTGAGCTTTGGCTTGAGTATATCGGCATGCCTTGATTAGAATCAGATGATTTAAACCTTAGAGTTAGGATTAAGGTCCTACAAGCCTTTTCAAATATTGTATTTAGAGTTAGCTCTAGGGAGTGTTGTCCTATGCATCATTGCTTGTATAGTTTTGCTTCTTATGTAGATATTGTCTCGTAGTCCTCATTTACTTCACCTTTTCAAAACCCTGGATGTTTATTTTAAAAATTTGTCTCTATTTCTCAAAATCTAGGTTGTATATTTCTTTTGCTTTATTTCTTCATAATAATTTTCTTAAATCCTAGACATTTTTTAGATTTCCTTATGTTTCTCAAAATCTAAGTATATATTTTCTTTTCTTTATTTCTTTAGAATGATTTTTAAACCCTAGATATTCTTTTAAGATTTCCCTGTATTTCTCAAAATCTAAGTATATATTTCTCTTTCCATATTTCTTCAGAATTATTTTTTAAAAAACCTAAATATTTGTTTTGAAATTTCTATTTTTCAAAGTCCAAGTGTATATTTTCTCTTTTTCCTTATTTCTTCATAATTATTTTTTTCCTAAACCCTAGAAATCCTTTTTAAAACTCTCCTTGGATTTTCAAAACTCCAGGTGTATTTTCTTTTCTTCTTTTTTGATCTTGATTTCTTCAATTTCTTCGATCCTGCTTGCAATTTTTTAAATATTCAAATCTTGTTATTTTTTTTTTCTCTTCTTCATATATGTCTTCTAAATTCTATTCAAAATTTCCATCTTCTCATATAAAATCCCTTTTATCAAGAGATATATTTTCAAATCCTTAAATATCTCCTTCATCATCTTTCTTTTCTTCCCAAAATTCTTGGGTCTAAAATATCTCTTTATTCTGCAAAAAACATTGACATTTCATCATGGTTCAGACAAGGACGGGAAAGGAGACTGTTTAGCAGTACAGTGACAGCGAGGCAGAAGAAATGAATTCCCCCAGATCATCTAGGAGGCAGGACCAAGAAGTGAAAGATGATGTTGATCCGGTCATATACAAGCTATTTTAAAAAATGATGATAAAGATGACATCTGAACAGGATGAGGCAAATCCAAAGAAAGTATCTTCCGAAAATGAGATCAGGAGAAAGCCCATCAAGATCGGCAAGAAGAAAATTCATCATGACAGCACTTCTAAGGGTATAGAATCGACAAAGGAGGATTCAGAAGAAGAACAACCAACATTTTTCCAAAACCCCCTGTATCGGCCCAAGAAAATCATTGAGAAGCATGAGTCAGTAAACAAAACTAAGTTTCAGATCCTGATGAAAGAACTGATCCACCAACAATTGAAAGAAATGACTCGCATAGTCAAAGATCTACAGGCTCGGGACAAAGGCAAAATAGTCTACACCCGCGAAGATTTCTATGATGGCCTAGAAGGGGATGACAACCTGGAGGACTTTCCCCAAAAGTTCATTAAATTTGATGGAACCGGCAATCCCAAGGCTCATTTTGCTATATTCTTCGCAGAATGCAATCGGTTCAAAAGGGATAATAGAGCTTTATTTATATGCTTTCCGCACAGTCTGGAGGGAATAACAGTGAAGTGGTATGCGGAGCATATCTATCCAATAGAATTGCTAGACTTTGACAAAGTTGTCAATTTGTTCATCGAGCGGTTTCTTTTCAATGCTGAGGCTCTGCCAACCCTCAACTATCTTTACAATCTGAAATAGAATGACAATGAAAAGGCTAGAGATTTCATTCATAGGTGGAGATCCACCTGCAATAGGATGAGGGATCCGATATCAAAGCGGCATGCATTGTTGATGATCCTGAACAATTTTTCCCAAACTCTGAAGGGCCTGATCTTCACTTCCCCATCTCAATCCTTTGTTGAATTGATAGAAGAGCAGAATGACTCAAAATGGGGATAGAAAATGGTGTATATGAGAGTCTCATACTCTCAAAGGGGGGCTCAGACTCAAAGAAGGCAAATTTTACCTTCTCCGCCCATTCCGGCAGCAATAACATCAGTAACAACAAGGGTGTCAAGAACAAACATGCAGGTCAGCAGGAGGAGCTCTTCAAGCAGAATGATAATCCTGTTCAGTCCAAACAAAAAGAAAAGATGAAACGTGACTGATGGGGTTATGACCGCAAGTTCACTCCCTTGGATCAGTCCCTCGAAAAGGTCTTTGAGTACATGTTGAGTAAGAGAATGGTTAAACTTTCAAGAATTGTTGATCCTCCAGTCACCCTAGGAAAATGGAAAGATCGCTTCTGCAAGTTCCACCGAGTTATGGGGCACGATATTGAGCGATGCTTTGTCTTCAAAAATATTGTCCAAGACTGCATTGATAAGAATCTTCTGGTGGAAGACGAGGAAGAGGATCAGCTGGCCGTTCTGACCAAGCCTTTCCCAAACCTCTCAAAAGAATGATAATGCCAAGGTTTTTCTGCGTTCTTCATTTATGCCAGTCATCTTGTGGGGGCAAGTCAGCCCCAGTCTTTTGTGACCTTTTGTCAAGTACTTGTAAGTACTCAATCATCGTTATCAGCTTTACTCATCAATGAAATCATCAATTTTCCTTATATCTAGGTGTCACTTTCTTTTGTTATTCTCTAAATTCTCATAAAATATGTCTTTTGTGATTTTCCCTGAAGATTTATTCTTGTTTCCTTTTCAGATATTCTCCCAGAAGGCTCATTACCAATCCTGAATTACTTCTATTATTGCTATATTCCTTCAAAGAGCCTTTTTCAATAACAATGACCTTATATTATTCTTCCTTCACCGTTATATTGGGGCATTTTATTATTATTTTATAAAAAAAACATTTTTCAGAAACCCTGTATGCAGGCAGGATCAAGCAAAATCTTTCGTCAATAATTTCTCATCAATCTCCAACAGTTCTTCGTCAATTTCCAATAATTCTCATCAATCCTTCTATTCCCTCTCAGGTTAAGGGATAAACCTGAACCTCGTCCTTCGAGGTATTTTCTATTTTTCCTTCAGTTTAAGGGATAAACCTGAACCTCGTTCTTCGAGGTATTTCCTCTCAGGTTAAGGGATAAACATGAACCTCGGCCTTCGAGGTATTTCTTTATTCTCATTCAGGATAAGGGATAATCCTGAGACCATTCATAGGAGCAATAAGACTACCTGTGAGAATTCTTTTACAAGACAATTTTCATCAATTTTCCTCAAGTTTCATCAATTTCTATCAATCTTCCATCAATTTCTATCCCTTTTCATCAGTTCTCCTCCATATTTTTCGTCCCCATTCAGGATAAGGGGATAATCCTGAAAACAGGCCACATACAGTTAACTGTGATGGTCTATTAAATTAAAAAAAATTATAAAAAATCTCTATTTTCCTTGCAAGTTAAATAATCCAGTCCTCGAACCGGTCATTTTTAAGTCCACCCTTGTGTTAATCTCCCTTCTCCAAAACTTGTTTTGAACCGGTCATTTTCAAATCAACCCTCGTATTGACCTTTTTTTAAAACTGATTTCAAACCAATATCTTCAAAATCAACCCTCGTGTTGATCATTTTTTTTCAAAAATAACCCTCATGTTGATCATTGTTCAAAATCAACCCTCATGTTGATCACTCTTCAAAATCAATCCTCGTGTTGATCATTCTTCAAAATCAATCCTCGTGTTGATCATTCTTCAAAATCAACCATCGTGTTGATCATTCTTCAAAATTAACCATCGTGTTGATCATTCTTCAAAATCGACCCTCGTGTTGATCATTCTTAAAAAACAACCCTTGTGTTGATCATTTTCAAAACAATTCTTTTGTCGATCTCCTTAACAATGAATTTTTACTAAATTTCTGAACATTTTTATTTCAAAGACCCTGTATACAGGCAGGATCAAATAAAATCTTTTTCATCATTCATATTTTGTTTCCCTTCAGGTTAAGGGATAAACCTGAGCTTCCTCATTCAGGATAAGGGGATAATTCTGAAAACAGGCCACATACAGTTAACTATGATGGTCTATTAAATTAAGAATTCTTCATCAAAAATCTTCATTGCGAGATAAATAATCCAGTCCTCGAACTGGTCACTCTCAAACTTCTCGATCCTAGATCAAACCATCTTCTGAACCCAGTCCTCGCACTGGCGATTTTCAAAATTCAGCCCTCTGGTTAAAGTTTTATTTGAGGATCCGAGTTCCGATTCAGACTCTTCTCTTTTTTAAAAATCCAACTTTCAGGTTGGTCCATTTTTCTTTTAGATATCTGATTTTCGACTCAGACTCTTCTCTTTTCCAAAATCCAATTTTTTAAATTGGTCCTTCAAAAACCCAGTTTAGCACTGGTCCTTCCAAATCCAATTTTTCAAATTGGTCCTTCAAAACTCAGTTTAGCACTGGTCCTTCCCAAATCCAATTTTTTAAATTGGTCCTTTTAAACTCAGTTTAGCACTGGTCCTTTAAAACCCAGTTTAGCACTGGTCCTTCCAAATCCAGTGCTAAGTCTTTCCAAATCCAGTTTAGCACTGGTCCTTCAAAATTCAGTTTAGCACTGGTCCTTCCCAAATCCAATTTTTCAAATTGGTCCTTCAAAACCCAGTTTAGCACTGGTCCTTTCAAATTCAGTTTAGCACTGGTCCTTCAAAACCCAGTTTAGCACTGGTCCTTCCCAAATCCAATTTTTCAAATTGGTCCTTCAAGACCCAGTTTAGCACTAGTCCTTCCCAAATCTAATTTTTCAAATTGGTCCTTCCAAACCCCAGTTTAGCACTGGTCATTCAAAAACCCAGTTTAGCACTGGTCCTTCCAAATTCAATTTAACATTGGTACTTTACCAAAATCCATTGAGTTGGTCCTGCCAAAATCGAGTTTAACACTGGTCCTTTACCAAACCCAATTTTTCAAATCGGTCCTTCCAAATCCAGTTTCACACTGGTCATTTACCAAAATCCATTGAGTTGGTTCTGCCAAATCCAGTTTCTATAGCTGGTCGGGATTTCAAAATCCAGTGTTTTCATTGGTCGGGATTTTAAAATCTCACTTTCACATCATTCCTTTTAAATTTCAACTCAAGGTCCCATCAAAATTGATATTGAGTAATTGTTTTACAAAGGATTCTCGAATATTTTGCCAATTTGCTTAAAAGCATTTGTTGATTTCAATATTTTATTGCACAAAAGAATCACCTCAGATTATCTCTAGTGTTTTTTTCCAAAAAGGTGAAGTTTGCTGCGAAAGAGAGCAAAATTCAAACCTTTTTCCTGTTGATCAACCAAAAGGATAAGAGAAATATCTTTGGTATGCGAAGAAATATTCAATGATGTTGAAAAGCCAGAAGTGAATTAATATTGATCGTAGTTATGGTGCATTTCAAAAGATGATTCTTCTGGCAAGAAAGCAATAGAAATATTCTGAGCAATAAAGAATTCATTCAATTTCCCAATAAAAGCAAGTATAATTGATTATCTGCAAAAGAGATCCCTCAACTATCGTCAAGTTGAAGACGGATATGCGAGTTAGACCCCCGGGGACAAAGAAGATTCAGATCACCTCCAAGATGAAGGAGTCTTTGACATATCCTTTCAGGGAAAGTTTAGATTATCGCAAAGTTGAAGGCTAATGCGATGAACCTCTCGCCAATTTCTAAAAGATATGTGATTCATATTATCAAAAGATTTCAATCAGAAGAGACATCTTTATCAATTTCTGAGGACAAGGAAGACCCTGATCACCTCCAAGTTGAAGGAGTGTGTAAAGTGTTCTTCTAGGAAAAATAAGAACATCTCCAAATTGAAGGTTGATGCGATGAAATTCTTGCCAAACCCCAACAAAAGAATTCATTCTATATCTCGAAAGGTGCCAAAAGTATATCTCAGATATCAAAATTGCCAAAACTGTCAAGAATCATCTTTTCGCATTTAATTTTTTTTATCAATATCTTTTCACTACTTGTTTTTTATGAAACTCGGAGTATTTCTTTTCTTTTCATGTCAAGGAAATGGATAGCTTCCTTGAAAAAAATCATCAACATTAAAATTTGAATTTGATTCTTGAATCTGGAGAGTTAACCTCATTTGGAGGAAATACTCTAGGTAAAAAATGAAATATCTTTTGCACACACGTGCATATTTTTAAACATTTGAATCAACCACAATTATATCTTTTTGGCAAAATTTTCTGGTTACCCAAAAATGAAATAAATACTCAATGTCTATTTTGATATAACCTAGCATGGTTTACAAAAAGAGTTGCCTTGTTCTGATGAGGTATTTCTTCCAGTCCCATTATGGTTTTTCCCATCCTGACAAGGACTTCATATTTTTCATATCCATTCAGGTAAGGATTGTACCTGAGCCTCATCTCACGAGGTATTTTTCAAAAATGTCCCATCGAGAAATCCATATTTTTCATCCCCATTTAGGTAAGGGTCAAACCTGAATCTCATTTTGATATCTTCGTCTCATCCAGGTCAAGGGTTAAACCTGAGTCTTTTAAAAAAAGCTTACTTTGTTTCAGCCATGAGACTTCTTCAGAATCTCCCTTTGTCACAATCTCGGGATCTTCATCCAAAAGTCTCATCACGATTTTTTTATTTCCCTTTGTCCAGTTATTTCATTTTCGAGGATTTCATCTTTTTTCAAACAATTCAGGATAAGGTGCTAAAACTGAGAATAATGTTTCACAAAACAAATTCTTCCACGCCCAGTTAAGATTTTTTTACTGGGGCATTTTTAAAATTTGGTGCGTTTTCTTTACTACTACGCTCGACTTTCAACCGGCTTAGCAGCAAAGAGGGACATTTGTGAACACTCCAAATTTTTCAAAAAATTCAAAAATTTCCTTTTTGCTTCTGGCCCCTATCTTCTGAATAATTGGGTCAACTTCTGATCAACTTCCAATCATTTCTCGGATTCACTGGTTGAAGATCCGAAATCCAATTTCATTTCCTACAACTGACCCAATTTCGGATCCTGGTCGAATATCCAAATCCAATTCTTAGTTAGATTCTCCTGTTTTCAAATTTTAAAAAATATAAAATCAATTTTCTGAATGGCTCAGACATTTCATCCAATATCCATTTGGATCTACTCGTTTTATTTCCTAAATTTTGAGATCCAAACTCGAATATTTGATCATGCATATATTTCAGGGTTAATTAACATTAAAATATGCATGATTTCATAAAAAAATATTTTAAAAACCCAATTTTATGTTAGTTTCGAGTAAAAGTGCTAAAATGATTTAAAATTAGAAAATGCTTGAAAATTTTGCTTTATTTTGCAATTTAGTACATATTTTAATGTTTGTTATTTACGTAGTAGTTTTAGTTTTTCATAAAAATAAAAAAGTATATAAAATAATCATAAGTAGAATTAGATTAGAGTAAACTAGTTTAGTTTTGAGTTTTTTAGCAAATAAAATTTCATTAAAACAGTTTTTAGATTTTTGAAAAAAAATGTAACAAACCGGTTCAAACCGGTTTGCCTTCTTTAAAAACTCGAGAAAGGGGAATTTTTTCCCCGTCTCCCTCTTGCGCCAGAGCCTTTTCCCTTTCCCCTCTTTTCCATCTCTTCCCTCTTTCCTAACCCTTCCCCTCCACTTCATTCTTCCCTCCTTCTTCCCCTTCTCCCTATTTCTCTTCTCTTTTTCGGTGGAGGTGTATTCTTCATTCCGGCGAAGGCGTACGGGTGGATGATCGCCCTCTTTCCTAACCCCTCTACTGTTACGGTAAGTCTTCATCTTCTTCTTCTTCTTCTTCTTCTTTTCAATTAGTTTTGTCGTTCTGTTGTTGTTTCAGAAAAATGAAAAGGAAAATAAAAAGATCGAACTCTGTATTTTGTAATTTCCTGTTTTGATTTTTGTTCATTCTGATTAATTCCTGTAAATTTTTTTTTTCTTTGTAATTTCCTGTTTGTTCATTCTTCGAATTCTTGTGTTTCATTTTGCTAAGTTTGTTTTTCATTTTGCTGAATTACTGTTTACGCATTCATCACATTTGTTTTTTTTATTATATATATTTTTTTTTGTTTGTTTTTTTTTTACATGAATTTCCTGTGTGTTACATGCTGAATCTCGTGTGTTTACATTCTTTTGCTTTTCTGCATATTCATTCTTGATTCTCTGTTTTTCTTCATTCAGAAATTCCTTATTCTTCATTCATCTCTTGATCTACTGAATTCTCGATTTCATGTTTTGCATCTAGTAAATTCCTGTCAATTTAATTCTTGTTTTCTATTTAGCTGTATCTTATGATGTTGTTAATTTCCTGTTTTTCTTTAGTTTAGTTGCATAGTTTCTGAAATTTCTTGATAGTTTTTTTTTACTGTTTTTTTTCCACTATTTCTTGTTTTAGTTTTGCATTCATCGGATTTCATGTTTCTTGTTCTGCTAATTTCCTGTATTAAATTTCCTGTTTTGTTTTTTTCTGTTTTCATCATTCATTTAGTAGCCGCTTTGTTTTTAAATTTTCTGTTTTTCTCATGCTCTAATTTTTTGTTTTGCTTGTTTTGAATTTTGATTTTGTTTCATATCTTGTTTTTCCGAATTTCCTGTTTGTTTAATTCCTGAATTTTCTATATTTTTTTTCTTGTAATTTCCTACTTTTACATTTTGCAGTTTTTAAATTCTTGTTTGTTCATTCATGTATTTTTCTTGTTTTGAATTCTAATTAGAGATCCGCTTTTGTTTTCTTTCATTTCTTTAGTATAATCTTTAGTAATCGCATGATTAAATTCCTGTTTTTTTTTTTCTCTTCTCTTGAATTCCTGGTTTATAATTCATTTCTTGTTCTTACAGTTCAGTTATTACCTGTTTTCTTTTAATAGCTTCATTTTCTGCTTTTCTCAATACCAAATTATTGTTTGCTTTCTTTAGTTTGTTTAACTGTTGAAATTCTTGTCTTTTTCATTCATTTATTGCATGTATTGTTCATTCTTTCTTGTTCATTCATTAATTTTCTATTTAGTTTTCACTTGCTTTCGTAATTAGTATACTCTACTATTAGTTAGTAGTTAGTTTTAATTAGAAGTTAATTTCAGTTAAAATTGTCATTAGATTTCTTTCATAGTATATGTTGTTTTTAGCAATTAATTAGTATAATTTGCTTAATATAGTTTTTACTTTTATCTCATGTACTGCTCGTATTCGTTTGATTTGTGCAGAATAGCACATGAGTGGTGCTGAAGCGCATATGCGACACAGAAGCACAAGAATAGAAGACTTTACTTTTCAGTTTAAAATTAGGAATTTAATTCTGGGTTTGTAAATATTGCTTTTTACACCCTTTGCGAAGGGTATTCATTTGTTGTAATAGTTAGTTGTTCTTATTTTTCTAGCACATTTTACATTTTTACATTTCGGCAATAAAGAATAGTTTAGATTTGTGTGCTTGAATACGAAATATTCACGTTCTCTGAGTTCGACCCAGTCTCATCCACTAGTGAGAACCAGTTTTTTTTATTTGATGTCTGGTTTTCACATGTTTTACATATAAAAATCTTTTCAAAATTACAACAATTTCAAAATAGACATCAAATTTTTGGCGTCGTTGTCGGGGAACGGCGTAATACTAGTATTAACTTTATTGCCTAGTGTTTGTTTGCATTTAGGAGTAGAACCACTGTTATCATCGCAAAATTTTTGCTTTTGCGAGTCAAACTAACCTTTGAAAAAGATTTTGAAAATAACTCGCCTCCGTTTTAAAATGCAGGATAATTCCGAAGAATGGGACTCGTCTGTCGATACGAGGTTCAACCGTTGCTGGCGCCTTTACCAGGGGTAATTGAACCAAGGATCAAGAGTGTGCTTAGCTTTGCTCAACTTGTCTAAATTGTGTTCTATTTCCTAAATGCACAAAGAATCAGGCATGTGCTATGAATTTTTGAAAATGCAGATTTGAAAACATAATGTTTGCTTCAAAGATTGAGAATATTTGGAGAATACTTGGAAAATATAACACTTGGAAAATCATGAGCTTAGTGAGAGAATATTTCTGAGGAAAGTGAAAATCGATTTCTGAAGAATTCAAGTGTTTTATGAAAATCGATTATGAGAAATTTGGAATAACTTTAGAAAAACTTGATTTCTCTGAATTCAAACTTTGAAATATAACTTGAAAATCAGGATTTTGAACTAGGGAAATGCTTGAAATATCATTGGAAAATAAATGTTTTGAGAAAATCAATTTCTGAATAAGACTTAGAAAATTTTGAGAAAATCGATTTCTCTAAATTGAAATTGGAATTTGCAAATGAATGAAATGAATGAATATGGATTTGAAAGACTTGATTTTGAGGAATTGAGGAAATCCTTTTTGTATTTTTGAGAAATGCAATGCATTTTTGAAGTTAGCCTAAGAGTGTAGGCTGAATGTGGCTAATACGAAGATTACAAATCTAGGTATCATTCGTATTCTGACTATGGTCATAAATACAAATTTCACCAAGTTTGTCAACTCCATAAGAGCTAGTGCACGTGCCATTCATGTAGACCATAGTGGATTTGTAAAGAATGTGCATGAATAATGCATTCATCAGATATTAAAATTTGCAAAATTAAACTATATGCAATGCATCTTATTCTATGCAGGAATTTAAATTCTTATTCCAAAATTAATTACAATTTACATCACTAATCAAATTTAAATACAAGAAATAAAGGAAAATAAAGTCTTCAATGTTCCTGCAAAACTAGAAAATTTGTTAGTGAAGATATGTTGGCTTTTCTAGATTTATTCAATAATATCTAGAAATTACTGGATTTTGCTAGACATAAGCCATTTTTCATATGATTCCCTTATATAAACTTAATAAAATATGAAATAAGCTGTAATTAATATGAAAATGGAATTTGAAATTTCAAAATTAGGGTCAAAATGACCAAAATACCCCTGATATCAAGACTATGGCTTTGAAATCAGGGTTTTCAGAAAGATATTTTGTAAAATGCAAGTTTTGAAATACAAATAATGATAAATTAACTCAAATATGATATGACATGATTAAAAATGAGAAAATTAGGGTTTAGAATTTCGAAATTGATGTCAAATGACCAAATTACCCCTGATAGCAAGACTATGGCCTTGAAATCAGGGTTTTCTAAAATAGATTTTGGTAAAAACTTGGGATTTATGATTGAAATAAACACAAAATCAAACATGAAACACCCTAACATGATTCTAAACATGAACAAACCCTAAAACTATGAAATTTCACACGAAAATCAAGAAATATCCCCAATATCACAATTTTGGCAGTGTTTTTGGATCTTTTAGGGACCCTGTTTTGCAATTTGATCTATTCAAGCATCAAATGAATTCCAAATTTGCTAAAAATCGACACCTGCACTTATTATCACCCTAAAATCATATTGAAATCATAAAAATATATTTTTGACATTATTTTAATTCAAACATTGCATTAAAACCCTAAAATATGCTATTTTTAACCGAAGTCACAAACTAGTTTCAGAGTTGGACCCGAATCAGGGGTCAATCATCCATGAAAACTTCTGAATTTTTACAGAGATAAACTAGGCATAAAAACAGAGGTTTTCCTCTTTACAGATTGGAAAAAGCATCTCCGGTTAGGGAGAAACCTTTCCGGCAATCTGAACTAAAATATAACAAATCTAACAGGGGTTAAAACAGCTACTTCAGATTGAAAATGCAGAAATAAATAACAAACCTAATCAAAACTTTTGAAATTTTAGCAGCTAATAGTAGACAAAAAAATAATAAAACTCTTTTTTTACAGATCATGAATCGGATCTGTGGTTTGAGATCTATGATCATTACAAGTCAGATTAGGGTTTTGGTAAACCCTAACGAGTTTCAAATTTAAAATCAAACTTTCTGTCAGAGGAAAAATACTAAACAGAGGCCAAAAATTACCAAAATTTCACAGTAAATAGATCATCTCAACATGAATCCACAGCATTTTATGGATTTCAAATCGGATATCATATGAAAAAAATATCATAATAGAAAGTTACCTCTTGAATTTAAATAACGATTTTAAAGATTTAAAATCACGGTTTGATATCTTATTTTTCTGACAGGGTTCTCGAATCTCAAAACATCCAAATTTTTTACAGTAGGTCACTGACATATCCATGTTTCACATATTAAAAAATAAAAAATTTACAGTGAGTGATTCAATACAAAATAACATGTTCTTTGCTGATTCAAGCTTAAAACACTCGGAAATTTGATAAAACCTAATAAAACATGCATTAATCAATGAAAACAATAAAGGAAATACCAAAACAGTAAAATAAAATTGATTTCTATGTTGCAAAACGTGTAATAAACATAAATAAGCAAAGAAATAAATAAAATACGGGGAATCCATGGCTGGAATTTGATTTTACCTTAAAAAGCATGGATTTGACCCATTTAACGGGTAAATCGCATGTTTTAATGGTTAAGAATATAAAAAACAATGCAATAAACGATTCTAATGGATTAGAATCATGAAAAACAGCATGGAATAGGGTTAGATCATCTTCTTGAATTGATTTTGGGGTTCTTGGATGAAATCCATGGTTAAATCCATGAACACAAGAGTTTCCATATTGAAATCTATTGAAAAATCATAAAAAACTAATAAAAATTAATAAAATAATATTAAATAACTCACCTTGGGGCTGCAGCTGCAATGGAGGAAGGTGGAGGTGCTAGAGAGGAGAGAGAAGCCACGAAAATTTGAGAGCAAAAGAGCTCCCTTTGACCCCCTTTAGGTCCCCTATTTATGGATTTTTTTTTTGATTTGTTTAGGAAGAGTTTTGATTTTTTGGACTCTTTTTAATTGTTTTTGATAAACCACATGGGGAGGACGATTTTTTTAGAGAATTCTAACCTAAATGGACTCTATTTAATCCCTAATTAACACCTAATTAAACCCTAGAAAGTCCAAATGTGGCACCACCTAGCATGGACCCACATTTGGTTTTAAAAACTTGAATTTAAAACCTTTAAAACCAATGGTTTAAAAGTTAAATAAAATGGATTTTCAAAATTGATTTTGACTCCTCTAAACCCCTAACCTAACTAGGACAATGACTAACCCTAGTCTAACCTTGACTTCTTCAAATGTGGCGTCACCCCGAGTGGGCCCCACTTGAATTTTCAAAAACGATTTTAAAACTTGAAAATGAGAGGTTTTTCAAAAGAGATTCAAAAGTAGACTTTGAGATTGAAAGTTTTGAAATGGTACAGAGTCTTGACTGAGTCAGAACTCCTCTAGATACGGCGCCAACGGGGTGGGCCCCACATCAAAGTTTTGAAAAACTTGAAATAAATACTGAAAATGGCTTTAAAAAAGGGTTAAAATCAACAGTTGAAATTCAAAGTTTTAAAAATAGAGTTCTAAGCAAACTGGAACTCTGGGCTAGAGTCCTAGATTTATAGGACTCTGAGATTTTGGGTTTTAAAAGCCAAATGAAGGAGTTTCTGAAAAGATTTTATCAAAAATGATGAAATAAGTCAGAAAATATTGTCAGGGTTAGACTCCTAACTCAATCAGGACTCTGAAATAGAGTCCTGGATTAACTGGACTCTACAAAATGACCTAATTTTTTAAAACAAATGGAAAAAAATAAAAAAATAGAGTAAAAACAAACTTCAAAATAGACTCCTGACTGGACTAGGACTCTGGGACAGAGTCTTGATCAGACTGAAACTCTAGATTTTTTGGTATTTTCTGAAAAACAAATGAAAGAACTTGTCAAAACAGTGAAAACAATAACGAATATTGAAATAAAATAGAGTTCTGATTCAACTAAGACTCTGAGGACAGAGTCCTAATTGAACTAGGACTCTTAGATTTTTGGATTTTCTGAGAAAACAAATGAGAGAATTTTGAAAAACAGTTATAAACAGGATGAAATCGAAGTTTTGGTTCAGAGTCCTGATCTGATTAGGACTCTGAGAAAGAGTCCTGATTCGATCAGAACTCTAAGAATTTTGGTTTTCTGATAAGCAAATGATGAAATTTGGGCAAATCTTTTGAAAACAAGTGAAAATGAAGTATGAAAATCAATTTTGGATAGAGTCCTGATTCCATCAGGACTCTGGGGTAGAGTCCTGATCAGGACTCTGGGATAAAACCTCAGAATTTTGAAATTCTTTGATAAAAGTGTCACAGTTTTGATAGATGGAAAGATTTTTGAAAGATTCTTTTAAAATTGAAATCAGGATCAGAGTCCTGATCCAACTAGGACTCCCTGAACAGAGTCCTGTTTTGACTAAAACTCTGAGTTTCTGACTCTTTTTGAAAGAGTCCTGATCCAACTAGGACTCTAAGATTTTGGCCAAAACGGAGGAAATGGACAAGGGATATGGTTGTAACTGGTTTAAAATCGGAATGATGTTTTAAAAAGGTTCAAAAAGATGAAAATACAGAGTCCTCATCCAACTAGGACTCAAAAAAAAATTGAGATTTTTGATAAATGAAGGAATCCATAAGCCACATCACCTAAATGGGCCTCATCTGAGAATTGAAATCAATTGAAATTGAGTTTGAAATGAATGCAGATTGTTTTATGAGAAAATGCTTCAAAATATAAGGTCCTGAGGGTTAGAAAACGACAGAATGTTGATTAAAAACCCAGGTTTTAAAATTGTTTTTGAAAGAAAAGTTTTAAAACCCGAATCTGGATTAAATATCTTGAAAACAGGAGTGCTGGATCTCGAAAATGAGATGTAATGACATGCAATGCTATACAATGCAATGAGATGATATGTAGGATGCATGCAATGATATGCAATCACACATGAAATGTAAGCACTGGATGAGGGTGAAAATTTTGGGTGTTTATAACCACATATGTGCATATCGTAGAGACAAGCTTACTTTTCTGCACAGCCCACCTACTAGGATCTCCTTAGAGGTGACTGTGTACGATTGGTACCGTACACATAGATTTCATATTCTTTACATAATCCCTGTTGTGTGCAACTGCGTGGTGTTTGTTTAGTTTTTGTTGTTTTTAGTTTACTCGCTTTGTGGTTTGCATGGTTTGACCGCTTAGTGCGTTAGTTAGGTAGAAAACCTAAAGTTAGGACGTGTGCTACACCGGTCTACTCCAAGGTGTACGCAATGGCTAACGATCATCATTTGATTTGTCCTTTGAGGGCGTACTTCATGCCAAATACGTATACTACCGCCTCCTGCATCGCAAGACCTGATGTAGGAGCAAGTCATTTTGAGATTAAGGTCAGTGTGATTCAAATGCTACCTTTGTTTTATGGCCTTAGCAATGAAGACCCATATCGTTATCTCGACGAATTCCTTGAGATTTGCTCGACAGTGCAAATCAATAACTTTGGAGATGATGCTATGAGGTTAACTTTGTTTTCGTTCTCTCTCAAAGATAAAGCCAAGCACTGGCTAAAATCTCTTGAGACAGTTCGTATTACTACTTGGGAAGGAATGCAATGCGAATTCCTCAAAAAGTACTTTCCAATTGGTAAAACGAATCAGTTTCGTAAAGCTATAACCAGTTTTTCTCAAAGGGAGAGAGAACAGTTTCACGAGTCTTGGGAGAGATTGAAAGATCTTCTCCGCAAGTGTCTCCATCACCAGGTGCCTTGTTGACAGTTGGTGCAATATTTCTATGACGGGCTTACTGAGAAGCACCGTCAGATGGTTGATTCGTCTTATGGGGGCACTTTTATGCTCAAGAATGAGGATGAGGCGTGGTCTCTATTTAAGACCTTGAGTGAAAACATGATGCATCATGCTTTGTCTTCACGGTTCGATATGACTACATATATGTCTAGTGGTCCTAGGAAAGTTGGGATTTCCGAAGTTGGGTTCGAGTTAGAATTGCGTACCAAGGTTGACCAGTTGACTAGGAAGTTAGATCAATTCCTAGCCAATGCTTCGCGAAGTCCAGTAGAAAGAGTGTGCGAGCTTTGTGCTAGCCCTGCACACTGTGTTTCAGAGTGTTCGGCAGCACCGCTATATCCTGAATTCGTTTAGGAGCAGGTGAATGCCGCCCAAGGTTTCGCTGGGACCGATCATGATTCATTTATACCTTCATATAACTCGGGATGGCAAAACCACCTCATCAGTCCACCCCCTAACCCTTCCTAGAGCCAACCCAGGCAAGGCGGTTATGCGCCTAGATTTCAGCAATTGAGTTATCCCCCAACCCAACCTACTTATACTTAACTCCATTCTCATGAGCCTTTGCCTAGTCAATCCTTTCAGGACAAGATATTACAAGTCTTGAGCTCGCATACGCAGTCAATAGCCAAGCTAGAGACTCAAATGAGACAGTTGGTTGAGACCTTCAGTAGGCAAAGCAAGGGGAACCCATATAGTAGGCATGTTGTCATCTCAAAGGGAGAGGATTCCATGTCATTTGACCTGCATCCCAACGATTCACATCATGAGCAGGTCAAATCCGTTACATCCCTTCAGTATGAGAAGGCATGTCATCCCATTCAGGAATCGACTCATGAGCCCCATATCATTTCTATTGACGAGTCGATTTCCATTATACCTAAGCAGAAGGGGCAAGGCCCTCGGTTGTTTCAATCTTCACATAAAGCCCTGTTTTCTCAGCCGTTAGGATTACCGATTGCTTTTAGTAAGTAAAAGGTACAGATGCAGAAGGTGCTTGACCAAGTCAAGCCAGATCCTATTCACCACTTGTCTGAAGTTGCATTCATTGATAGTCGGTCGGTCCTAGACTCTCATTTCCTGACCAGTCTCTCAGATGAGACTAATCTCCGTTCTTCTTGTCAAGGGAGTCATGATATCACATTTAGAGGTAGACAGAATGGGAACACAGTGCGCAGTGTCACAGATGACACTCTTTTTCATATAGAGTCTGATTGAGCGATACTTCATGTTCATTGATCTCATGGACGATGAAGGTTTTTCCAGGGATCCATCTGGCTGGGGACGTCAAACTTAGCGCTTTATGGGAGGCAACCCATATCTTGTATATTATTAAATTTGCTTTTTAGATTTTATTAGGTTTTATTTTTTGTTTTTAGTTTCTTTCATGGTTTTCATGTTATATCATGTATACATTGTATTCATTACATTCATAGAACGTGCATTTGTTTTAATTCATGTCAAGTTGTTTCTACTCTTTTCCCTCATTTATTTCCTCTCATGTGCATTCACGTAGTTTCATATAAGTACGGGGGAGTGCCACTGGGACAGTGTCATTCAAGCATGGGGGAGGGTGTAGTTTGCACACCTTGATATTTTTGTTCACGTTCTTGCATATGTTTACACATCTCTCATGAAAAGTAGGTTTTTAAAGAAAGAGTTTGAACTTATATGAATGTTATTTTAAATCTAATGTTTTTAGAGGATTTTTAAGCCCTAGGAAAAAAATTTCTGACATGGATTTAAAAATTATGGTTTGTGCAGATTTCAAAGAAATGATGATAAATACATGTTAGAATTTATTTTGAATCACAAATATGAATATGCACAGTCTTATTTTTGAAAAACTAAGCAAATGAACAAAAGCGTAAAAAATGAGCTCAAAAGTGGAAAAAAAAGAGCATGCGTTAGGTTGTTTGGATAATTTCACAATCCTTAGTAGATGGGACTTAGATGTAAGTTGAAACTTTTGGATTTCATTTCGAAAAGGATAGTGAAAAACTTTGTGATCCTTAGTAGCCGAGAACAAATACAAGTTGAAGTGCTTGACTCTCACGTTGCAAAGGTGAATGAAGGAAGTCACTTTTATGTCTTAGTTGATATCTTTTGGTATGCATTGAAAAAGTATAAAAGATATTAACATTGCACAAGGCATAAAAGCAGACCACACGCAAGCTATAAGAGAAGAATGAATGCGAAAAAAAGAAAAAAAAAAGCTTGAAAATGAAAAATCAAGAAAAGAGCTTAAAAAGAAAGAAAAGTTCAGTGCTTAGAAGTGTGATTGAGAAAATCTGTGCAGAAAACATAGGAGTGAGGATAAGTAAATAATAACTTGTTTTTATTGGATTTTCTAAGAATAAAACATAAATAATTGTGATATTTAGAAAAGTGAAAGAAATTCTTTTTCTGTGGTGGTATATTAACGACTCTAATTATGTTTTGATTTTGAAATAACAAGAAATATTTGTGAAAACAAAGTCTTTAATTAACTACTACTTATGAGGATGTGTAATATTATGCATACATGACAGAGATGTTTGTGGGTAGCATCACTGCAAACCCTCACGAGACCTTACTCGTCCACTGGGGTAACCCAGGTGTTGAAAGGGCTTGTTGCATGAGCTAAATGCAACCGTGATTTCTACGAAAGTGAATTAGGTGATAGTTTGATTTCTTGCATTTGTCTAGTTTGCTCGAGGACTAGCAAAACATAAGCATGAGGGTATTTGATCATGCATATATTTCAGAGTTAATTAACATTAAAATATGCATGATTTCATAAAAAAAATATTTTAAAAACCCAATTTTATGTTAGTTTCGAGTAAAAGAGCTAAAATGATTTAAAATTAGAAAATGCTTGAAAAATTAGCTTTATTTTGCAATTTAGTACATATTTTAATGTTTGTTATTTACGTAGTAGTTTTAGTTTTTAATAAAAATAAAAAAATATATAAAATAATCATAAGTAGAATTAGATTAGAGTAAACTAGTTTAGTTTTGAGTTTTTTAGCAAATAAAATTTCATTAAAACAGTTTTTAGATTTTTGAAAAAAATGTAACAACCGGTTTGCCTTCTTTAAAAACTCGAGAAAGGGGAATTTTTCCCCCGTCTTCCTCTTGCGGCAGAGCCTTTTCCCTTTCCCCTCTCTTCCCTCTTTCCTAATCCTTCCCCTCCACTTCATTATTCCCTCCTTCTTCCCCTTCTCCCTATTTCTCTTCTCTTTTTCGGTGGAGGTGTATTCTTCATTCCGGCGAAGGCATACGGGTGGATGACCGCCCTCTTTCCTAACCCCTCTACTGTTACGGTAAGTCTTCATCTTCTTCTTCTTCTTCTTCTTCTTCTTCTTCTTCAGATTCATCTTCTTCTTCTTCTTTTCAATTAGTTTTGTTGTTCTGTTGTTGTTTCAGAAAAATGAAAAGGAAAATAAAAAGATCGAACTCTGTATTTTGTAATTTCCTGTTTTGATTTTTGTTCATTCTGATTAATTCCTGTAAATTTTTCCTTTCTTTGTAATTTCCTGTTTGTTCATTCTTCGAATTCTTGTGTTTCATTTTGCTAAGTTTGTTTTTCATTTTGTTGAATTACTGTTTACGAATTTATCGCATTTGTTTTTTTTATTACATATATTTTTTTTCTGTTTGTTTTTTTTACATGAATTTCCTGTGTGTTACATGCTGAATCTCGTGTGTTTACATTCTTTTGCTTTTCTGCATATTCATTCTTGATTCTCTATTTTTCTTCATTCAGAAATTCCTTATTCTTCATTTATCTCTTAATCTACTGAATTCTCGATTTCATGTTTTGCATTTAGTAAATTCCTGTCAATTTAATTCTTGTTTTCTGTTTAGCTGTATCGTATGATGTTAATTTCCTGTTTTTCTTTAGTTTAGTTGCATAGTTTCTGAAATTTCTTGATAGTTTTTTTTTACTGTTTATTTTTTCAGTATTTTTTGTTTTAGTTTTGCATTCATCGGATTTCATGTTTCTTGTTCTGCTAATTTCCTGTATTAAATTTCTTGTTTTTTTTTTCTGTTTTCATCATTCATTTAGTAGCTGCTTTGTTTTTAAATTTTCTGTTTTTCTCATGCTCTAATTTTCTGTTTTGCTTGTTTTGAATTTTAATTTTGTTTCATATCTTGTTTTTCCGAATTTCCTGTTTGTTTAATTCCTTAATTTTCTGTAATTTTTTTCTTGTAATTTCCTACTTTTACATTTTGCAGTTTTTAAATTCTTGTTTGTTCATTCATGTATTTTTCATGTTTTGAATTCTAATTAGAGATCTGCTTTTGTTTTCTTTCATTTCTTTAGTATAATCTTTAGTAACCGCATGATTAAATTCATGTTTTTTTTTCTCTTCTCTTGAATTCCTGGTTTATAATTCATTTCCTGTTCTTACAGTTTAGTTATTTCATGTTTTCTTTTAATAACTTCATTTCCTGTTTTTCTCAATACCAAATTCTTGTTTGTTTTCTTTAGTTTGTTTAACTGTTGAAATTCTTGTCTTTTTGCATGTATTCTTCATTCTTTCTTGTTCATTCATTAATTTTCTGTTTAGTTTTCATTTGCTTTCGTAATTAGTATACTCTACTATTAGTTAGTAGTTAGTTTTAATTAGAAGTCAATTTCAGTTAAAATTGTCATTAGATTTCTTTCATAGTATATGTTATTTTTAGCAATTAATTAGTATAATTTGCTTAATATAGTTTTTACTTCTATCTCGTGTATTGCTCGTGTTTGTTTGATTTGTGCAGGATTGCACAGGAGTGGATCTGAAGCACATATGCGACACAGAAGCACAAGAATAGAAGACTTTTTACTTTTCAGTTTAGAATTAGGAATTTAATTCTGGGTTTGTAAATATTGCTTTTTACGCCCTCTGCGAAGGGTATTCATTTGTTGTAATAGTTAGTTGTTCTTATTTTTCTAGCACATTTTACATTTTTACATTTCGGCAATAAAGAATAGTTTAGATTTGTGTGCTTGAATACGAAATATTCACGTTCCCTGAGTTCGACCCGGTCTCATCCACTAGTGAGAACCGGTTTTTATTATTTGATGTCTGGTTTTCACATGTTTTACATATAAAAATCTTTTCAAAATTACAACGATTTCAAAATAGACATCAATATTCACTCAAAATCTCGGATCCAGAACTTTACGTGCGTTGTATCCTCTGTGCGTTGTATCATCTGTTTATCACATTCGACAACCCATCTTCCCTACAAACCATCTTCTTTCATTGATTAAGAAGAATTCTAGAAGCGTTCTTTCTTATAGTGGCCATCTCAGTAACCAAAACCCATCTTTCATTTCTAATAAAAAGGCCAGAATTCAAATGTTAGAACCTCCACAACTTTTGCAGTGAGGTGCCCATCGAGACTCAAGTTATGTTTTTGAGGAGCACTGTTCATGGGTTGTTTAAGTATGCAACTCGAGGGCTTTGGGAGTGGGTTTCACTTTTCATAGCCTTGTGATAAAGTTGGGACTTCAGCATAATGTGTTTTTAAAAAAAAATAATCTGCTCTCTCTCTGTATGTGATTTGATGAAATGCCTCAAAGGGATATAGTTTCATGGACTGGAATGATATCTGCTTACGTTAAGTATGGAGAGAATGAGAATGTGTTGGATTTGTTTGATGCTTTCAACTAGTTTGATCCCTAAAAAGTTCACACTTGCTACTGCTATGTGTGCTTGCACTTCTATTGGGACATTCGAGAAGGGAATACATATTCATGGTTGGGTGATAAAATGTGGGTTCATCTCAAATATGGTTTTAGGAAGTGCACTGATTGATTTCTACTCAAAGTGTGAGAGGTTCATGGAGGCCTATGATGTTTTCTTGGAGATGCAATTTCAGGACATAATCAGTTGCACAACAATGATTGCTACATTTGTCCAAGCGCAGGATCCCAGTGGGGCACTTAGATTGTATTTTCAAATGCAAGAGTGGGGAATGCCTCCTAACCAATTCACTTTTGTCAATCTATTAACAACATCATTTTTTTTTCTTGGTTATGAGTATGTTAAGTTAGTTCATTCTTATACTCTTCTATTGGGAATTGAATTTAATTTAGTCTTGAAAACTGCCCTTGTTGATATGTACTTGAAATGTGAGGTGATAGAAGATGCCATCAAAGTCTTGAATCAAACACCAGAATCTGATGTATTCTTGTGGACAACTGTGATTTCTGGGCATAACCAAGCTGAAAATTTTGTTGAAGCAATAGATACTTTTTATCACATGGAAGCTATTGGCATATCTCCAAATTCCTACACATACACTGGCACTTTCCCCTTAACTTTGTTATCACTTACACATCTTGTGAAATTCCCCAGCTACCTGCTCCCTTCATCAGTACCACCTGCACTTCACTCCCTTGCTGCACACAACACCTGCACTTGCACATTGCATTCTATCAAGCTGCTGCATTACCACCTTATTAAATTCTGCAAGTAAAGGCTTGTCATAGCCTGTTGGTTAAATTGATGGGATCAAAAGAGTGACAGGGGTGGAGGGGATTCTTGTTTTCAGCTTGAAGGGGGTTCTTTGATTCAAAATTGTTCGAATCAAGCAGACCTTGACAGTGTATCCAAAGTGTCTGTAAAATCTCTTAAAGGAGATCTGAAAGGAAAAAGGGTTCTTAAAGATCCTACATCCTATGAAGATATGACAGAGGACGAGCAGGGTCTTGGCTTACCCGTGAGTTCCCTCATGAAAAGTGATAAATTCCATGGAAGTACACACTTCTGTGCACGTGAGTAAACTACAGCTGTTTGTGCAAATCATAATTCTTTGCATCATTTTGTTGATGCAAATGTAGTTCATGGAGGGCAGACTGTTGCAGGTCTAAAGGAGCAAAATTCTGTAGAAAAATAGGTTATTAATAATATTTTGGTGATTTGGAAGGATATTCTTCTTTAGGTTTTGATAAGATGGGCATTTATTTGCAGAAGCATGAGATAGTTTGAGGTTGATCCTGCGTTTTTTTCTCAACTGCGTGCCAAATCCATATTATCTAACCTGAAATTGCTCAGATTGTCGTTGCTTTTGCTACATTTGAAATAATGTTTGTTGGTATTGTTGCTGCAAATATGGCTGTCACATCATCTGTTGTTTATACTACTGTTGTAGCTTCACTCCCTGCAACACCACTGCAGCATATGCACCTGCACACCACCTTCACTGCTCCACCCACCACTTCATCTCCTACACTTCCCATTGCATTTCTACTGTCCAGCACATCACTTCCTTCACTTTCAGCATATCGCCATCTCTCACAGCACTGCTGCATGTCACCATATACTCACTGTCACTCCTTCACAAGCATACCACTGCACCTGTATGCTCACCTACACACTTGCCACCTTCACAGCATCTTCATACTTCCCTGCTACTTAACCTTCAACACCTATGCCATTTGCTACTCACATTCAACAGCATATTCACTTAGGCACCCCTGCAGCACCTGTGCCTCTCCTATACCATGTTGCACCTTCATTTGCAGCACCACCTGCTGCACCTCATTACACTCCTCAATGCACTTCATCTCCCACACTTCCCCTTGCACTTGTATTGTCCATCACTTTACCTCATGAATATTAGTTTATCCCTTGACTGCTGCCACGAACATCAGTCTGCAGAAACTGACTTGCTGCTGGTGGTTCACTTGAATTACCACCTCATCATCCGCGCAATAAACCTGATTTACATCTTGCTGTGAGATTAGCATGGTTTATTGTAAGTCTTTGATTCATTGGTTAAAAAGTCATCTTTCAGATCTGACATAAGGCAGTTTGATATGCTAATTCAAAACTGGTATTTGATTTATTGCAAAATGTATAGTTTGATTCAATATTTGACATATATCCTGACTATGGCATGATATCAATGCATATGCCTTCTCATGTAGCCTAAGGAATAATACATATATTCATATATATTTTCTCATTAGCACTCATGCATAACATATGCATTCTTCATTAGAATAGGTATAATCATGTGCATTTTGTTTTCAGCATAATGTTTTTCATTCTCTTCTATATCTTGCATTTTGCTTTGTGCTAATTCGTTTTTGCATGGATGGCATGGAAGATTTAGACTTTCTTCCTAGATTAGGAATTTTATAATTTCAATTTCAATTCAAGACTAATAATTAGGTATTAATGAGAATTTTTATCTTTTTTTTAGCTTAGTATAAAATGTATGAGCATATAGTTCTCATAATTGCTTGTGACATCTCATTTTATTTTTGTCTTTATTTCAAAAATTCACGAATGGTAAAACACGAATGTCATGTGCACTTTTCTAATAAGAGGTAAATAACCCTAAGTAAATGATTCACATTTATGGCCATAGTCAAAGTGTGAACAATACTTAGGATTTTTATCTTTTATGGAATAACATCTAATTTTCATCATTTTTTTTTTAATTCTTTTATTCCTCTATTAGAATTTGAGATATAAATTAACTTAAGATATATTTGTGGCTATAGTCATGGATATATTAAAAGTTAATTTTATTTTAAATCCTATCGAGGCACAAAAATTTATTTTATTCTTTATTAGAATTTAAATATAGATTAGATTATAATATGTATGTGACCATAGTCATAAATGTATTGTGATTTAATCTTATTTCAATTCTATTAAAGAATAAAATATGCTTTTAAATTCCAATCTTTAATTAAATTTCAAAGCATTCATCATTTAGGATAGAATTGCATTCATTTTCAAATTATTTCAAATCATCTTCAAAATTTCAAGTGATTTTTGAAATAAACTTTCAAAAACCCAGTTTTCATTTTCTAAATTCAAAATCATTTTTCAAATTCTATTTACAAGATCAAATTCACCTTTCCCACTCGATTTTGAATCTTATTCCAAATTCTCATTTTTCAACTTTCAATTCTTCTTTCTAAACTTCACATTTTCTGAATTTCATGTTCAAACTTTGAAATTCATCTTAAATTCAAATATTAAATTTCAAATTTTTCATTTCCATTTCAAAATCCAAAAAACTCCAAGTTCTATCTAAATTATGAGTTTAATTTTCAATTCAGCTCTAACTTGAGATCATTTTGAAATTCTAATTTTTAGATTGACTCTAAGTTTCTAAATCGATTTTTCAATTTCAATCCTAATTTCAAGACAAATTTCAAATCAATTTAAGATTTTCAAATTCGATTCAGTTTTCAAATTCAATCTTGATTTCAAGACAAATTTCAAAATCAATTCAAGATTTTCAAATTCAATTCAGTTTTCAAATTCAATCTTGATTCCAAGTCTAAATTCAACTTCTATTCTCAATTTCAAAATCCAAATTCAAAGTTTATTTTAAAGTTATAAATTTCCAATTTCTAAATTCATTCTTTAAATTCCTATTTCAAATTTCATTTCCCAATTCCAACTCCAAATCCAGCTTTTATTTTCCAATTTCATTCTTTTCCAAATTCCATTTCCAATTTTAAATCTTCCTTCTTCAATTCAAATTTTAATCTATTTCAATCTTTGATTTCAGTTATGATTTCAATTTCAGAATTTCAAGTTTTCTTTTCAAAATCTCAGATTCATTTCAAATTCTAAGTTTAGATTCAAATTTCAAGTTTTTCAAATCAAGTTCCACTTTTGAACCTCTTCTTCAAGGATATTGTCAAACTTATTTTAAAGTCACTTGGAAAAACCCATGATTTCTGAAGCATTTCTCAAAGCATACGTCTTTGCATTTTCATAAGCACAAGTATGATTCGATATGCATTTAGGGTTTTAGAATAATCACTTAGACAAATTTAGGCAAGGCAAAAGGCATTGATTCAATCATTGGTTCGATTACCTCTAGTAAAGATGCCAGGAATGGTTGAACCTCATACCGACGAGCGAATCCCGTCTCTCCATCTTTCCCGCAAAATTTTCAAAAATGAAGGCGAGTTAAATTTCAAAACATTCATTTTCAAATAAAGGTCAAGTGAGACCTTGCAAAAGAGTTTCCTTTCTTCTCTCTTTCTCTTTCTTTTTCTCCTCAAAAAGGAAAAAAGGCAGAAAGGAAAAGAAGGAAAGAGGAAAAAAAAAGATTTTTTTTTTGCAACGATCACATATTCACATTTTGACTATGGCCATAAATGTGAATCAGTTACTTAGAATTATTTACCTCTTATTAGAAAGGTGCATGTGTCATTTGTGTTTCACCATTGTGAATTTTTGAAATAAAAAATAAAATAAAATGATATGTTACAGACAATCATGAGAAATATATGCTCATACATTCTATTCTAAACTGAAAATGAGAAATTCTCATTAATATCAAATTATTAGTCTTAAATTGAAATTAAAATATCAAGTTCTTAATCTAGGAAAGGAAATCAACATTTTCCATATTTTTTTCGCAAAAACTGGGTTAGCATAAAGCAAAATGCAAAATATAAAAAAATGCTATATTGGAAACAAAAATGCATATGATTATACCTATTCTAATGAAAAATGCATATGCAAAATGCTATACTTATGCTAAATGAAAAATGCATATGGCATGCCTTATGCTAATGAGAAAATGTATATTAAATGCACATGTAATATACTAAACTAATGAGAAAGTATATATTAGAATGCATATGTAATGCACTGCACTGCACTAATGAGAAAATGTATATTAGAATGCATATATGATGCACTATACTAATGAGAAAATGCATATTAGAATGCATATGTAATACACTACACTAATGAGAAATGGGTGAGAAAAAGGTATGTGGGATGGATTGATTTAAAGAGGACTCAAATAAAGTTGTGGACTGAATCAGAGGTGTAGTGAATGCATAATAGTGAAAGTGCAGCAAGTGAGGTGATGTGAGGAGTGAAAATAGGGATAATTGTTGCAAAACAAGGTGGATGTGTAGGTGCTACTGTAGGTGATGGACTACAAGTGAAGAAGGTGGAGCACGGTGTGAAGGGTAGAAGTGCAGGGGATGTGAATACACAGCAGACTGCTGGGAACACTCATAACAGAGGGGTTGTGAAGGGATATGTGTGTTTGAAAGTGCAAGTAGAAGTGAAGAAGTGAAGGTGCTAGTGTGAGTGCAGCTAGGAATGAAGTGCAGGGTATTATGCGCAGTGAGTGTGCGTATTACAAGAGATGGAAATGAAAGTGGAGAGTGCAGAGAATGTAGTAGTGTAAGGTGCAGGGGAATGTGAGCATACAGGTGCAGCAAAGTGCCTAAGTGAATGTGCAGCAGGTAATTATTGTGCTGAAGATGCACAGTGAGTATATGGTGACATGCAGCAGTGCTGTGAGAGATGGCGATATGCTGAAAGTGAAGGAAATGTTGTGCTAGACAATAGAAATGCAGTGGGAAGTGTAGGAGATGTTTGTGTTGTATGGGTGCCACTGTAGATGTTGCGGGTGATGAAGTGTTGTAAAGGGAAGTGTGGAGACAATATGCAGGAGGTGAGTACTGTGCAGCAAAGTGTTGTTGTAAGTGCTGAGTGACAAGGTGCATCAGGTGGCAATGTAAGTGTGGTGGAGGTGTGTAAGTGTTGTCCACTAGAGGTGAGAGTGAAGGTGTAAATGGAAGGTGTTGAAAATGAAAGTGTAGTGATACGCAGGGAGCAGGTAATGTGCAGGAAAGGCAAGGTGTTGGTGAAGGTGCAGAGGTGCAGCAGTGAAGAAGGAGGTGAGAGTATTGCACAGGGATGCAAGTGATGAGGTGTGCGACAGATTAACACATTGGTGGAATGCACAACAACCAGTTGATAGGACACTTGGCAGCATGTCAATGGAATACACAGCATCCCATTAATGAAATGCTCAGCGGCATGTCGATAAAATATATATCATCATATCAGCAGTATATCTGTGAAATGTATATCCTCACATCAATGAGATATATAGCATCTTATCGACGAAATGTACAGCAGCATACCAATGAAATATATGTCCTCATATCAAGGGGATATATAACAGTATATCAATGAAAATATGTATCATAACATCAATGAAATACTCATCAGTATATCAATGAAATACACAGGAATATGTCAATGAGTATGTTAATGGAACATACAATATTGAATTGGAGGTGGATTTGAAATAAAAAATGAATTTTGGAAAAGAGTGAGATTTGAAAAATAAAGACTGGATTTAGAGTTTTGAAATTGATAAATCAGAATTTTGAGAGTGAAATAGAATTTTGAAATTGAAAATTTTGAACCTAGGATTTGGAATTAAATTCTAATTGAAATCAGGCTTTGAATTTGGAATTCAAGATTGAATTTAGGAATTGGAAATTGAAATTTAAAGTTAGAACTTGAAATTGAAGTTGAAACTGGAACATAAGAATGAATTTAGAAATTAAAAATTTGGAATAAACTTTGAATTTTGAATTTGAGAATAGAATTTGAATTCAAACTTGTCAATCTAATTTTCAAATATTTTCAAAGTAATTTTGAAATCATTTCAATCAAATTTTCAAATATTTTCAAAGTAATTTTGAATCGATTTTGAAATCATTTCAAGTCAATTTTAAGATATTTCAAGCAATTTTCTAAAGTATACTTTTAAAGCAATTTTTGAAATAATTGAAAATTCAATTTTAAAATACTTCATGGCAATTTTAAGCCAAAACAATTTCCAAAGCATGCATCGTGATTTTCCTTGAAAAAATTTAAAAGTCACATGTATGATTTCTTTTCTGCATTTTAGGACTTAGAATAATTACTTAGGCATTTAAAGCAAAGCACGGCATACAGTTTAATCCTTGGTTCAATTACCTCTGGTAAAAGTGTCAGGAGTGGTTGAACCTCGTACCGATAGACGGATCTCATTTTTCAATTTTTTCCGCATTTTTCAAAAACAGAGACGAGTTTTTCAAAAAAAAATTTAAAAGGTCAAGTGAACTTGCAAAAGTAAAATTTTGCAACGATCACAATTGGGATCCATATGCAAGAGCATACTCTAGGTAAAAACTCGTTATTAAACCCGTATATCAGCCCTTACATAGCTGAAACTGATATCGGTTTAGATTTAATGAGCATTGAAATCGATTTTTGAGAAAAACCTTTATTTCTGTATGAAAATATGGTTTTCCCCAAAAACAGTCTGGGTAAACTCAATATCAGACCTAATCTAGTTCAACCATGATGCTAGCCAGATTTGTCCCATGTAAATTCGAATTCTGGACATAAAAAGAGAAGGGTTTTAAAAAAAAAATACGGGATGTTTTGGAGGTATATAAGTTGGATCAGCCTGCGAAACTGATACCGAGACTGACCCAAGGGTCAGTCATGGGAATGAGCCTGTGACAGGTTCCAGGTCAGTCCCAAATAGAATATGGACTGATCTGGACCTATATATATATAAGACGACCTTGCTCGGGTACGGGATTGGGGTTGCTCGGATAGTGGACCCGACTGCATGAACTGATTCATACATGGATCAGTCATGCGAGTGTGAGCCTAACAGGATTCAGATTAGTCAGTGGCTATGTTGGGACTGATCAATGGTTTTATTTTTTTAGTTTTACAATCTTGATATCCCATGTACTCGTATGGGAGTCAGGTAGGTGTGTTAATCGGATCCTTCTCGATATCGGTAGTGAGAAGGTTCATAGAACTGATCCACTTGTGGATCAGTTTTGAACCATCTTGGAAACAGGCTAGACCAATCCTTAAGTGGGCTGGGTCTGATGAGTTTCAAGGGAAAAAAATTAGGCGTTGAGAGATGTAGATGCCCAGTTCAGTCACGCTACCACTCGAACAGTTCAATCAGCCTAAATTCGATCATAATTGATGAACCATCTGTCCTGTTTGAATTAGATCAACATTTTCATATTGAATTGGCATTGACATGCTTAACACACGAATGGAAGATTGAGAGAATTGAATTTTGAATATGCATATCTTGATTTCATATATATAACCAAAATATTGCTCCCTTCTAGTAGGTGTGATAAACCACCGCTTAGTTACCCACTAAGCACTAACATAAACAATTCTTTTTATATGTACTTGATATTGTTACCAAGTGTTAATGATAACAATATACATATATGATTTTATACCAATTCAATATGCATTTAGTTCCCTAGGTAGACTTGAATTGGATGGCCAATATAACAAGGCACCTCAAATCAGTAATAGCTCGCCCTTAACAGTCAAAAGTCAATTGATGTGGATCTGGTAGCAGGTCGATCCACGTTCCAAGATCCAATTAGAATTTCACACACGAAAGTTAAAAATATGTAAAGTAGGTTCTAACAGGATTCAGTCTAGGGTTGTTTTGACCTAGTTACGAGCTTAACCAGCCAAAGGTGGCAACACAAGAATTGTAGGATATGTTTTTCTCTTTCCAATGAACCTAAGTTTGTAATTTTTTGTGCATAGGAGGTCGAGAAACAATTATGACACCAGGACAATGGACTAGTTTTAAAAGTTGGTACCTTTAGAACAGCCTAGTCGGGATAGATTAGAACGAGGCTGATTCTTAAGGAATTTGACGAAGACTCGACAAGAGTCCATCCACGATCCAAGATCCAAATGGATCTCAATACGCACAGGAGCAATTACGATGTAGAAGGGTCCGAATGGGACTTTGGAAAATGGACCTTTTGGGACCCAAGTGCTCTATTGAGACAGAGATGATCCAAAGGAGAAGGTTGTGTAACTCACATGCCTTTCCAATGAATTCAAAACCACAGGAATTGGATCTGATCTCTTCAACCCACGGATGCGGGACTGGACCATTAAGACTGGTCTTCGACAGATTGTCTGAATTTGGCAGGCAACCAGTTTGAGAGAGTTTTTGAACCCTCTGACGATAGGGTTTTAGAAAACTCCAAATAGAAGATTGAAAGGCCAAATCGAG
The DNA here is from genome assembly GCF_984573655.1 of Nuphar pumila. Lineage (NCBI taxonomy): Eukaryota > Viridiplantae > Streptophyta > Magnoliopsida > Nymphaeales > Nymphaeaceae > Nuphar > Nuphar pumila. The sequence continues at coordinate 29,756,655 of NC_143251.1, forward strand.
ACTTTTTCAGAAAGCCAAAGTTTGGATTTTTCGGATATTCCTACTAGTCTCTACAAATTTTTGAATTTGTGATACATTATGTTCTAACTGTTGTAACATGCGAACTAAAGTTCTAAACATGCAATCAAACTAACATGGATTTTAGGCATTCAGACGATTGAATCAGGTAAAACTCAGAATAGCAATAAGATTAAGCAAGATGTTAGCTAACTAAATCAAGTTTAAAATTTATAAATATCATAGGGAATATCAGGATATTCAAGAAACACAAAATCCTAGTCAGGATTCTAAAACAGGATTTTTGATTCACGACTTTGTGACAGACACAAAAAGATCACGACTTTTGAGTAACTTATGAGATGATTAAACAAAAACAGAAAACATGAAAGTTATAGACCCATGTCTTAACTTTTCATAAAAACAAACTAATCACGATTTCATGCAAGGAATTAAAAAATAATTGAGAAATACAGGACACTATCAGACATGTTCAATACTGGATAGGGTATAAAAGTGTTCTATCCATTAGGAACTTCACAACAATTTTTAAGGACACAGATGGATGAGTCAGGCAACGACATCAACAATAATATTGTAGGTCAGTGTCTTAGCTTTTCAACAAGCTAAAAAATGTTTGAATACGACCAATATCCAGGCAGATATGATTGATTCTCTAGAGTCATTTCAGACAACTCGAGAACTAGATAACGTGTTTCTCAACAGAAACCGAGTATAAGCAAACCACAAGTTGCAGAACCCTAAAATGAATTTTGAAAACTTTCACTAACATAAAACCTTAGGACTTTCATTCAATAAGCATAACAAGTTTCTTTTGTAGGCTACAATAATCAGGAACAACAATCACTCATAAGTTACAGAAATCGCAAAACTCAAACACGAGAAAAATAGGAGTAGAGTTTGTTTATCTCTTTTGCAGTCACGAAATGAACACAAGCTTCAATGGCAGACCGCGATCAGCTTGACGTCTCTAACGTCTCAAACACCAGCACCATGGTTTTCAAACCTTGATCACACGACCAGTAGCACCCTCACACACACAACCATACAAGGCTTTGCATCACCTTCTTCATTGATGCTGCCAACAGACAACTTGTTAGGGACTTTAGTGGTTTTACAGAGCTGAATCAAGCCAAATGGTAAACAACAAACTTGTAGAGCAGAATTTTAGCTTTCTAACAAGCTAAAGATCATGTAATTTGGACCAGTATATAAGGAGATACTGTCAAAATACAAAGTCTATGTTTACCCTTCAAACATTCTCTTCCCACACTATTTTCAAATTTCTTTTTCAAAAGATAGAAGCCAAAAGACACCCTTCACCATTTTTCTGCTGAGATTTAAGGGGCTAAAAAAGGAGCAAGGCTCCTCATTGGCCACGTGAGAGTCAGCCTCCGTTGAAGCTAATGAGAGAGCATATTACAAACAAATCTTAACTCTCATTGCACCTTAAGTTGGCCCAATGAAAATACATATGGACAATAGGCTCACCTCTCACTGGCCCAATGAGGTGCCACATCTTCTTGGACCAATGAGTTTGCAACATTTGAAAAGGGTTATTATGACCCTCCAATAACCATTTAACTTTTTTAGTCAAATTGGGATTCAAATGAGGGTCAGGACTGTCCACTTGAAGTGGTGCCAAATGGATCCTATGTGGTTTGGATCTTGGGCAAGATCCAAACTTTCTACAATCTGGATCCTGCTAAAAAATGCATTAAAATAAAATAGCGATAAAAAATAAAAACTACCCGAATACCCCATACACCCTCTAGTGTCGCAAAATAATCTTACAGGGCACTAGAACTATTCGAATCCGTAGAATCTGGCACCTAAAAAAAAGAAAAAAGGAAAAAAAATAAAATACATAAAAAGTCAATGATTTCGGATATACAAAATGGAATCAAACATATAAATACAATTTTTGAGAAACAAACAAAATATCCCAAAAATTAGAACATGATATTCAAACTGAATCTAGGTACACAAAGATCCAATTGGACCCAAATAGTCTTGTACAATTGGTTCTGCCAAATATCGCATCCCAGATCGGATCTGATGAGTCAGAAATAAATCCAACTTGTCTTCAATGCGTGGATCTTCAAGATGCTCTACATCAGAATCTGCTGAATCTCTAAACACAAAAGTTTTAAAGAATTTGGTTATGGGTCCAAGAAAACAAAAATCAGGTTGATCGGAGGTCGTATGACTCAGATACAACTCAATCAATATGTCAGACTGATACAGTTCTGAACAATCATATGCAAAGTTGTTTACTCTGTTCTGGAGCATTTTTGCCAAAATGGACACCAAAATTAGAAAAAGGGTTGAACATAAAACTTGTGGGCGTGTGCAATAGCTTTCAAACGAGCTATTATACACAAAGTTTTGATACTAAAACAAAGAGTTATAATTCAAACAACAATGACTGGTTCTTGTAAATAGAGTTTTGTGAATCAAATACGCATTCATACACTTTTTTCAATAATCAAATTATTTAGGCCAATTTTAATTTTTAAGGTTTACTATTTGACCTATATAGACAAACACTTCAATGGTGGATTCTATAATGTTATTTTCCCTTCCACCTTACCGCAACTCTGGTTAGTCTAAGCAAGAAATATCAAATATATCATGAGCAAAATCTATCTAAACAAAATTTTTCTAATCAATTAACAATACTTAGAAAAAAAAAATTTCTTCAAAAAAAAAAGATGCACAAACTAGAATAAATTGAATAAAGTTCTAGTCAAACCAGATTTGCAGAAAAAAGATAAATAGTTCTAGTCGACTTTAGGGGTTCACGGCCACACCAACAAACTACGTCTAGCAATGACAGTTTAGTTCAAGAGGATGAATGGCAATGGATAACAGCTCAAAGGAGATGACAAGGAAGGCTGGGACAGGTTGGTCACAATAGAACCACCCCACATCTGGTAATTTTTAAAAAAAAAAAAACTCAATAATGTGAGAAGCAGAAGGTCACACAACTTAATCATGAAGCTCTTAGACTAATGACAACAACAAGGTTCCAGCTCACAAGGACTCGCAGCAGGGACTTGAACAACAACAAGGTTCACACGATGAGGCTAGGTCTCACAACAACAAAACCTTCACTCCTCAATAGCAGCTACTATCTGCACCAAGGTTTGGCTGCAGCAAATCTTCAGAAGAACTCATCCAAGGTAGGAGACTGCTACATTGTTGATACTTCACCAATTTTTTTTCTAACAGAACAAGAAGATTGTCTTGCATGATTTTTCCACAGGACTTAAAACTCAACCCATGCTGAGTTAATGTGAGGAGAATGATTCCAAGGCCACCTCCAATGTGGCCAATGGGAAGGCTCAATTTTAAATATCTCGTAAAACATATTTTTTAACAGTAAAAAATAATAAAGGGCCTACACGAATTTTCAAAAGGGCTTTCAACCCCTTTTCATGATTTTTGGGACCCTCATAACTCACCTTCCATGACTTTTGGGGCTGGTCATAGGTGATTTAAAATGGGTTCATATTGGTCCAGCTCTAAGGGCGCCAATATGGATCCAACTTTGAGGTATTGGATCTTTTGCAAGATCTAATACTTGCAAACTGGATCTCAAAAAAACCAATTAGGTGACTTTAGATCTGAAAATAAAAATTGCAAAAAATATAAAATCTGCCCAAATATCCCCATACACCCTCTAGTGCCTAAAATAAATCCTAATGGACACCATAATTATCCGGATTCGTAGAATCCAACACCTAAAAATAAAAAGAAAAAAAGAAAAATACAACAATGATTTTAACATTCACAAAAATGGAATCACAAAATAAATGTATTGTTTGAGAAAATAGAAGTCAAAATTCTCAAGAAATAAGATTCATAATGACAGTTTTACCGCTACAATCCATTTGGACCCAATAGTCCATATTTGAATTGGATCTTCTAGGGTACCTTATTCCATATTGAGTTTGTAGAGTTGGATTCACATCCAACTCATCTTCAATGTGATGGTGATCAGAATGCTCTACATCATACCCCCAGGTTAAAAAGGCTTTATCCATGGAGTCGGGTCCTCGTTAAGCATGTCGCCATGATACCGCTCTAAATGTTTGACAGTAAACACGTCCAAAGTCTTGAAATGGGATGGTAGCTTCACCCTGTAAGCATTATCATTAATAATGCTAGTAATTTCACAGGGACTAATGCACTTAGGTGCTAATTTACCATGCATATAATTTGGCAATCTTTCTTTAGTTAAAGTAACCTACACAAGATCTTCAATTTTAAAGATTACCTGTCGGTGCTTCTTATCATAACTAGATTTGTACTTACCAATACTCTCTTGTAGCTTTTAATGTATCTGTTCATGAATATCTTACAGAAAATAAATATGATCTTGTATATAATTTAAAATAGGACCAATCACAGAAATCTGAGCTAAATCCACAGGAGAAAATGGATTAGAACCATATAAAATAGAAAAACCAATAGATCGATTCACAGACTTATTATATGTGAATTCAGCTTGAGGAAGGATATGTGGCTAGGACTTAGGTTTGTCATCAATTAAAGCTCACAATAAATTTTCTAACGACCTATTCACAGCCTCAGTTTGACCATCAGTTTGTGGATGATGCACAATGCTAAATATAATGAAGTTCCTGGCTTTTTCCATAGCTATCTCTAAAAATGTCTCACAAACTTAACATTTCTATTTGAGGTGATAGTCTTTGGAATACCATGCAACTGATAGACTTTCTTAAAAAATAAATCTGCTATATGAGAAGCATCCATGGCTTTCCTACAGGGTAAGAACCTAGCTATTTTTTAATACCTATCTACTCCAACAAAAATAGAATCTAATCCATATGAAGTTTTAGGTAATCCCAAGACAAAATCCATGGTTATATCTTGCCAAGGTTTCTCTGGTATAGGTAAAGGTAAATATAACCTGGCGTTTATGCTATTACCTTTTGCTATACGACAAGTATGATATTTTTCTACAAACCTATTCACATCCTTCCTCATATATGGCAAAAAATAAGTTAATGAAACTAATTTCATGGTTTTATCCCTACCAAAATGACCCTCATTATGTAATTCTAAAATAGTCTAATCCTAAGGAAATAATCAGGTATACAAAGTACATTTTTCTTAAATAAAAATTCATCAACTAAAGAGAATTCATCATTATTATTGTCATGTATTTCATTAACAATTTTTGAAAAATAGTTATCATTGGCATACAACAAAGCAAATTCTTCAAAACTCCAGAAAGACAATTTCATGGTAGAAAGTAAAGAATTTTTTCTACTTAATGCACTAGCTACCATAGTGTATTTTCCAATTTTATGTTTTAAAACAAAATTGTATTCTTATAAATACTCAACCCATTTGGCTCTACATGCATTTAGTTTATGTTGACTATTGATGTATTTTAATGCTTCATTGTCAGTATGCAAGATGAATTCTTTATGCACCAGATAATGATGCCAATGCATTAAAGCCCTAATGATAGCATAGAACTCTTTATCATAGGTACTATATTTCAACTTAGCATCATTCAAATTTTCACTAAAGTAGGCAATAGGTTTGCCTTCTTGACTTAAAACAATACCTATGCCCATGCTAGAAGCATCACAAGACAATTTAAAAGCAAGTTCGAAGCTAGACAAAATCAGGACAGATGTAGAACACAAATGAGATTTTAAAAGTTCAAAGGACTTTTGGGCTTCGGGATTCCATTGAAAAGTTTTTCCCCTTATGCAATCTGTTAATCGGGCTACTAAAATATGGAATAAACCTCCTATAAAAAGAAGCTAATCCATGGAAGCTCTTAACCGCAGTGATAGAGTTTGTCACTAGCCAATTTGTAATTAACTCAACTTTGGATGAATCAACAGAAATCCCCATTGTAGACACAACATATCCTAGAAATAAAACTTCAATAGTAAGGAATTCACACTTGTCAGCAGAGGCATATAATTGTTCTTTCCTAAGCATGTAAAAAACTAATCTTAAATGTATTTTCTCATACTCACTTTGACTATAAATGAGAATATCATCAAAATACACAAGGCATTTTCTTATATACAATCTAAAAATTTGATTCATGATCCTCATGAAAGTAGATGGGGCATTGGATAACCCAAAGGTCATCACAAGCCACTCATAGAGCCCATTATGAGTCTGAAAAGCAATTTTTCATTCATCACTGGGCCTAACTCGAATTTGATGATATCCACTCTTTAAATCTAGTTTAGAAAATATTTTAGATCCTGTCAACCAGTCTAACCGATCATCTAACCTATGAATGAGAAACCTATACTTAGTAATCTTATTAATAGCTTGACTATTAATACACATTCTCCAAGTATCATTTTTCTTTGGCAGTAACAAAGTAGGAACCACACAAGGACTAAGACTCTCTCTAACATGACCCTTAGCCAAAAGCTCCTCTACTTGTCTACAAAGTTCTTCATACTCTGTAGAACTCATTCTATAATATGGGCATGAGGTAAGATCACACCTGGGTGAAAATATATATGGTGTTATACATCTCTAAGTGAGGGTAATCTCGTTGGAAGCTCTTCAGGAAAAATATCCTGGAACTCTTCCAACAAGGGTGACACTCTAGGGTCAACAAATGAAGGACTAGACTTACTAGCAGGTATATCTACAGATAATAAAACATAACAGACATTGGTCTGTTCTAAGGCTTCCTAAAGTTCATGTCTTGCCATGAACACACTAGATAGCTTAATCTTAGGAGCAAACTTCTTAGTGGAAGTAGGGCGGGATTTGAGGGTGGCAGATGGAGATGGAGATGTGGAAGTTGATGGTTTTGATGATGATGAGGTCGAAGATCATGAAAGTAAATCCTTAGAAGGTAACAACAGTATCTTCTTTCCCTCGCATGTAAATGAATGTGTTGGACCTACAATTATGTATGATTGATCTATCGTACTGCCAGGGTCTCCCTAAGATCAAATGGCTCGCATCCATGGGGAGCACATCACACCAAACCTGGTCAAAGTAGGTGTTTCCTATCGAGAACTTAACCAAGCACTATCGATTAACTCAGACATCTATGCTCTTTTGGAGCCATGACATTTGATAAGGTCTAAGATGAGTTCTAGTTCCCAACTTTAATTTTGATATGACTTCTACAAAAATAACATTTTCGCAACACCCTGAATCTATAATGAATCTACAAACCTTATCATCAATGCTACAAGCAGACTCAAAGATGTGGGTCCTAAGCCATCTATCGTTTGTATCCTATCGAGGGGCTAAACACACTCTCCTCAAAATGAGTGTCTCTCCTCTATCGGGAAGTAGCAAACCCTTGTCTTGGATCTTTTCAATTATTTCTTCAAATTCTTCATTCTCTATATCATATATAGGATCAGACTCTAGATCAAATCCTGAGTCTTCTTCCTCATGAATATCTTCAGTAAACAATGATTTTTCATGACATTCAGTGGATTTATGACCCAATTTTCCACAAGTATAATACTTAATAGGGACACCTGAACTAGTCATCCTAGACTAGGATGAACCTATCACATTCTGGCTTGTTGTCCTAGGATGAGTAGTGGCATTGAGTTGTTAGTAGGGTAGAACAATCTTACTATTTGGGGCCACTGGTGCGTGGATAGTAGTCTTTACCGATTTACCAACCCTACCTAAAGCCTTTCTTTGCAAAGACTTTTTTCATTGTCTAGCTCACTCATGAGCTTCTGACAAAGTCCAACAGTCAACAAAATTTAACATATCCTGCAGATAAAAACATAGTCCACCAAATGTATTTGGGCATTAATTGATCTTCGCTCTCGCATATATCATTCCTAGCAACTAAATCATGAAATTCTTCAGTGTATTGGTCAACTAACTTCGTGCCCTACTTTAGAGTTTGGTATTTCTGATATAACTCTTGATGATAATTGAGAGGAAGGAACTGAGCTCACAACTTTTGTTTTATATGCTCCCAATGCTTGATAGGTGCACGGCACTGATGTTTGTGGGTCTACTTGAGTTGTCTCCACTAAGTTATAGCACTATCCTTTAACCTAAGGGCGACTAACCCAACTTGCCTTTCTTAGGGAACCTCCTTAAACTCTAAGATTTCTCAAACCTTGCTTATCCAGCCTAAGAATTCTTCAGGGGTACTAGATCCATTGAACTCAGGGATTTTGAACTTAACTCTGATTTTCTAATTCGATCTCCTAGGCTGGTTCATATTTCTATCAAAATACACTTGCCTATGTGTGTCAAACTCACTATTTGAATCATATAAGCTAGTGTCATGACCTCTTTGAGATCCATGTGTGCTATGCTCGGATCACCTTTTTCTCTCCTTGGTTAACTCATATAAGCCGCAAGTCACGATTCTCATACTTAAGGTCCTAATTTTCATTTTTGAGGTTAGGTTCACCTTGACCATGGCTACTCAATTGTCCAGACATGGCAAAAAACCCAAGAATACTCTAGCATCAGAATGGATCTTACTATGAGGCTTTGATACCAAAATGATGTGGATTCAATAGTGGGTTGATCCACGATCCAAAATCCAATTGGAACTGCTTGCACAACAGCTAAAAATAGGTAAACTAGGTTTTGATAAGATTCTATCCATGGTCTAGTTACATGCTTAACTGGCCAAAGGTAGCAACACAAGAATTGTAGGACACACTTTTGCCTTTATAACGAACCTAGGTCTGTAATTTTATGACCATAGGAGGCCGAGAAACAATTCTCACACTAGGACAGTGGACTGGTTTTAAAATCTGGCACCTCTAAAATAGCCCAGTTGGGACAGACCAAAACGAGGCTGATTCTTAAAGAATCTGCCAAAACTTTAAACACAAAAGTTTTATAGAATTTGGTCATAGGTCCAAGAAAATAAAAATCAATTTGATTGGAGGTTGTATGACTTAGATATGACTCAATCAATGGGTTGGACTGGTACAATCCTCAACAATGACACGCAGAACTATTCACTCTATTCCAGGGCATTTTGTTAGATTAGACACTGGAATCAGAAAAAAAGCTGAACACTAAACTTGTAGGCGTGTGTGATATCTTTTCAACACGCTATTACATGCAGAGTTTCAATACTAAAACAAAGAGTTATGATTGAAACAATGACGACTGGTTCTTGTAAATAGAATTCCATGAATTAAATAGGCATTCATACACTATTTTCAATCATCAAATTATTTAGGCTGATTTTAATTTTTAAGGTTTATTGTTCGACCTGCACAGACAAACACTTTAATGGTGGATTCTATAATGTGATTTTCCCTTCTACCTTACCCCAACTCTGGTTAGTCTAAGCAAGGAATATCAAACACACCATAAGCAAAATCTATCTAAACATGATTTTTCTAAATAAGAAACAATACTTAGAAAACATTTTTTTTTCAAACAAAAGATGCACAAACTAGAATAAACTGAAGGAAGTTCGAGTTAAACCAAATTTGTAGACAAAAGATAAATGGTTATAGTCGACTTTAAGGGTTCATCAGTCCGTACATGAGGGCAACTAAATCCCCATCTTTGCTTTATATTAGGTTTGTTCAGTCTCAAAAAAGATATATATATATATATATATATATATATATATATATATATATATATATATATATATATATATATATATATATATATATATATATATATATATATATATATATATATATATGTGCATCGGTTGCCCTTGTGAGGATGCAAGCCACAGTTTTCTTGACAACACAGCAGATCAGTGATGTTGTGTTAGTCGATGGGCAGTAGCTGTTGTACCTCATTGGTTGCAACAAGATAAGGTTAGCTCGACCCCATCTTGCCAATATGCAACGCGTGGCCAGCAAGGTGCGACCTTGTTGGTGCACCGTGACTAGGTTGCAGCAAACTACAGGCCTGCCACAGGCTAGACACTGCTTGGATGCAATCCCAGCAGGAAAAAATATATAATAATATCAAAGTGCTGATAGTGTGTTACAAATTGCAAAAAAAATAAAATGTGCTTGCTAACATATACATATTTTGCCTATGTATATGTGAACTGACCTCTACCCGGTAAAACATTCATAACTTCTTCATTATGAGGAATTTTTATGAATGGTTTATGGCGTATGAAAGCTGACAAAAAAGAGCATTCATGATAGAAAGATGAGCATTGATCTCACCCTATGTACATCATAGTGGTTACTGTAACAATAAGGTGAATCTTGCCTAACCGGATCTCGAATCGAATACGGATCGGTTAAGTTATGCAAAGTATAAACTTTTGATGTTAATGTAGTGATGTGAATGACATGTTAACATGCAATTTTACCATGTAATGTTATGTAAATACATGTTCTAAATTTCTTATAAGCATGTCATCAGATGAATTATTATTATATGCCACTGAATGAACACTTTTACTGAATTGCAAGTGCATGTGCATTGAAGTGTGTGACATATAACAATATATAGATGCATGATGTGAATCATATTCAAAGCCTATGAATGAACATGTAAATGAATGTGAATGTGTTGCAATTAGTATGCATGGCATGAAAGTGATACTGGCATTGAATCATGCATCAAAGTGCCCAAAATAGAGGCACGAATCCTTGAGATAGACCTGTTATGTGTGTGCATGAAAAGTAATAGATTTAATGTAAATAAAAGAATAATATCTGAACATTACTTTTGTCGATACTTATAATGAGAGGATAAATGGTACTCTAGGCTCTATGAGACCAAGTTTTAAGCACAGAAGGTTGCTTCTCCCCAACCACTGAGATAAGAGAAACCTCCAAAGTAGCCGCAGGGTGGCAAGTAAATAACTCATGAGTGAAGTCTAATATATCAGGTTAGAGGTGTTGGGAGCTCTCTCTCGACAAGGTCATCTCTCACCCACGATTGGTGAAATGTGTCTTGCCAGAGTTAAGCCACAACTTATTTGAAAACACCCCACCCAAGCTATTGACATGATCTAGGTTAAGTCTATATTAGTACACAAAGGGGCTAAGTAGTGAAACAACAAGTATATATGCATTAGCTTTGTCATGACATACATCATTTAAAAAAAAAACTTAAATAAAGTTAAAGTCACTCATGCATGAAAGAACTATTGTTTCACATTGGTAAGTGCATGCACTATCTATTTGCCCATGCATAAAGTTAGTATTTATTTATAAACTTATTTGTGTTATGCGAATGTGACCATGCATAAAGTTAGTATTTGTTTCTAAATTTATTCGTGTTATGCAATTATGATCATGCATAAATTTAGTATTCGCTTTTGAATCAATTCGTGATATGAACGTATGGTTGAAAGCATGTGTAAAATGATATTCTGCTTAAATGGTTGGTTGTAAAGCGAATGAAGCATGTTCATGTATATTGATTCAGTTTACCTATGTTGGTTTAGTATCTTCTATTAGGACTTGATGAGTCTAACTCCAAAATTATATGCAGGTACTGATTGAGGTTGCCTTGCAATGACAGGATGCTGTGGCAGGTCACGAGCCAACCCTTTTTCTTTTTTTAGCATTTTTGGAATAGACATTAATTTGTTATTTCAGATATTTTATGAACTCTAATGTTAATTTAAATTCATGGGATTAAATTAAGTTATTTATGTGATTGATAAATTCAATTTAATTCAATGTATGGTTTGATTGTTCTGTAACCCACTCAATTTTTTAACTGGTCTTTTTAGCAAATGATTTTCACTATTAATTTTAGAAGTATTTAAAAAAAAATCTCATAATTTTTGGGTTTAAATTTTGGGGTGTTACATTTGGTATCAGAGTTGGAAGAGAAATTTGGCTCAAGACACATCTAGCAGACCAACATCGCTTGGTGATGTGTTTATTTTTAATTTTAAATGCTACTATAGTGATGTGGTTTATAAATTAGTTCTTTTAAATTATGCAAATCAGAACTTAGATGTCAATTAGGGACATCATTTGTAATTTATGCCCAATGAACATATAATTTATGTTATTTTAGATAGATGTACCACAATCTCAGGGTTAGGTCACTCAGAGAGACTTCCTCTTGGGAGCTCTTAATACGCTTATTGCCACGTGCTAAAACCTCGCAAATAACGGGGGTAATAGTAACATAACCATGGTGGCAACAATGTTGGAAACCATGAAGTGAGCTACGAAAACTTCATGGACTTGGATTCTCCATCCTTCTAAAAAAAAAGGACCCATATGTAGTTGAGGAGTGGATTTGTGCTATCTAAAAGATTTTCTAGATATTGGAGGTTTCCACCGATAGGCAAGTCACGTTTGACATCTACCATTTAAAGGGAGATGCCAAGAGTTGGTGGGAGACCGTATGGGAGGTGCAATATACACCAGACGAGTTGCAAGCGCTTACTTAGGTGCAATTTTTAGAGATGTTTCTAGACACTTATTTTTCATAATTAGCTAGAGATCGCAAGATGCAAGAGTTCTTGGATCTCAATCAAGGAAGAGCGAGTGTGGCGAAGTATACAATAAAGTTCAGGCATCTTGAGAAGTATTGGCCTAATACATATATTATGGATGAGGCTTGTGCCCATAAATATGTTCACGGTCTACGAGATGAACTAAAGACTAGAGTCCTCACTGGCCGATCACAGGACCCAAACCAAGCCATTGAGATGGCCGCAGTCCCAGTTGAATAAACCTGGCCAGCGGTCTGGTGAGAAGGGTAATGGCCATAGGAAGGACTCTGGTGGAGATAAATTTATATCCTCTGCTAAAAATCAGAAGTAGTTCGAAGGACCCAGGCCACAGAATGAGCAGGGTTAATGATATAGAAAGTGCAATCGTTCCCACAATGGACAATAGTGCCCTCGAGAAACAGGCGTATGTCTTTATTGCAGAAAGATGGGTCACTACATCTGGGATCACTACAAGAAGGTAGTTTGTGAAGCATGTCAATTGGGTAAAAGTCATTCTTTACCCTTTGAACTATACATGCATAAAGTTAAGAGTCCTCTTAAGTTTATTATGATGTTTGGGAACTTGTATCTATTCTAAATAGTAGAGGATATTTACATTATATAAGTTTTGTGGATGTTTTTTCAAAATTTACTTGGTTATTTCTTATTGAAGAAAATCATAAGTTTTCCCTATCTTTCAAAGTTTTAAAAAACTTGTGAAAAATAATCTTGCTTGCAAAATTAAAGCCTTGCAAACTAATTGGGGAGGAGAATATAGGTCATTTTTTGAGTACTTACATCATGTGGTATAGAAGATCGGGTTATATGTCTTCACACATGAACATAATGGTTGTGTTGAACGTAAGCACAAACACAATTGAAGCTGCTCTTACTCTTTTGGCTCAGCAAGGATACCTCAAAAATATTGGGAATATGTCTTTCTCACTGTTGTATACCTTATTAATAGACTTCCTTCTCCAGCCACAACTAATAAGTCTCATTTTTAAATTCTGTTCAAATCTGTCTCCAATTATAAATTCTTTAAAACCTTTTGTTGTACCTATTATCCATGCCTTCATTCATATAATAGACATATATTAGATTTTTGAAACAAGAAGTATATCTTCCTTGAGTATAGTAATCAACACAAAGGTTACTATTGTTTAGATCCTATGACTGAGAAAGTTTTTGTCAGCAGAAATGTCCAATTTGATGAACAAAGCTTTCCCTTTCAGATGTTTCTGCCTTGTACAACCTAGTTCATGTATTCCTCTTTTGCCTTTGGTCGGCCAACCAATATCTTTATCCCTAACACTGCCATATGCAAATCACCCTTGGTCTGAGTCTCTTCCTATAGTATCATACTCACTTGTTCCATCTCTTGTTCAACCTCCTGTCTGCACCCACTCCATGGTTACTAAATCCTGAACCGACTCTCTCAATCCTAAGACTTATTGTGCAACCTGATATCCCTTGCCTGTGGTCCTTATTGAGCTTGAAGAGGAAAGAGAACCTACTTGTTTCTCTCAAGCACAAAAAGTGCTTCATTGGTGCCAAGCTATGGCATATGAGTTTTCTGTTTTGTTAAAGAATGGTACTTGGAGTCCTATTCCTCGCCCACCTGATGCTAATGTCATTGGGTGTAAATGAATCTATAATATCAAAAAGTAGGCTGATGGTATATTAGAAAAATATAAGGCCAAACTTGTTGCAAAAGGGTATAGTCAAGATGAAGGCATTGACTATTTTGAGACTTTTAGCCCTATAGTTAAACCTCCTACTGTTAGAGTCGTATTGTCTATTGCTTATTTTTTAGGATGGCCAATTCGTCAGTTAGATGTGCATAATGCTTTTTGCATAACATTCTTTCAAAAGAGGTTTATATGGAACAACCTCAGGGCTTTGTTGATCCACAATTTCCTTATCATATTTGTAAGTTGCTTAAAGTTATTTATAGTCTTAAACAAACTCCTCATGCTTGGTACTGGCAGTTAAGCATGTATTTACTCGGTATTGGTTTTGTTAGCTCTCGTGTTGATACTTCTCTTTTCATTCTTCATCGTGATGCACTTTGGGTCTATGTGCTCATTTATGCTGATGATATCATTATTATGAGCAACTCTGCTAGTTATCTAGCAAACATTATTACTCAGTTAAGGCCGAAATTTGCTCTCAAGGATCTGTGTCATCTGCATTATTTCTTAGGCATTGAGGCTATAGTGACCACTAATGGTTTATATTTGATTAAAAAAAATACATGTTGGATTTATTGAATAAAACTCAAATGGTTAGGGATAAACCAATCTCTACCCTTGTAGCCCCTTCTACAAAATTGTCTGCCAATGATAGGGCCCCTCAATCTAATCCCACACGATATCGTGAAGTCATTGGTGCATTGCAATACTTGACTCTTACCAGACCTAACTTGGCATTTGTTGCAAATAAAGTATACAATTTATGCATCAGCTAAATAGGGTCCATTGGTCAGCGGTAAAGCTGATATTACACTATATTAAAAAATTTCTTCATTATGGTCTTTTATTGCCTAAGAGCTCCAATTTTGATATCTCTGCATTCTTCGATGCTGATTGGGCTGACAATATGGATGATTCGTAAGTCGATTGGTGGTTATGCAGTTTTTTTGAGAAAGTCTCTTATATCCTGGTCGGTCAGAAAGCAGCGCACTGTAGCGAGATCCAACACTGAAGCAAAATATCAAGCCCGGTCTGATACAACTTTTGAGGTTCTATGGCTAATGTATTTACTTAGGGAACTTCATATTGAATCGCTGGGTCCTTCGATTTTGTGGTGTGATAACATTGGCGCTTCTTATTTATCTGCTAATCCAGTGTTTCATAATCGCGCCAAATACATTGATATTGATACCCATTTTATTCAGGATCATGTGACAAAGTGTCATTTATTGTTGAAATACATTTTCTCTGTGGATCAAATTGATGATCTCATGACTAAACCACTCACATCATCTAAAATTTATATTACTTCAGGACAAGCTCAACATCCTCGCTAGGCTGTTGAGCTTGAGGGAAGCTGTCAAGGAATCGTTGGATTAGCCCTGTCAAGATCTTGATCTACATTAAGGAAGGGCAGCCAGACCAGCTACGATGATAATTAAGAAGAGTCCTGCTGACACTGAATACCAGGAGGGTCGACCAACTCAGATTCCTGCACTAGCTTAGAGAGAGAAATATATTTCAACTAGGACTCCAGCAGATAATACTCCAGAAGATAAGAGCCTAGTAGATAAACCAAACTCAAATAAACTGGAGAGTAACGTGTAACCAAGTTGTATTGGGTCAGGATATTATTAATTTGGGGGCATAAGGGGACGTCTGGGAAAATCGTGTAACACAGTTATATATAGGGATGGCAGTGGACCGGGGGAAAGCGGGGCCCCACCCCGCCTCGCCCCGTTTGGACCGGAGATGAAGGGTATGAAACGGGGATGGAGGTGGGGACGAAGGTTAAAATCCATCCCCGTCCAGGGGTGGAGGCGGGGATGGACGTGCACTTTTCCCCACCCCGCCACGATCCCCGCCTCATCCCTGCCCCGACCACTTTTCCCCGCAATATCCCCGCCCCGCCCCGCCTCATCCCCGTTTGAACCGGGGATGGAGGACATGAAACGGGGATGAAGGCGGGGGTGGAGGATAAAATCTTGAGGCGGGGCGGGGGTGGAGACCTTGTCCCCCGCCCCGCCCCACTGCCATCCCTAGTTATATATACCCTCACTAATTGAACCACTCATCTCGTTGTGAAGAAGAGATAGAGAGAAATATTCTTCACCATGGATGCAGATCTATTCTTAAATTATGTGTTTTGTGTGATCGTGTGATCTTTTACAAAGGAAGGTCAAAAATAAATTTACAACCAATGATAATCGAATGCCTCGACTTGATTGAAGATTGAGTGTTTCATTGTTCGGACTAAAATTTATCTTGGTAAGAAATATGCTTTAGATAAAGATCTTTCAAAATGTGAAAAATTAGTGGCTTACAATGCATCTAAAAATTTTACAATACAAAGAATTAAAAACTATTAGTCTATAACATTAAGAAAAGCACTTGAAAATTCATAATCAAGAATGTCTTCCTTACTAAATATATGATAAAAATCAATATGTAAAGTTTGTTTGATGAAAGACTTGATCATCGGAGAAGGAACACCATCCAATCATCATTGATTATAGATTTTGGAACTTCTTTTGGTTGAACCGTAATGGAATAATATTTGCTACAGTCATTTGTATGTACAAATGCCTTATTTTTTGTTGTTTTTCATGAATCTAACATCTTCGTTGTGCACATGTTTTGGTTAGTGGAAATCAGCACTTGGACCATCAAATTACCACACGTAGTCATGATCTTGAAATGTTACAAAAATCAAACCCAAAATGTACCATGTTTTCACGACACTTAAAATCATCTTTTTAGGTAAAAAACACGACCTAAAAGCCAATTCCTAGCATTTGGACAATATTGAATCCATATATGAGGTCCATTGAATCAAAACAACCTGCTCCTATGCGATCAAGAGGCGTTTGTACAAGCAAACATTTTCTACCATAACTTAGGGTGGCAATTTACATATATTTATGCTCCAAAAGCAAAAACGAACCTTGGGAACATGTTTAACATATTCTATTTACTATTTTAATGTGTTCAAGTTGACTCCAACATGACGTTTTATACCATATCTAAACTGCGTATCTTCATGAAGTGTGAGCCATTGATTTTTCACTATTTCAGAAAGGAAATCTTGTGATGTATTAGACGCTATAAAACCTTCTAATGTAGTAAATAAACTATGCTAAATACTTCTATATAGTTAGATATAACAATTGGTGATTATATAAACAAGTGTGTGTACTATATATGGTATCAGGGTATAAGTTATAAAACCACCTTATATTTAGAGAGAGAGAGAGATCACATTACGCGGGAGTCGGATATACCAAAGATCCGAACCGTTGGTGGTTATATAAACAAGTGTGTGTACTATATATGGTATCAGGGTAGAAATTATATAACCACCTTATATTTAGGGAGAGAGAGATCACATTACGCGGGAGTCGGATATACCAAAGATCCGAACCGTTCGAAGGCGGTTCAGGAACGAGGCGGAGAAATCCATCAATATCTCCGTGCTGAGGAATACTCGAGTAAATTCGTCCAAGGGACATGTTGGGCAATTTCCCCCTCTATAAAGCCATAAATGTTTGAACACCACTCTCTCCGTCCTCAATTCTCTCTATAAAAAAAGAACTCATTTTTTCTTTTGAATAAAGGAAGCGAAGGGAAAACTAGGGAGAAGAATTGAGTTCGTCGAAATCACGAACAATTTTCTCATTTTCGTGGAACTGTTCAGCTGCTGGGGGAGCTCGATTCGTTTTGTTCCTCGTGGTTTCTGATTTCCTCTGCTCGGGTGGATCCAAATCCTTCAATCGCCAGGTGATTTCTTTCTTTATTCTCTTCTTCGTTCTGCCCGTATTTGGGGTTTTCCAGATTATTAATCTTTTCTCCTTTCTTTTGATGTTTTTTTTTTGTGTAGATTTATCAATCTACCGATCGTTTTTTTCATGGTCGTCGCTTAAGAATTCCCTTTTCGTCATTTTCTTCTTCTTATTTGTATTTTTTCTGTGTTTTTTTTTGTAATAATTGGGGGCGATTCTAATTTTCTCTTTTTTTGAATACGAAGCTCACAACAATTGATTCAATTGGTTTAAATTTGCTACCGGTAAACATAGCCTTTTTCTTTTGTTTCGTGTTTAGTTTCTTGATTGATTCTCACGTTGCTTGGAGGTAGAGAATGGTTCTCCTCCGTGGGGACGTTTAGGATTTCTTGTAATTTTGAATACCACCAATGATTCTCTTGTAGTCGAGAACAATATGAATCTGATTCGTTTTTATGTGCTTTTGCTTGTATTTTCTGCTACCACCTTCGATTTTACACGTTGTCGAGCCCTACTTTTTCCTTTACAAAATGTGCTTCTTCCATGTGTTTTTACTTGTTCTTAGCCCGATATAACGATACCCTCCTACGGCCTTGAAGGATGGTGAGGCACTCCCTATCGGAAGATAATTTCTCCCATCTCCAATCCAACACTTTTCATTCTATGTTATGTGGTTGTCTTCTCTGAATGGTAGTTTGTTGGTTGTTTGCAAAATAACTTGGTTCTTTCATGAAATGGTTTATTTTCCCATTTGGTTATATAACACAAAACTACTATAATGTTTGTCCACCTTTTGCTGTCCATCATAATTAAACGCAATGTACTTCCGAGAATGTGAATGTGATAGATACCACTGTCAAAATATTGGAGTAGGAAAAAATGTATTTTGCAAATATTTTATCTAAGCCTTATTGGTCATTTCTGGGCATGCTGATGTATTTTTTCTCTCCAAAATTTTAGATGGGTAGTGAGCGTCATGCGACAAATGCCTGCATTTCTGTTGGTGATGATAGCTCTGTAGATCGATTGGAATGCTTGATGAGTACTGATTCTTCTGCAACGGAAAGGAATGAGGATAAGGAACTAGCGAATCAAGACGACCTTCTACCAAGCTTAAATAGAGAGGTTTATGTTTATAGGCAGGATGTTATAAGGTCTTCCAAGAAAGAGGGACTGATTGGGATGGTTATGGAAGTTGCTGGAGACTCAGACTCGGATAGCAGCATTAGTGACAGTGAGGATGATGCCGAGAGTGATGATTCACTTTCAAATGGTCAAGTTAGAGTTATATGGGCTGATCATACTGAGACCAAAGAGAATGCTGAGGAGATTATGGTTGTTGACAGGGCTTTTATGCATGGTGATGTTGTGGCAGCTGCTTCTGATCCAACTGGACAAACGGGAACTGTGGTGGATGTGGATATTAGGGTTGATTTACTCACCAAAAATGGGGAAATAATAAGTGCCATCTCCTCGAGAGAGTTGCTGCGTGTTAGGGATTTCACTATAGGTGATTATGTGCTTAATGGACCTTGGTTAGGAAGAGTTGATGAAGTTCTGGATAATGTGACTGTACTGTTTGATGATGGGTCTGTTTGTAAGGTGATTAAGGCTGACCCTGTGCGGCTTGCACCAGTCTCAACAAATGTTCTTGAGGATGCACATTTCCCATATTATCCAGGTCAGCGAGTGAAGGCTTCCTCTTCGTCGGTGTTTAAAAATTCTAGATGGATCTCTGGCTCCTGGAAGGCTAGTCTATTGGAAGGAACTGTGGTTAAAGTGCAGGCTGCATCAGTGTTTGTCTATTGGATTGCTTCAGCAAGCACTGGCTATGGCTCAGACTCCATAGCTATCCCTAGTGATGAGCAGGATCCTAAGAATTTGAAACTTCTATCGTGTTTAGCATATGCAAACTGGCAACTGGGTGACTGGTGTCTTCTTCCTTTACCTAAACAGCTTCCTGCCACTGGTGTAAGTGGGGTTTCATCAAACAGGAAACATGGTGGCTCTTCTATAAGTTCTGATACTCAACTAAAGGGCATGGATGAGTGCTTTATTAACCATGTTGAAGATATGGATAATGAATCCTGCACAGAAGGCTCTACAATAGATTCCCATGATCCTGTACTAACTTGCCTGAAGCTTAACCTACATGATGTAATGGATCCCGAGGAGTCAATGCTTGAAATAAAGGATCAAAATAGTCAGTGTAATATAAATTCTTCCAAACTTGAATTTGATGATAAGGATTTAAAAGATCACTTGCATATAAATGAAGCAACAACAATAAAATGTGAGGAAAATGGGAACTCCCACTCCTATCGAGCGACTGGCAGCCCAATGGAACTTGAAGAAAGGCAAAAGCTGGATGAGCATAATGGGGCTGCAGAAGATAATGAATCATCAGAGTTTGGTTCTTGCAGCAGTTCAGTTTCAGTGACAAAAGAACCTGCTCAGGAGTGTCGGCTTGCTCATCGGAAGAAGCTTCGTAAAATTATTGTGAAACGGGACAGAAGGACAAAGAGAAAAGATGAAACATTTGAAAGGGCTCTTCTTATTGCAAACACTGTCACAAAGGTTGATGTGATTTGGCAGGATGGAGTAAGACAAAATGGCATATATTCAAAGGCCTTGATCCCAATTGATGATACAGGTGATCATGAATTCTATCCCGAACAGTATGTGGTGGAGAAAGCTTCAAATGAAGATGAAGATGCCTCTGTAGTCAAGCGTGTAGGGCTTGTTAAAAGTGCTGATGCAAAGGAACGGACTGCTCGTGTAAGATGGTTGAAACCTGTATCTCGTCCACAAGATCCTAGGGAGTTCGATACAGAAGAATTAGTAAGTGTATATGAACTTGATCAACATCCAGATTATGACTACTGCTATGGGGACACTGTGATCCGGCTCTCTCCAATTTCTGGAGCTGCTGAAATGGATAATTCTGGAGATCTAAATAAGGGGCAGGAACACCAAGCTGATGAACAGTCTGATAATAAAATGAAGACCATAGGTCAATCTGCGGAGCAACAGTCAGGTCAAGTTCTTGAACATGAGAACATTAACCGTTTCAACAACCTGTCTTGGGTTGGCAATATAACTGGTCTTAAGGATGGTGATATAGAAGTTTCATGGGGTGATGGTATGGTATCAATGGTATGTACCTTGGCTTTCTCTTGACAACGTAATATCGGGGCTAATAACAGCCCTATAAAAACCAGTTTTGAAATCAGTATTAGGAGCAGAAAAATCCAGATTTATTTATGCGTAATATCGAGGCTAATAACAGCCCTATAAAAACCAGTTTTGAAATCAGTATTAGGAGCAGAAAAATCCAGATTTATTTATGCAGCAACTTTGAACTCACACTAGATTTATTTATGCAGAAAAATAATCAGTCTAAAAATTATAAGTGTGATAACAGCTACAAGAAAATCCACAGGGCATCTCATATATATATATATATATATATATATATATATATATATATATATATATATATATATATATATAAGGAGCAAGAAATACATTCAGAAAAGACATCTCATAAATATTTATATGAACATGAACAAAATATCGAGACGCCTAACTTCATGTTGTCTTTCTTATTTTTCTCATAAAAAATATCAAGAATCATGAGTGTCGACAAATCTAAAAATATATTTACGTATATTTCCAGATTTATGCACATAAGAAAATTGATTTATGTATGATAAATGATGCAAATACATTAATCAGCTAAAATCGATAATACATATACCTAAATATATGTTATGCAACAGGATTTCCCTTTTTCCTCAAACCCATACATGAATCAAGTTTTCTACCTATTCCTTCCTGTAAAAACTTAGAAAGAAACCCGTACCTTAGATTGGATGTGAAAAAAGACCGAAAAACAATGGACGATCGATGAGAAAGATAGATTCTCTCTCCTTCATTTTCTTCTTCTTTTTCTTCTTCATTCTTTCCTCTATTTCTTTCTTTTCCCTTTTTCCTTCTCTCTCTCTAGAAAATGAAATCGAGAGAGAGAGAGACGAGTTAGACCCTTATAATTTTTTTTTGTCTTCTAGAGAGAGGGTGACGTCTCCTCTAGAGTCCTGTATCCTTTAGAGGATAGAGTTCTACCAAATGTAGAATTTTATCTCTCTAACTTCTAGGTCAATCTGTGGAGCAACAGTCAGGTCAAGTTCTTGAACATGAGAACATTAATCGTTTCAACAACCTGTCTTGGGTTGGCAATATAACTGGTCTTAAGGATGGTGATATAGAAGTTTCATGGGGTGATGGTATGGTATCAATGGTATGTACCTTGGCTTTCTCTTGAAAACATAATATCGGGGCTAATAACAGCCCTATAAAAACCAGTTTTAAAATCAGGATAAGAAAAAATCAGATTTATTTATGCAGGAACGTTGAACTCACAGTAGATTTATTTATGCAAAAAATAATATCAGTCCAAAAAATTATAAGTGTGATAACAGCCACACGAAAATCCACGGGGCATCTCATATATATATATATATATATAAAAGGAGAAGGAAATACATTTAGAAAAGATAGATCTCATAAATATTCATATGAACATGAACAAAATATTGAGAAGCCTAACTTCGTGTTGTCTTTATTATTTTTCTCATGAAAAATATCAGGAATCATGATTGTCGACAAATCTAAAAATATATTTATATATATTTTCAGATTTACGCACATAAGTAAATCGATTTATGTATGATAAATAATGCAAATACATTAATCAGCTAAAATCGACAATACATATAACTAAATATATGTTGTTACACAACCAGATTTTCCTTTTTCCTCAAACCCATACATGAACCATGTTTTCTACCTATTCCTTCCCATTAAAACTTAGAGAGAAACCCGTACCTTAGATTGGATGTGAAAAAAGACCGAAAAACAATGGATGATCGGTGAGAAAGATGGATTCTTTCTCTCCTTTTCTTTCTTTCTTTTTTTTTCCCGTTTTTCCTTCTCTCTCCTCCCCCCCCCCTCTCTCTCTCTAGAAAATGAAATTTAGAGAGAGCGACGAGTTAGACCCTTATAATTTTTTTTTGGTCTTCTAGAGAGAGGGTGACGTCTCCTCTAGAGTCCTCTATCTTTTAGAGGATAGAGTTCTACCAAATGTAGAACCTATGTCACACGGACTCGGCTAAGGAGGTGCCGCACCCGAGTCGACACGCCCCGACACGGGTGCGGACTCGGGTGCGGCTTCGGACTCGGCCCGGACTCGGTCAACGCCGAGTCGGACTCGGTCAACGCCGAGTCGGACTCGGTCAACGAGTCCAGGCCGAGTCCGTCCACATTTTGGACTCGGTCAACTTTGACCGAGTCCAAAAATGTCCCTAAAAAACTAATTTTTTATATTTTTTATTTAAAAAAATATATATTAAAAAAGGCACAGTGCAGACTGTGACTGTGCACAGTCACAGACTGTGCACAGTGCAGTCTGTGACTGTGCACAGTGCACAGTGCACAGTGCTGTGCCTGTGACTGTGCACAGTCACAGTCTGTGACTGTGCACAGACACACAGACTGTGCTGTCAGTTGTGGCATTTTAAAAATAAAATAAATTATATATATATATATATATATATATATATATATATATATATATATATATATATTTTTTTTTTTTTTTTTTTTGCCGAGTCCCCGTGTCCAAAAATTTAAAATTGTGCCGCACCCGTGTCGCACCCGCACCTGCACCCGCACCCATGTGACATAGTGTAGAACTCTATCTCTCTCTAACTTCTCATGTTTATCCTCTTATTATCTTTTATATATAAATTAATTAATTAGAGGTCTATCTAGAACACCTATCTAGAACTCCACCTTATCCAATAAATATAATTTTGAAATTTAATTAATTAATATTAATATTTAATAATTAAATAATTAATTTTTATAATATTTCAAAGGGTGTCGCTCCTTTCTAGAAGTCCTTCCATAGCAGAATTCTCTCTTAATTTAACCTTTAAATTGATTTTAAAATTTTAAATTAGTTGCACTTGGATTTTGGATTTGGATCCAAGATCCAAATCCAAATTCAAATCCAAAATCCATATGAATCTCAACCTAGACCAGATCCTAGTTAATATGGGTCTTGGATATAGGTCTAGATCCATGTCAACTCGGATCCAATCCGATCCAATCCAAAAAAATGATAAAAATAGAGGTGGGTCATTTTTGAAAAACACGATTTTTGTGCCAACCATAACCAGATTTCAGGAAAATGAAATACCAATGTTCTCAGAATTATGAGGCGCATCTAACGGTATACTTACCTGATTTTCGCATTCGAATTTTGCCTGAATTTAACCTGAATTTTGCTCGATTTTAAAGGTTAAAACAAAAAGTTTCTTAAATATTATTCGCCTCGTTTTGGTCTTGTTAGTGGGGCCTGGGCCACTCCCAGACTCAGCTGACGTCACCTATAATTGAGGATATTTTTTGTGATTTTTATCAACTTTATAAAACACAACCAAAATTTTTGAATTTTCGAATTTAAAAAGCCATGGAAAAATACACGATATTACACTAGGCACCTCTAGGCACAGGGCCAGATTAGGCTCCACCTAAGTAGAAAAATAGGGCCCTACCGCCTAGACCCATAAGCCTAAGCAGGGACTGTTAGAAAATAATACATATATGTATATACTTGAATATATATATACATACATCTACATACTCTTCTTAAAACAAGAGTATCTATATGTATAAGTATATGTATATAAATACATATTTAAAGTATATACGTATATTCTTATAATTTTTATTTTCTTATTTCTGTAATTTCTCATTTTATTTATTTTTCTTTTTCAGTTTTCCCTTTTTGTACACAGTCTGTCAAATAAGAGCCGTTGGGCTGATTCCCATCAACTCTAATTAGAGCTGTTGGGGATAGCCCAACGACTCTTTCAAAGTGTAATGCATTATAAATAATGGCAATTAGCCCATTGTAAGTGTGTATGAATGAAAGGGTTTTTATCCCCTCGTAGCAATAACAGAGTGCATTTGAAGCACTTGTTCTTTCTTGTGGTGTGAAGCTTTTTTATGCTATTTTGTGTTGGCATATGTTTTGAATATCAAGTTATTTGAAAACTTGATTGTGTGTGAGACTTTTCACATGGTATCAGAGCTTGGTGTATGATCAACCGTGCATTGGTGGGTTGCCTCGAAAAGCGTGCTTATTCTTCTTCGTGGTCATGATTAGTTTTTCTCTTCTAATTCACTATGGATGAATTTTTCCTACACAATACAAGCAACTCCAACTTTATTCCACCATTCAAACTTGAAGGAAACAACTATAACATTTGGGCAGGACACTTGGAGACATTTATCAAATGTCAAGGTTTGTGGGGATTCGTAAGAGGTACTATTCTTGAACCTACTCCCAAAACTACATTAGGTGAAAATGGGATTGAGACTAGTCTTGACGAAAGAAACAAAGCCATGAAAGAATATTACAAGAAATTGGATGAATGGAAAATGAAAAACACAAAAATTCTTTCATGGATGCTAAGTGGAGTTGAGACAAAAATTGCCTCAAACCTATTAAGCTACAAAAAGGCAAATGAAGCATAGGAATATCTTAGAGGTATGTTTACCGAAAAAGATATGGACCACAAGTATTATCTCCAAGAAAAAGTTAAAGATAAAAATGTAAGAGATTACTTTATGGAGTTATCTTCCATATAGACCCAACTTGCCCAATTTGAACCCAAATGGGAAGGTAAGTGTATAGAAATGCGAAGGTTTCAAGTCGAAGAAGATAGACTCTTCGCTTTTCTCTATGGTTTGAGACCCGAGTTTGAACAAAGAAGGGCCTTCTTGCTATCATCTTTGTTTCCTCCTCTTATTCATGAGATTCTCACTAAACATAGTGGAGAAGAAACTAGACTAAATATGAGTAAAAATGTTAGTATGCTTGCTACTTCTAGCAATGGCCAAGAAGAGGATTGCGCACTTGCCGCATCAAAACCAGGGCATCATATAAAGTCATATAAACCTCCTCATTTTAGCAAGAATAGAGGAGAATAAAAAATCATTTGCCATCACTGTAATGAACCTGGTCATATTAGGCCTCAATGTCCTAGATACAAATATAGGCCTCAAGAAAAATGTGTTGTCGTTGCACCATCAAAACAAGATGATGATACTCTGAATCTCAAAGACCTCACCAAATCATTATCTCAACTAACAGAAGCATTGCAACCATTACTCAAAGGATCTACTTTAGGAGCGGCCATTACATCCTCTTCTACTCCTGGTACGTGCTCTTGGCTTCTTGATTCAGAAGCTTTTTTTCATATGACCCCACATAAGTCTATATTATCCGAATGTCAATCTAATTCGAATGCATCTTTTGTTTCCACTGTCGATGGCACTGCCTTGGAAATAAAGGGTGTTGAAACTTTTAAAAATGATTTGTCAAAACATAACAAATTTTACATTCCAAAAATAAGACTTATACCAAAATTTCATCTTAACCTACTTTCAGTTTCTTAAATCTCATATCATGGATATGGTGTCATTTTCTCATCAAGTAAATGTTGGGTGCAGGATCGCTAGTCCGAAAAATTGATTGGGGAAGGTTCTAGGCAAAGAGATCTCTATTATATGGATTTCCTGTGTATTCCAAAGGAATCATTTTGTAATACTGCCCAAACAAAAGATATACGGACTTGGCATCATAGACTTGGGCATCCAAATATAAGGAAATTAAATTTTTGTACCGGTTACCAAGAATCTTTGTAAAGATTATTTTGAATGTAAAGAATGTTTACTTGGTAAAATGACAACCTTGCCTTATGGTCAAAGAACGTTTTATTCTTCAATGCCTTTTGAATTAGTTTATTCGGATGTGTGGGATCCTGTTGCTTCTAAAGGCGGATTCTCCTACTACGTCGTGTTTATCGATGACTTCACTAGATATTGTTGGATTTACTTTCTTAAGTTTAAATCAGTTGTACTTGCAAATTTCAAAACATTTCATAATATGGTTAAAAATCAATTTGAAAGTAAGATCAAAATTCTCAGAACTGACTCTGGAGGAGAATATTTGTCAAATGAGTTTAAATTTTTTTTAGAGAACGAAGGAATTTTACATCAAAAATCATGTCCTAGAACCCCACAACAAAACAAAATTTCAGAAAGAAAACACAGACATATTATGGAAACTACAAGAACCCTTCTTATTGTTAGAAATGTTCATAAAAATCTTTGGGCTAAAGCTGCATTAATCGCAATATATCTCATAAACAGGATGTCTTCAAAAACTTTGTCAAATGAGATTCTTTTTGAAAAATTATTCAAATATCAACCGAACTATCAAAGACTGTGAATCTTTGGTTGTAAATGTTATGTTTTAAATGATAAAAGGAGATAAACTATCCTCTAAGGCTATCCACTGTGCGTTCATTGGTTACTCTGAAACACAAAAAGAATTTAAATGCTACGATATAAAAAATGATAAACTTTTTGTCTCAAGAAATGTTAATTTTATTGAAAATGAAAGTGGATTTGAAGGAAACATGTCACAAGACATAAATTTTGATTATTCTTTCTTGTTTAAACTGTTGTCTAATGATGAAAATAGTTATGTAGAATCTCCTATTGAAGATAGAACAACAGTTGAACCAATAATATACACTAGAAGAAATCAAAATGCAACCAATGAAAGTGTAAATCAAAGTAACAATGAAGCATTAGAAATTCCTTCAGAACAAACCACCATTCGTAGATCTAAACGAACCTCAAGAATTCCAAATAAATTTGTCTTATGACTCATTCTCTCCTAGACATAGAGCATGTCTTATAGCTATTCATTCATATTTTGAGCCTTCATGTTACAATGAAGCAAAAAATTTACGCGAATTGATAAAAGCTATGCATATAGAATTAGACGCTCTTAAAGAATCTAACACTTGGGAAATTCTAAATTTACCCATTGGAAAGAAGACCATAAGATGTAGATGGGATTTTAAAGTAAAAACCAAAAGTGATGGATCATTGGAAAGGCATAAAGCTAGGCTAGTTGCCAAAGGATATTCTCAAGAATATGCAGTGGATTATGAAGAAACTTTTGCTCCTGTTGCCAGGATGACCACTGTTCGAATGCTTGTAGCTATTTCAGCTATTAAAAATTGGAATATATTTCAAATGGATGTTAAAAATGCCTTTTTGAATGAGAATCTTAATGAGGAAGTGTACATGGATGTTCCACCTGGATTGATAATTCCTTCAGGTAAAGTACTTAAATTAAAAAAAGCATTGTATTGTTAAAATATATGTAATCAATATATTTATATATATATCTATATATATATATATAAATATGTTTATCACACACTACCCGATAAGGGGTAGTTCTGTAAACTCGCTCAATAGGGGCATTGTAGTCTTTTTTACTTTTCTTCTTTTTCCTTTTTCTTTTTCCTTTTTTCTTATTTATTTTTTGTTTCTTTTTTTTTGTTCTTTTTGTGCATTAAATGCACATCCATTGGGGGGCCCAACGACTCCTTGTTGGGACTCCCAATGGTCCCTCTCTCTCTATTTTCTCTAACTCTCCCTCACTTCTCTCTTGCCTATAAATAAGTGGGGTCTCCCCCTTTGTAATGTGTGGCTTCTTCAAGCCTCTTTGTGCCTTTATAAGATTTTATGCTTTCTAGCCATTATTGGCTTTTGTGTGTCCTCTTTTGGACTTGTTCTTTGATTTCTATGTGTGAATGTCCATTGTAGGACATACTTTCCTTTTCCGCATATTTCATTACATGGTATCAGAGCCTTGGTTGTGCTCTTGATTCATATAGCTAGTTTTCTAGTTATTCCTCTCTCTTGGTTTGTCCTAAATTCTTGATTATATGATGGAAGGAGAACAAAAGATTGATCTCTCCTTCAAGCTTAATGGTACTAACTACATGATGTGGGCCGCCGCCATGGAGAACAACCTCAAAGGTAAAAATCTTTGGGGATATGTTATGGGCACCATTAGGAAACCTCAACTTCAACTTATGAAAATGGATGGTGATCAAGAAAAAGCTCTAGAAGGAAATGCTCACATGAAGGCTATTAAAGATCACCAATCGAAGGTAGAAGATTGGGAAAGTAAGCATGCAAAAATTCTTGCATGGTTCATGAACAACGTGGAGCTAAAGATTTGCGCCAACATTGCTAAATTCCGCCTAGCAAATGAAGCATGGTTCTTTATGAAAGGTATGTATACCCAAAAAGACCTTGCTCGTCAATTCTTTATCCAAGAAAAAATCCGTACCATTAAGCAAGGTGAAATGAGTGTAAGAGATTACTATAGCACTCTTGGACCCTTATGGGATGAGCTATCCCTTCTTGAACCCAAATGGGTATCTAGTGAAGATGTGGAAATGAGAAGAGAACAAATGGAAAAAGAACACTTTTTCCAATTTTTACATGGGCTTAGGCCCGAATATGAACAAGTTAGATCCTCCCTTCTTCATAGATCTAAACCTCTTCCATTGGAAGATGCCATAGCCGAAATATGCCAAGAAGAAACACGTCTTGGCATGATTAAAGGAGGAGATGAAGTTCTTGTCGTGTCTAAACCCGACAATCATATGAAAGCTTATAAGCCTCCACACTTTGGGAGGCAAAATAACTATAATGGCAATTATAGGAAAGCCATTTGCCATCATTGTCAAGAACCGGGTCATATAAGACCTAATTGTCCGAAGATAAATGAACCTTCAAAAGGTAAAGTTGCTATTATTGAAGAAATTTCACAAAAGGAGGAGCCAATGAAAGGGAAATAGTCTTTTTCTCTTGCTCAACTATCCGAAGCACTTCAAATTCTACTCAAATCGCCGTCAACTTCGGGAGCCGTCATTGCCTCTTCCTCTCCTCCAGGTATGCCTTCTTGGATTCTTGATTCTGGAGCATCCTTTCAAATGACCCCTATTGAAAATGGATTATCCAATGTATGTAGCAACTCCAAAAATTCGTTTGTTTCCACCACCGATGGTACCTCTTTACAAGTTAAAAGTTTTGGAACTTTAAACTTTTCAAAAGATTTTTTTGTGTCAAACGTAAGGGTAGTACCTCAACTTAATTTAAATATTTTATGTGTTTCTCAAATATGTGATCATGGATGTGAAATCTCCTTCTCAACCAAGGATTGCTGTATACAGGATCTCCAGTCCGGGAAGCGGATTGGGCAAGGCTATAGGAGGGGAGATCTCTACTACATGAACAATTTGAAACTTCCCACTAACTCATTTTGTAATCATGTCCAAGATAAAAATATTGAAACTTGGCATCAAAGACTTGGACATCCAAGCTTCTAAAAAATGTACTCCTTTCCTTTTGGAAAGAAATTTTGTAATGAGAAACATTTTGTTTGCAAGAGTTGTATTTTTGGAAAAATGAAATCCACCCCTTTTCCAAATAGGACATTTGTGTCCAAAAGACCCTTTGAATTAGTCCATTCGGATGTTTAGGGTCCTTCTCCGGTCATATCAAAAGGAGGATACTCATATTATGTTACTTTCATTGAAGACTACACTCGATATGTGTGGATCTATTTTCTCAATCTAAAATCCGAAGTTTTTAATTTCTTTAAAAAATTTCATATGATTGTCGAAAACCAATTTTCAAGTAATATCTCCATTCTTCGATCCGATTCCGGTGGAGAATATCTATCAAATGAATTTCAAGAATACTTAGAAATCAATGGCATTTGTCATCAAAGGTCATGTCCTAGGACTCAACAAAACGGTCTAGTCGAAAGAAAGCATAGACACATCTTGGAAACCACTAGGACTCTTCTCATTTCCAAAGAAATTCCAAAATGCTATTGGGCCGAAGCCGCCTTAACTTCCACTTATTTGATAAATAGAAAGATATCCTCATCTCTACAAAATAGATCTCCATATGAAAAACTCTTTGAAAGAACACCCGATTTTAATAGATTAAGAATTTTTGGGTGTAAGTGTTTTGTCCTTACACATAAAAGAGCTAAGTTATCTCCCAAAGCTATCGAATGTGTGTTATTAGGATACGGAGAAAATAAAAAAGGTTTTAGGTGCTTCGACCCCAAAAGCAACAAACTATATGTATCCAAAGATGTTACCTTTTTAGAAAATGAGAACGGCTTTGAGAAAAATAAAGATATTGATGAAAGCGAATATGCTTTCTTATTTGATCTTCTCTCTCAAGAAGATGTGACTCCTCACGAAGATGAAGTTCCTAATGATTTAGAGGATACTCCTCTTAGTAATGTTGAAAATGAAAGTAATAATTTTGAGAATAGGTCTATTCAAACCTATGATAGGCGTGGTCAAGAAGCTCCCATAAGTGCTTTAAAAAAATATTCTCAAAATTCCAACATAGAAGAAACCTCTTTAAGGAGATGTAGCCGAATCTCCAATCCTCCTAATAGGTTTGTTTCCTATGAATCCCTAACACCTAAATATAGGGCATGCCTAATTGCATTACACTCTTATCATGAACCATCACACTATAATGAAGCCAAAAACATTCCTCAATGGATTGAAGCCATGAAACTAGAACTTAGTGCCCTTGAGAAGGCTAAAACTTGGGAAATAACTTCGTTACCCACTGGAAAGAAGTCTATTGGATGTAGATGAGTCTTCAAAATTAAAACTAAAAGTGATGGGTCATTAGAACGTTATAAAGCTAGGTTGGTAGCCAAAGAATATGCCCAAGAGTACGGAATAGACTATGAAGAAACCTTCACTCCCGTAGCTAGAATGACTAGTGTTAGGACTCTTATTGCGGTTGCATCCGTTAAAAAATGGCCTATCTATCAATTGGATGTTAAGAACGCATTTCTTAATGGTGAACTAGTTGAAGAGGTCTATAATACGAGTAACCACCTATGTCACACAGACTCGGCTAGGGAGGCGCCGCACCCGAGTCGACACGCCCCGACACGGGTGCGGCTTCGGACTCGGCCCAGACTCGGTCAACGCCGAGTCAGACTCGGTCAAAGAGTCGAGGCCGAGTCCGTCCACATTTTGGACTCGGTCAACTTTGACCGAGTCCAAAAATATCCATTTTTAAGACTAAAAACAAAAAAAAAATCAATTTTTATATAACTTTTTTTTAAAAATATATATATAACCAGACTGCAATGCAGTTGCACAGTCACAGACTGTGCAACTGCACAATCTGACTGTGCACAGTCTATGCAACTGCAATTGCACAGTCTATGCAACTGCAGTCCATTTGATTGGGGATGTGTGATCTTTAAGGGGAAGCGTGATTCCTCCAACGAAGGGTGAGCTGCCTACTAGAAAGTTGCTTCTCAGTGTTCAGGACCAATACTTTGAAATATCTTTCAATTTATCAATTTAAAGGAATATAAATACAATGAAATTGCTAATAAATTTTTTCTGTTGCTATGTTATTGCTTCTATATATATATATATAGCCGAGTCCCCGTGTCCAAAATTTTTGAAATTGCGCCGCACCCGTGTCGCACCCGCACCCGCACCCATGTGACATAGGTAACCACCTTTATATATGACCGAAAAAGGGCCTCATACATCTGAATGCACTAACTCAAAAGGTCTCTTGGAAATAAAAGTTCTATTGGAAGACAGAATAGTTTTCATTTTTTTAAGAATACAATCTTTGCAAATGATATCTTTTTCATTACAAAAATTTTCTCCAAAAGGGAAAAGATACATCTTTTAATAGCTTGGATGTCCAAGTCTTTTATGCCAAGTTTCAACATCTTTATCTTGGACATAATTACAAAAAATATTTCAAGGGAAGAGACAAAGAATCCATGAAATAAAGATCTTCCCTCCCATGTCTTTGCCCAGTTTGCTTACCAGAGATCCTACATAGAGCAACCTTTAGATGAAAAAGAGATTTCACAACTATGGTTAAAAATTTGAGAAATCGAAAACCGATTTAAATTTAACTTAGGAACAACTCTTACTTTTGGAACAAGCTTTTTTTGAAAATCTTTAGAGTCCAATGTTTAAATATTTTTTATTTTTAAAGTGGTACTATCAACAGTAGAAACACAAGACAAGTTTGAGTTGGTGCATATGTCAGATAAGGCATATGTGGGCCATATGATAAGAGGCTCTTAAATCAAGTATCCAAGAATACATACCGGGAGAGAAAGAAGAGGAAATGACGACACTTGATGTGGAAGATGATGTATTGAGAATTTGTTGAAGTGCCATGGTTATTTGACCAAGTTGATCAATAGTATCTTTATGGTCACCTCC
This sequence comes from Nuphar pumila, assembly GCF_984573655.1. Classification (NCBI taxonomy): domain Eukaryota; kingdom Viridiplantae; phylum Streptophyta; class Magnoliopsida; order Nymphaeales; family Nymphaeaceae; genus Nuphar; species Nuphar pumila. Next base: position 29,789,830 of record NC_143251.1, read on the forward strand.
TCTTTTGCCTTCTTCTTTCTTCTTGAAAGTAGATTCTTCAACGGAACCCACTTTGTTTTTAAGCTTTGGACATGTCGGTCTAATATGACCCGACTCATTGCAAAAGTGATAAACGACCTTCTTTGATCCTCCATAGTTGTTCCATGAACCATTTTGCCTTCCAAAGCGTGGAGGCTTCTAAGTTCTTACATTGTTGCCAGGTCTAGATACCACCAACACTTTATCTCTTCCTTTAATCTCATACTATGACAAGTTTCTTCTTGGCATATTTCGGTAACCGCATTTTCTAAGGAAAGAAGTTTAATTTTATGGAGAAGGAAAGATCTAACTTGTTCAAATTCGAGGCGAAGACCATACAAAAATTGAAAAAATTGTTCTCTTTTCATTTAATTATGCCTAAGTTCCACATCTTCGATGGTAACCCACTTAAGCTCCAAAAGTGCCAACTCATCGTATAGAGGGGATAAGGCACTAAAAAAAAATCTCGGACACTTATGTCCCCGTGCTTGGTAGTTCTAATATTTTCTTGCAAGAAATATTGTATTGCAAGATCTTTTTTGGGTATACATACCTTTTATAAAGAACCAAGCCTCATCAACTTTACGAACTTTCTCAATGTTGACATATATTTTCATGTTTACATTATTCATCAACCATGCAAGAATTTTTGCATGGTTACTTTTCCAATCTTCTGCCTTGTTTTGATAATCAAGAATGACTTTGGCACGATCATCTCCCTCAAGAGATTTTTGTAGATCTCCTTTAAGCTTAATAAGCTTTAATTGTGGTTTGAGAATTGTCCCCATTATATAACCCCAAAGCTTTTTTCTCTTGAGGTTGTTTTTCATGGCAACGACCCACATTATATAGTTGGAACCACTTAGCTTGAAGGAGAGATCGATCTTGACCTTTTTCTCCACAATGAGGATGAAAAAAAATGATAGGGAGTGAAATAGATAGATAGAGAAGAAGAAGATGGCAAACACAGGTCCACCACAAGCTTTATGCGCCCACAGTCCCTTGATCACCACGAACAACTTGCTTTAGGGTCCTTCGACTCTAATACCATGTAAAGAAGTATGGGGAAATACAAAACAAGGGCTTACAAGATCATAAACACAAAGTGCACATGCACAAGTCCACTAAGGAACAATACAAAGGCCAACAATGGCGACAACAAGAGAGCAAGAACAAAAAATTAATGTCTTTATTGCTAAAATGCTTAAGCACAAGCATAGAAAATGCAAGGGGAATCATTTCCTATTTAAGGAGGACCTAATAAGGGCCATTGGGAGTGCTCCCAACGGCTAGAAATATAGTTGTTGGGGACACTCCCAACGACTCTTTTGGATAAGGGCATTACAAAGACCATAATGCCCTTGAAAAAAAGAAGAAAATTAAAAAAAGGTGAAAACCCTAAAGTGTCCCTAATGAACACAACTAATTACAAGAGAATAAAAGACCAAAATACCCCTAATGGGTATTTTCTATTACAACACATACAAATAGTGTAATATATATATATATATATATATATATATATATATATATATATATATATATATATATATATATATATATATATATATATATATATATATATATATATATATATATATATATATATAATGTGTGTACATAACAATCCATTTTAACATTCTCTACCAGAGAAAAGAATCACTACAATTGGAATTTAGGGCTAAAAAGGAATGTAAAGCTGGTTGATTTCTCTAGAAAGTGCTTTTGGGGAAAATTGGGGTGAAAGAATTATTGCTTTTGTTGCAAAGGATACCATGCAGTTTTCCATCTTTGAACTTTATTGTGTATTACTCTCCATACTTTTGAATGTATGCATTTGGTAAAAAGGGACATACATTTTCAAAATTACAAAAGTTATGCCACTGCAATTACAAGTTTTTTATTTCTATTCTTGAGCATAAGCATTAAAACTTTAAATTCTATTAAAGTTTTCTTCAACTAATAAAATTGGAGATGTTTCCTTGCCTATAATTTTATTGGCGTTTGGAAGGTTAACAACTTAGCTGCTGGGAGTGCATCATATATAACTGTGATTTCATATGCCTTTTGATTGCATTAATAGCTAATCATTATACTTTTATTGAAGGTGGGCCCTCAAGTAGTGTTTGTGGTGGGCCGTGATGAAGATGATGATTCCAGTCAAGCTAACATTGGAGATGGTGATGATGATGCTGCTAGTTGGGAGACAGTTGATCCAGATGATATGAATTCCCTTGATAATGCTGATGAGGTATTGTATGCCATTATGTTAAAGAAACAGATTTGAAATTGATTTCTGTACCCATTGCTCCAATTGAATATTCTAAGCTGTCTTTCTTGTTTAGGAAAATAAGGAGGACGAGCTGCAGCATGCTAGTGACCATGATGCTGAGACTACAGAAAGAGATACCACTTCTCCTGGCGAGGACAGGCATGGGCAAAATGGAAGTCTTTCTATTCCTCTTGCAGCACTTGGATTTGTTACAAGACTTGCCTCCGGATTACTCTTCAGGGGAAGAAAACAGACAGATCCATTGGAGCCAAACAATTCTGATGGTGTGTGTTTGAATCTGAATTGTAAATCCCTTCAAAATTCAGTCAGATCATGAACCTTGTTCTTTAGGTTCTAACTGTATATATGCAAATTTCATTCTCAGGTACTCAATCTGCAGGGGGCTCTTCAGAGGACTCTAATGTAGAGTTTGCTGATGATTCCACTGGGCTTGATTTGAGCAATAATGATTCTTCAGGTACACCAAGATTCAAGCAGAATGCTAACAGTTTGACAGCACTTTGTGCTGATGACCCTAGCAGCTTCAAACACTTTGATTGCACTACGAGTCCAGAGGACCATTACTTCCTAAATGAAAATGGGCAGGTATCTCACTTCTGGTTTAATAGTGTTGCCACTTGAATAACAGTTGACTTGCTTCCTACCAATGCCTAGATTTATTTTCCCGTGAAATACTCATGGGAGTGTTGACTTGGCATCTACAAGAGCAGAAGTTAGGGGCCTTTTCTTATTTTTGGATGTTATACCCCTGATTCTTGAAAATATTTATGAAGATATTTACTTGACATGTTGCAAGACAGCACTGTCTTGCCTGTTAATTGTGATTGATTTTTTCTATATATTATTGAAAAAGATTTCATAATCTTTTTCTTTACATGCATAGAAAACAAAACAGTTTTTTGCTTGATTGAATCCATAACTAAGGCATGATTTATGTACATATCTTGAAACATGCTTTGTTTCAATCAATCTTAACGATAATGATTTCAGAATGCCGGTGAGAGGAAGTGGGTGAAGAAGGTTCAGCAAGAGTGGTGCATTCTTGAGAAGAACTTACCAGGTAAACATTGTTTGTTACTTAAAAGATATGTATCATATTTAACTCATGAAAATGGTTATTCAGTTCTGCAAGTGTAATTATTCTATTACCTATATAAAGAAATGTTCAATTTGTATTACTGAAGGAATTAATGATCTGGTGTGCAGAAACAATTTATGTGAGAAATTATGAAATTTGTATTACTGAAGAAATTATCTGGTGTGCAGAAACAATTTATGTGAGAGTTTATGAGGATCGTATGGACCTCTTGAGAGCAGTAATAGTTGGTGCATATGGGACACCTTACCAGGACGGTCTTTTTTTCTTTGATTTTTACCTTCCACCAGAGTACCCACTTGTTCCGCCAGTAAGCAAACTCCAACAAAGTTTTCTGATTGAGCTCTCTTGAATCTGGTGTTCAGAGTTCAATGTCATTGGACCATTGTTCTTGTTTTGTCAATAAATATTATCATTTCTCTTGGACTGTTTATGGTAATATGTTAGATATTTTCATCTGACAGCTTCTAAAAACTTGCAGTTGGCATATTATCATTCTGGTGGTTTGCGGATAAATCCAAATTTGTACGAGAATGGGAGGGTGTGTCTCAGCCTTCTGAACACATGGACTGGTAAAGGAAATGAAGTTTGGGACCCGTCATCCTCTAGCATTCTTCAAGTTCTTGTCTCACTTCAAGGCCTGGTTCTCAACTCCAAACCATACTTCAATGAGGCTGGGTATGATAGGCAGGTTGGGACAGCTGAAGGGGAGAAGAACTCACTGTCGTACAACGAGAATTCTTTTCTGCTGAGCTGCAAGTCATTGCTGTATATTTTACGGAGGCCACTAAAGGTAGAACATTGTTGTTATATCTTTGATCCATTGAAATGCCACCTTTCTCAAACTGGTGATAACAAAACCAAGCTTTTCACAAGTAATTTATGTTTCTTTTGCATCACATAATGTTTTAGTTATGCTATTTGTTTGTCTGAAAGTATCTCGTGTATGTTAAGGCGTATTGTCATTATCATCTCAAGGGTAATTGCTTTGTAAAATTGTATTGTAATATGGGTGTTTTAGTCATTTTGTGCTTCTTTATTAGACAGAGACATAGTTTTCCAACTTATTATTCTTTGTTTGACATTTGTAACTTACCCAAAAGGGGTTGCCTATATTAATAAAGTTTCTCATTGAGGTCTACCTTGCCCAAGAAAGAAAGTGAGGGTGGTGGCTTTCATTTTCCCAAATCTCTTTCTCTTTTGCTTAAAAGCAGAATTTTCATGGTATCCCACAAGCATCCATCAAGGTTAGGTCCCTTTGCCAATCTAAAGAAAAGGTTAGGTCCCTCTTGGATTCTTCTCTTTTTCACTCTCCTATTTCCTCTTTCTCTCCTTCCATCTTCTTTCTTCTTTCTTCTTTCTTCCTTCTCCCTCCATCTTCTTTGTTCCTTCTCTCACCTATCTCCTTCCATGGTCTTTCTTGTTTGGGACCATTGATGTATGTCTCTTTGTTGTACTCTAAGTGTGTTGCCTTTTAAGTGTTTGTTGATTTGCCTATTCTATCCATAGTCTCATTTGTGTTACTCTATTTTGGTCTCAATTTCATTGTTTGAAGGCAACGATGGACACATTCAATGCCACCAACATCTCATTCTCAAAGGTTGGAGTGAAGCCAACTCCATCCAACTATTTTATTTGGAATGGAGTTGTTGTTCCCTACATTTGCCGCATGAAGCTATGGGACCATGTTGAAGTATCCGGGCCACCATCACGATTCATCATAGTTGGAAAACCCGTGACTCGGGCTTGGATCGCACGACCCTTGGCTCACGGGTCAGCGGGTCGACTAGGTAACTCAGACGGGTTAGGACCTATTTTTTTTTTAGTATTTTTTTAAATAATACTTTAAATATTATCAGAGAGAGAGAGAGCATCGGCTTGCCTCTCAGAGGCTCGCCTCGGAGAGAGAGAGAGACTAGTTGTCGGTGGCGTGGGAGGTCGCCAGCGGTCATCTGTGGTCACCGGCGTGGAGAGGTTCATCGGAAAATGGAGGGGAGGGGAAGAAGCTTTTCTGGAAAATAGGGGAGGGGAAGAGTCGGTCGACCTCCCTTTTGTACATTTTTAACATTAAAACCGGTTCATCTCTAAATGAACTGGTACAAATGCTGGTTTGACTTGGTGATTTGGGTCGGAACCGATTCGATGTGTATCGGTCCTGAATCATCCGATTTAGGACTGACTCGGCGAGGTGGCAAGTCCATACCGAGTTAGGCAATTTCTAGCCGATCCACGCCCAAACCTGGCTAAAACATGTTTGGGCTGGATCGGTGGCCCAGACACTGGGCGATCCGATCTGACTCAGACGATTCCTTAGTCGGATCGCCGGGTTTGCCAACTATGTGATTCATCACTAAAGAGAAGGGAGAAAAGGATGTGCAGCTTCGTGCGGTTCAAAATTTCAACCCTGCTCATGAAGATTGGATTGCCAAAGATCAATGTCTTATTGGGTGCATAAATAGCACCCTATCCAGAAAAATTCTTACACAAATAGTAGAGATATCATTGACAAATGAACTATGGTCTGAATTGAAGGAATTATTTGCTCAAGTCTCTCAACCAAATGTTATTGTTGGGTGTCATGATATGTAATATGGATGTACGACATCATTGTGATACTCCCTTTCTTATAAATATGTTTATTTTTAGAGGCATTTGTGTAACATTATAACATAGAAAGGGAGGGTAGTCAAAGATTTTTATCATTTAGTGCATCTTGGGTAGTCAACCCCAGAGTTACCAATCGAGGAAGCGGGAAGCGAGGCACTTTCAAAAATTTAGGAAGCGGGGAAGCGTGGGATCACTTAGAAGAAAATTATGAACCGTCTCGGAAGCGACCTAGGAAGCGAACCGGAAGCGAGAGGGAAGCGAAAAATGAAAAAATGGGGAAGCATGGGGGAAGCGCGCTTCCCATAAAAGGGAAGTGCACTTCCCAAAAAAGGGGGACGCTTCCCCATGCGTTTCGGTAACTCTGATTTAGACCCATGGTAACGTCTTTTAATGATTGTAATAGCCATGTGCTGAAGCAGTTTTAGCTTTTCTTTATTGCCCCTATCCTTTTGTATTTTCATGTATATTGAATGGGGGTAGTTTTGTAACTGATTGTACCAGATTTGTTAATATATATAGCTGCCCACAATCCACAATGGAGAGCGTGAAAACAGATTTTCTGCAACGCTATCTTCTCTTGTCTCATCTTGCCTCTCCCTCTCTCCTTTGCTCTTGGTGTTATGCTCTGTTCTTACATGGTATTTGAGCATTGATCGGGACTCGATCTTTCACCATGGTAAGTCCAGCAAGTTCTTGGCTCTTCCGCCGTTAATCCTTTTTCATCTCACATTGATTCTCCTCTTTTGGGATAATGAGAAAGGTTTGGTTCCTTTGTCCAGTTTGAGTTCAAAGTTAAATAAAATATGTCCTAGTTGTCAGGTTTCAAAGAGTCATGTACTTCTGTTTACTTTTTCTAATACAAGAGCTTCTAAATTATTTGATATCATTCATTCTGATGTATGGGGACCAACTTCGAATGTTTCTTCTTTTGGAAGTCATTATTATGTTATATTCATTGATAATTATTTTCGATATACCTGGATATATTTTATGAAACATAAGCATGTAGTTTTCAAAATATTTAAGAATTTTCATGCTTTTGTTCGCAATCAATTTTCATTGTTCATTCGTAATTTTCAGTGAGATGGTGGAGGCGAGTACTCTTTAAATGATTTTAATGAATACTTTAAGGAAAATGAAATTAATCAAAAAGTATTTTGTCCCTGGACTCCTCAGCAAAATGACCTTGCTGAAAGAAAGCAACATATCGTCGAAAGTGCCCTCGCTATGATGCATGAGGGATGTGTACCTTTATATTTTTGGACTGAAGCATTCCATACATCAGCCTATGTAATTAATATGTTGCCAATCAAAGTTCTTCAGCATAAATGACCATACTACGAACTATTTGGACATCCTGACTATGGTTTTCTAAAAGCGTATGGTTCTATTTGTTATGTTCATATTGATGCATCTTTGAGAATTAAGTTTGACAGGAAAACATATATTTGCAAGCTAGTTGGGTGCATTTGCATTTTAAGAAACACCATTTTTTATAAGCAGAATTTCAAATAGGGGGACAACATTGAAAGTGTTGTTAGATCACAATCCAATCATTCATATTAACCTTGGTTAGATGGCAGTTTATTCCCTATGGAGACATCAGAAAATGATAAAGATGAAGGTAAGTTTAATGACTCAGAAGGCCAAACAGAGGAGCAAGAGGAGCAAAATGTATCAGATCAGCCAACCGGCAGCTCAGACATGACGGACAGGAGATTTAAAGGTATTATGTATGGGTGCAGGGATCAGACAACAACAAAAACCAATCCGGAATAGGGGAACATTGTTGCACCAAACATTCAAAGTGCTCAAATAGCTCGAAGATATGAAAGAGTGCAACATCCCATTGATCGTTGGGTAAGTTATGAAAATTTTAATTTTGAATCATGTTTTCATAAATGCTATCATGAAAAATGAGGAACCAAAATCTAATAGATGGATTGATGCAATGAACGAGAAAATGCAAGCATTGTATGAATGCAAAACATGGGATATTGTGAGAAGGCCTGCTGGGAAGAATATGGTTGGTTCTAAGTGGGTTTTCAAGATAAAATATAAACCAGATGGTAGCATTGAGAGGTATAAGGCAAGGCTGGTTGTAAAATGGATTTACTTAAGAACAAGGCCTGGATTACGAAGAAACATTTGGTCCAGTGGTGAAAATGGAGACTATTAGAATTGTTCTCTCTTTGGCAATGGATCATGGTTGGTTCTTAAGTCAACTAAATGTCAAAAATGTGTTTTTGTATGGTGATCTCAAAGAAGTATACATGGAGCAGCCTCAAAGGTACGGTGAAAATGATTCAGTTAATTATGTATGCAAGCTGAACAGGGCTATATATGGGTTAAAACAAACATCTAGATCATGGTTTAAAAGCTTTTCCCTGGAAATTCAAAAACATGGGTTCTGTAGATCCCATCTAGATCACTCTCTTTTTATTTACAAAGGCCAAAATTGGATAACTATTTTATTCATTTATGTTGATAACGTCATAGTTGTAGGGGATTCTGAAAAACATATTTATGGGGTCAAAAAAGTGTCAGAAATTCAAAATGAAAGACTTGGGAGATCTCAAGTATTTCTTGGGTGTTTAAGTAGATAGAAAAGGAGATTGCTTGAGATTAACTCAACACAAGTATACTGTTGACTTGCTTACCAAGGCTGGAATGGAAGACTCCAAACCATTATTGACTCCAAGTGTATTGCAACAGAAACTTTGGACGAGATGAAGGCAAATTTTTTTATTATCTCACAGGGTACAGAGGCATCATAGGTATGCTTCAATATCTTACTTTTACTCATCCAAATATTGTTTATGCAGTGAATCAGGTTTCACATTTCATGCATTGCCCACGTACTAGTCATGTTGAAGCAATTAAGTAGATCCTTCGATATTTAGAGGCCACACTTGGAGATGGGCTTAGTTATCATAGAAACAATAACAATGACCACAATTTGACAGTAATGGCCTTTTCAGATGCAGATTGGGTTGGAGACCCAGATGGGAGAAGATTTGTTTTTGGATATTGTGTTTTTTATTGGACAAAATTTAGTTTCATGGAGCAATAAAACGCAGAAAGTCGTAGCTCATTCTAGTATTGAGGCGGAATATAGATCCATGGCAACTTCATCTGAAATCACATGGATTAGATATTTACTATCTAATCTGAATCAACAAGTGTCAAGCTCAATATTGTTTTGTGACAATCAAAGTGCCATTAAGATCTCACTCAATCCTATTCAACACACACGGGAGAACTAAACATATTGAGATTGATCAACACTTTATCCGAAGCAAGATTAAAAATTATGAAATCACAACACAATTCATTGGGACTCAGGAGCAAGTGGCCGATCTATTCACAAAAGGATTGAGCAAACATAGATTTTGGTACTTGAAGAGCAAGTTGTCCATGCTTCTTACCATGCACAACTTGAGAGAAGCTATTCGAATGTGAGATTTTGGATCTGGATCAAAATCTGATCCAGACCCATAGTAACATCTTTTAGTGATTGTAATAGTCATGTGCTGAATTAGTTTTATCTTTTCTTTATTGCTCCTCTCCTTTTGTATTTTCATGTATATTGAATGGGGGTAGTTTTTGTAATGAAAAGGGCGAAAGCACCAATAAAGCAAACCACTCTTTTAGAAGAGTGATGCCAAGAGCCAAGAACACAAACACTAAAAGTGTATACAAAACCTACTAAAGGGAAAAATGACTAAAAGTCATAAGTTGAATATTATTGAAGAAAGAAAGAAGAGGGTGAAAAACCTATTACAATGCAAGAGGAAGGGCCCTCTTTTTATAGAAGAGAAAAGGTAGAGTAAGGGACCACATAGGGGCTCCCTTGTAGTCGTTGGGAGCCCCAACGACTACAAGGTGGGGCCCCTAGTGGTCCTCTTACAATAAAAAGAAAAAGGGGAAAAAAGGAAAAGTAAAAGAAAAGAAAAGAGAAGAAAAAGAAAAAGTAAAAAATACATGGGAATTACACAAATACCCCTTTCGGGTATTTGAATTATAAATATATGTATATATATACTTATATATATACGCATGTATATATATAAGTATATGTATATATATTTATATATACATATTTTAACACGCCTCCTCAAACTTTACGGGGAGAAGACTGAAAGTTTGCCAAGGAGAAACAAAAAACGCAGAGTTGGAAGCGCTTTGGTGAAGAAATCCGCTAATTGATATTCTGAAGTGACATATGGTAGTGTGATTGTTCCTTTGAGAAATTCGTCTCGAACATAGTGACAATCCATTTCAATATGCTTGGTGCGCTCGTGGAAAGTATGGTTGCTTGTAATGTAAATTGCGCTCTTGTTATCACAACACATCTTGGTGGAGGAAGAAATGAGGACGTCCATGTCACAAAGGAGACTTCTAAGCCACACAATTTTCATAGTTGTCATTGCCATGGCCGATATTCAGCTTCAGTGGATGATAGAGAGACTTTTTGCTGCTTCTTACATCTCCACGAAATAAGGGATTCACCTAGGAAAATGCAAAAACCAGTAGTTGAGATACGATCATTGGGATTTCCTCCCCAATCTGCATCAGTAAAAGCAGTTAATTCAAGAGATGAAGAAGAGGATAAGAAAAGCCCTTTGGAAATGGTGTTCTTGATGTATCGCACAACTCGCATCACGGTTGCCATGTGAACTGTAGTAGGAGCATGCTGAAATTGACTTGTAGTATGAACCGCATGAGCAATATTTGGACGGGTGATGGATAAGTAAGTAAGGGATCCAATCAATTGCCGATAGGGAGTGGGATCCTCAAGTAGAACGCCATCCTCAAGTCTCAACTTTGCATTAATAACTTCAGGAGTTTTCACTTTCTTTTCATCAGATACTCCTGACTTGGTACAGATGTCTGCTGCTAATTTCATTTGAGATAGAATATATCCTCGCAAAGAGTATGTCACTTTAATACCTAAAAAATATCTCAAAAATCCAAGGTCAGACATATCAAAAGTTTTCTTTAACATGACCTTAACTTCATTTACTCCCTTTTTGTCACTTCCAGTGATGATCATATCATCAACATACAAAAGTAGAATAACAATGGAGTCACCTGTTTTCTTAATAAAAAGAGCAGTGTCAGTATAACAAGAAATAAATCCCAAATTGATTAGAATATTACTAAACTTGTAATACCAAGCTTTAGGAGCTTGCTTAAGACCATATAAGGCCTTCTTCAATTTCAAAATTTTACCATTTAAATTCATGCCGGAGGTGGTTCCATATAAACTTCTTCACTTAGATTTCCATTTAAAAAGGCATTTTTAACGTCAAGTTGAAAAATTTGTCATTTTTTAATAGAGGCTTTTGCAATAAGAGCTCGAACACTAGTCATTCGAGGAACTAAGGCAAAAGTTTCATCATAATCTACCCCATATTCTTGGGCATATTCTTTGGCTACTAACCTAGCCTTATATCTTTCTAAAGAGACATCACTCTTAGTTTTTACTTTGAAAACCCATCTATATCCAATGGGTTTCTTGTCATTAGGAGGATCAATAATTTCCCAAGTTTGTGTCTTTTTAAGTGCATTAAGTTCAAGTTTCATTGCTTCATTCCAATGAGCATATTGTTTAGCATCAATATAATAAGATGGTTCATGGAATGAGTGAAGGGCTAGCAAACATGCTCGAAAATTTGGAGAAAAAGAATCATAAGATACAAATCTATTTGGTATTTTAGAAATACGATTTGATCTTCTTTGAGAGGATTCTTCAACCGACTCGTTTTGAGAGAATTTTTCAAGGGCACAAGGATGATTACTTTTATTCCTTCTAGAGTAAACTTGTGTTTGACTTGGTATATTTTCTTCTAAATTTTCATGTTGGTCATGTTGCCCATCATTTGGAGGTTCAAAATGATCCTCTACAAGAGTTTCACTAGATTCAACATGATCATCTATAACCTTTTTTTGGGGTAACAAGTCAAATAAAAAGGAGTAATCAATATTTTCATTTAGTTTATGCGAAAAACCATTTTCTTCTTCTAAGAACGTGACATCTTTTGAGATATAAAGTTTGTTTTTGAATAAGTCAAAACATCGATAACCTTTTTGTTTTTCGCCATATCCTAAGAAAATACATTCAATTTCCCTTGAAGAAAGTTTATCATTTTTGTGAGTTAGAACAAAGCATTTACACTAAAAAATTCTTAGTCTTTTATAATCGGGAGACATATTGTAAAGTTTTTCAAATGGAGAAAGATTTTTCAAAGAAGATGAAGGAGTATACTAGACTCCGGTGCTTCTTTTCATATGACATCTCATAAAAATTCTCTTTCAAATATTTTTTCCGAACCGATATCTTCTTGTGTTTCAACGGCCGATGGTACATCACTAAAAATTGAAAGTATTGGATCTCTCGATTTCAAAAACTTCTTTGTTCCTAAAGTTAGAATCGTTCCTAAAATAAATTTAAATCTTTTTTCCGTATCTCAAATCACCGATCATGGATGCCAAGTCTCTTTCTCACCTAAGGATTGCACCGTGCAGGATCTCCAGTCAGGGAAGCTGATTGGGCAAGGCCATAGAAGGGGTGACCTCTACTTTATGGATTTTTTTACTCTCCCATCTAAGGCATCATGCAATCTTGTAAAAGACAAAAGTATTGGAATATGGCATGAGAGACTTGGCCATCCAAATTTTGTAAAAATGTCTCTTTTTCCGTTTTTGAACAATACTTGTAAAGACAATCACATGACTTGTAAAGATTGCATTTTTGGGAAATCTAAAGCTATTCCATTTCCACAAAGAAGTTACTTTACCACTCGGCCATTTGAGCTTATTCACTCCGATGTGTGGGGACCTTCCCCTATTTTGTCTAAAGGAGGTTTTTCGTATTATGTGGTATTTATTGATGATTTCACTCGATTCACGTGGATTTACTTCCTAAGTCGCAAATCCGAAGTTTTCTCCTTCTTTAAAGAATTTCATGCAATGGTCAAAAACCAATTTTTGGGAAATTTATCTATTCTTAGATCCGATTCGGGAGGCGAATATATGTCCAATGATTTTCAAAACTATTTAAAAGAAAATGGAATTTTCCACCAACGTTCTTGTCTCAACACTCCACAACAAAATGGACTTGCGGAAAGAAAGCATAGGCACATAATAGAGACTACAAGAACGTTATTAATCTCAAGAAACATTCCAAAATCCTTTTGGGCCGAAGCGGTTCTAACCTCTATATATCTTATAAATAGAACCCCTTCGTCCTCTTTAAAAAATCTTTCTCCATTTGAAAAACTTTACAATATGTCTCCCGATTACAAAAGACTAAGAATTTTTTGATGCAAATGTTTTGTTTTAACTCACAAGAATGATAAACTTTCCCCTAGGGCTATTGAATGTATTTTTTTGGGATATGGCGAAAAACAAAAAGGGTATAGATGTTTTGACATACTTAAAAATAAGCTTTATATCTCTAAAGATGTCACATTCCTTGAAGAGGAAAGTGGTTTTTCGCACCAACCGAATGAAAATATTGATTATTCATTCTTATTTGACTTATTGCCTAAAGAAAACATCATAGATGATCATATTGATTCTAATGAATCTCTTAGTGAAGATCTTGTTGAACATCCAAACGATGATCAAAACTTTGAAGAAAATGTTTCAAGACAAATTCAAGCCTACTCTAGAAGGAATGAAAGGAATCCTCCTTGTGCCCTTGAAAAATTTTCCCAAAATGAGTTCACCGAAGAGACTTCTCAAAGAAGATCAAATCGGATTTCCAAAATACCAAATAGATTTGTTTCCTATGATTCTTTTTCGCCTAACTTTCGAGCATGCCTTCTTGCTCTTCACTCTTTTCATGAATCATCTCATTACAATGATGCTAAGCAATATGCTCATTGGAATGAAGCTATGCAACTTGAACTTAATGCTCTTAAAAAGGCACAAACTTGGGAAATCATTGATCCTCCCAATGGCAAGAAACCCATCGGATGTAGATGGGTTTTTAAAGTAAAAACTAAGAGTGATGGTTCATTGGAAAGGTATAAGGCTAGGTTGATAGCCAAAGGATATGCCCAAGAGTATGGGGTAGATTATGATGAAACCTTTGCCCCCGTTGCTTGAATGACTAGTGTTCGAGCTCTTATTGCTATAGCCGCAGTTAAAAAATGGCCAATTTTTCAACTTGATGTTAAAAATGCCTTTTTGAATGGTAATTTAAATGAAGAAGTGTATATGGAACCACCTCCAGGTATGGATTTAAATGAAAAAAAATTGAAATTAAAAAAGGCTTTATATGGTCTTAAGCAAGCACCTAAAGCTTGGTATGATAGGTTTAGTAACGTATTAATAAATTTAGGATTTTCTTCTTGTTATACTGACACTGCTCTTTTTGTGAAAAGAACAGGTGACTCCATTATTATGCTTCTGTTGTATGTTGATGATATGATCATCACTGGGAATGACAAAAAGGGAGTAAATGATGTTAAGTCTATGCTAAAAGATACCTTTGATATGTCTGACCTTGGTTATTTGCGATATTTTTTAGGTATTGAAGTGGCTTATTCCGAACGTGGATACATCTTATCTCAGATGAAGTTAGCTGCTGAAATTTGTACCAAATCAGGAATATCTGATGAAAAGAAAGTTGAGACTCCCGAAGTTATCAATGCAAAACTTAGACTTGAAGATGGTGTTCTTCTTGAAGATCCAACTCCCTACCGTCAATTAATTGGATCCCTCACTTATCTATCCATCACCCGTCCTGACATAGCTCATGCGGTTCATGCAGCAAGCCAGTTCCAGCACGCACCTACCACGGTTCATATGGCAGCCGTAATGAGAATTGTGCGATATATCAAAAACACCATCTCAAAGGGACTCTTCTTATCCTCTTCCTCATCTCTTGAATTGACTGCTTTTACTGATGCTGACTGGGGAGGCAATCCCAATGATCGTATCTCAATTACGGGTCTTTGTATCTTTTTAGGTGAATCTCTCATCTCGTGGAGATGCAAGAAGTAGCAGAAAGTCTCCTTATCATCTACTGAAGCTGAGTATCGGGCTATGGCGATGACAACTATGGAAATCGTATGGCTCAGAAGTCTCCTTGCTGACATGGGCGTCCTCATTTCCACTCCTACCAAGCTCTGCTGTGATAACAAAAGTGCGATATACATTGCCAGCAATCACACCTTTCATGAACGGACAAAGCATATCGAGATGGATTGCCATTATGTTCGAGACGAATATCTCAGAGGGACTATCTCATTACCATATGTGACTTCAGAATATCAGCTGGCTGACTTCTTCACCAAAGCGCTTCCAACTCCACGATTTATGTTCCTCCTTAGCAAACTTTCGGTCTTCTCCCCGTAAAGTTTGAGGGACGAATATCTCAGAGGGGCGTGTTAAAATATATATATATATATATATATATACTTATATATATATACATCCGTATATATATAAGTATATATATATACATATATGTATATATATACTATTTCTCATTTAGATAAATACCCGATAGGGGTATTCTTGTAATACCACAATGTATCTTTTTCTTTTTTTATTTTTTCTCTTTTTCCCTTTTCTTTTTTCTTTATTTTTTCCTTTTTGTAAAGACCACAAGGGGGCCCCACACTTGTAGTCGTTGGGGCTCCCAACGACTACAAGGGAGCCCCCCTTGTGGTTCCTTTTAGTGCTTCCCTCCTCTATAAATAGAGGAGGTCTTCCCCTCTTAAATGTATGGGTTTTTACACCCTTCTCTTCCCTTCTTCAATAAATCCAACTTATGACTTTAAGTCATTTCCTATATTTGTGAGTTTTTGTGTGTGCACATTTGGTGTTTGTGTTCTTGGCTTTTGTAGTCACTCTTAAGGAGTGACTTTTGCTCTATTGGTGCTTCCGCCTCTTTTCATTACAACTTGATGAGGCCTTTGGATAGATCGTGATTTTCCATGGTGGATGCCCAAGTATAATATAGTTGGAACCATTCAACTTGATAGGCATGACGAACACAGACTCCTCCATAATGAGCAATTAGATGAGAAAAGAGCAAGAGAGTGTTGGCGAAGGTTGGAAGCTTTGGCACATTTCCCAAGACAAAGCTCAAACACCTCATAAGTCTCCAATAGAATCAAGAGCCTATTGGTTCTGATACCATGTAATGAAATAAGGAATAGATGTGCACACTTACACAAGTCCACCAAGGGGCATATACAAAAGCCACTAAGGGCTAGAGAGCACACACAAGCCACTAAAGGGCTACACTACAAATATAATTTTATTAGACGTCAAAATGCTCAAGAGACGCGTGACTAAAGGGGACTAGAAGTCCCTTAAATAGACAAGAGGGAGAGGGCAAAGGAGAGACCATAGTAGCTGTTGGGGAGCTCCCAACGGCTAGAAATAAAGTTGTTGGGGAGGCCCTAACAGCTATGTGGGCTAATGACATAAATGCCCTTATGACAAGGGTAAAGGACAAGAAGAGAGAAAAATAAAAGAAAATGAAAATAACCAATCTAACCCTAATGGCAGGGCCTGTTACATGTGTAAAATGACAAATATGCCCCTAGAAGGCATTACTTATTACAAAAGAATAAAACACACACACACACACACACACACATATATATATATATATGTGTGTGTGTGTGTGTGTGTGTGTGTATAAAATATGTGACCATGCACATATATATTTAACACCATGGGACGACTTGCTATACGCGGGGCTTAGGTTGAGAATTTTGATCCTGGCCTAGCCCATAATTCAGCAGGCTTGACATGGGCTGGCTTGGCCCAATTAGGCCCCTGGGCCTAAAAGGCGTGTCATGGGCTAGGCTTTTAGCAACAAGTTGGCCTGAACTGGGCCTAGGCCTGTCCCGTTTGAAATACAAGCCAGGCCGGCCCTTGCCCACCCCTAATTTTAGGCAAATCCTTAAATTTTGAGGATGGTTTAATTTAAAAAAGGTAGAGAAGAGTCTTTTGAGCTTTAGGTCTGTGGTTCAAAATGATCCTTTTTGCCTTCAACCCCCTCCTATAAGTCCTAGATTCCACTCTTTGAACCATTGGGAACTTTTAAGTTCTTAGCGGAATCAACATGTACATATCGTACTTATTGCAGATTTATTCACAAAAAAACTAGTCTACACTCCGATTTTGCTTTCTCATCTCCAAACTCACGATGATTCCTCTTCCATCATCTGTAGTTTGGGGGGGGGGGGGGGGTTGAGAATGTATCATATATCTAATGTGTGTGTATGTTTAAAATAAGGATATTTTTGTTATTTTATCTCTCTTGAGCATATTTCTGTCTCTCATCACATTTTATGTATTTTGTTAGTGTCTTGCTTAAGGGCATTTTTGTCCATCATGTAAATTAGCATTGTAACAAGGGTTAACCCATGTAATGGAGGGATTTATATTAACCATGAATGAAGAAAACCACTTTGAACCTCCATTGAATCCCTCCTTATTGTAAATGAAAACTTAATCCAAAGATTGTGGCTGCCCTGTAAGCATTGTTGTATCGGGATTGTCCCAAACTGGAAAATTCTCCAAAAGAGTTGGTAGTGAGAACATTTCTGAAGTCTAGCGCATTCTTTTCTATTCTACAACCATAAAGTTTGCAATTTTGTGACACCACACCAATTGATTCCTATCCTAACCATAATGTTTGATTTGTTTTTCTCCAAAGCAACTTTTTGGGAGTATCCTGTTAGTCAAAGAATTAGTCAGTCTTATAGGACTGCTTTACTCAGTCTCGACTTTCTATTTTCCTTTATTGTTTTGGCTGATTCCATGATTCTTCTCATGGGTGAAGAACTTTGAGGAATTAGTGAAGGAGCATTTTCGGAAGCGTGGTTCTTACATACTGAAGGCATGTGATGCATATCTCAAGGGTGCTGTTATTGGCTCTCTAACCAAAGATGCAAACATCAGTGAGAAGAGCAGTGAACATGGGAGCTCCGTTGGGTTCAAGCTGATGCTGGCTAAGCTGGCGCCCAAGCTGGTAACTGCCTTAAAGGAAGTTGGAGCAGACTGTCACCAATTTGAGCACCTTGCGTCATAAAATCCAATGTGGAAAGGATAAGTTTCTCAGAACATTTCCATTCCAGTGGAACATATGGAGCCAACTCGGGGAATGATTGATCATCCCTAAGAACTCTACCTGTTCAAATGCTTGATTTTGGGGAGCTGAGCTTGTATTATCCATTCTTTTAATTGGTGTTTCGTCTTCCAAAAGTGTGAAGCTTTTTTACTATGGCTCGAGTGCCCCTATCATGTTCAAACTGTCCCAATTCAGGGTCTAATGGAATATTCACAGTGAACAATAATGGTCCCAAGATGTATTTTCTCCATGATAGAAAATTTATTTTATTTGTTAGTCTAATCTATAAAATTTCTTTTTTTGCAAGTGCATCTCTCCGATTAATAGTTCCGTCTCTCAAACTCTTTGCAGTTATTGTTTCAGATTTCCACATCAATGGTAGGTATTGTTGCGAGTTGGCCTGAATTGACTGATTTGTATAGTATCGGCAGAAAATCGATATGAAACAGAACTGAACCGGCTAATTTTCAAATAAATCTGAAGAATGGTTAAAAGAAGTATATTTTTAATATTGTAAATATTATTTTAATATTTTTTGACACTTCTTTTAGTGGTCAAAAGTTGGCTGGTTCAAAACGACTCAGGCCTGAATTGGAATCGCCCTATTTCCTGAATCAAGTTGAAGGGTCCGAGATGATAGACAACATTGTTCCAAATCAATTAAATGAAGTGTTACATTTTAATGCCTTCTGCTTGTGCTATGTATCTTTCAACAGGTAGGTGCTGATCTTGGTGGAGTTAGTGACCAACCCAAGATGGGCCAGGTTTGGGCTGCTTTGTGCAGCCTGAGCCTGATAAGAGTAAACGGGCTGGGCTGGGCTGGGCTTAGGGAGAGCCTAAATAAGATCTCAATCAAGCGCCACTCGGCTCGAGTCGTTTATTAGTGAGGCTTCAAGGGCCCGTGCTAGCCCACATTGGCCTCAGCCTGATATAGTCTCATGCGCAGCCTGAACCAGACAAGAGTCGGGTTGGGCTCTGTGGGCTGGAGTCTGGGTTGTGCCAGCAGTCTGACCCGTTGCTCTCCCCTAGACATTACATGTTGAGATCAGGACATGGGACACGCTGTTGTGTAATTTTATACTTAAACTAGTATATCGTAAAATGTAAAGCAAAAATGAGGACTCGACACGAGAAGGTTGGTGTATCCCTGTGATATAGATTGTAGCTTGCTGCTTATATAATTTTTCTGTTTTCTTTTCTTAATATCAAAAAAAATGATTTTTTACAACCGTTTTATATATTTGATGCCTTCCTGCTTTGCACCACCATAGCTTAAGAAGAAAGGGCAAATTTTGATTTGTATCAGCAAACAAGCGCAGTCCAACTTTATTTTGACTTGTTTTTCCCCAATTCAAGCCAAAGACTTACCAAGTTCCACTTGCAAATTGATTGATTGTGTCCAAAAGGCCATCTTCTAGATTATTCATTTTTTCTGGAATAATTGGATGAAACCATGCATCCTAAGGAGACACATCGGATGCATCTACTATCTGTGAAGACAGATCTGGATTCAGGTCCTAACCTAGATGACGTTGAATTGAGTTCTTCCCAATTGGATCCACACGTTGGAATGGATGTAGAGTCCAAGAAGGTAGAATTCTAGACTTATATCTTACTAGTTGTTTAAAGGAAGGACTCCTCTTCAACGACACTGTAAAGAAGACTCAAATTTAAGCTTGTTTGTAATAAAAAAGACTTTGTATGCTAATGGGACTCCTTGTATTTGGAGAATTCTCCACACATTGTAACTCCAAAAAATTTATATAAACAAGGCATGAGTCTCTTTTTAGGGGGCGTCAAGCCTAGAGAGAGGTTCTACAACGGACATTGGTCAAGTTAGACCGAACCACTATAAATCGTGTTTTTTTTTTGTGTGTGTGTTCAACAAATTGCATTTTTACATTGCATCAGAGCTTGTCACTCTAAAAAGTTTGTGAGTTCAATCGAGGGTGAGTGATACAAAACTATGAATGACGTCAAGTTTGTCCAACCTCATTCCTAATTTGACCATGTAGTGGAACACAATTCCATCTGTTATGGTCCTAGATCTAAAGAACTCGCCAAATTCGATGCTCCAGGATCTAAATGCTACCTTAACTGGGGAAGAGGGCCTCCCAAGTCAAAGTGGGGCTTAGGAGGAGGATGTGGCAGCTGTAGTGTCCTCTTCATAAGTAGAAATTTTAATGGACACATGTCCATTAAAGGAGGAAGAGGAACCTAACATGTGTCCCATCTAGAGCCATGGTGAGTCAGCAGGCAGGGCCGACAAGGGGGTGCCAAATCAGAGGAAGAGGGTGGGATGTCCCCCACCTCTCCGGAGCCTTCTCTCTCATTCTAGGAAGGAGTGGTTGTGTAGAGTTCATCTATGTCTCCTTTATTTGATTTTTAAAGTTTTAGGACTTTAGGCGTGTGGAGAGTCAAATTCAGGATAAAACTCTAGTATCCTATTTTAGTTTAGTTCTAGTTGCCTAGTAGGATATATTTTTGGGCAACTAGAGGATGTTTTGGGTTTATGAGATAATTTAATTTTATGCACTAAATAAGGACTCTACTCCAGACCTCTCTTCTATATAAAGAATTCTGGGGAGCCCCCTTAAGCATTGATTATTAAATTGATTGATTTCTTAAGTCTCTAGTTGTCCCTCTATTTTTCTCTCTCTAGCCGAACCACTTACCAAGCCCAAACCATACCTATTCAATTAGCCGTTTGACCATGTTTCTCATCGTTTTGCCCTAACTGCAAGCACGAGAAAGCTCAGACCTCTGTCCTACCTTGTTAATCATGGTTTAGCACCCTCAACATGTGACCCACAGATCCTAAGACCCAGAAACCACATGTTCGGTCATCTTGAGTTCGTCAGGCTCAAATTGCAATATTCATTTATATTGCAATATTGATTTAGGTAGAATTTATTTTAGAAACCCTATTTTACTTTTATAATATTAGTTTTAATTTGTAGGAGAAATTTAACCCATTTTTTGATAAAAAATTTGATGTAAATTTGCGTTTAAATACATGTTATCAATTAGATTTGATGTTTGCAGCATGCTAGATATGTCCATGCCTAGATTTAATATAATTTAAATAGATTAGAAATTTATGTAGAGGATTTTATAAATCTGATATCTTTTTCGAAAATTGGTTTTGGAAAAAATGTATTATCTTATGAAGAAATGTTGGATCTTATGTTTGATTCATGTCATGAATTAGATATCTATGTTTACAGTATGCATGGATGTGTGTATGCATGTTTATAATCTATGATTGATGAATAAAAATCGTTGGATGCATGTTTTTGGTGTTTTCAATGAAATACATAAAGTTTTTGAAGTGTTTCATAAAAACTATATTCTGTCCTACAATTTTATTTTGATCAGTCTTAAAGAAAATTATGGCTCTCCAAAACAGTGAACTCATAAACCTTAAAACTTTAGAGAGATGTTCAAGACATGTAGAAGCAATCCCAAAAACAAATAGGGCTCATTTGAGTACCTGGTTGAGAGATACAACCTTTGTAAGTTGACACAATATTTTTGTCCTGGTATAAATTATGTGTAATATGCATATTTTTATAAAATGTATTTCTCTCAAAATATTTAATATTTATGGATTATATTTTTATAGGGTTAGTTTATATATAGTAGAACACATGATAAAAATCTTGTACACTGATTCATTTTGATTTAAAAAATAAAAATCATGCAATATCATTCTAGAACTTGTGATTTCTGAAAAGCAGTCTGTCAAAGAATATAAATAAGTTGTATTGTTTGATTTTTAATTCTCTACTAGATAGGAGTTTGGTTCTAATTCTTTTTATGTTAGACATGGTAAACTAACTACAATAAAAATATTAGAATTTATTACATTCTACATAAAGCATGACTGATATTTCTTTAGAATGACTGAATCGAACTGGATTATTCTATGAACAGAAAATAGTTGGTAGTTCCAAAATTTTTATTTTCTGATCTAGAAAGAGTTTAGGTTAGGGTTTCTTCTTATAGTCAGCTAACATGTATATGTACCTAGAGTAAAAAATCCAAAAATTATCTCATTTGTTGTGATGCATGACAAGATTTACACTGACAAAAAATATTTTGTTTTTACAGTTTTGTATGTATTACTATAATAATCATATGAAAGCATTGTTTTATGTTATGATGCATATGATTAATTATACTTGTTGGCACACAATGATATACTGTTATGATCAAGTGGGGTGGTAGCCCAATCGGGTGATGCATGGTGAGTTGCATGTTGTGGATGTGTAAATCCATTTTGTTCTTTTAAAAAGAATGTATGATAATTTAAAAGAGGTATACATGTAAAACTTTAAATAAATAAAGATAATTGCTTTATTATCGAGTTAGAAATGTGTTTTTATCTTTTACATGTCAATTATGAGTATTTTACATACTCAATTATTCTTTTCTGACCAATAAGGAAAAAATGGTCATTTTAAAAATTATTCTAGACAAAATACTATTAAAATATTTAAAATATCATGAAAACTATTTGTTTCAGTGAGTCACAAATTCTTCAAGGTGTTTTCAAAGTGTTTTGAGCCTAACTAGATGCATTTAGGTGACTTACAAACGAAATTCTATCAAAGGGTATTTTGGTTATAAATTATTTAAATAGAATATTATAATTAAATATAATTATTATTTTAGAAAGTACCAAAACCACAGACTATCTAGAATTAGAATAGATATTTTGTTTTAGCAAAATATAATATTCAATTTTGGGAAAAGAAGATTCAACCCCTTCAAGGCCCATGGATGCACATGTCTTAAATGTGACCACTTAGGCGCCAATACTTTCCTTAAATTTTACATGCATTTATGAACATGCAGTGATCATTCAAATGAATCATCCATACTCAGTTTCAGTACACATTCTTTTTGTGCAATTCACTAACAAATGGCAACATAGCCAATTCGAGCACAACCAATTCATGCATTCATTATATAATCATTCCATTCAATTAATACACATTTAATTCATTTCATTTGTGACCATGATGAGCACCTAATCCCTACATAAAAATTTTTTGATAGTAGATATGCATAAAACTATAATTATGAAAAACATATTCAATTTCCATATAGGTATCACATTTATTCGCTAACCGGGCCTTCGGTTGGTTCAGAACTCATCGAACTTCAATTATGTTTGACGGTTACAACTGTCAAAGAAAAGTGCACAATCATCAAACATAGCTAAAACTTTGAAAGATTGGAGATAATTTTGTCAGCTTTTCGATGCCACAAATCATTCATAAAAATTCCTTCGAATGAAAGAGATACGACTGGTTTAGTGTATGCCTGTACTTTTTTGTTTTGACTATCACAGTTCAGTGCTCAGTCAGTGAACAGAGCTCAAAATTTCATAAAAATATAAAATTTTGTTATCTTTCCAACGCAAGAAGTCGTTCATAAAAACTCCTCTGGATGAGGGAGATACAAATAATTTACCAGTCAGGTGTCAGGCCGAAAATACATAATAGCGGGCAATATGCATTCAAGTGAGCAGAAATAGGCCACCTGAATTCACATTTTCATTTTTTTTTTTTACATAAACACATCAAATAAAATTTCTAGAAAAAACAACACATTGTTTCCATCTATTCTACCATAGACAAATCCCATTTTTGCAACTCTTAGGCCAGAAAATTGATCTGTCTCCCCAAACCCTATTTCCTTATAAATAGTTTCAGTATTTTTGAAATAACAAGCATAAAGATGCATATTTTTTCATGGCAAAAATAATAAAAGATGATAGACATTATACCACATGTACATAAACATTAAACTATGATTTCTAACTAAAAGTTTTGCAAGAAATCAATAAACTTTACACTATTTTCAAGCAAATACGAATTTTGTTTCTGACAATTCCATAACATACATTACATAATTTTGTTCATTTTTATTTTCAGTAATTCAATCACTTTAAGGGGTGTAACCAATTTCTTCTTGAGAGAATCATAATCAACTCCTCTTTATTAATTCAATTTAGATTTTATGAAAGCTTTTCCTTTTGACAATATATTAATTTGAACTCAAAAACACCATTTTGACAAGAACGATTTTTGAGAGGGGTTTTCTTTCAAAAACCCTCTCTATTCAATTTTTGAAAAACCAAACACCAATCCCACACATAGGGGGTTTGGTACAGGGTTTGTTCTATTTGAAATCGGCATAAACTTGTGTCTACGGGTTCCAATTTATGTGTAGAGAATAGAACCCCTACCTTTTGCGTGAAAACAACTCCTTTGGTCAAAAAAAAAAATAAACTTCACAAGCAAAACGGTTGTCCGCTTTATATGATGGCTATGTCGAGATGATTTACTTGCTCCACCCACGTACTTAGGTTCACCTCTAGGTTGAATAAGAGGTAAACCACAAGAGAATAGAAGAAAAGGGAGAAGAACAAGAGGAAGCAACAGGGAGAAGAAGGGGAGGAGAGAGAGGAAACACAATGCAAGGAGAAAATGGCAACTAGGGGGGGGGGTGTG
This sequence comes from Nuphar pumila, assembly GCF_984573655.1. Classification (NCBI taxonomy): domain Eukaryota; kingdom Viridiplantae; phylum Streptophyta; class Magnoliopsida; order Nymphaeales; family Nymphaeaceae; genus Nuphar; species Nuphar pumila. The sequence continues at coordinate 29,814,477 of NC_143251.1, forward strand.
AGCCCCTCCTCCCTTTTTATAAGGTTAAGGTATTAGGTCAAGGGTTGGGCTAATCTCAACCCTTGATCTAATCTCCTTCTTTCCTATCTTCTAAAACTTGGTTTCTTTTTCTCCTTTGTTTCATTTTTTTTTGTATTCCCTAAACTTTGATTAATATATATATCACATATATAACCTATACTATATATGATATACTATATATATAATTAGAGTGTATGGGCTGGTCGACACCCCCATAGGGTTTCAACCTTTCCATATTGAAATTGTTGTCAAACTTGTTAATTTTTTTTCTTTTATTTTTTTTAATTCTTTCTTTACTTTTCTCAGTCCCACTTCCTTTCTTTCTCTTTTATCCAGCCTTCCTATCCTAGAAAATTCTAGGATGGGACGCCCCCCTCTCTTGGGAGGCTTACCTATTGAATTAGGCAAGTATTGACTTTTGGGTTTATACCTTGGTTTTTGGAAACTTTTAAAAACCTTTATATTTTAAAACTTTAATTTTATTTAAATCAATAGGGAGGTGCGACATAGGATGGGATGACCATCTTATTCAATTTAATTGAATTATATTTTCCATTCTGTTTAATTATGTTCTTAATTAATTTAATTTAGTATTTTAGATTTCAATTCTTTCAAAACTATGATTTAAGTTTTAAATGAAATGACTCTAAATGTAACTCAAATTATTTTCAAATCTGTGTGAGTTTCTCTAAACCAAAATTCATCTAGCTTAATTATAGTTTTTCTAAAAAAAATCATTTTCTCAAAAATGTATTTCAAAAATTAATTTTCATTAGGGTCGAGAGGACCCATTGGCATTTTGAATGTGTTTTTTTTCATTTTTTTCTAAGTCTTATTCCAAGACCTAGTCTATAGTGTATTATTTAGTACATATTATCATTATCAATTTATCACATATAAAGACATTTGTGAAAATTTATAAAAATTCCTCAAAAAATCATGGGTATTACATACAACCCCCCTTTAAAAAAAAACATCCTCGAAATTCGGTTAAGGTTACATATCGAATAGGCTTGGATATTTCACTTTCATCTTTGCTTTTGGCTCCCATGTACATTGTTTGAGTCCATGGTGTTGCTATCATTTCTTTACCAAAGAAATCATCTTATTTCGCAATACTTTCTCTCATCAATCCAAAATCACTATCAGACGCTCCTCGATCGTAAGATCCTTATGTACTTCTACCACATTGTACTGAATAATATGTGTCAAGTTCAGCACATATTTTCTCAACATTGACACGTGGAAAACATCGTGAATGTTCAAAAACTATAGCGGGAGTGTTACTCTGTAAGTTGCGCCTCCAATCTTGTAGAGGATGTGGAAAGATCTTACATACTTCGGACTTAGCTTACCCTTTTTGCCAAACCGAAACACACTCTTGGTTGGTGATACCTTCGTGAATACATGATCTTCAACTTCAAATATAACTTCACGACGATTTGGATCTACATAACTTTTCTGATGGCTCTGAGTGGTCGAAAATCTCTTTTGTATCAATTGTACTTGATCGGTGTAGTGTTGTAGAACAATTGGTGACTTGATAGCCTAATAACCAACCTCATTCCAACATACTGGAGACCAACAGAGTCGCCCATACAATGCCTCATATGGATCCATACCGATGCTCAAATGATAATTGTTATTGTAGGCGAACTTGACTAGCTTCAAGTGTTTACTCCAATCATCCTTTCATTCCAATGCACAAGCATGCAACATGTCCTCTAGTGTCTAGATTGTCCTCTCTAACTGTCTGTCCATCTGCAGGTGGAAAGTCGTACTAAACTTAAGCTATGTCCCTAAAGCTTTCTGAAGTTATCCCCAAAACTTGGTTGTAAATCTCGGATCTCTATCAGAAATAATCGAAACATGTACTTCATATAACCTAACGATCTCATCAACATATAAATCCACTAAGCTTTCTAATGTCTTATTCGCCCTGGTGGGTAAGAAGTGTGCCAACTTCGTAAGGCAATCCACTATAACCCATATCGTATTATACTGGTGTCGTGTCCTTGGTAGACCTACAACGAAGTCCATGGTAATATCTTTTCACTTCCATTGAGGTATCTCAATCATCTGTAGTGTTCGGCCAGGTCATTGATATTTTATCTTGACCTGCTGACATACCAAGCATTTTGACATATAATGAATGATATCTCTTTTCATATCATTCCACCAGTATCCTTATACATCTTGGTGCTACCTAGATGTATAGTATACGTAGTTTTGTGTGCCTCATCAAGTAGCTCCCTCCATAGTTGTTGATTCTTTGGCACCCATAGCCTCTTATTGTACCAGATGCTACCATCTTCTTCTAGATGTAGGGTTGTGATGCAATGATACGGTGTGGACTCAAGGCACACCGATCCACAATCCAGGATCCAAACGGATCCAAACGCACGCGGAAGCTTAAATGATAGAGAATCTGGACAGAACTCTGAGAAATAGGTTTTTGGAACCCGGGCATTGTACTTTGACAAAAATGCGCCAAATGAAAGTTGTGTACGACTCGCACAACTTTCCAACAAATCCATAAACATCAGATTCAGAGCAAGAATATACGTTCAACGGACTCAGAACCGGGACTGCTAAACAAGTCCAACACAGACTAGCGATTTTCATGAACAAAGTGTTTGAAGGGATTTTTGACCCCTCAAATGATGGAATTTGTTAAAACTCACAACTGACGAAACGAAGGTCAGATTCAAACCTTTTCAAAACACCAAAGATTGGAATTTTCTGTAATTCCTACAACCAGATATGATGTTTTTAAAGTTATAAAATGGTAATAGTTAACGAGCATGAAACCAAAAACTCCAAACAAAATAACAGTAAAAGAAATCAATATTTTTGGAGCACAACGACAATGATTCAACGAAATCTCCAAACATGAAATATGTAGATTTAGATCTTAGCTTTTCATAGAATTAAAAAAATCTAAATTTCATGCAGGTAATCTTCATATAATGAAAACATATTGAACACTATTATGAAAGTTATATAGCAGAAAAGAGACAATGAACTCTATCAGTCTAACGTCTTGACAGAGAATTTCTGAGACTCAAATGAATGAATCTCAAAAAACGTTCAACTAAAAAGTTATAGGAAATTTTTTTAGCTTTCCAGGAAGTTAAATAACGCAAACATCCATTCAGTATTGAGTCCGACATGGATGTTTTATCAGGGACATTTCTGTTATCTTTTAACAGTGTTTTGGTCTTTTGACAGGATGTGAGTGTCATTCACACACATCAATATTCTGAGAAAACTCAAGATCAATGGAGACAAATCATAACATGAAAACACTGCTAACATGTATTCGCAACTCACTAAAGATCCAATACAACTTAGCAACAATAAATCATGAACAATCGCAAAACAAATGCGAATAAAAGTAGCAAAGGACTAGAATAAAGAAACCAAGGATAATATCCGGATTGGAGATGATAATGGCTGCCATTGGAAAGCAACCGACGCCACAAGTGAACCACGAATAGTAAGAATAGATTCCAGCAATCATGAACAAGTTATCACAACCACCACGAGAATGACTTCTCAAAAGCTCACTCTCCACACTCACAAGATGGTACACGGTTTCACCTTCTTTCCCAAGCAATCTTCCACCAAACATCCACACTCAAGAAAATTTTTCACAAGCACTAACCAGACACCAAAGAAACTCATGATTTTTTTCAAAGAGAAGGAGCCTCCATTGCCTTGGTCGACCTCCCCTAATTAAGGACCTGCTTGGGAAGGGCCACATTAAAGAGGCAATGGGCCTTTCCAAGCCTTGCGCCAAAAACGAGCGTGCATGGGCCTCGTTTTTGCTAAGGGCTAATAAATCTCCAACAACCCACTTTTTTGACTTTGGACTGGTCAATAAGATTTGAATGAGGTCCAAGATGGACCACACTCATGTGGCGCCAACTAGGATCCCTCATTGAATACAAATCTCGATCCAGATCTAGATCATGCAGGTAAATGGATCTTGCACCAACACATTAGAGAAGCGAATATGCAAAAAAAAAACTATCCTTGTACCCTATACACCCTCTAGTACCACAAAAAGATCCTACAGAGTACCAAAACTATCCGGATCCGTAGAATCTGGCTCCTAAAAAAAACATGTTTAATACGATTCCTCACATGCCAAAATGGAATCAAAATAATAAAAATACAATCTCTGAGAAAGATGCAAAATATCTCAGAAATTGAAACATCATAATCAAAATGGGCCTTGGTTGGCAGAGATCCAATTGGACCCGGATAGTCTTGCACGATTGGATCGGGCTCGGATTGCATCATGGAGTGGATCTTAGGAATTGGATTTGGATCTAATTCATCTTCAAAGCTTGGATCTTCAGGATGCTCTGCATCATTCCCCCCTGGGTCGAAAAGCTTCATCCTCAGAGCCTGTTTCTGCTCAAATGCCACTCCATAATCCCTGCATATATTCAAAATGTAATCAACGCAGAATCTGTTCAAGGCAAATAAAAGAGAACTAAATAAGGCAGGAAATTCTATATAAGAATGACAAGAATATTTGATGCAATGCAATGCAATATACGCTATAAAGTGTAATTCAGATAAATTCAAAGCAGAACAATATAATTGAATCTCAAAAGCATTTAAGACATTATATTTAATAATCTTACCTTGCATCAACGCGCTGCAGATAATTACAAAATTTGGGTCAACAATGGATAACAATTGACTATTTATTATGCAATTCAAAATGTCAAATTTTGCACTAAGCTTTTGATAATCACAAGATAAGTCACAAGCAATACAATGCAACAAGAGACCAAATTTACTATCGGGATTTGTTAGGCAAAATCAACATTATCTACTAAACCCTGGTGGTCATAAATAAGATTTGGGGTTTTAATGCCAACTAGACCTATTGCGTCACGACTAAAATGAGACTCTAAATTCAACTCTGCAGAAGAAGTTTCAACATCTAAGCGCTTATTGACACACATGTCTTGTTGATTCTTATCAATAAAATCCACCTTTTTGACAATTGATTCGACAATGGATATACTAATGAGACATGTCGACAATCATGTCAGACGCAACGCGGGGGTAAACCGTGACATCTATCGGTTCACCACAAGAGTTTTCAAAAATGTTGGGTTCATTGACAAGGATGTCCACAAACTCATCAAGGCTTGGATTGAGCTTTTCAATTTCGACATCAACCTCACAAATGGAATTATTAATGACAAGTGTGAAGTCATCGATGACATCCTCACACGCAAACACTTCTTAATCTTTGATGTCTTCATCAGCATCGCCATAGAGTGGATTATCAAAGATGAAGTTGTCCTCGAACCATCTTGGACAACCTTCAGTATTCTTCATGAATAAAGGGTTGTTAGAAATGATGTGAGACAACTCTTCATGATCTCCTATGTCAGAAGGTGAAGAAAGGTCAGACAATTCTTCAAACTCTCTAACAAGGATGGGTCCTTCATTCATCTTTTCAAAGACTAAATAAGAAATGAACGCACTCATCGAAACTTTCTCAAATACAGGTGAGGGTTCATTCATGGATTCCTTATTAACTTCAACAATAGGATTACTACCGACTTTGGGAGAAGGATCCGCTAGGGAATCCTTTGCGACAAAATGAGATTTCAATAAATCCTGAGGTTCATGCCTGACGATGAACACACTGGGTCCCTTGATTGAGATGTAGTGATCTTAAGGGACTCATGAGGCGAAATGGGGGTAACAGTATGAGATGGAGGAACCATAACAAGAATGGTGGATTGAACCACGGATGACGAAGTGGAAGACAAAGGAACCAAATCTTTTGAAGGAAGCAACTTGATCTTTCTACCCTCAAAAGTGAACGAATAGACATTGGACTTACCATGATGTATGACATTTTGATCATATTGCCAAGGTCTTTCAAGAATAAGGTGGCTCGCATCCATAGGGTGCACATCGCACCAGACTTGATCAAAGTAGGTATTTTCAATACAAAGCTCGTCCAAGCATTGTCGGTCGACACAAACATTGATGCTCTTTTGGAGCCAAGATATTTGATACGGATGGGGATGAGTCTTATAACTCAAACCTAACTTGGTCATGGCTTCGATCGAAATCACGTTCTCAAAACAACCAGAATCTATGATGAATCTGCATACTTTCCCATTGATGGTACAAACAGACTCAAAGATGTGAGTTCTTAGCCATCGGTCATTCATTTCTTATCGCGGGGCTAAACAAATATGCCTAGAAATGAGTGCTTCACCTCTATCAAGCAGTAACACTTCTTCCACATATTCTTCTTCAAGATCTTTCTCAAAATCTTCTTGTTCTTGATCATAAATAAGATTGGACTCTGGATCAAATCTCGAATCATTCTCAATTGGCGATCCTTCGATGGAGAGGGCCTTGCCACGACACTCTGTGGACTTATGACCGGGTTTCTCACAAGTATAGCACTTGATGGGGGTGCTCGAACTTGAGGTCCTAGCCTGGTTTCCTACCGGACCTAATGGCTTGTAACCCTAGGTGGGTTTGACGCATTGGGGTGACGGTAGGGTGGGGAAACCTTTCCACTTGGGACTACTGGGACCCGCACTGGGGGTCTAGTAGTCTGACTAGATTTCACCAAGGTCTTTTGTTGAGTAGACCTTTTCCATTGATGTGCTTTATGATGAGCCTCAGACACAGTCCAACACTCAACGAAGTTAAGCATATCCTGTAATTGGAAGTTCAAACCTCTAATATATTTTGATACTAATTGTTCTTCGCTTTCACAGATGTCATTCTGAGCAATGAGATCATGAAAATCTTTGGTGTATTGATCCACCAAACGTGTTTCTTGTTTCAGACTTTGATATTTTTGATATAGTTCACGATGATAATTTAACGGAAGGAATTGAGCACGGAGTTTCTGCTCCATGTGCTCCCAACGCTCAATCGGGGCACGACCCTGATGTCTGCGTGTTTTCTTGAGCTGACGCCACCAAACTGCAGCTCGACCCTTCAATTTGAGGGATATCAATCCCACACGATGATCCTTCGAGACTTCCTTAAATTCAAGGATTTCGCAAACTTCACTAATCCAATCTAAGAATTCTTCAAAAGTTTAAGTTCCCTTGATTTCTGGGATATCAAAATGTAAGCCTGAATCCCCATGGGATCTCCTAGGTTGTAGGTTATCTATATTCTCTGAACTTTGTCGGTGTGACTCGAAGTCATTATCAGAATTATATGAATGAGACTCACAAGTTCCTCGAGAACTGTGTGAACTCCACTCAGCTCATCGTTCGTTAACTCTAGCATTTTCGGCCCATTCGACTTGTCATTGTGAATGGTACCTAAAAAAATGGAGTCCCCACAACACCAGAAATCATGTCGGATTAAAAAATCTAACAACCCTCACTCTGATACCAAAATGATGCAATGATGCAGTGTGGACTCAGGATACACCGATCCATGATCCAGGATCCAAACGGATCCAAACGCATGTGAAAGCTTAAATGATAGAGAATCTGGACAGAACTATGAGAAACGGGTTTTTTGGACTCTGTAAACACCCCAAATTTTTCTCATTCATTTTCAAATATCTCCCTCGTGTCGTGCCAACCCTGTTAGGTCAGTGTAGGAGTCAAACTCCGAGTCTGTGTTAGAAAACTACCATTTTAGCCACTTTCATTAGGAAAATTACCATTTTACCCATAGGTCATCTAGGACCCCAGTCAGTCGGAGTCAACCAAGCTCGTTAGTCAGTTCAGAACAGTTAGAATCTCAGTCATTTCTAGCTCACCCAAGCTCGTGATGAACAAACCATTTTCATTTCTGACCATTCATGCCAAAATGAGACCATTTCTTCATAAATAAGCTCATTTCTCACTCAAATTCAAGCCAATTGTCTCCAAGTTAGTCATTCCCAGCCAGTCGTATTCCTCTGAATCTAGCTTGAGCTCACCAGAAGTTCAAGCACTCCATTTTTAGTTCAAATCCACTTTCAAGTGTCTAGGAGCCCATTTTAGCCCATTTCAGCTCTTTCAGCTGGAATCGAGCTGAGTCCAGCCAGTTGAGCTCGTGTTTGAACTTTAATTATAGTTCATCTCAGTATTAGTGATCTCTGTCCCAGCTCAAACCCAGCTCTGATCTGTAATTCACTTCACTACAGTGACCATTTCTCTAAGAATGATAACTTTTCTTGACAATTTAGTCCAGGAGTATATTTGAGTCAATGTCTTGTCAATTCACTTGAGTTCTGAAACCCTAAAACCCAGCTCAATCCAGTTCATTTCAGTTCAAATTAGTTCACACCCCAATTTTCAGTGTCACTATGGCCCGGTAGAGCCCGAAAACCATTTCTTGAATCATTCTACAAATTTTATCAATTTTGGCACTTTTTGAACTGGTATAACTATCAATCAGGGTCTAATATTCAAATTTCTTCATTCAGGGTTAGCATTTCGCATGGTATTTCATACCATTTCTCATTATTTCATATCATTTCTCAGTATTTCATAACATTTCATCACATTTTATTTCATTTTTGAAGTCCAAAACTCCAATTTTATAAATTCCAATCCATATTGAGTTTTAAAAGTTTTCAAAAATCAATTTTAAACCCTGGGTTTCCAAAATTAACATTTTTACCCCTAGGATTCTAAATTTGGAAATATTTTCTCGAGAAAAACAATCTGGATTATTTTCAAACTCAAATTTTCAAATTCTAAACTGGATTTGCTTTGCAACGGGGTATGAAACTTCAAATTCTGAGCTCATTTCAAAAACTGCCAAAAATAGCTCATTTCATCCGAATTTTTTTAAAAAAGACTATTCTACCCCTATGATCCTCAAAATGAATTTCAAAATTGAAAGAAGTGGGCTCACTCTAAGATGGCTTCACCATTTGCATTTCCTTTTAATAAAAAAAACTTTTTATTTTATTTGTTTTCCTTTTATATTTTTATTTTCTTTTATTTTATTGAGATGTGGGACCCCCCCCCCCTCTTTCCTTTTTCTTCCCTTCTTTTCTTTTCTTTCTCCCTTTTTCTTCTCTTCGTCCTCTTTCTTTTCTTCTTTTATTTCTTTCCCTTTTCCTTTTTCCCTTTCCTTCTTTCTTTCTCTTCTTCTTCTTCCCTTTCTTTCCTTCTTCCCTTCCCTTCCTTCCTTTCCCTCCTTGATCCAGCCCATTCACGTACACATCTCTCTCATTAAATCTATCTCACTCATTAAAACCTAAGTTTAGGTTTTAATGATGGGAAGGATCACACGGCTGCCCCCATTGAGTCCCCCTCTCTCTCTCAAGCTCTCTCCCTCTCACAACCTTACCTCTTCCCTTGACAATACTTTGCTCCAGCCATATCAAGGTGGCAGCACAACAGCACCACCACCTTCAAAGGCACCACCTCTTCCAAGTCTTCATCTTGCTACAGCCACCACAATCATTATAGCAGCCACTACCCCAACCACCACCATCATTCGGCCCCGGTTCCAGCTCCATTGAAATGTCTACAAGGTGCAGCCCACCTTCAACTCAAGCAAGCATCCAGCTCCTCCTTCAAAGCACCTCCAATGCCTCCATCGCAGCCGATTCCTACCCAAATCTAAGGTAAGCCCCTCCTACTTTTCTGGTTTTTTTCAAAAAAAAAAGAAAAAGGATTCATTGCATTTACCTTATAAATATGTTTATTTTGCTATGTGTTGCACATTAATGCTAAACACGTGAGATGGTCCATCCGGTGGATGGATAAGATCTTCCATGTTAGTAGCCAACATCAAAGTTGAAGCATGCCTCTATTGATTTTCATTTTAGTTTTATGTTTCATGCCATTTCATAATAAAAAATATGCATTTCAATTAGTTTTATCATGCATTTTACTCATTTTACATGGCTTTACCAATATTCCATGGATTTTCAATTTAATGTAGAATCTAGTCGTTATTTTATGCATGCATTCTGGGTCAAAAATCCCATAAAATTCATTTTATGATCCCTCTGTTTGTATGTGATGTCCTGTCAAAAATCTAGGTCCATTTGGGTTTTGAAACCCTCTCAAACAAATCAGATCCCAAACTGAGATTTCATATCTCTAGAAACTCCAGGTTCTGTTTTGGCAGACAAAAACCTCTGAGATCTTCTAGATGGACGATCCAAATTTCCTTCAAAAAAATACAGTGAATCCCTATTAGAGTCTACTATTTCCCAGTAAATTTTTAGATTTTTCCAGTGAGATTTAGGTTCTTCTAAAAATCGGTTTTCCCAGACCTTTGAGAAAACCTTACTTTTTCTTTGTCAGGATCTAGACCGACCCTAACCCATTGTGTTCATTCAACCAATAGGCCGAATGTCAAATCTTCCAACATATAAGTTGTTTCTAATCATTCCCAATGTCGTTTCCTAAAATTTAGGAATTTTTAAAACAACCCAAGTATTTTTCCTGGATTTAACTTCTCTGTGTAACAAATTCTCATGTCTGAGAATTTCAGAGATTCAGGTATCTGATATTACTCTACTCTCTCTCAAACCATAACCCGAATCCCAATGTTGTAAAATGAGGAAACCTTTCTCTATTTGTCAGTGACATTTTTCCAGAATTTCAGCCATTTTCTCATCTGTCTGCACTTTTTCCCACAATTTTTTTCGAAACCTATTTGTCTGCTCTAAATCCTAGAGTCGCCGGATTCTGATCTGACTTTTCGGAGATGTCAAGCTCCGACCATAGGTGAAAACTAGAATATGTAAAAGAAAAAAATCTTTGCCTAACTGTCCTCTATCACTCCATAAAATTTGGGAAATTTTTATGGAAGTTTAGTATCTGAAATTCAATTTAGAATCAGCATTTTAGGCAAAATCTTGATTTTTTAGGATTTTTAGTTATTTCTCACATTAAAAAAATAAAAAAATTAGATTTTCGAGCTTCATTCTGTTTTTAAGGTTAGTCTAGGTATCCATGACAAATTTGGCTCAATTCCAAGTTCATTTACCTTATGTGTTAGTTTACTTTTAAATTCAAGAGCAAAAATCACGCGAAAATCAAGTCAAATTTGATATTTTGTGATATTTTTGCCAATTTAGGATTTTTATCATGTAAATAAGAACGTCATGTCATATTAGGGTTAATTTCAATATCATTTGCATTTTACATTTCCCATTTTTACAAAATTTATTTCAGAAAACCCTGGTTTCAAGGCCATAGTCTTGTTATCAAGGGCATTTTGGTCATTTTGACCTCAATTTCAAAATTTCAATCTTCAATTTTCCAAATATACATACATATCACCATATTTCATCATATTATGTTTGATTTTATTTCATTTGATTTTAAAATTTCCAAATTTTACAAAATTCTTTCAGAAAACCTTGATTTCATGGTCATCAGGGGTATTTTGGTCATTTCAACTCCATTTTCGAATTTCCAAGCTTATTTTTGAAATTTATTCCTTATTTCTCATATTTATATCAAGGGGGTATGAATTTGGGTTTATATCTGAATAATAACTGATAATTTCCAATATTTTTGGATAAATTCAGAAAAAACTACATTTATGTGCTAACATTGTTTTCTAGTTTTGCAGGAATATCCAGGAAGAAGACTTTTATTTTCTTTTATTTCAATTCAATGTAATGTCAAATGTAATAATTTAGAATAAGAGTTACTTTTCAGCTTAGAATTGGACTGCATTGCATATAGTTTAATTTATGAAAATTTCAATATCTGATTTATGATGCATATGCACATTTCTCCAAAATCACTATGGTTGACACGAATGGCACATGCACAAGCTTTTAAGGAGTTTACAAACTTGGTGGGATTCATATTTATGGCCATAGTCAGAATACGAAGAAAACCAAGATTTGTGATCTTCGTATTAGCCACATTCAGCCTACACACTTAGGCTAACTTAAAAAATGCACTGCATTTCTCCAAAATTCAAAAGGATTTTCCCAATTCCTCAATGAAATATCTTTCAAATTCATGTTTATTCATTCAATTTTCATCATTTTCAAAATTGTCTTCCAATTCTATTTAAAAAAAAAACAAATTTCTCAAGAACTTCCAAGTCTTTCTCAGGATTTGATTTTCTCAGGATTCTAAATTTTCAAATGAGATTTCAAAGTATTTCCCAAGTTTAAATCATGATTTCCCAAGGTTTCCACATTCTCAATTTCATTTTCAAATCCCAAAATCGATTTTCTCAAAGATCTGATTTTCCTGAGAATCCATTTTTCATTTCAAAAATCATTTTCTAATGAACTTCCTGATTTTCTCAAGATTCTCAAATCCATTTCCTCAGAAAAGCAATCCAAATCTCAAAATCGATTTTCCCAAGGTTCAAGTTTTCTGAAGAATTCATTTTCCAATGAAAATTTCTGATTTTCAATGAAATTCAATAATTTTCCCAGGAATTCTATTTTCAATGCACTTTTCCAATCATTTTCCAAGTACATCTCAATTTTCCAAAGCAAACATCATATTTCTCAAACTTGCATCTTTTCAAAATTCCATAGCACATGCCTGATTCTCTGTGCATTCTAGAAAAATAAAACATGATTTAGATAATTTAACTTATTCAAAGCACACATTTGATCCTTGGTTCAATTACCCCTGGTAAAGGCGCCAGGAACGGTTGAACCTCGTACCGACAGGCAGATCCCATTCCACGAATTTTTCCAGCAAATTTTTATAACAGAGGCGAGTAATTTTCAAAACCATTTTCAAAACTTTGGTCGAGTTTGACTCGCAGAATTATTTCTCTCACTCTCGCAGAGGGAGGAGGAAAAATTTTGCGATGATAACAGACCTGAGCATTGTACTTTGACATAAATGCTCCAAATGAAAGTTGTGCACGACTTGCACAACTTTCCAACAAATCCATAAACACCAGATTCAGAGCAATAATATTCATTCAACGGACTCGAAACCAGGACTGCTAAATAAGTCCAACACAGACTAGCGATTTTCAAGAACAGAGTGTTCGAAGGGAATTTCGACCCCTCAAACAATGGAATTTATTAAAACTCACAACTGACGAAATGAAGGTCAGATTCAGACCTTTTCAAAACACCAAGATTAGAATTTTCTGTAATCCCTACAACTAGCTATAAATTTTTTGAAGTTATAAAATGGTAATAGTTAACGAGCATGAAACCAAAAACTCCAAACAAAATAACAGTAACAGAAAGCAATATTTTTGGAGCACAACAACAATGATTCAAAGAAATCTTCAAACATGAAAGATGTAGATTTAGATCTTAGCTTTTCACAGAATTAAAAAATCTAAATTTCATGCAAGGAAACTTCAGATAACGAAAATATACCGAACACTATTACGAAAGTTCTATAGCAGAAAAGAGACAATGAACTCTGTCAGTTCGACGTCTTGACAGAGAATTTCAGAGACTCAAATGAATGAATCTTGAAAAATGTTTAACTAAAAAGTTATAGAAAATTTTCTTAGCTTTTTAGGAAGGTAAAGAATGCAAACATTTGTTCAAGATTGAGTCTGACACGGATGTTTTATCAGGGACATCTTTGTTATCTCGTAACAGTGTTTTGGTCTTTTGATAGGATCCGAGTGTCATTCACACACATCAATATTCCGAGAAAACTGAAGATCAATGGAGACAAATCATAACATGAAAACACTGCTGACATGTATTCGCAACTCACTAAAGATCCAATACAACTTAGCAATAATAAATCATGAACAATCACAAAACAACTAAGAATAAAAGTAGCAAAGGACTAGAACGAAGAAACCAAGGATAATATTCGGATTGGAGATGATAATGGCCGCCGTTGGGAAGCAAGTAACGCAACAAGTGAACCACAAATAGTAGGAATAGATTCGAGCAACCATGAACAAGTTATCACAACCACCACGAGAATAACTTCTTAAAAGCTCACTCTCCACACTCACAAGGTGATACATGGTTTCACCTTCTTTCCCAAGCAATCTTCGACCAAACATCCACACTCAAGAAAATTTCTCACAAGCACTAACCAGCCAGGAAAGAAACTCACGATTTTTTTCAAAGAGAAGAAACCTCCATTGCCTTGGTCAACCTCTCCTAATTAAGGACCTTGGTGCTTGGGAAGGGCCACATTAAAAAGGCAATGGGCCTTCCCAAGCCTTGCGCCAAAAACGAGTGTTCATGGGCCTCATTTTTGCCAAGGGCTAATAAATATCCAACAACCCATTTTTTTGACTTTGGACTGGTCAAAAAGATTTGAATGAGGTCCAAGATAGACCACACTCATGTGGTGCCAACTAGGATCCCTCATTGAATACGAATCTTGATCCAGATTTGGATCCTGCACCAACACATTAAAGAAGCGAATATGCGAAAAATAAAATAAAAAAAACTACCCTTGTACCCCATACACCCTCTAGTTCCACAAAAAGATCTTACAGAGTACCAGAACTATCCGGATCAGTAGAATCGAGCTCCTAAAAAAATAAAAATTAAAATTAAAAAGCATATTTAATGTGATTCCTCACATGCCAAAATAGAATCGAAATAATAAAAATACAATCTCTGAAAAGAATGCAAAATATCTTAGAAAATGAAACATGATAATCAAAATGGGTCTGGGTTGGCAGAGATCTAGTTGGACCCGGATAGTCCTGCACGATTGGATCTGCCTCGAATTGCATCCTGGAGTGGATCTTAGGAATTTGATTGGGATCCAATTCATCTTCAAAGCTCAGATCTTGAGGATGCTCTGCATCAGGTTGTCTCGTCTTGCTTGCACTGCAACCATCAATGTGAAGCTCGGGTCATCCTTTTATTGAGCAATAATTTGATCCATGAGTTTGGTCTGCACAGCTAGGTTGATGATCTTAATGTGACCTGAGTCTGTCTCAAAGGGTCTCCAATTGATCAGATCCATTCAAGGACCTGCAACAAAAATATTAGTGGAATGACATGAAGTTAGAAGTAGCGGCATACGTCTCAAGATGCTTGACTTGTCAGCAGATTAAGATTAAGCACCAAAGACCTGGCATGACAATACAGAAAATTGAGATTCCTCAATGAAAATGGGAAGACATTACCATGGACTTTGTGGTAGGTCTACCAAGGATCAGCAAGAAACATGATGTGATTTGGGTTATAGTTGACAGACTCACTAAGTCTGCTCACTTTTTACCCATCAGGATCAATCAGCCTCTTGAGAGCCTGGCTGATTTATATGTCAAAGAGATCATGAGATTATACGAAATACCAATTTTGATCATTTTGGACCATGATCCACTGTTTACATGACAATTTTGGGGATAGCTACAACAAGTTTTGGGTACAAAGCTTAAGTTCAATACTGCATTTCATCCGCAGACTAATGGTCAGTTAGAAAGAATGATTCAAACATTAAAAGACATGCTACAAGCTTGTATGCTCAAATGAAAGGGTGATTGAGATGTACATCTGAGTTTGGTGGAATTTTCATATAACCACAACTATCATGCAAGTATTGGGATGACTCTATACGAAGTTTTGTATAGAAGGTCGTGTAGATCACCAACTTACTGAGATGATATCAGTGAGCAATTTCACCAATGGTATTGCAGCACTACACCCAGCAAGTTCAGAAAATCCAAGATAGGCTAAAAACTGCCTAGGACCGATAGAAGAGTTACACCGACCAGTAGTGTCGGGTGATTAATTTTGCTAAAGGAGATATGGTATTTATGAAAGTGTCTCCTACTAAAAGCATGTTCAGTTTCAGGAAGAAGGGCAAGTTAAGTTCGAGATTCGTTAGACCATTCAAAATCCTGAAACAGATTAGTGAAGCAGCATATCGTGTGGAGTTACCGCCACAGTATGCCTAGATTCATAACATCTTTCATGTATCTATGTTGCGAAAATACATTCATGACCCTTCCTATGTCATCAAATATGAAGACGTAGAGGTGTAAGAGGATCTAATCGCATCAGAACGACTGATAGAAATCATTGATCGTCAAGATCAAGTTTTGCGATCAAAGATGATCCTGTTAGTCAAAGTATGTTGGCAACACCATAGCATCGAGAAATGTACATAGGAACCTGAAGCCATTATGAGAGAAAAATACGCTAACCTTTTTTTTTAGCTTTGTAACAAGATTTTGCAGACGAAATTTTTTTGAAGAGGGGTAGGATGTAAGACCCACAAAATTCCTAAATTTTTTAATCAAAATAAAGAGAATTTTTGGTGTGGAAATTCAAGTTGTGAAAATATTGACTTAATATTTATCCTGGCTAATTAAGATTTGTTAGTATTTTTAGAACTAGAAATTAAGGCATTAATTAGTCAGAGTAATTAAATTAGTGTTTATTTCTTAATTAATCATAGTTAATTATAAATTATATCTAATTAACATTAAGTGGCTAATTACACTTGAATTATTTGTTAAATTATGAATTTAAATTAAGGAAAAATTGTTAAAGTGTTCTTATAGAGTTTAGATCTAATTTGGATTTGGATCGAATCTAATATGGGTCAAATTCAACTAGAAGATCCAAAGTAGAAATTTTATGATTTAGAGTTTTTAAAAATAAAATAGGACCAATATGAAAATTTTATAATTTGAAGTTTCTAAAAGTAATATCAAGAAAAAGTAAAACTTGCAAATAATAAAATATACCAAAAAAATAACTAGTAGTTAGAACTAGTTGGAATGAAACCAACTAGAAGCTAACCAGGGGGGGGGGGGATATTTTTGGTCCAGTCCCTACCTTGGTAAATGTAACCAATGATATGCATGCCAGAAAAAAAGATTGTCAAAAATTGCACAATTTCGATTAGAAATTCTGGAGCGTTACATTAAAGGCACCTGAGCATATTGAATGAGTTATGAATCTGATTGAGCAAATAAATTTGTATAAGTACCATGATGGGTAGTATGATGCTCATGCTTGAAGGCCAATAATGAGAGTTACCCTGAAGGGGTACTTGGGCTTTTGAGCCTTAGGTGCTATGTGGGCACATGTGATAAAAATGTATGGAACCTTGTTTTAATAAAAAACTCTAATAATTCATTCAAACTTGGGCTTACCGTGGAGATGGTAGGTGCTACAAAACTCTGTTGGACCATCATTTGTTTATGAGAAAAACAACATCTTACTTGGTCTCCAGTCCTCGAAGTTATGGGTTAGACTACCAATGTGTCCTAGGTGGTAGGTACATATCTTCTGGAAAAGTATTAGAATGCATCCTCAAAATCTCGACCACCGGTAGGTTTTCTCTTGGTCATTGACCATCCTCAGTGAATCAGTCTCAGTAAGTCACTCAGAGAATTAAAATACATGTCATAACAAACACCTGAATGGTCTCCTCTAAGGCTACGATTGTAACGCTCCAATTTTTTAAACTAAAAATTTTAAGATTTTTTTTTAAATCACTTTACACGATTTTAAAGAACACAGTGGAAACTCTTTTTTTGATTCGATTCAAACTTTGGGTGGGTTACAGTTACCAACACACTTAAAAGACTAGAATAATTGAATCAAATCATTAATTGAATTACAATAAATCAAATACTAGTCTTCCAAATAATAGAGTTTATAGGAATAAAAAATAATAATAAAGCAAATAAAATGATTTAGTCCATCCAACAACCTAAAGGACTATGACTCTCTTGACGTCACCCTGAGTCTCTTATCATCGCCCTCTACCTTATTTGTTACCTGAAATATTAAAATGTAGGGGCATTAGCTATAGCCCCACTAGGAAAACACCCTACACATAGGCATGGAAAGAATGCAAATACACAAAGTATACATCTTTCCCAATTCAACTAAATCATAACATGTTATAGCCTATAAACTCAATACAGTTAAATATCACAATAATAATAAATCAATCATGCAGGTTTACACAATAATTCATTCTTACCATCAAATAATGTACATGTATTATATCATTAGCAATCAAGATAATAATCAAATAGATCCATGTATGCCAACATATGCATGAATTAAAAATTATACATGACAAACATAAAAATTTATATCAACATTCAATGAATCATTTAACCATTGGTGAACTTAATCTAATGCATTATTTTTCTTTACTTTCTTGAAGGGTACACACTTAGGACCTAATCCTAACTCAGCAATCAGATGAAGGTTTATTGTGCTATATATTTTAATTAAAACATTGATTCGAATAGCCAGGTCAAACATCCACTGAAGCAATATTTAACTGAGAGAGAAACTTAACAGTGGTCTAGGGAATCAATTTTTACTCTGCAAAGCCAAACTGTCTACCTAGGATAAATTGATAACCCCAGCTCCTTACACTAATGACTGGAAGCCCAAGCTCAAAACATGTCAGTTGAAGAGTGTACCTCCTATCCTCTCCAAAGTAGGTTACTGGAACAAATGAGCTATTAAGTGCTATTTATAATAGGTTCAACTACACATTATGTGCACTCTGCACCATGCTCAACAACCTCAACTCCACTATGCATAGCTCAAACTACGGCCTCATATAACAAGAACCCACACACCCTATAGTCACCGAGGTGTCCTAACATAGCTCATTTAAACTCAACTCAAATTGTATGCTCTATAGTAAGGAGGACCCAAGAGTCTAGTTAAAGTGTGTGCGTGTATATGAGCATGTTTAACAAAGCCAAACCAGGTACTCACAAGCACCACATTAGTTCCACCGAACCTGACTCACATTCGAACCCCATGTATGCATGCCTTATATGACTTACAACATGACACATGACACATACCACACTTCATGATGTATGAGAGTCATTTCAATTTAGCATGAACTATAAACTTCATAAAATAACATATGCATGATTATGCATACCACTTGCCTAATTATCATGCTTAATTCTCATGTTTAACATGCAGTCTCATATGCCATCATATATAAATAATCTATATGCATACATACAACATATTCATGGTAAATCTCACATCAACATATACATGATTAACATCTCATATCATAATCAAGCACATGATTTTAGAAAAATAAATTCACAAGTCAATATATTATTTAAAATCAAGAACTGAATAACATTAGAATTTGCATATTGTTTGTGGGTCTAACAGACCATCAAAACAAATAGCTATATCTCTATAAAAATTCACAGTAATATAAGAGGCTATTAACTTTCAAATTCAAGTAATAGATTTTATAAAAACTATTTTGTTTGCCAGTAGAAATTCATGGACCCGAGACTATTTTTCTCTTTTGTCAGAACATGCTAGAATCTTGTTTCTCAAAGAAGTAGTCACCAGACCCAATCCGAGAGAGATTTTGTCCTCCCAAATTTTCTGGTGGTATGCTTGTTAACTTTCAGAATTATATGAGTTTACCAAAAAACCCATTCATATGAGTTTTCTAGATTTTCTGGACCGGACCCAGTCTGAGACTGTTCCAGATCCAAGTTTTATGCAAAATCTTGAATTTTTCATGATTTGTGTGAATCTTTCAGATTTGTAGAAAATAAAATATATATTTTTTATTTTTTTTAGATATATTCATATGATGTGCATAACATATCAAAAAATCAACTATTAATTCGAAACCATTGATTTCTATCAAGAATCACTCTGCACGTAGAACAAAATTTCTATCTTGGGTTGCAATAACCATAACCCTCACTTTCGTACCACCAATAAGGCCCAATATTTTTTTAAGACACCTCCCAGATGTCTGAAAGGTCTTCATAAAAGGGTTTGGGCATTGGTGATCCGATTTGAGAGCTATATTTATTTTACCATGATGGATTGATAAAAAAAATCAAGACAATATGATAAAATACAATATAAATCATGAGAAAAACAAGAAAACTCAAGCATAAACATGAAATATCAATTTTTAATCATATATCAACACATGAACAATATCTAAACATCATCTATAGTCATAAAGAAACGTCATATGATTATGATACATGTTTTGTATTCTAAACTATCAAAATAAATCATGATTTTTGTACAGAATAATTAGTTTAAGATGCTAGCATGCAAAAATACCATAAAACGCATAAAATAAATTTGCAGGAACATGATTCACACTATAAACACTTGCACAAAAGCAAATATACATCCAATCATGCTGAAAACAAAGATTTAACCATCAAAAATTACGTAGGAACACAAAACTATATGTTTCGGGTTACTCAATTTTCTAGTTTTGTCGTTCGGGCATAGATTTATCAAAAACGATTTTGTAAATCTGTTTTAAAGCATGGTATTAAATTAAAACGCTTTCAAAACCTTTTTCAAACCTATTCCAGATGCGATCCACCATGGAGCAGGCCATAGAATCGGAAAGACGCACAATTTATGCATTTACATTCGATCTATACTACGCGTAGGATGAATCCTACTTGAAACATGTTTTCGAAATCACCAACATCTTCGTCTATCATCCTAGCACCTTGGAGTAGCTTCAATAGTTATTGAAAAAGCTCTAAGAAAAAAAGAATTCTAATGAGAATGGGAGAGGGAGGGAGAACTAACCGTGTTAATCATCCTCGTGAGGGCTTCTATTTATAGATGAGCTTAGGCAAGAGCCTCATCTCTAATATAAGAGGTTAATATTTATTATTTTTTTATAAATAAAATAAAAAAATAAATTATGGATCTTAATTTATTATATTTCAAAATTAATTAAGCTAGAGAAGAAAAGTGAGAACTTCTTATCCTAGCTTGGGTTCTAATGACATGATAACTTTTCGGGAGGCTTACTAACCCAAAGACTCATTAGAATTCAATGTTTAAATAGTCGATTCAATAACCCTCAAAACGTAGATCATCGTAGTGCTCTTAGATTTAATCATGCACATACAAATTGGCAAGAAAATTTAGTCCACGTTGAAAAAATTGATTTTTGACCTATAATTAGGTATGAACTTTGGTTGATGATAAAAAGCTCAAATCAACACCAATTTGGGCGCATAGATAGTCGATTTTGATGCCCTCGAAATGAAGAACATCAAGATTAAATTCGATTTAATAGGTGAGACACCAATCGATCAAGATTTTTATCGAAACAATAATGACATTGTTTAGAGCGTCTCACCTTATAGGTCGAATCCAATGAGATTGGATCCAAATATCCTAAGTTATATCATGCTCTCAATTTATTCCTAATTAGATCCAAATATCATGGATTATATCCAACTTAATTGGGTTGGATCCAAATATCATGAATTAAATTCACTACTTAATTTAAGGTCCAAATCCATATTGAACTTAAATGCTAGAATTTAGATCCAAATCCAATATCCATAATCTAAACATATACAAATCATTTACTTTCTTGTTTAGTCTACATATTTTAAATTTTACAATTATTCTTGCAATATTCTTCATAACTTGAGACTTGATTTTATAATAATTCAAAATCAAGAAAATCAAGAAATTGCACTCATGTCATAGATGCATATAAAGTTCATTATTTATTCATTTTAATTACCAAAAAAAAATCTCAGGTTTACAACGATTATACTCAGAGTACCCGCAAGATGATAAGAAACAAAAATATAAATCCTCAAACTTGTTCACATTATTTTGTGAAAACTTATGTGAAAACATGCCCTAATAATTCAGATCCATAATCAAGAAATTATTCTTGTTCCTTGGCATGTTGCATAGAAGTGTTGGTTATGTATGTTCGGTTGAATGCCTTATAATTTAATTATGCAGTCAATATATTCAAAATTATGTTTGGTTTTATGTGTACTTAGTTTTGTATATGCATACATGGTTATTGTGTTCCTACCTCAACTTGATGATTTTGACATCTATATTACTATATTCATGTAATAAGTAGGAAGTTGAAGCGATGGTAGGATGTTCTAATGATGCAATGACCATTTCTTAGATCTTGGATTATTTTAGGAACAATTTATAAACTGATTAAACTTGCATTTAATTTGATTATATTTCTTAATTATTTTTATTATAAATCTGTGGATGTTATTGCTTAATTGCTATTTGGATATCAAATTTCTGAGTTGAAACTGAATCCTGAGTTGGAGATGGACGCACAAGAATTGAATCTAGACTCGTATTGAGTTATCATATTTGTAATCCTTCCAAAATTTATAATAAAAAATAATTAAATGTTTTCCATTGTATTTTCAGTATTTATTTGATAAAGAGTTCTTAGTTGCCTATTTCTCGAACTGAGTGACTAATATACATTCTCACGTTTACGTTTTAGCAGACCACTTAGAGTTTAGTTTGGATAGAGCAATGTCATAGATAAGTCTTTGCATTAAAGAAAAAAATGATCGTAATTTTGGATTATAATTTTTAGGGTGTAACAACTTTGGTATCAAAGCATAAGTTTCGATATCACCAAGTAAGTATATTTTAGCTTAGTTGTTTAAATTTTTTGTTTTTCTTCTCTAATAAACTTTTGTGTGAAGTCTTCACTTTGACTTGAAAAGCCCTATTAA
Source organism: Nuphar pumila (assembly GCF_984573655.1). Taxonomy (NCBI): domain Eukaryota; kingdom Viridiplantae; phylum Streptophyta; class Magnoliopsida; order Nymphaeales; family Nymphaeaceae; genus Nuphar; species Nuphar pumila. Next base: position 29,836,908 of record NC_143251.1, read on the forward strand.
TACGGGTTGAATTATGGAGCAATGGATTGAAAATTTTCATGGATTTCATGACTGGAACAAAGGCGTCACCACCCTCCATTAAGCTAGCAGACCATCGTCAAGACTCAAGACTGCACAAGTCATCCTTTTTGGTATGGGTTGTTGGAGATTACCGAACAATCGCCTGCAACACCAGTGATCCGCCATCGTCATTGCTAGCATCGTCTTCCTGACCAGGCGTCTTGGGCAAAGACGAGGGAATGTTGCCACTAAAAACGCAGCGTAGAGCCAACACGTGAAGAGCCAGCGTCCTCCAAAGCTGACGGAACTGCAACACGTCTAACGTGCTACGACCAAGAAGCATACCCTTCTCCCCCATGAGGAGGGGGAGAGGGACGGCTGCTCAACCTCGGGTGTCGTCCCTCGACCACCACTAGATAAACCAGACGCAGGAAGGACTACACCAACCACAACTCGGTCCCAAAAATGACCAGTACCAGTGGGAACGGAGCCAGACACACCCGAGTTACTGATCGGTAGGACGACCGGCAGACGATCTTGCAGATGAGAGTCGACGGAAACCCTACGAGCAGAAACCCCCTAGCTGAGCTTCTCTCTCAGCTTCAGTTGAATTCAAGATTTTTGTAGGGTTAAAAGCATAAGAAAAATAAAAAACACGAATTGCTAAATCGCTTATACATACAAACGTTCGCAGCATATACGTTCAAATAGTAAATCTAGAAATCCATTTTGCCTAATCGAACCTTGTTATACAGTTTCTTTTAAGAAGCAAAAAGATTTGAGTCGGAATAACGGAGGTTAAGCAGAATGATGGCGTGAGACTGGCAATAGGTCTAGAAGTATTATTTCTTGCAAGTTGGCTTATATTTTTTCGATAGGCCAAGTTGGCTTACGTTTGCCCTATATTCAGGGGAAAACGTTCCATAACTTTGAAGTGGCAGCAAAAAGTTGTGCGGATTCTTTTTCAACTCACTACTCATAAATGAGCTTCCTTGAGTCCCCGGTCCATATCAGCTCTCACAAACAGGCAGCTTACTATCTCCCCTTTTTTTTTTAAAGGCAAGCTGGGGTTAGTCAGACCCCACCAGTTAGTATTCACTGACAGCTCCTACCAACCACGCGTAACCCCCGTGGGGACCTACTTTCTCCCCTACTCTAATGTAAGTATCAACAAAATCAAATATACCGTTTTCTCACCGTCTAAGAACACTCACATAGGAGGGGGCGTCTCTCTCTTCTTTGTAGGCCCTTCCCTTACCATATTTAGATTTTCAGATTGAATAACTCTCTCTCTCTCTCGGCAAGCCGAAGGCTGGGGGCGGAGATGGGTACTTCCATGAGGGCATCGAAGAACCCAATTAACGTTTTGATAGGATGGGTGAGGAGGCAACCCCCCAAGGTGAAGGCTTTCCTCGCTGTGGTCACGGGGATGGCCGCCCTCGTTTTCCTCAGATTCATCGTCCACGATCACGACAATCTCTTCGTCGCCGCTGAGGCCTCCCACGCCGTCGGTATCTCCGTCTTGATCTACAAATTGATGAAGGAGAAGACTTGTGCAGGTCCCACCTCTCCCACCCATCTTCATCTTCATCTTTTGCTTTATTTCTCTGCTCTCGCCTAGGGTTTTTGTAGCTCTCGGTTGATCCTTTTTTTATTTTGTTGGTTTATCTTCTGAAATCAAATTTGGATTTTTTCTTTACTTGTGGCGAACGGGTGATCTCGTGATGTTGGTCGATGAGTTTTTTGGTTGTTGCAATTGGATCCCTTATCTTCTATTGAGAATGTCTGTGTTTCTTTCTTAAAAAAATTTATTATTGATTCTTCGTGGTCATTGTCGTTTGGAATTGGCTGTAGGTCTTTCGCTCAAATCGCAGGAACTGACAGCGATATTTTTAGCTGTGAGGCTGTATTGCAGCTATGTCATGGAATATGATATACATACACTACTCGACTCAGCTACGCTCATTACAACATTGTGGGTAATTTACATGATTCGGTTTAAGCTGAGGTCGAGTTACATGGAGGATAAAGACAACTTTGCATTATATTATGTGGTGTGTTTTGTGTAATTCTATCCTTCTTTCTCCCTTTTAAGAACTTTCACTTGATTTTCTTTTAGTTAGCTATCTGAAAATTTTTCCAAGAAGATATTTTTTTCCAATCTATCTGATTATTTGAACTTCAGTACGGAGTCTGATTTTTTTTGCCAATATAGGTTTTTAGCTATCTTATCATTGAACTTCTCTATGGAGGCAACAGTATGTGAAAAGCATTTTCTTTCTTGGTTTGAAAAGCATTATCTAATAATTCTCATTACAACACTCATACGTAGTGAGAGCATGCTGAAATTGACTAACAGAATGAATAGCATGAAAAATATCAGGACGAGTAATAGAGAGATAAGACAAAGCTTCAATCAATTTTCTATATGGAGTTGGATCCTTTAGAGGTTCTTCATCATCTTTCTTCATTTTCTCATTTATGACCTTTGGAGTATCAACTCGTTTTTCATCTGAGAGTCCTGATCGTTCTATGATCTCTGTTGCATACTTAGTTTGCGACAAAAAATAACCATGAGACGAGTAATCCACTTCTATTCCAAGAAAGTATCATAAAAACCCAAGATTTGTCATATCAAAGTTGTCTTTGAACACATCTTTGATATGATTAACTCCCTGCTTGTCACCTCCTGTGATAATCATATCATTTACGTAAAGGAGTAATATTACCATTTCTGCATTAGAAAACTTAACAACCAACACAGTGTCAGTATAACAAGATTTAAAATGGAGTTTTACATCTTGAGGACAATGCCATTTTGGTTTTAGAAAAGCCAATTCATTTCAAAAGAGAGAGAGTGCATTGTAATATTCCCTAATGCTCATCTCTCCTTGAGTCATAGTTCTTACTTTGTTTTGCAATATGTGAGCAATATCCTTAAGACTATACATATCTTTAAGATATTTTCATGCATCACTAGCGCAATCAAATTTCGCTATACTAGAGCACTTGTGGATGTCCACACTATTGATGAGACATCCAATTATCTTGGAATAACCCATCCTCCACTCTTTCCATTTCTTTTCATAATCGGAGATGGCCTTAGACATCTCTTCTCCTTGAAAAACTAATTCCTTTCCATTCTCAATTTTGATAAGAATGAGTTTAGATTCTCTTTTGGTACCATCAACAAAACCCCATAGACCCTTTTCTCATATTTTGTGCTTCACTATGGATGCCCACATTATGTAGTTTGTATCATTGAGTCGCACGGGAATGGAGACGATTACTTCTCTTTCATTTTCCATGTTTTACAATAAGGAGAGGAGGGAGAGAGAGAGAGAGATAACGGATGATAACATAAGATTTGTTGAGAAGCTTTTTGATAGTGTGCTTCCCGATGCAACAATCCACAATCTGATGCTCTACCAAGCTCATGATCCTCCTCTTGATATTATCCGAATGAATAATACTTCAAGAGCACCAAAGCTTTGATACCATGTAATAAAATGAAACTAATGCAAAGATACATCACTTATGGACTTGCAAGAACACAATCAATCAAGAGAAACACTTGATTGATTAAGTCATTCCACCCACACAAGGGTCAAAAATATTCTTGTTATTGCATAGAAAATACTCTCTTAAAGAGTTGGAATTACATGGGGCTTAGAATCCTATCTATAACATAAGGGGCCATATGGGAGCGGCCCTGTTGGGCTGCTCCCAATGGTCACATCTCCAACAGCTAGTTGGAGTTGTCCCATCACTTTACAGAAAGGTAAAAACAAAAAAAAAGCAAAAATAAAATAAACAAAAATGTATAGTCAACCTCTAATGGGCTGACGCCTATTACAGCAGAAATCATCGAAATACTCTTGATGGGTATTTCGGTTTATATATATATATATATATATATATATATATATATATATATATATATATATATATATATAAAAGCCATGAGAGTATTTGGGCATTGTTGGCCTCCCAATCCTCCATCTTTTCTTGATATTCTTGTAGTCATGCAAAGAAAGGAGATATTGTATGCAAACTATAATAGATATTTACATTATATATGCATTGTTTCATAGCTAGAAGAACTAGAAGAAATCAGATTTTATGACTGAATAGTTGAATATCACAAGCTTCAAATGGCTTTTGTGAACTGGTTCATGCCATCACCCTCACCATCCAAAGTTTGGCTCCATATCACACTAACTTCAATTTAAACTTGTTAAACACTAAATCAAAGAATAATAAGCATCCAATTAACCCAATTCCAATCTAATATACATTATATCATCATCATCATTCATAAAAAAAAGTTTAGGTTTTCTATATATGCTATACAAATCATCTTTTAATATGCATATTTTTTCTTCCTAGACTTCTATATCATGCCTTATATCATATTAAGTACCAAATGCTTCATTTGGATATAAATCAATGGCCCACCAACAAGCTTCTACATACAAACAACCACCCTAAACAATCCTCCTTAGACTCTCACATAAATGAGAAAACAACTCTCATTTGCCTTTGCAAAGGCAAATGACAGTCAATGGCTAACTTTTTGATGTTTGGTTAGATGTAGCATGTTCATACATAGTAATATACAATTGCCTAAAACCTATAGTGTACAAGAACCTAAAAAATCCAGCAACAGTATAATTGCAAAGATGCTTTTTTATGATAAATCCTATGTTCGTGTCATGAATAGAAAATCCTCATGATTGCCCCACCATGCCAAGAGGCCTCACTAATGAAAAAATCGTTTCACTCAAGATTTGCAAAAACAGGGGTTAAAATCCCTAAAATCTAAGCATATCCGAATATCCTTAATTCTAAGCATACCCGAATATCCCTAAAATCTAAGCATATCTTAAACAAAAAATTTGATTTAGCATGCATTCACTCAAGATTTGCAAAAATAGGGGTTAAAATCCCTAAAATCTAAGCATACATGAATATCCCTCCCTAAATTCCCTAAAATCTAATCCTACAACAACAAAGAGAGAGAGAGATGTGTTCTTCGGGTCGAAGGGACGAGAGCTCGGAGTGGCTTGCATGTTCGCCAGAAGCACGCCGAAGGGACAATGGTAGAGGCTCAGAGAGGGTTTTCTTGTTCGCCGAAAGGATGCCAGAGGGATGGTGGTCGAGGCTCGCTAGAGGGACGATGGTCATCACTTGCCGGAGTGACGGTGGTAGTTGCTCGCGTTAGGGGGTGAATGAGCCATTTTTTTTGAAAGCTTTTGTTCTCCCTTATCCTTGTTCTTTTCGTAACAGGGGGTGGAACGATGAAATATTGTTTCTTGGACGCAGCAGATGCGTGTTCCACCACGTCCAATGATTGTTTCATACACGATCCCAACCGGCCATGCCGTTCGATTTCGAGCAGGGGAAGGTGCATCAAACAAGCCCTAAGGTATCGCTGTTAAAAAAGGAAGAGTATGCAAGTTGGATAAAGCTTTGAATGACTTGAAGCAAGCTCTGAGAGCTTAGTTTGATAAGTTTTGTTCAGCTGTTATTAGATTAGGATTCATGCAAAGTTTTCATGATCCAGCTCTATTTGTGACTTCCTCTACTAGAGAATAGTGTGTACTCCTACATGTAGATGATATGATCATTACAAGGATGACAAGGTGATGCAAGGATGACAAGGTGATGATCGGGAATGCAAAATCTCGATTAACAGAAAATTTTGAGATATACTTTCTAGAGCTTGAAGTTGCATATTAAAAAGATGATATTTGTTAGGTCAACATAAGTATGCAACAATTTTAATTGACAGAGCAGTGTTATCTAAAGATAGAAAGCAAGTAGATACTCCTATGGAAGCCAATTGTAGATTGAAACATTCAGATGGTGGACTTCTTGATGTCCCTTCAGTCTACAAGCAGTTACTAGGGAGCTTAATCTACGTGGTTATTTTTAGGCCAGATGTTACTTTTGTTGTACATGTGGTGAGCCAGTGCATGAGTGCTCCTAGCTCTTCTCATCTATCAGCAGTGTTGAGGATAATTAGATACATTAAGGGTGCTATGCATTATGCTTTATTTTTCTTTGCTTCTTCTAATTTAGTATTGAGAGCTTATTGTGATGCTGATTTTGAAGGAGTGTCACAAGATAGACACTCTACCATTGGGTTTTGCATATTTCTTGGTGACTCTCTGATATCTTGGAAGAGCAAAAAGCAAAAGAGAGTGACACTTCCACAACTTAAACAGAATATCGGGCTATGGCTTAAGTCATGGTAGAGATCATGTGGTTAAGATGGTTGTCGGAGGAAATGGGTGTTGAACTTGATAGCGGGACATAATTGCATTGTAACAATCAAATATAAAAATCCCAGGTTTTATAAGAGGACCAAACATATTGAGATAGATTGTTACTTCACTCGCAGAGCTTATTTAGATGGAATCATTTCCTTGTCATACATTGGAACCGCTAGTCAGATTGCAGATTGTTTCGTAAAAAGTTTGCCTCTAAAAACATTTCAGCCATTTCTTTTCAAACTTGGAATGATTGTGTTCACATCATCTCAAGTTTTAATATCTATTACGTTGTTTTGGTGCTACCCTTCATTTTGTATATATAATTATTTAGAGGGGTACTTTTGTACTTCTAGCATTAGTTAGATGGTCAACATTTTTTTGTCCTCTAATGTAACCACAGGGGACATACCCTATATGTTGTATTCTTTCCCATTCAATGCCTTAATGAAAGTTCATTGTTCTCTCCCTCTCTTCCTCTCTTCTTGGTATGCATGTATGCTTGTGTGCCCTAGTGTGTCTGTGTGTGCTTGCGCGTATGTGTCTATCAATAGGCTGAATATCCTACCCATTTGAGTTTTCTGAACCGGACCATATAGTGTACAGCTGGATTCAGTATTGGATTCGTGTAGTTGTTGGGTCAGATATGAGAGAACTCATATCCGACCAATTTCTTATTTCTAATTCCCATACCTGGTATTAACTTAATAGTGGATCAGATCTGAGTCTGGTCAGGTCATGTTAAACTTGAGTTGAGAATTAGAGCAAATATAAAACTCATATCCAACCAATTTCTTATTTCAAATTCCCATATCCGGTATTAACTTAACAGTGGATTGGATCTGAGTTGGGTCAGGTCATGTTAAACTTGAGTTGAGAATTAAATAAAGTATACCTGCATTTTTTTCATACTGTTATTAACGAAGAAACATTGGCATAGTGGATGCATGTTCTTGTTTCAATGGGATGAGTTTGTATCCTCATTGTTGCCTTTATTCTTTTTAAGCTAAGCATATGTGGATCCAGATTGGATATCTGATCCAATTCCTAAAATCGGGTTATACTTCCACCTGGTTGGGTATCCGAACCAAACCCTTTATAAGCTGATCTTATGTGGGCCCGTACCTGGTCGTGTTTGAATTCGTGGTCCTGGACCCAAGCTTTCCTTTTTCTTCTGGGTCCATTGTTTTTGCCAAACCTGGAATTATGAATCTGGGTTGGCTGGGTGCCCTATTTCAGATCTGCAACATTCAAAGCCCTATGTGCGGGAATGTGTGCTTCTGTGCCTGTGTTTTGTGTGTATGTTTGTGCATGTGTCAGGATGTGTGCACGCGTGTGTGTGTGTTTGGTTGGTTGTCTACTTATACAAACTCTAACAGGATGTAAAAAATTACAACTATGTGTGAGTGTGTGCTTGCATGTGTATGAAACTGGGGAAACCAGAACCTACAACTATTGAGGAATAAGAGTTCAAGAGTTATAAAGGAAAAGTACAGCGGACCACTCTTTTTGGTTTAATGGTGAGAACAGTAATGGCGTACTTGAGATATTTTTAACCTTGTGCCTTGTCATGCTTTGTCATGGAGTTCAATGTAGTACATTTATGACCATATTGAGTATGAAATGATGTGTGTGGTACATCCCCTATATGTTGATAAATTCTGCTAATGATGTGTTTGGTACATTTATGATAAATTCCGCTTGCGGGTTAGTGGGTACTGTTTGATGCAAACATAAATGCATCCTTTGCTTGTCCTTACTCAATGGATGAGCGAAGTGATGCAAGTCTCATGGTTTCTAGTTTTATTTTCTCTTGACATTTTATACTGGCTAGATTCATTGCTGCATTTTGTTCATCATGTCATGCTTTTTAACTGTTGTTTTTCCTGCTTGTGGCCTTTTCTGGCTTCTGGTTCTATCTTTACAGAAAAAATATGCAATTTATGCCTCTCATTTCTTAGTTTTATCTGGTACAAATCAGTGTTTGTTTAGCTTTGTTTGTAGCTAACTGGGATTTTTATGGTCTAAGTTTGTGTCATTACTTCAATTCATTGTACTCCTTGTTTTTCAAGATGCATAAACATGATAGGCATGATTTTCATTGTCTAGGCTGTGCGATTATTTGATGTATAGTCACATTGCTCTTTGGGAAGTCATTTTGATAAACCATTGTTCTCTACGAGAGAAATACCATCAATTTTTGTTTTTTTAAATTTAGCAGAAAGAGCTTGAACACTGAAATTCTTATGTTGCACTTTGCTGTTTAATATTTTCCAATGCTCACATAACAAAAATTATTTATGGTAAGAAATGCTTCATGCATCTGCAATTTTCTGATTTTTTTTTGCATTATATGTTCTTGGTGATAAGCTTATATAGTATAGTATAAGCTAAGAAAGTAGTGGAGAGGTTGGACAAATTTAAATACTTGCAGAAAGCTCATTTCTTATAGAAACATTGTTCAACTTTTTGGAACTTAATAGTTCTTCCTAACAAATGCATTGTCATGAACCATAACTGCAAACAAGTGAAAATTGTCATTGTTCTGAAGTTCTAACATGCTGCATTGAGTATTGATCCATGTGGATTATCTGCTTTGTCTATATCCCCAGAGATAAAAGGAAATTACAATTGTCTTCATGTGGCTAGTCACCGTTTTTCTAAGTAGATGGCAGTAGTCGTAACATGTGCTTCATAGATACTTTATGCAATGCAACACATATTAGTCGAAACACAAATATTGGATGCAGGTGATCCCGTGTGCCATACTGGCCCTTGCTGTTCACCCTTCAACTTCACATAATATAATTCATAGGATCTCCTGGGCTTTCTGTGTCTACTTGGAGGCTGTTTCTGTATTACCCCAGTTACGTGTGATGCAAAACACGAAGGTGTGAACTAAGTTCCTCCCTTCTCTTTTATCATTTGATTGAAAGACAATTCTTTTTTTTCCTTTTTTGTGAACTCATATCTGTTACCAACTGCTACAATGGTTACTCATGTCTTTCTTGAAATCTGTCACTCTTTGCAGATTGTTGAACCATTTACTGCTCATTATGTTTTTGCACTGGGAGTTGCTAGGTTCTTGAGTTGTGCACATTGGGTCCTTCAGGTATGACATCAACTGGGCTTTTCAGTTTGCTGTTGTGAGGGCCTTGTTTCTTGCAGCCATTGTTTTCATATTGTTTGATATTCCATGTCTATGGTGTACTTTTCTGGACTGTGTGCATGCACACATCTTCGTATTTCATGTGTACATGCATATCCTCGTGTATATATACATGTGCACTTGCAATTCATGTGTTAAACATGTTTGTCTTGAATGCATGATTTAATCATTTATTTTGTGAGCAAACATTTTCTCCATTATACCTGATTAATAATGATTCTTTTGTCTGATATGGTTGTTACTAGAGAAGTATCTGTAGGTTCAAGTTGTTTTTCTGGGACATTCCAAACTTCCTCCCATGTACATGTTATACAGAATTCTTCTGTGATATAAATGCATTGAACTTCTTATTCTGGTTATCTAGTATCAAAATGTGTTGGAAAATGTTGACCAAGGTAGATGTTATGGCTTAAGCAAACCTTCTGCATTAGGTATTAGTAAATTAAACATTTCACCCAAAGGAGGTTCCTTTTGATAACAAAATCTTTCTTGAATTTAGGATTATGTTGCTTCTCTTGTTAGTTTCTCTAAGACAAAGTTTGGAAGTTCCTTTTGACTACAAAATTGTTCTTGGATTTGGGATTATGGGACTTTTAGTTAGTTTCTCTAGGCCAAAGATTGGATTACTGACAGTATTGATGTTGCCACAGAATTAGACATACTGATGCTTGCACATAAACTTTTTATTATCAAACAGTTTTTATTGCAATCCACAAGTTTGTATTCGTGAAATTTGAAATATGGAGTCCTTACTAATTGTGATGATTAAGAGTGACTTATTGTGGAGATCTCCATTCTCAGCTTAATTATGTTCACTCTCTTGTCAGAATCATGATTATGATTTACCAAAAGGCAACCTTATTGGATGAAAACTTGATGACCTAATATATTATCCACTAAAACATATAATAGTATCACTGCATGTGTAGTTCGTGTATAGAATTTATGGGCACTGAGTAATAAAACACATTTGTAATCTTTCAGTTGTGCCAAATAAGTAAAAGCAAAAGAAACAATGAATCTGCACTGTACTACAGGGCATTTTAGCGTTTATTAAGAATACTGTAAAGTAACTATAATCGGTTGCATGGAAATAACAGCCAGCATAAATTGTTGTTGTTTGGTGATGAATGCCCAGATGTCGGTCATAAGGCATGATAACTAGAATTTTACAAGTCACAAATTGATCTTCTAAAGCAGTTTTCTTTGGGAAAGGATTTTAATGGATGGCACCAGCCATTATTTCTGACAAGTTAATGGAATGTAGAATCGTAAGGTTCAACTGGAGCAGAATGGTATGTGATGTACGAGGGAGGGTCTAACTGTATGTAGAGTGAGCTGGATGAATAAAGTTTGTGGAGTTGATGAGAGTCTTCTAATATTTATCCGTATTTGGTTGAGAGAATTTCTATTGTAAGGAAGGTCTTGTTTATGTTTCTTCAAAAGTAGCATAGTTCTCCAAATCAAATTGTTGTCGTGTGGATATGCTAGATAGTTGTTTATGCTTGCAATGGACATATAAAACCCTTGACTGCCAGCGTACTTTTTTTCTTTAAATGCATATATGACAGATTATTTAAAAGGGTATGCTCTTGAAATACTTTAATCTTGACAAATGGCTAAGTGATTGCAGATTCTTCTTTTGTTTCCAATATTTTGCTTCCATAACTATGTATTATATATGTGGTGTTGATGATAATGAGCTAGAATTGTTAATTCCCAAATATTTTCTTTTCTCATTATTTGTATGGAGAAAATGATTGGATGATCTATGGTGTACCCAACATCTATCAAATTGCATTCATGGATAACAAGTGTGTTCTTGATCATAAGCTGATTCATTCAAGAGTAAGTGTAAGTCCTGATTATCTGCGTTTAGCCCCTTCCCTATGAAAGCTATTGTTCAAGAAGTGAAAGTGAAAGAACCAAATGCATTGAGCTTGATGGCTGATAATTTTTTGCCCTTGGAATGATGTTTGTCCTTGTGGATTATTAAAAAGAAAAAAAACTGTGATATATATATAAAAATGAAACATTCAACATAGAGATTTTTGAAGAGTGCGAGTATGCACATGCAGGCACACGAATGCAGAAAATACTTCTGTTTATAATATGTTTACTCTATAGAGAGGTACAAGACAATAATGAAATTGTAGGGCCTGCTATCTCAACAAGTGCAAAATGAGTATGGTTTACCATGTCAGTCACGGTATGTATGTGACATAGGTATGGGTGTCAATGGGTCGGATCTGATTCAGACTCAGGTGAGTCTGAATCTGGATCTAACTTTGAGGTGTGTGTACCATGTCTGGACCCGGGTTTCGATTGGGTCCACCATAAGAAAAAGCATACCCAGGTCCTATGAGAATTATATGAACCAGACCCATTCCATACCCGGTAAAATTCTATTGTTATATTTTTTATATTGAAAAATCACGGGTCTTAATCGAAACTCAGATCAGACTCGGGTCTGATATGAAATTTCACAAACCATACCCGGCTCTTTATACTAATCAAACCCTTTGGTACAACCCAGTTTCTAACCAGACCTCCTTTATTTCCAAACCCTGATCCTATAGGGTTTGGTACGGGTCAGGTCTTGGTCAAACCTGACACATTGACACTGTAACGCCCCAAAATCGTGGACTTGAAACATTTTATGAAAAAGGTTGAAAGCTTTGAAATCAATCATTTATCAAAGTTTAAAACAGAAGTTCAGCGGAAGATCAGGTTCAAAACAACAAGTCCCTAGACCTTGGGCGCATTACAGCCAAAAACAGATTCCCCCTTATAAACCGATTTGCAGTTCAAATATATATTTTATTGAAATGAAAAGAAGAACCACATTTTGGTAATACAGTTTTAGAAATGCAGAGTTATAATCAAAAGAGATGCTTTCAAAGAAACCTTATACCACATCTATCAAAAGAGTCCCCAGGAGTGCAACGTCAGGAAAGAGCATTGCCTTGAATGCATCGCGTCATCGTGCCATCGCAAGTTGTCTCAACCTGTTCACCACCTGCCCATGAAATGGGTCAGTCTCACAACAGACTAGTAGGGGTGCAAAGGACAAGAAGGAACAAAGGCTGCAATAAGCAAGATAAACGCTAGCTCAAGCAGGAACAAACAAGACTAGCAAATCTAACCAAATGTGCTGTAGAGTAAGCAAGGTTCTAGTAAGGCAAACAGCTACGTACAAGAGCAATAAGGATTATAGTGCTAAACATGCAACTATAGCAAATCTCATAGATATAATAGGTGAAGAGTAACTAACTCTATCCACCAGTCAAGCAAAGCAATTGCATAAGACAAGTATTCATAACAACACTCGTAATACATATACAAGTACCATAGGATGGCTCAGTCCATCGACAAGTGATTACATTAATCGTGAGGCACAAGCTATTGCATCACAAGCAATTCATAAGCTACACAGGATAAGCAATCAACTAGTATGAGAAACTAGTTATTACTAAGCAAGGAACTGCGTAAGCAGTTTAACCAACAAGGGTAATGCCTCGACAGGCGTACCTAGCTCAACGAGTAGCATACCGAACTACTGAGCTAATAAGCAAGTAAGCAATGCACGTCACAACATGCATATCTCATGATCATGTGTATAAGTTATATCTTGTCTCATTACTGAGCATGCCGTTGTGGGTACGCACAAGGCAAAATGTAAAAACAACCGAGATCGATTCGGGGGTCCATTATGCTATGTATTTTATTATACCCCGAATGACTGACCGAGTCCGCTTTCTAAGGGGACGGTCTGTGACCAAGAGAGTAAATCCCCAAAGGCAAACAAAGGACAAAGGCCCAATGGATGCGCATCCGTACTTCTGCAGAAGTGGCCCGAAGGATTTCCCCTAACCTCCGATGACTGGGGAAGGTCGGATCTTTGCCCGAGATTGCCATTAATGACTGTCCATCGGAGTTTTGTACCATCCATTCTCTCTCTTGATGAACCGTCCTGAATGAACACGACGGAGGGTTTCTTAACCGCCGTCCCATTCTCATGCTCTGGTCTTTTAACCCAATCGAGCATCTTGCCTGTGAAGGCGCATGATTATTATTTAGGTGAGTAATACACGCTATTGCGCGTTCGAGGCAACCACACAATTCTCATCCTACTCACTGCAGTACGCATCATACCTATTCAAATGTATAATCACGATGAAAGGGGTCAATCCATAGTGAGGGTAGAAACATCACTCTTGTGATCTCAAACACATGCCATTGCATGTTTGAGGCAGACATAGACCTCTCATCCTACTCATCGTAGTACGCAACGTACCTGTTCAAAAGTACAACCACGATGAGAGGGGTACGAATCTCTCGCATGAAATCCCAATGCTTCTACTTTATAGAAGCCTACAGTGAACTCATTCTAGTTCCAACTGATCGTGCTCGAGTCCTTTAGACAATCGCGAGCAATCTGCCTATTAGGCGAAATCAACATAACAAGATTAGCTTAATGTGTCAATACACGTTTAGAGGTTTCTATAGACCTCTCGTCCTGCTCTTCGTAGTCCAAACATATCGTACGTGACTAAGGGTACAACTACAAGAGGAGGAACATGGATCCCTTGTAAGAGATCCAACAATACCTTCGCAAAGGAAGGCGCTACAATCTTGGTTGAACCAGAAAGCCTAAAAACTAGGTCTCGCATCAGAGGTGAGGTAACGCCAATCTAGTGATGGCGCAAGTACCTCGCTAGGATCCCCGCCCTACTCGTGCACATGCTTCTAAACAAGGCTATCTGAGTCGTATCGGATAGGTGGACTAAGGTTGTACACATCTATCCCAAATACATCAATTTGGGAGGTCCGGCTGCTACCTCTGCTTTACAAGCTATATATATTGAAAATAGGTTTGCACTTAAGATGATGTCTTTGGAGAACCGAAGTGCATAAGTGTGTGTCGTGGCTTGTAAGACAAGTGAAACGATATACACTATACATTCGAAGCTGCACTCAGGGAGTGCAAGCTGACAAGAGGCAAACTCATGCACATACTAATACAAAGGCAAAACGAGGGGCAAGACTCGTTGGGCGGAACTGCACCGCGAGGGTAGAATGCTAGGGCTACTCACGAGGTATGAGATCATACCTCGATCATCGTAACGCACAAGCAGGCAACTACGTAAGCAACTCGTGAGGTAGGAGATCCTATATTGACTACGCAAGTGTAAAGGACGACTCACGAGGCATGGGGTTGCACCTCAATAGATCGATAAGCGTAAGCAAGTGAAGAAGTATAGGACGAAGATAAAATACATGCATGAGCAAGGCATATGCACTAAGTGCGACAACAAGATAAAGACGAACACATACAAAAGGTAAGAGCAAGAGCAAGCACGACAGCACAGGAAGGTAAAACACGAAAAGTAAAGCAGAAGCAAGGCCATGGTGCATAAAGCGCGGGGCAACAAGTAAACGCAGGAAGTAAAGTGCAAGAACGTAAAGGAGGACCAGGATGTCCTGGAGTAAAGACAGACATGTACAAGTAAATGCCAGGGCGCAAAGCGCAGGACAGCAGGAAAGTAAAGTGCGAGAAAGTAAAGAGGACAAGGATCGCGAAACCGCGTCCTTGAGTTAAAAGACATGGAATGTAAAGACAGGAATGGAAAGCCTAGGCACATATAGCGCGGCGGCGACAGAAAGGAAAGTGTAAGAAAGTAAAGAGGACAAGGATCGCGAAACTGCGTCCTTGATGGTAAAGACATACGTATATATATTATACATATACATATATCATCCTCTTTTAGTTATCTTTCTTATTTTAGCATTTATCAGTTCATTGTCCTATCACGCAAGAATCCCCTACCTTAAGGGGTTGCGGGTCCTCGTACGCTTGCAGCGTAGGCAAGCAAGAGCTCGAGCCAAAGAGGGCGAGCTAGATCCACCGTTCAACCTGGAGAGCTTAGAACGTTAGCATATGCCGAAGGTAAACAAGAAGCAACAAGGCAGCAAGGCCTCCTTGCTTGCAGGAGGCAGATGCAGAAACTCTGCATCCTGCAGACAGGGGTGCCAGAGGCAGGGGCCTCAGCCCTGCTTGGCAAGGGCAGCAGAGGCAGGGAGCAGGAGCTCCTTGTCTGCCAGCACAAAGAAAGGCAGGGGAGGGAGCAGAGGCTCCCTGCCACGCCTGCCGCAACTAGGCAGGGGGGGAACACCCCCTGTCAGAACACGAGACAGGGGCGCAGCCCCCTGCCGGCAGCAAGAACAAGGCAAGGGGGCAAAGCCCCTTGCCGGAGAACAAAGATGCACACAGGAAAGCAGGGGACTTCGCCCCCTGCTGGCACGATGCAGGGGGACAGAACCCCCTGCCGAAGACTCCGCCCCCTACAGGGGAAACAACAGAAGGGCAGGGGGCTTCAACCCCTACCAAAACAAGAGGCGACAGGGGCTCAGTCCCCCTGTCGACCAACCACAAAAAGGCAGGGGGTAACCCCCTGCCAAGCAAGAGGCGACAGGGGGCTCAGCCCCCCTGTCGTCCAACAGCAAAAAGAAAAGAGTGACAGGGGGCGGAACCCCCTGCCAAGAAGAGCCAACGCCCCCTGTCGACCAATAACAAAGGGAGGCAGGGGTTTAGCCCCTGCCAACAAGCGGTGATGATAGGGGGCTTAGCCCCCCTGTCGATCCACCCAGCACATAGAAGAAAAGAAGCAACGAAGAGGGGGGCTCACCTCCGAAGATGGCAGCAACAGGGGAGTCGTCAGGCTGGAGGGTCGAGGGCCACTGTCGGCTGAGGCCACCCGGACGGAGGGTGGTGGCGTTGTCGAAGCCTGAAGGATGTCGCCGACTGCAACTACCGGCGACGAGGAGACAGAGAGGCAGAAAGGACGGTCGGCAAGGCTCGAAGGTCGCCAGCGCACGGGGTTGGTTGTCGCCGGAGCCGATCGTCGGAAAAGATGGCCGACAGTGAGTTGCCGACGTTGGCGACACAGGAGACAGCGAAGGGTTTTCTGCGAAGGGGAGACGAGTGGCGAATCGTCGGCGCTCGACGACTGCAGGGAGGAACGCAGGTCGTCGTCGGCTGAGGATGCCGGCTGCGAATCGTCGGTGGCTGAAGGGGAGACCACTGCTTCCCGGCGGCAGCTGCAGGGAGAAACAACAAAGGGGGGAAGAGGTCGGCGGCGAGTCGCCGGTGCTCGAGGTCCCTGGCGCAGCCGCTAGCCAAGCAGGGAGGTCGGCAGCGAGGATCGTCGATCGTCGGGGAGGCTGCCGGACGGAGATGCTCACCGGCGTCTCCGATCGCCGGTGGCGACGGCGTGAGGAGGGCGGAGCAGATGAGAGAGAAGGGGCGAGGGTTTTGCCCCTCGCCCGAGACGTTGTGTCCTTTTAAGGACACCGACTTCTCGAGAATTCGAGAAGCCGGGGTGCGGGTCGGCTCGAGCTCGGGTCCAGCCCGGATCCGGGCCCGACACAGGGATTCAGACCCTGACTCGTGTCCGACATGTGCCGGGCACGTGTCGGACACGATTTTTTTTTCACGGTTGTTACAGACACCCCTAGACATAGGTAGTTGAACAAAAAGTGTGTAGTAATATCAGCCATTTGTCTTAGATTCTGATTTTGATACATTAGCTAGCTAAAAACATCAATATTTAACAATTTTAGATGGAATTGATGGCAGATATTGATAAGTTTTCTGATGGATCTGCCTAACTCCAGCTTTCTCTGTCGAAAAAAAAAATTCTGATGGATACTTGCCTGGATTTTTCAAAATCCTGCATGGTATTTGTCTGATTTTAACTAGAAATATCATGCATGGCTCCCTCTAGGAAGAACAATTTTGTTCTTTCTTGGAATCCTAGGAATGAAAGTAACAGAAAAAGCACGTATTTGTTTAATTAGTGGAGGTTGGGTTTTCCAAAGCTTGGTCAAGAGTTTGGAACTTGTATTGTTTTGGTTTCATATCTCATCTTTGTTTTCTGAGATTTGAAGTCGATTTCAAAGTTATAGGTTCGCTTATTGGTTTTTCATATTAAATTCTGTTGTTATTTTGTCTCCTATTATTTGTTTTTACTTGATAATTGAAGAAATCTTTAATAATGTAATTGGAGGAATCTTTAATAATGTCATGTTTTTTATTATCATTTTGACCTTAGGATGAATTCATATATCTTGAATATGTTTACAATCGACTGGGGGTGGACAGATACGATCATCTCTCATATAATCATCCTTTTGAAATCCTTTTCATGATATTATTTCACTGGCACTCCAATATGGAACGTGTTTGCAACTTTTAGACCCTTTATGTGTGGTCTCCTCAACTTTGTTCTATTGTTATCATCTCTTTTGATCCGTGGAACATTACTATCCTCTTTGTTTTTCTTCTACACTCGTCTGCTCATTATGTACCATCTTATCCTTTGGTTGTGGTAGAAAGCCCTTTTGATCTTCCCAGTTCCCATTTTTCATGTTTTCAAAAATCTTTATGTAAGCTTTCATAATCCAGTTACCTACTAAAAAACTTCTAGCTTTGGTTGATCTTGAGGGTCATGATTGGCTGTGAGATAACCACTAAATTATTCTAGTTGGAATCTAATAGCTCACTGGAAAAACGTCTGGCTTGAGAAGTCAACACTGTTTACTATGTGGATGATGTAACTGCATCGTTTGTTCAAGGGATATTAAGCCCTCTGTTTTGTTGTTTATCTTTCTTGGTCAAGCTATAATACATCATGTTGGAAGTGTAATCAATGGAGTCATTGGATGGGTTGGATATTTGTCATGGCTTTGATGGTGGCGACAAAATCACATGAATAGAAAAATCATACTGGATTGATTAATTCCTATTTCTCCCCCTCATGTTTCCACATCCCATCCATGATCATCTAGTGTATGACTGGTAGACAGTGATCCGAACAAAGCCCACCATGGCAGGGTGCAAAAGGAGGTCTTAAGCATGTGGCTTATTGTTTTTCCCTTTGTTACAGGTTTTGGATACTCGTGGACGCCTGTTAACTGCTTTGGGTTATGGCCTCTGGCCTTCTATGGTGCTTCTCTCTGAAATAGTGCAGACTTTTATTCTGGCGGATTTCTGCTACTATTATGTTAAAAGGTGGTGTTTTTTTTTTCTTTTTTGACTCATGGATTTGCATGCCTTGTGTCCAACACATGAGATCTGAAAACAACAATGCCTTCCTCTTTGCAACAGTGTCTTTGGCGGGCAGCTTGTGTTGCGCCTCCCTTCTGGAGTGGTGTAAGCTTGAAGCTCTGCAAGGATGTATTTTTGTTCCACTGCTTTTAAGGGTAATTTATCACATAAAAAGTGTTTTGGTAGGTGTTCTCTGCACAGTTTTTTTGTTTGTTTGTTTGTTTGTTTGTATCTTCCTATGGGTATTGGATGGTCAAGTAATTAATCCCTAGTTTCTTCTGTTAATTTATATAAATGTGCATGGGGGAAGAGTAGGGCTGAACTGATCTCGTCTCTTTGAGACTGGTTGCTGAACACTTTTGGGTTGCTTCAATTCCTCACAAAAGGTTAAAGAAATGCAAAGGTGTAAACTTGCATTTAAAGGTCTTTGAGAGATTATGGTCCAATCAGTCACATGTTCATTTTGGGTGACTGCCCCATTGTTTGTGCTCTCCGGCCATAACAAAACGTTTAGGGTTTTTGTGTTGTTTTCCATCTTTCATTGCCTTTGGAACAAGTGTTCAAAATGGTTCTCTGAAGTCTAAAAAACTCGTGAATGCTCCTCCAAAGAAAAAATTAATTAAAAAAACCGGAAGCTGTTTCGGCCAATCTAATTGTATATCAAGTACGTTCTGACTGCTTTCAGAGGGCCTAATCCCATCGGATTTCCAAGTGAATTCGCCAAGTCAGAGAGAGCGCCAAAGTTCCATCATCACAACTTCTAGAGGAAGTTGTACGAAAACAGCCTAGCTTGTTGGGATTTACAAAAGGCTGCCCAACATTTAGATTCTTACATATAACCACCTAATTTTATCTGAATTCATTTCAGATGCCCACTGTTATTTTCTTATAAAACAATTCATCTCATGTCATTTTACTCTCCAGATCAACCAATGAGGGCATTTTATCAACTTTCTTTGAGTAAGCCAAAGGTGAATCGAATGATTTTAGGACTAATCAGGCACCTTTCAAACATCAAGTAGGCCGAATGATTTATTTATTTAAAAAAAGGTTTAGTTAGTCAAACTCATTTGAAATTATATTGAAATATCCAGACAGATCTAGGTTTTTTTATTGAGTAAAGATAGGAATGCTGTTGCAATATTTTTGAAAGGGTTATTTTGAAAATATGTAGTCATATTTTTGGGATTATATTGATGGCTGAAAATAATGTGATAAAATTGTTATATTCGAAAACTATCGATGATACCACCTGTCACAGTCTTCAAATATGCGCCTCAACTCAATCAATATTCATGGCAATGTTGTTAAATACCTATGCCTCTAAGCATGAAGCGTTACGACTCAGGGTTGAGGTGATGCCTCATGCCTTAGAGGCACATTAGACATGCCGAGGTGGATCGCTTCAGGTCTTGAGGCGCACACCTCCCATGAAGTGAGTGCCTCAATTGCAAGGTCGAAAGTCAAACACTTTGTTTGACTATGTTACAAAGAAAAATAATAAAAAAAGAAAAGTGGAAACTATCAGAAAAGCACGCAAAGGTTTTACGTGGTTCGGCCTGGTGCCTACATCCACATTGAAAAGGTAGTTTCTTTTCTTATGTTTTTTCTTTATGCTGGTTACAATACTTATAGCCATGGCTACAATATTTATCTCTTTCAACAGTACAACAGAAATTAAAATGGTTCACGGAATCATCAGCTAGAGAGGATTTGGTTACAACTGAAAGTTGTTTCGAGCATATCTTAACTTTATCTTCAACAGCTGGATCAGTGTGGTTATCGAAGGGATGTGTATCGTTATTACCCCCGTCAAGCTGGGCGGTTAAAAAATGGAGAGACCGGGCTTGATGCAGAGCGAGTGAAAAGAGGCCTTAGCGAGTGGTTTAGTGAATATGTCAGCAACTTGATTGGTTGAAGGAACGAAGCGAGTTTCCAGTTGGCCATGAGCAACTTTTTCCAGAACGAAATGATAATCAACTTTGATATGTTTGGTGCGATTGTGAAACACAAGATTCACGATCATGTACAATGTAGATAAATTATCGCAGGAGATAATCGGGGGTTGAACAATGTATACGCCGAGATCCCGAAGCAAGAAGGTGACCCATGTAATATCAGTTGTGGTGGACGCAAGTGCCCGATATTCGGCTTCGAAACTAGATCTGACAATTGTCAGTTGTCGTTTGAAACTCCATGAAATGCAATTGTCACCAAGATAAATACAATATTTGGTAGTTGATTTTTGGATGAGAGGGCATCCAGCCCAATCAGCATCGAAAAATCCATATAGGACGGTAAGGTTGTGAGATAACAGTCGAATTCCATAATGCAAGGTCTCTTTGATATACCGGAGAATTCTTTTAACAAGCTGAAAATGATATTGCGTGGGAGCATGCATGACTTGGCAAATATAGTTGACGCTATATGATAGATCCGGCCTGGTGAAAGTAAGATATTGTAAGCTCCCAGCAATGCTTTGAAAAAATCGAACATCATCGTAGGGAGGAGCAGCAACTGGCGGTTTGGACCGAGCAACCATCGTTGTAGAGATAGGGCGACAGTCAGCCATCTGAGTGCGGTCAAAGATCTCTCGAGCATAACAGGTATGATTAAGGAATAGTCCTCCAGAAAATGATTGAACCTGTATTCCAAGAAAATTGTGTAGTGACCCTAAGTCTTTCATAGTGAACTCGCTGCTTAACTGAGAGATAACAGTTTGAAGATAATGGTGGCTGCTTTCGGTGATGATTATGTCATCAATATAAAGGAGAAGGTAAATGGTGTCGGCAGGAGTGTGACTTATGAAAAGAGAGGAATCCACCACGCTACAAAAAAATCCAAGTTGTAGGAGAAATGAACTAAACCGGTCAAACCATGTTCGGGAAGATTGTTTGAGGTCGTATAGGGCTCAATTGAGCCGACAGACATGATCGGTTTGCAGGAGTCAGTGAATCCGTGAGGTCGCTCCATGTACACAAGTTCTTCTAAAAAACCATGTAAGAAAGCACTCTTGATATCCAATTGCTGAATTGGCCACCCTTGAGAGAGAGCAAGAGAGATAACAATTCTTATAGTAGTAGTCTTTATAACAGGAGAGAAGGTTTCGAGGTAGTTGACTCCGGGAAGTTGGGTGTAGCCTTTGGCTACAAGGTGAGCTTTGAGACGCTCGAGAGTGCCATCGACTTTTAGCTTTGTTTTAAACACCCATTTACACCTGACAACATTCATATGTGGTGTCATGGGTACTAAATCCCATGTATGTGTGATATGTAAAACATGCATTTCCTCAAACATGGTAGCATACCATTTGGGGTTTTGTAAGGCAACTTTGAATTTTTTTGGTTCAGAGGGGATATCCAAGGAGGCCAAGAAGTACTTGGGATTAGGTTTAACTATGTCATCCTTGGCTCTAGTGGTCATAGGATGGACGTTGGTAGGGGGCGGCAACAAGGGGTTTTCAATGGTGTGGTCTTCAGTGGGTTCATGAGCATGTGAGGCGGGGTTAGGCTCGGTTTGTGGTTCATCAGGGGTGCTAACGTTACGAGTATCAATAATGGTGGGTTGACGGTGTTCAACTTCATGTTCTGATTGATTCATCCATTTAGTGAAAAAACTAAGTTCTGGTTGAATACACCCATGATGTATCCCATGTTGGTCTGGTTGAAAAGGCAAGTTGCTCTCATCAAAGACCACATGTCGGCTTATGTAAATACGCTTGTTGGCTGGATGCAAACACTTGTATCCCTTGTAAATATCACTATAGCCAAAAAACACACATGGCAAGGCTCGAGGATCCAACTTGTTCTTCGCATAATCTCGTAGGTGAGGGTAGCACCTAGATCCGAAAATTCCCATGTAGAAGTAATCGGGTGGCTTGGAGAAATTTTTTTCTTAGGGAGACCTCATGCCTAAAATCTCAGTGGGCAACCTGTTTATTAACCATACAACAGTGAGAAAAGCCTCAACCCAAAATTTCAAAGGAACAACAACATAAAACATCATGCTAAGTCCGAGTTCGACTATATGTTTGTGTTTCCTCTCAACTCGACTGTTTTATTCTGGTGTGTGGGGACATGACATGTTATGGCGTACGCCATGATTCTTCAAAAAAGTTTGAAACTCGGTTCCAATGAATTCTCCTCCTTCGTCTGATTGTAAACTTTGAATATTTTTGTGGAATTGAGTGACAACCATTTGGCGAAATTCTTGAAAATGTTTGAAAAAAATCAGATTTTGCTTTTAAAGAGTATATCCAAGAGTATCGTGAGTAGTCATCAACAAGTTCCATATAATATTTAAATCTCTGGCCAGACACCACAGGGGCAGGGCCCCATAAATCATAATGAATTCATTGAAAAATATCATCACAATGGAAAGATGACTTTTTAAATGGAAGTTTGCACGATTTTGCAATAGCACAACTAGAACAAATGCCTGCACTTTTATTTTTGGAATTGAAAATAAAATTATTCTTGTGCAAATATTGGACTATTTCCATATTTGGGTGTCCGAGACTCCGGTGCCAGGAATCAAGATCAGTCACGACCTATTGGAAAAATATGCTTCTTTATTTCCTTGCTTCAAAACGTAGAGATCTCCTTCTCTATGACCCCATGCTAGCATCTTCAGAGTCGTCCTGTCCTTTATGACAAAATGAGTAGCATAAAATTCAAACATTAAGTCACGATCTGAAGATAACTGACTGACATATATAAGATTCTTTTTCATTTGAGGTACGACTAAAACATTGTCAAGAGTAAGATCACCTTTGTCGATTTTGAATGAGGTTATTCCAATGTGAGTAGTTTTAAGCTTGTTGCCATCGCCAACCATTTTTTTCTGAACCAAGGTATGGATGTGCGTGAGAAAGATTACCTGAATTAGCAGTAATGTGGGCGCTAGCTCCTGTATCTGGAAACCAAGATTCATCCTAATGATCTGCAATGGTCATTGCGGAAAAGGCTTGCGTCGCGTTAGAGGCCTGGTACATTTGGTTGAATCTGTGGTAGCATTTGATTGCCGAGTGATTCAACTTGTTGCATATCTGGCAGGTTACACCTTTGTCTTTATTTCCCGGTTTCTTGTCATTCTGATAGTTAGAGTTTCCTGGTTGTTGTTGTTGTTGTTGCCGAGAAGATTGAGTATTGACTTGAGAAAATCTCTGCCCTCTTGATGAGAACTGATTATAGCCCCCACGCTTGTTATTGTATCCACATCCCTATTTTTTACTATAAAATGCCATACTTTGGTTAGCGTTAAGTCCAGTATGATTCATATTTTTTCTCGTTTCATGGCCTTGTAGTAAGGCAATGAGCCTACTGTAAGTTGGAATGGGCGGTTTAAGCATAGTAGTAATAAATGACTCGTAGTCATTTCCTAATCTATTTAGGAGAGAGAACACCTTGTGTTCATCAGATTGTGATTTTTCAATCGCTGCCAATTCATCACATATGTTTTTGAAAGAAGCAATGTATTCACTCATGCTCTGGGATATCTTTCTATGGGTTTGCATTTTCTGAATCAGGAAACACTCCCTTTCTTGCGAGTCTAAAGTGAAATTTTGCTCAAGTGTAGTCCATACCTGAGCCACTGATTCCAGGCCCACAACGAAGTCAAGGATTTTTCGGTTAGAGTCTAGGTAATCCAACCACGTAGGAGTCTGTCGAACCTTCTCCACGCAGCATATTCAAAATTTGGTTGAGCTAGCCCATCAGCATTGATAATCTACTTCGTAGGTTGCTGAACTGACCCATCGATGAAGCCTTGCAGGTCTTGAGACTCGATGAGCCCCATTAATTGCATTTTCCACAAAAGGTAGTTGTTGTGGGACAACTTGATAGATACGAAATTAGCAATGTTAAGAGTTGATGGATATGGGAATCTAGTTGTATTGCTAGAAGCCATGGCTGAATCGGGCAGACACTAAAGGTCGTCTAAGCTCTGATACCATGTGAGAAAAGCACGTAGAGGTTTTACATGGTTCGGCGCCTACATCCACGGTGAAAAGGTAGTTTCTTTTCTTATGTTTTTTCTTTATGTTGGTTATAATACTTATAGCCACGACTACAATGTTTATCTTTTTCAACAGTACAACAAAAATTCAAATGGTTCACTGAATCACCAGCTGGCGAGGATTTGGTTACAGTTAAAAGTTGTTTCGAACATATCTCAACTTTATCTTCAATGGATGAATCAATGTGGTTATCAAAGGGATGTGTATCATTATTAGAAATGAGAGAAACTGGAGAAGGTCGATATATGTTTTCGTCTCGACCCCTTTTCATCCTCTTTTTCTCATTAGGATACTTTACTAAAAGATTGAAGAATCACTTCTATCTGAGAAGCTCTTACGCAACCAAAGGGGAGCTCTTACGGGCTAGTAGGACCATCGGTAGGTTGTTCACTTAATATTGGGTGCAACTATGAATGTTTGGCGAAGGACTGTTGTCAATCAACATCTCTCTCTCTCTATATATATAGTTTTAATTTTTATGAACTTCTTCAGAAAAATCATGGACTATGGCTTAAACTTTGGATGCTGAAAATTCTGTAGGTAATATAAAAACATTATGAAACTAGAGAGCTTTTCAGAAATTTGTCAAAATCTAGCCACTACTCATGTGCACAAAATCCAAAAAAAAATAAGAAAGCTTAAAACTTAAGAAAATAACAATTCTTAATCATCCAACTCTGAATTCTACATAGGAGCTCTCATCATTTTATAGATGAGGTCTCTCAAATTTCAATTCAAGTAAACTATTTGATTTGATAAACTTCTGAAAAGATAAAATTTATCTTAACTAAGATATGGATTAAACATAAGCATCCAATATCTATTACAAAATGACTTAAATACGAAAAATGATTCAAATGATAAAAATATCCAGAAATATCAAAATTGATTCAAACTGATCTTTATGAACCTGGGTCTTCTACTCTGCTCCTGCATTATTCTCCTCAGGTTGAAGAAGACTTGCCTTCAAGTCTGGACCCTGCTTGCACTTTTGCCAATCGCATTCCACTTTGTGGGTTATGGGCCCACAATTCATAACCATATCCTTATATCGTATCACAAATGGAGTAGACCAAGCATGATCTTCTTCAATATGTATATGAAAACTTAGAACATTCTTTCCAACCAACCAAGGTCATGCGAGATGCCTCCACTACAAAATGGGTTAAACAGGTATGGAGCAGATGCCTGAGACAAAATTTTGATCCATTATTAAGGAACATCATTCGTAGTCGCTTATGGAAACTCATACTCATCTGGTTTGAGTAAGTCCAAGGTTTTAAATGAGTTTAGGTTGCAGAATATGAATTTTGAACTGTCTGTGATATGATGGTTAGGGTTTGGATCAAGTATATGTTTCAGTATGGGTAGGATTTCTGAAAGGTCACTCTGCATTGGGTCAGATGGATCTAAGGTTGAATATTTTGGACCTAAGGTGGGTTTAAGCAGATCTACTAAAAGAGGTTTGGAGCCATCAAGGGTTTTTTGATCCAAATCGTCCTTAGTTGACTCTGGGACCTCGAATAGGTCTTGAATGAATAAAGGCTCATTTGGGGTGGGCTCTAACTAGGTTTGGGTACATATCATGGATCTAACATTTTTACATAAGAAAACATATTTTTTTCTCAATTTTTTTTTTGAAAAATATTTTAGTTTTAGAAAAACCTCCAACAAGATTTCTGATCTACCAAAACCATATTAAATCAAGGCATAAACATTTTCAGCATGCTAAACACATAAAAGGATGCAAGATTCATATTTGGGATAATTCGAAGTCTTAAATCGCATATCTACATGGTACCATTTTGCATAGTTTCATAAAAACAGATGCAAAACCCATGCATAGATTCAATCCA
Source organism: Nuphar pumila (assembly GCF_984573655.1). Lineage (NCBI taxonomy): Eukaryota > Viridiplantae > Streptophyta > Magnoliopsida > Nymphaeales > Nymphaeaceae > Nuphar > Nuphar pumila. The sequence continues at coordinate 29,863,333 of NC_143251.1, forward strand.
TGGTTCTAAAACATGAACTTGAATCAAGATCTAGATTCAAATGAATCAACCCAAGATTTGAACCTATTTATATTGATTTTTTTGTATATTTTTTATAAAAATCCAAGTTTTACGGTTTCACACATTCGAAACAACTGCCGAAAACCACACAAAATCAAACGAAAACTATAAATTCGTAAAAACTTCCAATCAAAGTTCAAACTCAGATCTAAAACCGAGATTGAATATCAAAATACAAGAAAATATAGCTAAGATACTTATCTTAGATCACACTTCAAATCCTTCTACTTATGCACATCCACCACCAAGACCGGCCTCTTCTTAATGAGAGAGGCGTGTGGAATGAAGAAGGAGAACAAGGAGAGAAATAGGCTATGAATAGGGGAAAAGGGTTTTAAAGAAAGGGATCGAGAGAGAAAGATATGAGCACGTGTGAGAGGAACCCCTTCTTATAAGGTTTTAAATCCCAATGCAATAGGGAATAGTAGTAGTTTGGAAGTTTTCTTATTCTAACTATTTATTTAGAGTCCCTCCCTTGGTGTTTGCTCCAAAACGTGTGGGAGGGAGAAGAAGTTAAAATGCAATAAAAGTCCTCGACAACTTTCTAAATAGGACTCCCAATTCATTTATGAAAATCCTAGTTAATTGCTTTTGCTAAATTTTATTGGAACTAACCAAGTATGTTAACTATTTAAATAAATTGAATTTGGGAAGTAGGTGGGGTCCACATAAAGGTGGTGGTGGTGGGGGGGGCATCCCACCCTATGGACTTATTTGATTCTATAATTTCCAAATTGAATTCCTAATTGAAATCCAAATATAAATTAAATTACAAGTTAAATTCAAATCTAAATTATACGAAAAAATTGCAGGTAGTACAATATATGGTTTATACGCATACCACATATGATATGCATTATACATAAGGGTGTCAATGGGTCTGGTTTGGTTCGAACCCAGGTGAAACCAAACTTGGACCAGATTTTTGGGTATGGTATCGGGTTCAACCCACGTCTGATCGGGTCCACTATAAGAAAGACCATAACCGGACCCGATAAGAACTACATGAACCAAACCCGGATTATACTCGGTAAAACCTTATTTTTTTATCATTTTTATATTGAAAAATTGCAGGTCTTAACCGGAACACGGGTCGGGTCCAGGTTTGGAATAAAATTTCACAAACTATACCCAGGTCCATGTATTAATCGGACCTTTGGGTCCGAACCCAGGTCTTAATTGGGTCTTCTTATTTGTCACCATAGCCGGACCCTATAGGGTTTGGTTCATGTCGTGTCAGGGTAAACCAGTCCCGTTGACACCCCTAATTATACACATATTATATATAATATATATTATCAAATTTTAAAAAGCACTTAACAAAAATTAAAAAAGGAAACAAGCTTGGGCGCGACTTGGGTCATGACAAGTTCACAACTCGAGCTCGAGCAGGCGTGTACTCTTATAAGAGCTGAGCCCAATAGCCAGAGCTTTGCTCTTTTGGCTCTTTTACCTAGCACCTGTATAGACAAAACATAGAAAAATATTTTATTTGATTTTTCTTTATTAGTTTATTATATAAAGGATTTGAAAATTTAGAATATACTGAATGTTCTTGAGATTTTCTCAAAAAACAAAAAACCCTTAAGAAATTGATGGCTAATAAATTGTTATTTTAAACATTTGTCAGTTGCTTACAACTAAGGGTGGATTACGACTGAATCAAACGTGGCATGTCAAATGAACAAGGCAAGCGTAAGCTTGGTAGGAGCAGTAAAAACTATTAATATGAAAAATTGAAAAGAGTGTTTTGATCTTTTACAAGGCTAACTGTAACAATGAAAAGGTCATAGGCTGGGTTACTTGCCTTTACCTGTCAATGGAATGGGTCCCAAAAACTGACTCACGAGCAGCTGCTTCGACCAGTGCACTATCTCTATATATACATATGGAACATGGGGATGTGAATTGTTTGGGTTCAACCAGACATTTGACTGAATTACGTTACGTTGACCTAAATACTACTAATCAGAACCCCATGGTGAACAGTCAAACTTGGACTCGGTAGGAGTATTTTTTGCATCAAAATCCAAATCCAAATCCAAATCCAAATCCATTCCAACTTAACGTTTGACAAAGCCTGAGCTGATTACATGTAAAGTTGTATCCGATCAGGGTATTTAAGCTAAAAATGGGATCTACGTTCAGTAGGGGCACTTTGCGTCCGAGCCTGATAAACCTAGACCCCGACCATATCCGACCGATTCCAAATTACGTCCCAGCTGAACCGACTGACTGGATCCAAACTAATATAAGAAAATTGGGTCGGATTAGGGTCAGACCCGAACCACACAGACAGGCTGGCCCCCTAAAACGCTCTCGTGTATGACGGTTTTCCCTCTCGCCTTTTGATTGAGAGAAGAGAAGAGAAGTGGGAGAGGGAGCACGCCGCTGCTGAGCAAGCCGAAAGAGGAAGAAGAACAGGACGACGTGCGCTCGTCCGAACCAGAAGAGACTCGTCCAAATTGCTCTCCGTCATCTTCATCACCATGGACAAGGAACGAAGCGTCGAGGAGGAGAAGTGCAGGAAGACGACGACGAAGAAGAAGAAGAGGAGAGAAAGTGCACCCGAGGCGGAGTCTCCATCCGGCGCGGAAGACGCCTCTCGGAAAAAGGCGAGATCGACTGGGCTGGAAACTAGCGAGGATGGCGCCGGAGAACTCCCTCTCTCCGGTTCTCCGGCCTCCGGAGAGAGCCGAGAAACCCCTCCTGCTTCCTGCTGGAAAAATCTCGATTTGATCCTTTCTCTGCGGAGGAGGGACCTCCTTCTTCAAAGGTATGGTTGCGAATTTCTGGGGAGTTGTTCTCATCTTTTTCCCCTGATTTTTTTTGGATATTTATCCGAAACTTCATGTTAGAGATTGTGATTATCTTTCGTTTCTTTCTTTGGGATTATTTGGCATGTAGGAAAATTGAAATCGCATTCGAATTCGTCAAATTCAGAGAAAACGAGGGAAATTTGGGTTTAGGTTCTCGGATTGCGTTGAGAAGAGAATGTATTGGTGTTCCGCGGCTCATTTCTTTTCTTAGTGATTGGGTGCAGTCGATCATGGTCCCTTTGGACAATAAGAAGTTCGGAAACAGAATGCCATATTCTGATGGCGTGGTTTCTCAGTTGACTGTAGTAGAAAGAGACGGTGATATCCTTGAACCATCTTTGGATTCCCGGTGCTGGGCTGTGTTACTACACTGTTTGAAATCCGAGCCTTTGGAGAGTCTGAGTTTTTCCCCGAATGTGATGAGGTCTGCAGCTCGTGTTTTCAAGGTAACCTTGGCATTTTTGGTGTCTTGGCATGTAGAGAGTGAGAAATTCATCCTGCGTGAACTGTTGATTTTGGTATCAGAGTGTCTGTTTATGATTTTGGGCTTACATGGCGGAGCCTTCAAGTTCAATTTGGAAGTGTGGGTTTCTACTTCCTTTTCTGCTGTCGAGCTCATTCATAAGGTGCTAGTGGCCACTGCATTGAGTGATGAGGATGGTGATGCTTTTCTCAAGGTTCCATTGTTGGTCATTGAAGCGTTTGCTAATTATTTGGCAGTTCATCCAAACCCAAAGAATGCATTCATCATTTTCGTGGAAAATATTCTCACGCCTTTGTTGTTGTTGCTTCCTGTTCTAATGGAGTTTGTCAAGGCTAAAGATTTCCAGAAGGATAGCATAGGAGCTCGATGGGCTGATCAGATCTTGAAGTTGGTTGCGAACATTTTGTCAAATGGGTTATTTCATTCTGGTCATATTGATGGGTTCTTGAATCTTCATTCTCAAGTTCCATTAATGGAGGATAAGAGAGAGGAGTTGCCTCTTAATAAGAGTGAAACAACAAAAGAATCAAATTTGGTGATCAAAAGCTATCATAAGCACTTATTCCATAAGTTGGAACAGCTTAGGCATAATGAGAAGAATTTTGCACTTGTAGGTATTGGGCTACTGCTGGACTTGTTTGTACGCAAGGTGGCCAAGCAGCAGGGGACTCGACAGAAATCCAAAAGTACCAAGGTTACTATGAAAGATTGTTCACCAGATTCAGGTTCCAGAGGGAATCAAGTTAAACTCAGTGGCATAGATGGCTGCAAAAAAGTTGGCGATCTTACTAGCGAAAAAGAAAAAGAGAATGCAGAACAAACTTTTGTTCTGAGTAGGCTAGATGAGTCTACACGCAAGTCTCTCTTTAATTTGTTTGCAGAGCTTCTGAAACCCCTGCTGCTTTCTGTTAGAAAATATTCTGAATCATTTTGTGAAGAAGGCGAGTGTCTTGAGCTTGCATTTTCAAATGCTCGTCGTGTTGTTGAGTCGATCAATAATTTACTTGCCACCCTCTTGAAGGCAAAACTCTATTTACGAGCAGAGGACACAGCTGAGGAAGTGCATTTCAGATTTTTAAAGGAGGTCTATGATACCATTTTTGCATTTGCTTCCAAATTACTTCGATTGTGGAATTCTGCATTTAAAAATTCCGGCTCAGTTGTTGCTGAAGATGATGTATTGGTAGGCAGCAGCAGAAGCATGGGTATTATGAACTGTACAAATATGATTGTTCTAGTGGCTAAGGAGGTTATTGTTGCACTTTGGTACTTTTTGGATATTGAATACAGGGCTTTAGAGAATGAAATGATAGACTTGTGGTTTTTGTTGCTTTCATACTTGGCATTGAGTTTGTACCCAACGGAGGGACGGTTCCATCAAACTCTTGCTATAGAGATATTGCAGCTTGGGTGTCATTTAATTAATATCTATGGTGAGCTTCGTCAGGTAACTTGATTATCATATTGAGCCATTTGGGTTGTCCACAAAAAATTTCTACACTGGTTGAGCTGCTATTGGTTTTGATTCTTGATTATGATGCATGAACATAAATATAAGTACAGGGGCTTCCATACAAGAGTCTCTTGTTTTTCTCTGTCACATGGATATGACACATGGCCACTTTTATGAAGCTTTCAATATGACTAGTACATTTTAGGGGACATGATATGGGGGCCAAAATGGAGTACCCTTGTGACAAGTTACTATTAGATGTTTTGTTAATGTGCTCATCTTGACTAGCCAGGATGGGCAAGAAATGAAAAGGAGGAAAATATTAATCAATTTAACTGTATGAGGTGGCAATCCAAGTATCTAGCGTGAGGAATTCACCTTCCGTCATGTATAAACAACTTTGAATTTTTTTGCTGAAAATTGTTACATTAATTTTAATGTTGACATCATTGCAAGGTTCGTGATATGAATGAATAGATGTGAGACATGCTCTATAATTGGGTGAAAAAGACATGTAGGAGACAAACCTATTCAGGAATCTAGAAGCACGCTCGGATCTCCTAAGACTAAGTTCTTCTATCTCATGGGTTTGGTTATATTTATCAAGAGCACATGGATGATTCCCACCATCACATCAAGAAAAACATTGAAGTTCACGGGTAGGTTCAATATCATTTTTTGACTCATGAATAGGTTCCACATTAACATCATTATCATTGGAAATATTATCATCATCACTCACTAGAATCACAATCCACAATTTTATTATTATTTTTGGGTAACAAATCAAACAAAAAGACATACTTATGATCTTCCTTAGATTCTTTAACATCAAATCCTTTTCTTTCTCAAGAAATGCAACATTTTTAGAGACAAAGCTTATCATTTTTCAAATCATAACATCTATATCCTTTTTGGTTATAGACAAATGCAACAAATGCGCATTCTATGGCTTTGGGAGAGAGTTTGTCATGTTTTTTAATAAGCACAAAACACTTGCATCCAAACACCTTCAATCTTTTCAAATCCAAATTAATTTCAAAAAGTTTTTTATTGGAGATTTGTTTTCCAAATTTGATGAAGGCACTCTATTTATCAAGGATACCGCGGTGAGAGCGTCTTCATATAAGTGGGACATAATTGGTTTATCATCATTATCCACTTTCCTCAACATTTTCACAAACACAATCATCCTCAGAAACATGCTGCACCCCTACCAAAACTTTGGGGGAAACAACTCTACCATTTCAATCCTCATTCTACTTCTTACATAGGGACAAATGTTACACCCATTTAATGCATACATATGCTTCAACACATTTTAATTCAATACAAGGCTTCGTACTATTAGAACATTTGTGACAAACTTTGTTGATGTAAGATGTGTCAACTCGATGCCATTGGTGAACCTCGTCATCGAGTTCAATACCCATAAATAATCATATATGAGTTTTGTGATATTCTTGCATGTCTCATTGGTATAAGAAATTCCATCCATTTCTCTAATGTCTTTGAGCATGAGAATCTCAAATATGTTGCACACGGGCACACAAAAGGGAAAAACACATACTATTCTTGGATCATTTTCCTAGCAACCTTAAAATTTGCTATATTGTCAGTAATGAACTGCACAATATTAGAAAAACCAACCTCTTCTATCACGTGGAAATATTACAACCAATTTGCCTTTTGTCTTCAATCTATTAGACATAGCAATTGACCTCAAAACATCACTCCTTTAGACAATAATTTAAAAAGTTTATCAAATTTTCATTTCTTTAGGACAATAGACAGAAGATTTTTTGAAATTTTGCTGTTTGTTATCTGCCCAAACATCTGCCATAATGGCATCAGTCTTAGCTTGAATGAGTTTGATGCATTGCATGTTGTGCATGTTTCGTGAAATAAATGCTCTGGTTGTGAGGTCTGCTTGCTGGATCATCTATTTGGAGGCCATGAACATATATCAATTGGACACCTGTTATTGTAGGTGGGAAATAATTGCCACATCCATGCCTTGGACTTGTGAACCCTTTCTGTAAAGGTTTCTCTTCTCCTTTTCTAGTATCCAGGGCTGGTGCATTTCCAATATGACTACTACCAATAATAGCTGTCTTTGCCCCTCTGTCATTGAAGAATCTGCACCGCTTCTTCATTAGGGCCACTAACACTAGGTCAGCGTTCCAACTTGCCTCAAACCCTTATACTCATGAAGAGGTACCTCTTCCCATGGCTGAGACATATTCCAACCTCCACTTTTGTGGTTGTATTTTATTTTATTTTGTTCCTATGAGTCTCTTGCAACAATTTATTTATCTACCACTTTATAGAGGTCGTCCATGGAGCATAATTATGCCTTATATTGGCAAAATGATGCTTCATTCGAGGTATTCTTCTTCTATAAATCTTTTTCTTATAATACTTGCATCGGTTAATCAACCAATTATTTGCATGCAGAGATGGAGAGAAAAAGTAGTGTTAACTTTTCATGTCAATCCTGCTCTAATGCCCTGTGAAACTGTGCTCTGCATAGAAGAAACAAACAAGAAGGAAATAAAGGCAACGGCAGCCAAATAGTTGTGCCAAAATTAGATGGGAGTTAGGCATCTCGTATCTTATATATTCTGAATAAGAGTCAATTTACAAATTTATCCCTATTTTTAACTTACATGTGAAATACACCTGTAAATGAATCTAATAGTGGAAATCTAGTCTTAAACAAAGCTATCTAATCAAGTTGACTGCAGGTCTTGGCCTAATATGATTATCAAGACCTTGTTCCAGATATGACCTGGATCTGGTATATAAATTTGTGCCAGATCCAGGTCCTAAATGGCTGCCGACACTCGTACCAAACACAGAGTGTCTAAAAAATCATTTCATTTGAGAGAATCATTGCCATGTATATATTAATCATCAACGTATCTTCAGTGAACTTGTGTGTTTTTACCAGACCAAATTATTGACAATAGTCCTTGGTTTATTTCAATTTTGTTAAATGTTGAAAAAATCACATTGCTAACACTCTTCTGGGGTGTCTAGTGCCTCTTTCCCTCCAATACACCTCTCCTATTTGTGTATTTGGTCAGTTGTCACTCATTGATCATTTTGTGTTGTGTGATCTACATTGATTTTTTTATTTTTTTGCATGAGCTATTTGGTCTACTTTTATTATTTATTGGATTGAATCACAGTTTTCCAAATTCCTTCCATGTTTCTAAAGCTTCACAAAATTGACATTTTTCTCTTACGGTTCCCTGAGTAACAGCTAAATGACTTCTGGCATATGCAAAGTAATGATCATTTGTTTAAACGTCTTCAAACAATTCAGAAAGAGAATTGGAAAAGAATGACATCAGAAGGCTGGCCATATCTGATGTTGGTCATGATTTATTCTTTTAAATATTGGATGCTATATATCATTTTGGACCAGCGTTACCAGAAGCTTCTTACATAGGTGGGAAGCCAGCTTCCTGGAAACTCGCTTCCGAAATTTGATAGGAAACTCGATTTCCCACGCTTTTCTTATGATTTCCACACGCCTCATTTATTATTCTTATATGTTTTCTGACTCTACTTTTCATGTTTTTTATGTGTTTCCTCTCACTCTTCTTACTCACTTGTGCTTTCTCTAAATTGGTAATCATTATTTTTAAATTTTGTTAAAAATTTATTTCTTACACTAAAAAATCATAACATTTAAGAATAGTCACTTTTATTTTAGTTATTATTTGTGTTCCATTTTGATTCACATTCAATTCTTATATTGCTTTTTTTTAATTCCTCACTTCCCGCTTCCTATACATTTTAAAATGCATTGCTTCTCGCTTCCGCTTCCCATATCGTTTCCCGCTTCCTAGTTTGACAACCATGTTTTGGACACTGCTGTGTATTAAATATTTGTGGTATCCTTTTTTTTCCCTCTTTGGGTTTTCATTGTTGTTTTCATGTTATAAAACACTCTCCATCCATATTGTGAGCTGATAGGTGCATTTTCCTCTTTCTTATCTGTACTGCCACATGATTTTAACTATATTGCATTTGCAGGTTCTTAAACCAATTTTGGCACTATGTAAATCAGTGAGGTCCCATCAGATTTTCAACTATGATGGCCTTATTAGTGGAAGAAATTTTAGCTGTCAACCATATTTGACTTCGGAAGCATTTGTAAAATCAGTGATCACCTTGTCATGCTCACAGGAGTTCAAAGTTGCAATTTCTGATGCCATTAAGTCTACACCCGAAGGTCAAGCAAGTAAACTGATTCTGGAAATGAGATTAGATGTTGAAGAAACTTTTGGTTGGATAAAATCTGGCTCTTCAAGGGTTGGTATAGAAGGAAATGGAGAAAGAAGTGAGCAACATGCCTATAAGGAGTTGAGTGTGCAAGCTGAATTGTTTGGAAGGGGTCTATCAGAACTGTATGTGCTTATTCTGGATTCCTTACTTGTCACCACAGGCAATTGCATTCCTGTTGGGAATTCTGTAAAGGACCTTATGAAGACAATACGACCTTTCTTGAGTATTCTGGTGGCTGTGCAATCTGATAGCTTAAGTAAGTTCTTTTTGACTGTGACAGGCCGGCATTTATCTCATCCACCTGCAACTGCTATGTGCAAACCCATACCTAGGGGACAAAGTTGTGCATCGTGGATCATCCTTTTCTTTATCCGCTTGTATGCCTCATGCAGAAGTTTATACAAGCAATTACTTTGCTTAATGCCACCAAATATAGCAAGAAAGGCATCACCGGCATTGGGGGATTTATTTACAGCATTTTCTGGAAAAGAGCTGACAGAGCAGGCAGAATGGGTGGATGATGGATATTTTTCTTGGATAATAAAACCTGCTGTTCCTCTCTTGGACTTCATACAATCTATATCAAATTTCTTCTTGGAAGGGGATTCTTGTGAGGATCATGCATCCTTGGTCTATGTCTTGAATGCCATGTGCTTACAAAGGGTTGATGATTTAAATAGACAGATAAATGCTTTTGCATTCTTAGAAGAAAGACATGCACGTTTAAAGGAGGCAAAGTCTTTAGATCTTTTTGGTTCACCTGGACCACACAAAGTAAGAAAGATGTGGACCAAACTTATAAAACTTTCTAAGAATGAAGCATCAGGGTTGATCACTTTCGTCATGGAGCACATTTACCCATGTTTGAAATGTTTAACTCTGAAGAATGGTTTGAATACTGAAGGTGGAGGTTGGTTGGTAGGTCATGAACTTGAATCATGGGACTTTGGTGTTGGTTCCATAAATCATCATTTATTACCCATTGCCCTTTGGTGGCTTATTTGCCGAAATTTGGATATATGGTGTCCACATGCATCTAAACGACAGCTGAAAAAGTTTTTGAGTCGTGTGTTAAGGTTTTCTTCACCATATATAATTCGAGACTTCAAAAATTTTGGGATGGATATCATGCCAACTTCAAGTTGCCCAATCCAAACCACCCTCCATCGCATCTCATTGGAGCTTCTGAATGATACTGTTTTATATGAGCAGCCAGTAAGCTTTTATGTTTGAAGCTTCTCAAATTGTTGTATTGTTTATTTGAAAATTGCCATTGTTATACTTTTTTACCTGCATTTCTTTTCTTCCTTAACTTAGCATTGCGATGTAATTACTTCTCTTATGTTTGATTTCTTATTCTGTTCTTCAGTTTCTATGCAGATGTTTAACTTCTAGGTTTTGCCACATTCTGAAGAATTCTTTACCACCAGTCTTTTCTTCACCAGGTGTAAATTTTGACTCCTTGCCTGAATGGTCAGAACTCATAGGCATGGTTGAAAAGGACCAAAGTACTATCACTTTTGAGCATTTGAAGGATCAAAACAACCTCGTTTCTGGTACTGAGGAGTTTACTTTTTGTCATTGCCTGCTTAATTTCTCATGTTGGATGCCAAAAGTTCTCTTAGGTTCTAAAGAGTTGAGAGTTTATGTGGCCCATATTCTTAATATTGAGAGGTGAGTTTGATTCTTTATTTTCTATTCCAGGAAATGTGTTTTTGAAACCATTTTTAGTTATCTAGCCAAGTCTTTTGTATCAGTTACACTTAGTTGCAGCTAGGGTATAGCGTTAATGATAGAGATCTAGAAAACTATTTGTATACCATTTGAATACATCTAAATAGGTCATATCACATGCATGTTTATGACTATGAGAAGGTCTATTATCGCCAAGATATTAATGTTCCATCAATATACAACTTTTGTTCAAGGAATTCAAAATTTGAAGCAGCTCTGACTTGTGTCAGCAGTTTGTCAATTGTGTGCATTTGAATCTAGACACACTGCATGGTGGTTCAGAAAGGTTGGTTTTTTGCTGGCTAGATGCATTGAAACCAGTTGCAGATAAACTAGCATTATACGTACCTTTTGCTGTCGTGAAATTGTTTTTGCCTCTTCCCTAATAGTAAAGTCATCTACATCTATATCTGTTACTACTGAAACTGTAGCATTTGTAAGTAGAATTTCATGATTGCTCTGGGCATGTGACATACTAGAAGATGTAGACAAAGCAAGGAGTCATGCTGCAGGATCATTTCTCACAGCACTTCAAAAATAAGTCTGGTGCTTGTCTAGTGATTGTAGCGTTGAAAGCTTTGTACTCAGATCCCAGTTTATATAGGTAATGAAAATTTTTGTCCTGTTATGAAATATGACTGCTGACGATAGTTATTTGGTCCATTATTGTTTTTATCTTGTTGAGACATTTAAAAGATGAAGTCTTCCTTAAGTCGATATATGTTTGGTGTTGACATTTGCATGAACCTTTTTTGGGTAAAGTTGTTCCAACAAACTGTCTTGGGCATTCATCTATAACTTAAAGTAGCACCTTTGGGGAAAGAGTAGAAGTTGCACCGACAGCTGCAGTTTGGCACTCCTCCCAATCAAGATAGAAGGGATCTCGACATGATGGTAAATGCTAATCCTCCATCCTTGTCAGGCTCACTTGTGATAGATTTACTGGGGGAACAGAAAGACTTCCATAGAGATGTCACATGCTGTTAGGTGAACCATGTTGTCAGTGATGTATGTATTCCGAATCACAATTTATTTCATCCTTCAACAAGGAATTGAAGGCATGATGCAGTGGATGCAAGAATTTTTAGCTGTCCGTGATGTATGTGTGTGCAGAATCACAATTTATTTCATCCTTCAACAAGGAATTCAAGGCATGATTTGGTGGATGAAAGAATTTTTAGCAGCAATTATGAAGCTGATTTGTTACCACAGATTGATGAAGTCTCATTCATTTCAAACTATGTAAGAGCAGTACAATTTACTGTTAGGTGCAACACCATGCTATCAGTGATGTATGTTTGTAGAACTCACTATTTATTCATCCTTTTGGCCATTGTCAAGGAACAGGAAGCAAGATTTGATGGATACAAGAATTATTGGCAATAGTATGAGGTTGATTCGTTACCACCACAGATGGATGAAGATGCTGGTTGTATTACGAAAAAGTTACTCCACTTCAGGTTTTACATTTTCTTCACGTGTACATTACGTGATAGAAGATGTTAAAACAATGTGATAATTCTAAATAATAACAGGATATTGTTTCTGAACCAGTCACAAGATCATGAACAACAAAGATGAAGATATTTTGTTTGGCATCGCCTTCCTTTAGCCAATTAATGCGGGATCTCTACCTCTGATTTGTTTCCTCACACAGATGCCAATCCTTGATTTGCTGGAATTGTTGCATAAGGGTTTTGATCTGTCCAACTTGATTGTGATCACAAGATACTCCTTAGACCAGGTCTTCTGAAGTTTAATTAGTTCCCCTTCCCATGCTTAATCAAACTGAATCTAGCTCGCTCCTCTTCCTTGTTCCAATGAGGAATGTGAGTTCTTAGTCAGCTTATCTTCTTCACTAGCTTGAAGCTTGCCCATCTCTCTTCAATTTTTGCAATCTGGGAGGAACCTGCCAATTTCCTAAATCCTGGAATATGGGCAATTAAAAGTTTCTTTGGTTGTACTAGCATATTCAAAAGCAAATTAGGGATGAGACCATGTACCAAAATGTTTTGTTGTAAAGAATGTTGTATAGTCAGGCTCTCCTTTTCTGTACTACTTCAAGATGGAAGAGGGGCATTAGTGGACAACAATATTTCACTTTAGAAACTTATTAGAAATTACACAGAAGTTATGTGGAGCTTACATGTCTTTTTCAAATTGTCAAGCATGTTTGGCATAATGCCTCCGTCACACACGAGAGAGGAGGAAACATGAGATTTAATGAGTCTTTCCTTTTTTGGTTTGAAAACAGTCCCAACTTTTAAGAATTTGAGAGAGGGGGAGAGAGAGATGCTCACTAATACAGAAACAAAATTTCATAGAAATTACAAAGATTTACCCAATTAACTTCATACTAAGGGTTTCTTTCTCATAATTGCTTCATGTCTATGGTTATCCTGATCAATGAAAACGGGGCCAGCATGGGCATTCCAAACCATATCAAAAGTATTCCGTTGGTAACATAATGGATCCAAGCTTCGTACTTTGCGCAATATATTTACGTCCCTCATATTCCATATGTGGACACACCACATATGGATCCTCAATTTAAAAATTGAACCCAATTTACGATTGGACCTACCTCTGCTCATCATTTAATAAACAAACAATCACATGGAGATTACAAAGAGTTATCAAGTACCCTCACACCATGAGTTGAGGGACAAACGTTAGCCATATATATATATCAAACATTTTAGAAGGTTTTCTTTAAAATTATATATATATATATATATATATATATATATATAAGGAGAGAGAGAGAGAGAGAGAGAGAGAGAGAGAGAGAGAGAGAGAGAGCACATTGAGCACATTTACATCTTCAACCTTAAATGAGGTAGGAGGCGGTGAAAGTTACTTAGGATGACTGAATAGAGGCTCTTAGTTTTTTGGGTGAGTATGAGGATGTACCTGGATTTTCTCTCTCTCTTTGTTTTCTATTCTTTAAGCTTTACGTGTATCAATTTTGGCTTGGAATCCTTCACCATCTTGATTGGAATTGGGGGTTGTTATCCGTAAGGATGGGCTGTTGATCCGGTGTATCTTGGTCTAGAAAAGTCAAAGATGCATGCTCTAGTATCAAAGGCATAAAACCAAACAATAGCATCTTTTGCGCTCAATTATAACAGAGCAGATAGAGCTACTTAACTCGGATTTAGGGATCCAATTAGGACTTAATTCTTTGCAATTGGGGCTTACACGGGATCACAAGATTTGTCCTATAATTCAGCGTTATTTTATTATCCATTTTGTAAAGGCATATGAATTTCCTTGTGTAATATTAACTGTTGATTTTTTGTTGAGATAAAAATACATCTAAATATGAAAAATGTTTAAACTAATACATGTTTTCTACTAAATAAAGCATAAAGATCATATCTATAGGTTTTGATTAAGCAAAAAACACATGCAAGTATGTTTTTTAAAGGAGTCTGGGATGGTCTGGGAGATAAATAGTCTGGAGGCTACACATTACTGTGTATATATCATAGTCATAGATATCGATGATATTTTCAAAATATCATGATATTATCGCTGTAAATCAGCAAACGATAACATAGGTAAAAATATCATGATATTTTGAAAATAATGCCAATTTGATAACATCACGATATTATCACAAGAATATCACAATATTCTCATGATATTATCATAATATTATCATAATATTATCAATTAGTTTTCTGTTTTTATTTATTTATTTATATTTTAAATATGTTTTTCTTCTTTCTTTTATTATTTATGTATTTTTTGTCTCAACATTATATTTTCTTACTTTTTTTGTTATTTTTTAAGCCTCAAGATTTTGTCGAGATTTTTCTCCAAACCTATAATGTCGTGAGAAATAGCTTCGCCGAGATATAGCCGATACCGAGATTTTTTGCACGCCTAACCCTCCTTATGTGATTTACAGGTTTGGTTTAGTGGAAACTAGCCCTTGAGTCATGTTTTTCCGATGTGAATGTTAAAAAAATAACATGTAATGTGCTGGATTTGTAACCCTAAAAAAATTGAATTTTATTAAAAAATACAGGATACAAGAGTTATCTCCTAGTATTTTTACCATGCTGAACACATGCATGGGGTCAAATATTGTCGAAACAACCTCCCCCTATGAGTTCTAACAAGGAGGCTCCTTACACACAAGAGTTATATGTATTTATATAACTCACAATTGCTTTTTGTTCGACACACATGAAATGAGTGGGATGTCCTACCGCTTGCTTATTCGAACGGGTCTTGCAAGAAAATATGGTTGCCCCTCCGATCTTTACCGTAGGTGCCAAAGAAGAGAACAAGTCGCGCCTCTGGAATTCTACTATATCAAAGGCTCGGTGATTACGCTCGCTTCTTACGTGTGGGGTTCGTGCGGTTGTTCTTTCAGTCAACTCTGAGCTGGGATACTCGATAAAAGGAATGAGGGAAGCGAACAACATATGTATGCTTTCATACAGACATAGCATGAAAGCAAAACACTTATAGGCTTGCTTCGAGGAAGAGCTTACACTCATATCTCATAGGCCTTCCCATGCTGACTTGACCTCTTTCTATGAGAAAGTCCATCATTGGCCAAAGTCATTCCATAATCTTACATGTGGCTTCCACAACATTTTCATGTTTCTCTCATTTTATTTTTCATCAGAAAATGAACCTACTCAATTCTAATGCATTGTTTCTCTTGCTTACCATTCATGCAGGTACACACAGTACAAGTCGTCGAATCAGAGGAGACCACTCGAGGGTTTATTATGTCATGTATTTTAATTACCCGAGTGACTTACTGAAACAGATCCACTGAGGGCGGTCCATAAACAGGATATATCCTAACAAACTTCTGCAGAAGCACATGAACATACCACCTAGAACATATTGGTACTCCGCCCTCCTAACTTCGGAGGACTAAGGACCAAATAAGCTTTCTCGCTCGCAAAGAATTATAACATGGTTCATCGGAGTGTGTACCATCTACCCTATCTAAGGTAGACCTAGATTAAATGGGTTATTAGGTTTTCTTTATTAAGGGAAAGGTGTCAATGCATTTTAATACATGTGCCATTTACCATTGGGTGCTTCATGGCCAATTAGCGCAAATATCCCTCCAGGTGACTTTCCAAAATTGCCTTTATGGCAAGAACATCATATCGCCCACTGTCACATAGGTGCGAGTGCCGGTGCTGCAATGTGACACTTTAAAAAACTTGGGTGCGGGAGGATCTATATATTTATATATGTATGTATATATATATGTATGTATTCCAAAATTGCCTTTATGGCAAGAACATCATACCGCCCACTATGTCACATAGGTGCGAGTGCGGGTGCCGATGCTGCAATGTGACACTTTAAAAAACTTGGGTGCGGGAGGATCTATATATATATAGATATAAAATTTGTAACACCACCGTTTACCCCTGCCCTGCCCCTTTACCCATTCTTGAGGATTCTCGAGCCTCATCCCTCTTTACCCTTTCTCGAGGTACCCCCTTTTTTTTAATGGGGGGAGGGGCACTCGAGGTACCTCTTCTTTTTTAATGGGGATGAGGCTCGAGGTACCCCTTCTTTTTTAATTGAGGGGGGGGGGGCTCGAGGTACCTCTTCTTTTTTTAATTGGGGGTGGGTGGGGCTCGAGGTAACCCTTTTTCTTAATGGGGATGGGGCTCGAGATACCCCTACCCATTCTCGAGCCTCGTCCCTTTTTTTAATGGACCGAAATGGACTCGGTCAAAGTTGATCGAGTCCATTTTGGATAAAATATAACCCTAGGTGTGGGTTGACCACACCTAGGGTTTTATCGATCGTGGGTGCTGCACCCACACCTGCATCGGATCGATGCGGGTGCGACAATCTATTTGGTGAGTCCACGTGACATATTTGCCCGCTCATGACACTACACAGTTGATTAGTACATTCATATGGATAACCCATTTAGTGTGTCTTTGGTTCCTTTAAACAATTTGCTCAATCATGTACTTATAAGCATTATGTGTTCATGCATGTTTTTCATGACTTCTTGCACTATGAAACCATATGTCATACTTTTATTGGCATACCTTGCACATTATAATCACAAGCCACATATCATAACACTATGTTGCATATTATAACATCATGACAAAATTTAAAACTTTACATTGAAAAGATTGCACCAGCACACTGCCTCAATAGGCCCATATACTGTTCATCGGTATGTCACATATCCATCTGGTTCACTTCTGGAATCATCTCATGCATTTAAACAAAACAATCCCCTAACTTGGGACTGATAACGCAAAAAAATCACCTCACATTAAAAATTTTGTCATAACAATTTAGGCTCTAAAGTTTCAACTGAAGGTTCTTATATATGTTAAATACACACCCCCAAAATCTCAGACCTTAAGTTATTACAAATCAGGAAATAAAATTTCTACAACACAACTGTTTTCTGAGTACAAAACAAACTTGTTTAATTCTGTCTCTTCAAAGAAATCCATTATAAATTGTACAAAAAGAATTAGATGTTGAGATTTTTACTGTAAGTGGCCTGATATGTCAGATTCAAGCCCTCAAAATTTCAAAATTTAATTCGATTCCAACAGAGATAAAAATCTCATAGTACGTACTGTTTCTGTTACTCTACAGAACTTGTCCAAGAAAATTACAGATTTTTGACCAACTTCCGTGAATTTTCGTTTCCAAACCCTGAGGAGTGGACCTCTAAAATTTTAGCTGTGTTCTTTCATATCTAGACTAACACACATTAAAATGTCATCCATGGACCCTGAGTATTTTGAGAGATATAATTGATACAAAATACTCTATCTCTGCAGACTTATACTCAGGATATAATTTCTGTACCGACTTGCAAATGACATCTCTCTCAATCCACAACTCATTCGAGGCTAAATTTGATATGGGACTATCAAATGTATGTAAGATCCCCACCAAATTCAAAGATTTATGGGTTTACTTTTTGGGAAAAACAAATTTATTATTTTAACTGGTCGGATCAAAATACCACATAACATAATATAACAAGATTTAACTAAAAAACTTTAAGATTTCAAAACAAACTTCAAGAAAACTATCAAATAATTTCTAAATCCATCAAAAACACATCAAATCCATTCTTATAAATATTCAACATACTGAAAATACAAAAATCTAACACATAACATGACTATGAAACCCAAAATCAACCATTTTTCAAAAGAGAACAAGTTTACTCTATACTACGAATAAAAATCCTTTTTATGAAAGAAATCTTGGTTTTAAATACTCTCTGCATAAAACAATTTCAGTTCTTACATGAATCTAGGCTAACATACGTGTTGATACGCATCCGTGGAGTCTCATGTTCTTCCTCTTCCCCCTAATTCAAACACGGGAGATACAAAAGCCCAATTTCTGTCTTATCACTGGAAAGGCCTTATCTGACTGGGGTAGTGAAATCAACCACAGGATCATCCCACGACATGCTCATGTACCCTAGCATTGTATACACGTACACAGTTAAAGTGAACCTACTTCAAATTTTTGGATCCTACGAACACACCTTCCTGAAATCGTCTCCTGGATCAACTTCTCCCATCCAAGTGCACCTGCACCTGCACCACCAAGAGAGAGCAACCACACCCCTCCTAGGCATCTATGAATGATTTTCAGAGCGGGGCGTGAGGGAGGAAGAAGAGAGAGAAAGAGGAAAACCTGAGAGAGAGAATGAGAGCTTCACTCTAAATAACCCTCCTCAATAGGAACCCTAATTAAATAAGGAAACAATTATGCAACTTAGCTAATTAGGACTCCTAATTAAATAGGAAAACAATCTATGCAACCTAGGTAATTAGGATTCTTATTTAAGTAAGGAAACAATCTATGCAACCTAGCTAATTTACTTAATTCAATAAGTAGGAGGAAAAAGGATGGTGGAGATGCCCTCCCCCCCTGGGTTGGACTTGACTTTGGCTTGAGTCCTTCTCTTGACTCCCATTCCAAAAAGGATCAACATTAAATGGGGCGTCCCACCCCTAGGTCCTAGTTATAATATCCGAGGTCCACTACTACATCTAGTTGCTAAAATTGCAACTATCCAAATTGAAATCCAAATAAGAATTAAAACATGAATTTCATCTTTATTCCTCAAAAAATTTATCGAAAAAAATCTCAGGTATTACAATCTCTCTCTCTCTCTATCTCTATCTATCTATCTCTCTCTCTCTATATATATATCATAGTCACTTGTATCGTTAAAGGTAATTTCTCGGTAAGGGTATTTCTCAAAGAGATTTTCAAAAGTTGATAAATCTCGAGAGTTTAAAAAAATATAAATAACAACAAAACAACTAAGAAAATAATAAGTTTTGCATTATTTTCCTTCCAAAAATATAAATAAAACATGTTTTAAAGGTTTTAAAATATAAAATAAACAAAAAAATAGAAAATGCAAACTTAAAATAAAAAAGAGTTTTTCCCGAAAAACATTGCGATATTATCACAATATTTTGTCTTCTAACGGTATTTTGAAAATGTCACGGGATATTAATAACCTTTAATATTGACTACCTTAAAATATCGGTATTTCTCATGATATTTTCAAAATATCGCCGATATCGGTGATTTTTTATATATATATATATATATATATATATAAGTCATGCGCTCATTCTGTCCCGTTAGGTCTATTCAAAAATTGTAGTTTTTGGTATTTTTTTTCTCACATCTAACACCACAAATGTGATCTATAGGTTTTGTTTAGTGGGAACCGACTTTTGGATCACCGAAATTTGACATGTATTCATGTTTTTTGGGTGATCCAAAATCAATGGCTATGAAGGCAACAAGTTTTTCCAATACATAAAAATACTTTTTTTCGTCGAAAAAACATGATCCAAGAGTCGATCCCCCACTAAATCGAGCATGCTAAACGCATCTAAGAGTTCTGACCTATCATAAAACACTTCAAACTATGGGGCCTAACGGAGCAGAACGAGAAAAGAGGGCCTAATATGGTCAATTCTCTCTCTCTCTCTCTATATATATATATATGTTTACCAACCAAATATGTTTACTAGTATGAACCAAGATTTTCATAGTTTTTTTTTTTTTACTTTTTTTTTGAAAATTTCACCCTACGGATGTGATCTAGACACTTGGTTTTATAGAAACAGACTCTTGGATCATCCAATTACAATGTATAAGGATCTTTTAAGGGTTGAAAATCAATGATTTAGAATTTTCATAAATATTCAAGCATAAAAACGCATTTCTTGATCCAATTACAATGATTCAACAGTCGATTCTTAGCAAATAGACCACATCAAATGCATCTTTAGGGTTAAATTTGCAAAAAAAACCTATGAAAATATCGATCCATAAGCAAACATATTTGGTTGGTAAACGTATTCCAGTTTCCCTATATATATGGGAAAGTATTTGGTAGCCTTGTGGGTGTGAAACCCCCTAGTTGGAATTTGTAGTGAACTCAGTGGGAGGTTTTTTGACCAAGTCTAGCACCATGAATGTGTTCAACATGGTCAAAATGGTAGGAATTCACTCTTGGATCGTATTTTTTTGACGTAAAAATACAATTTTATGAGGGTTGAAAATTTGCTATATTATAGGCCATTGATTTTTTAACCCGTGCAAAATGTTACAATCACATTAGAATAACATGATGCAAGCATTGATTTCTACTAACCCAAACATGTAGATCACATCTAGAGGGTTCCTTACATATATGTATATGCATGTATATATAGTGAGGAAAACATGCTAAATGAAATATGCTAAATGTGTGTTTTCAGCTTTTTCGATGCTTCCTTCGCGATTCGGACTCCATAGATGTGTTTGGCATGGTCAATTTACTAGGAATTGATGCCTGGAGAATGTGTTTTTGATGAAGAAAAACAATATTTTGAGCCTCGAAAATTTACAAAGATTTTGGACTGTTGATTTTTTGAACCTTATAAAAACCCACCCAAACATCGGAATCGAACGGTCCAAGAGCTGATCCCTATAAAAATCTAGTATGTAGATCACATTTGTATGGTTAGAATTTAGGAAGAAAACAAAAAAAGTCTGAAAAACCCATTTAGCATGTTTCATTTAGCATATTTTGTTTAACATGTTTGCCTCACTCTTAGTTGTCAAAAGCTGCGCCTAAGGCTCCACCTAGACTGGCTAGGTGTAGGGCTACCACCTAGGCTTATGAGTCTAGATGGTAGGGCCTTGTTTATTTACTTAGGCTGCTAGGCTGTCCATGCCTAAGCAGCAGGGACATAGTTGTCATGTTTTTTAAAGTTTTTTTTGTCTTTTTTCTTCTTCTTCCCGCCCCAAAAGCTTTCTTTTTTTATTCTCTCATTTTCTTCTTTTGTTTTTCTTTTTTAGCTTATTTTTTTCTTTTTTCTCCTTTCACCCCTCCTCTTAGTTGTCAAAGGCAGAACTTAGGTGCCACCTAAGCAGCTTAGCCTAGGTGGTCTCTCGGTTTGATGTACAGTTGCACATACATATATATGTTTTCTATGTAATCATATATAATTATATATATTAACATATCATACATATATATTATAAATTTAGAATATTATGTGTTTATATTATATATAATTATATATAAATATCTGTGTACTTAATTCATATATAATCTATAAGCATATGAGTTATCTATTTGACTGTTTTTATGTAATATAATTGCTTTATAGTGTTCGACAACATGTTATTATTTGTTTATTGCTTATTGTTGATTGATTTTAGTTTATTGCTTATTGTTGGTTGATTTTATGTTGTATGCATGTTTGTTATTAATTTTAGTAGTTTGTTTATATATTTTGTATGTTTTTTAAATTTTTTTTATTTAGGGTACCGCCTAGTCCGCCTAAGCCCCGCCAAATCTTTTTAGGGGCTCACCGCCTAGGTTCTGCCTAACGCCTTTGACAACTAATTCCTCACTCTACTCACACATACACACAGTCTTTTTAGGGTTTCACCGCCTAGGCTCCGCCCAACGGATTTCGTCAAGTTGCGTGGGCTGAGTTTATAATCGGACTCAGGTGTCCAAAGCCCACCTCGTACGAGGATTGGACCCATACTCAAATGTGGGCTCAAACCAAAACTAGATACAGCCCGACATCATATCACAATGATAATTGCAATAGAGATGTTATGGATATGATTTTTTACTTTCTGTATCTTGAGGGTCATTTCTTGGCATTGGTAAGTGCTTGGGCTATCAGTGTGGAAATGGGGGTTTGAGTCCTGAGTGGTCACATACTTTCTGACAACTACAAGGTTAGGACCAATCACAGTTTATGTAATCAAAGTACTAGGTGCCAGACCCTAAAAGACCTAGGTTGGTGCCTGGGAGGGACTAGTAAGTTGACTAGGGATACAAAAAATATCTTCAAGAAAATGAAAACTTATATAAAAATGTCAAAACTAATAGAAAGCATGTATTCAACATAAAATTAAGCAGTGTAGAAAAAAATGCATGAAAAAATAGAAATATCTATTTTTAATAAATAAACAAGCAACTATATATTTGGAAAGCATTAGTATGATGATTTTGTGCAAAATCCTATTTTATGTTATTAAGAAACTATTCTGTGTCATACAATTAATAGGCTTTGTACTTCTTGTGATTGTGTGTGAAGTGAAACTCATGCTGGGTTAGAGAGAGAGAGAGAGAGAGCATTGGTATGATGATTTTTTTGCAAAATCCTATTTTCTCTTATTAAGAAACTAGTCCCTTTGTCATACAATGGTGATTGTGTGTGAAGTGAAACTCATGCTGGGAGAGATGGGATAGCGTGATTGATGACAGTCAAGTTTAATAATGATAGACTTACAGTTGACCATCTCATTGAGTTTTTTACTTGTAATTTAAGAAACATTAAAAGTTCAATACACATCGACTGTGTATCCATACAGCTGACTGCCTTTATCGGGTCACTAGTGTTAACTGTGTCCAACCTGTGTCACTGCATGTCTTATGTCAAGTATGCATGTATAGTCACGTCCACGAGACACTGGCCAAAATAGGCATCCATGTCGCAGAGATTTTACTGTATAACCATGGGGAATGTCATTATAGTGACCTCAAGTTCATGTGTTGTACAAAACCTTTGAGGCTTAACTCCTGCATTGAGTGGTTATGCAAAAGCGAGTAGATAGTCATGCGATTCGGTTGGACAATTATACTTAAAGGTTTAGTTATATATTGTTAAATTCAAGGAAACAATTCATTTCTAGTGCACGCAAATGGCTTGCAAACATGTCCAACAGACTGGACCTAAATTACATGCTTTGTAGTTTATGCAGTTATGCTCCATTAACTGTTTTCATATTTTGCTATGTTTATAATTGACCTTGCTTTGCTTATTTAGGTTGGTGGCTGTTTCGATGTTGAAATGTCAAGGCGATCTATATCAGTCTTTGAAACTATTCGTGTGCTGTCGGAGGGCACTCAAATATCTAGCAGTGTTTTCAGAAAAGGATCTCCAAGATACTGGATTTTCATTTCTTCTCAGAATTTTTGAGAGTTCTGCCTCTGTTTTGTGGCTTTTGAAATCTGTTTCTGAGATATCTAGAGTTTCATATTTATTTTTGAAAAAGCACACTTTTCAGGTGACAGATTTTATATTGTCATTAGTTCAGCAGACATCACATATATTTTTTGCATTAACTGAAGCCCAATCTAAAGTTGCAGCTCAGTTCTTGATATGCCAGGAATTCAATGGTACATTGTCCAGTGAGAAACCCCTCATTGATGATTGCAGTGAAAAAAGAATTATCGTGGAAGCTGATCCTCCTGTCTCTAAGCAGTTGGATGCATGGAAGTGGTTGAAACTCATAGCAGATACATTGATGGAGCAAACAAGAATTTTACATAGTAGTTTGGAGGAAAGCAACATTCAAGTGCCACTCAGACATGAAGATCCCTGTGCATTTCATTGGACAAAGTTGTCTTCTTTGATATCTAGTTTTCATGGTTTTCTATGGGGTCTTATATCAGGTTTAGACAGCATTGATGAAGTGTGCCACATGGATAAATCACGTTCAATGAGATGGAGGCTTGATCATGTGTCTGAATTGAATCCAAGTATTGATACTTTTGAGGGTTTTGTGAACTTCTGCTTGATCACATTCCTTGCAAAGGATAGGTCCAATCCTAAGGGTTTTATGATGGAGTGCTTTAGTGGTTCTAATGTAGAAAATGTAGTTTCTTTTCCATCTTATTGGAATCAGTCATTATTGCAGGGCTTATTGAAAGGTGAAAATGTGACTCTAGCTTCTCTAGTTGGACAGCTTTTTACAGCATCCGCAGCTATTTTGAAAACAAAGCACCTGTTATCTTCTCCAATGGTTTTGGGACAAGAAAGAGGACGTACCCAAGAGCTATCAACATCAATGGGTCTTATTGGAGCGTCACATTTTCTGTTATCAGAGTTTGCTGAACTAGATGTTCAGTTGCATCCTTTTTCTTTTGTTTGGTTGAATGGACTCTTGAAGTACCTGGAAGTTTTGGGGAGCTGTTTTCCTTTCATAGATATTGGCTCTTCGAATTATATATATGCAAAAATGATAGATTTGCATGTTAAGCTGCTTGCCAAATGCATTTCATTGCAAGGTGGAAATACAAATCTAGGAACCTTGGAGGCAGGTTTCTGGTTTGTAGGAGACCAGTTGCAAACTGGATCAACTAAAAATGATGATTGTCCCCCTTGTAGGCAAGACCACAACTTGAATGATTTTAAAGCCCAACTTAGGATGTCTCTCATAATGTTTGTGAAGAAGCCACTGGAGATTCATTTCTTATCAGTTGTTCAGATTTTGGAAAGAGCTCTAGTGGGGGTCCTGGAAAGCTGTCCCACAAAGTACAATGTAGAGGCCGGAAGTTTAAGTGGTGGCAATGTTGCAACAACTGTTGCTGCTGGACTTGAATGCTTGGACATTGTTCTTGAATCAGTATCAAGTGAGTTGATTTCGTGTAGTTGAATTAAGGAGTCTTCTGTGACTCCTGTATAACATGATAATTGTATTTCTTCAGATATTGTTGATAATATAATATTTTATTTGTCTTATTTCTGTTTTCTATATCTGTTATGCGTTTGTTAGCCTAATCAGGGGATGTTTGCCTGAGCAAATTATCTACTGAATGTTGGTTGTTATGCAAAGTTGCTTACATATATTAAGTGAGGTTGCTGTGTCAACATTTTTGCTTGATTGATCAGAATTTTCTCCTTAGTGCTATCCCATTTTCTGCTTTGCTTTGTTCTTTCTTTATTGTACTTTTGTTATTGACTTTTTGTGCTCTCTTTTGGCTATTGTTTATGTTTTGTCTGCATGACTTGGGTTTGTGATAAATTCATGGAGTTTTGTTAACAATATGACATCCATTACAGGATGAGTTTTTCTTTGAATCCAAATGTCTGTGGTGTTCTTGATTTTAGTTTTTCTAGTTCACTTGAAAACTCTATCCTAATGTAGGCCATATAAGAGCAGCATACTCAATGCTATTGATTTCTGCATTAATTTTTCCACTTGGTTGATGGGCTTCCATAGTGGTCAGGGTAATGAAATATAAGAAATACAAAGAAATGCCTCTTAGGGGCTTGCAAATTACACAAGAACACCACCGAGGTCCACTTATGGGTCAAGATACAAACACAAGCACAATGCCACTAATGGGCAACACAAGAGCATAAAAAATATGTATTTGTATTCCAAAGAGAGCTTGAAACAAGCATACCACAAGGAGATTACTCCCCTTTATATAGAGAAGAGAGGCCATATAGAGCCCTTGGGAACCACCCCAACAACTATAAATATAGCTATTGGGGAGGTCCCAACAGCTCTAATGGTTAAGGACCCTTATGTCCTTAGCTAGAAATAAAAAGACAAAAAAATAAAATAAAAAGGAAAAAGGTAAAAACACTAAAGTGCCCCTAATGGGCACAACCTATTACACAAAGTGAAATGACAACAATACCCCTAATGGATATTGTATATGCATATACAACCAGATTATACACCTATATATGTATAATTTAACACTCCCCTCAAACTTAAAGTGTAATCACCGAAAGTTTGTTAAGTAATAAATGAAACCGTTGAGAAGGAAGCTTGATGCTACATATGGTAGGATGATATCTTCTTAAGGTATTCTTCACAAATACAGTGGAATTCCATTATAAATGACACTCTTGTTATTACAATATAATTGCGAGAGTGATTTCATCAACACTCCCATATCTTCTAATAACTGTTTCAATCATATAATTTCGAATATCATGGTAGCCATGGTGCGATATTTAGCTTCAGTTGATGACAAATAAACTTTTTGCTACTTCTTGCACTTCCAAGACACCAATTAGTTGCTTATAAAGATAGAAAAACTAGTGGTTGAGCATATATCATTGAAATCTCTTCTCCAATCAGAGTAAGTATAAACACTTAATTTAAGTGGGGAGGAAGAAGATAGTAAAAGTCCATTGGACTCAGAATTCTATAAATATCTAATGATACACATAACGACACTCATGTGCGTGGTAGGAGGCGAGTATTGGAATTGACTCGCTGTGTGCACTGCATATGAAATATCAGGTCTGGTGATGGTTAACTAAGGGCCCCAATCATCTCTCGATAAGGAGTGGAGTCATCCAAAGGAGTGCCATCATCTATCTTCATTTTGGCATTGATCACTTCAGGGGTGTCCATCCTCTTTGCATATGTAATTTCAGACTTGTTGATAATATCAATAGCAAACTTGGATTGAGTTAGAAAATAACCACGTGCAAAGTAAGCAACCTCAATCCCTAGAAAATATCTCAAAAAACCTAA